>NW_026530188.1:538676-1205328 GCF_027887155.1 Malaclemys terrapin pileata | reverse complement strand
CTGGGGGAAGGTGGTGGGGGTGGTATGGGGGGGGGGCAGAGCCCCTGGAGGGGAGGGGGCACAGGGCCCCTGGGGGAAGTGGTGGGGGTGGTATGGGGGGGGCAGAGCCCCTGGAGGGGAGGGGGCACAGGTCCCCTGGGGGAAGTGGAGGGCTGGTATGGGGGGGGCAGAGCACCTGGAGAGTTGGTAGGGGGGCACAGGGGGGCTGGTGGGGGGCAGAGGCCCTGAAAGGCAGGGGCTGGTGTTGGGGGCACAGAGTCCCTGGGGGAAGTGGGGGGGCTGGTGTGGGGGGCACAGAGCCCCTTGGGGAAGTGGAGGGGTGGTATGGGGGAAGCAGAGCCCCTGGAGGGGAGGGGGCACAGGGCCCCTGGGGAAGTGGTGGGGGTGGTATGGGGGGGCAGAGCCCCTGGAGGGGAGGGGGCACAGGGCCCCTGGGGGAAGTGGAAGGTTGGTATGGAGGGGAGGCAGAGCCCCTGGAGGGGAGGGGGGTACAGGGCCCCTGGGGGAAGTGGGGGGCTGGTATGGGGGGGTAGAGCCCCTGGAGGGGAGTAGGGAGAGCTGGTAGGGGGGCACAGGGCCCCTGGGTGAAGGGGGGGCTGGTATGGGGCACAGAGTCACTGCGGAGAGTGGGGGCACAAAGCCCCTGTCTATGGGGGGGCCGTGCAGCGCCTGGCACAACGGGCTGGGGGTCCGGATGACGAGGGGTGATGGATGGCCGGGGGGCTGCAGGAAGTGGGGGTCACAGGAAGGAGGCGGGGAGCTGCTCGGCGCAGGGGGGCACAATTAAGAGACGGGGGGGGGTCACCCCGAGACAGGTGGAACCGACAGATTTTTATTCTAACCCTGGATATAAAACGTCTGTGCGCGAGCCCCGCCCCGGCCTGAACCCCCACGGCCATGGGGTAGCCCCGGACCCCTAGACTGGGGGGCAGAACAGGGACCCTCTACCCCAGCCCCCATATGCCCCACCATCGGGGGGGGGTCACTGTCATGGGCTCAGGGTCCCCCAGCCACCTCCCTCCCTGGGCCGGTCCTACCATGGGAAAGGGGGGGCCGGGGTACCCCAAAAATCGGGGCCGAGGAACAGGCTGAAGTCTGGATCCCTGCTGGGGGGGGGCCACTCAATCCAGGCTCCGCAGAGCCCCCCCCACCGGGGCCGAAGAGACCAGTCAGACCCAAAGGGGGAGGAAGCAGTGGGGGGCTGGGGGTGGGGCTCCCAGGACACAGCAGCCAATCGGTGGAGGTGCCAGGCAAGCCCCCGCCCCTGTGCAGTCCCGGGGGGGGGGGCGCGGTCCGTGCTGCCCCCCCCCCGGCTCCATGGGGCTCAGAGAAGCAGCTTCCCGTTGCGATGGATCTTGAGGATGCGGCCGAGCCGCTGCTTAGCCGTGGCCAGGCCCTTCCTGGGGCGCTTCCCTGGGGGGGGGCAGAGCGTCAGGGGGGCGGGGCTCTCCCCCTCCCCACCCACAGCCCCACCCTGCAACCCAGGCGTCCGGGCTCCCACCCCCGCTCTCACCACTAGATCCCACTCCACTCCAGAGCCGCGAGAGAACCCAGGAGTCCTGGCTCCCAGCCCCCGCCCTGCTCTAACCCACCATGCCCCCACTCCCCTCCCAGAGCCGGGGAGAGAACCCAGGCGTCCTGGCTCCCAGCCCCCCACTTGCTCTCACCACCAGCCCCCACTCACCCTCCCAGAGCCGGGGAGAGAACCCAGGAGTCCAGGATCCCAGCCCCCCCTGCTCTCACCACCAGCCCCCACTCCCCTCCCAGAGCCGGGGAGAGAACCCAGGCGTCCTGGCTCCCAGCCCCGCCCCTGCTCTAACCCACCAGCCCCCACTCCCCTCCCAGAGCCGGGGAGAGAACCCAGGCGTCCTGGCTCCCAGCCCCCCCTGCTCTAACCACCAGCCCCCACTCTCCTCCCAGAGCCGGGGGAGAGAACCCAGGAGTCCTGGCTCCCCAGCCCCGCCCTGCTCTAACCCCACCAGCCCCCACTCCCCTCCCAGAGCCGGGGAGAGAACCCAGGCGTCCTGGCTCCCAGCCCCGCCCTGCTCTAACCCACCAGCCCCCACTCCCCTCCCAGAGCCGGGGAGAGAACCCAGGCGTCCTGGCTCCCAGCCCCCCCTGCTCTAACCACCAGCCCCCACTCTCCTCCCAGAGCCGGGGAGAGAACCCAGGAGTCCTGGCTCCCAGCCCCGCCCTGCTCTAACCCACCAGCCCCCACTCCCCTCCCAGAGCCGGGGAGAGAACCCAGGAGTCCTGGCTCCCAGCCCCGCCCTGCTCTAACCCACCAGCCCCCACTCCCCTCCCAGAGCCGGGGAGAGAACCCAGGCGTCCTGGCTCCCAGCCCCCCCCTGCTCTAAACCACCAGCCCCCACTCTCCTCCCAGAGCCGGGGAGAGAACCCAGGAGTCCTGGCTCCTAGACCCCCCCCCTGCTCTAACCCACCAGCCCCCACTCCCCTCCCAGAGCCGGGGAGAGAACCCAGGAGTCCAGGATCCAGCCCCCCCTGCTCTAACCACCAGCCCCCACTCCCCGCCCAGAGCCGGGGAGAGAACCCAGGCGTCCTGGCCCCCAGCTGCCCTGCCTTACCCTGAGCGGGCGGGGTGCCGGGGGTGCCGGCGGAGGGGCGGCGCTGGGACAGGAAGGACGCCGGGGGCCATGGGGGTGGTGCCGCGGCTGAGCTGAGCCATGCCGAAGACGCTGGGCCGGGCTGTGTACTCGTGGTCGGCCAGGCTGCCGGCATAGGGCTCCGCCTTCGGCTCGGGGGTGGGGGGCGCGGGGGGCCGCCCCGGGGGCGCTGTCTGGCACAGCGGGCACCTCCGGCTCCGGTTCTGGCTCCGGTTCCGGCTCCGGATCAGGCTCCGGATCAGGCTCCGGATCCGGCTCCTTCGGGGACGGGGCCCTTCGCTTGGCCTGGCTCTTCCGCCGCTGCAGCCGCTGGTGTTCCTGGGGGGGGAGGGAATGTGGGGGGGGGGATGGGGGAGTGCCCCCCACCTGCCCCCCACCATGTCCCTGGAACATAGTGCCCCCCGCCTGCCCCCCGCCTGTCCCTGGAACATGGTGCCCCCCGCCTGCCCCCCGCCTGTCCCTGGAACACAGTGCCCCCCACCTGTCCCTGGAACACGGTGCCCCCCGCCTGCCCCCCACCTGTCCCTGGAACACAGTGCCCCCCCGCCTCTCCCTGGAACACGGTGCCCACCCGCCTGCCCCCCACCTGTCCCTGGAACACAGTGCCCCCCGCCTGTCCCTGGAACATGGTGCCCCCCGCCTGCCCCCCGCCTGTCCCTGGAACATGGTGCCCCCCGCCTGCCCCACCACCTGTCCCTGGAACACAGTGCCTGCCCCCCACCTGTCCCTGGAACACGGTGCCCCCCGCCTGCCCCCCGCCTGTCCCTGGAACACGGTGCCCCCGCCTGCCCCCCGCCTGTCCCTGGAACACAGTGCCCCCCGCCTGTCCCTGGAACATGGTGCCCCCCGCCTGTCCCTGGAACATGGTGCCCCCCGCCTGCCCCCCACCTGTCCCTGGAACACAGTGCCCCCCCACCTGTCCCTGGAACACGGTGCCCCCCGCCTGCCCCCCACCTGTCCCTGGAACACAGTGCCCCCCGCCTGTCCCTGGAACACGGTGCCCCCCGCCTGCCCACCCGCCTGTCCCTGGAACACAGTGCCCCCCGCCTGTCCCTGGAACATGGGACCCCCCGCCTGCCCCCCCGCCTGTACCTGGAACATGGTGCCCCCCCGCCTGCCCCCCACCTGTCCCTGGAACACAGTGCCCCCCACCTGTCCCCTGGAACACGGTGCCCCCCGCCTGCCCCCCAACCTGTCCCTGGAACACAGTGCCCCCCGCCTGTCCCTGGAACATGGTGCCCCCCGCCTGCCCCTGGAACACAGTGCCCCCCGCCTGCCCCTGGAACATGGTGCCCACCCGCCTGCCCCCCACCTGTCCCTGGAACACAGTGCCCCCCACCTGTCCCTGGAACACGGTGCCCCCCGCCTGCCCCACCGCCTGTCCCTGGAACATGGTGCCCCCCACCTGTCCCTGGAACATGGTGCCCCCCCGCCTGCCCCCCGCCTGTCCCTGGAACACAGTGCCCCCCGCCTGTCCCTGGAACACGGTGCCCCCCCGCCTGTCCCTGGAACATGGTGCCCCCCGCCTGCCCCCCGCCTGTCCCTGGAACATGGTGCCCCCCGCCTGCCCCCCCGCCTGTCCCTGGAACACGGTGCCCCCCGCCTGTCCCTGGAACACAGTGCCCCCCGCCTGCCCCCCACCTGTCCCTGGAACACAGTGCCCCCCCACCTGTCCCTGGAACATGGTGCCCCCCCGCCTGCCCCCCACCTGTCCCTGGAACACAGTGCCTGCCCCCCACCTGCCCCTGCAACACGGCGCCCTGCCGCCTGCCCCCCCGCCTGCCCCTGCAACACGGCGCCTCCCGCCTGCCCCCTGCCTGCCCCCCTGCCTGCCCCTGCAACACGGCGCCTCCCGCCTGCCCCCTGCCTGCCTCCCACCTGTCCCTGCAACACGGCGCCTCCCGCCTGCCCCCCGCCTGTCCCTGCAACATGGCGCCCCGCGCCTGCCCCCCACGGCATGGTGCCCGCCCCCTGTCCTACAACACCATGCCCCCCGCCTGCCCCCCACGGCATGGTGCCCGCCACCTGTCTCTGCAACACAGTGCTCGCACCCCTGCCTGCCCCCCACCTGTCCCTGCAACACGGCGCCCCGCGCCTGTCCTCTCGGCCCAGTGCCCCTCAGCGCGCCCCCTGCCCAGCCCCTGCCCCATGGGGCCGTTACCTGCTGCGCCAGCTTGGCTGCGGCAGCCGCCAGCCCCCGTCTCGACTGACGCCACTCGGGTCCCCTCGCGCACGGGCCGGTCCTGGCGGGGCAGCGTCGGGGTCACCCGGGCTGGGGGGCAGCAGAGAGGGGAACCGCAGAGTTCTCGGCCTGGCCTCAACCGGGCCCCCCCCAAGCCCTCCCCCAGAGCTGGGAGAACCCAGGAGTCCTGACTCCCAGACCCCTGCTGTAACCACCAGCCCCCCCCCCCGAGCCAGGCTCCTGGCCCCCCCTGCTCTAACCCCACCAGCCCACTCTCCCCTCCCAGAGCCGGAGAGAGAACCCAGGAGTCCTGGCTCCCAGACCCCCCTGCTCTAACCCACCAGCCCCCACTCCCCTCCCTGAGCGGGGGAGAACCCATAGCCAGGACTCCTGGGTTCCATTACCTTTCGGGCTCCAGGGGGCGTCATCCAGTACATTACTTCTTCTTTTGGTAGCGACTTCAAGGCTGGGTCGTCCTCGTCAGACTCGAGAGAGGGGTAAACTGGGGGGCAGGGGCGCAGTGGGTAAGTTGGGGGGGCCCCCATGCCCCTGACCCAGCCAGCCCGCCCAGAGGGGACAGGCCCCTGCCCCATTCCCTGCCCCCCCTGAACCAGGCAGTCCCTGCCCTGGGGCCGATGGGAGCCGGCGCCCCCCCAGAGGGGACAGGCCCCTGCCCCATTCCCTGCCCCCCTGAGCCAGCCAGTCCCCGCCCTGGTGCCGATTGGGAGCCGGTGCCCCCTAGAGGGGACAGGCCCCTGCCCCATTCCCTGCCCCCCTGAGCCAGCCAGTCCCTGCCCTGGGGCCGATGGGAGCCGGCGTCCCCCAGAGGGGACAGGCCCCTGCCCCATTTCCCCCCCCCGGCCTAGCACTCACTGAACTCGGCGTCCTTGAAGCAGGCGCCCAGGCTCTCCTGCTCGTCCAGGCTGCCCGTCTCGCCCTCGCTGTCCGTGCTGTGGGCGGGCGCCCGCGTCGGGGGTCTCCTGCGGGGGCGCTTGGTGCCCGACCGCCCGCCCCAGCCGCGCTCGTGGCCCGGGGACCCCACCAGGCCGGGCGGCCGGGCGAGGAGCCGGCCGCCTGCAGGTTGGCCATGCAGAGCATGCCCTGGATCGCCTCCTGCGTGCTGGGCGAGGCCGGCGCCTCGCTGGGGGGGAGGAGGGAGGAGGGAGGCGGGTTAGGGGGGGCCCGGGATCCCCCGCCCCCTGGCACAGACCTCTGTGACCCCCCCGCCCCCCTGGCGCCCCCCAGCGCCCACCCACCCCGCACAGCACCCCCCATCCCCCAGCACAGCGCCCCCCCGGCGACCCCCAGCGCCCCTCCCCCCCGCCCCGGAACAATACCCCGTAATCCCTCACCCCCCAGCACAGCACCCCTTGGCCCATGCCCAGCACCCTCCCCTCCCCCACTGAGCTCCCCCCGGTGTGGTGCCCCATGACACCCCCCTCCCCCTCCCCCCCCACTCCGCCCCCAGCGCATCTCACCTGAGCTCCTCGTAGTGGGGCCCCCCCCACCTGGCGACTGGCCTTGAGCAGGTCGAGGATCCCGGCCGCGCTGCCCCCCGGCCCCAGCCCCTCGTCTCCCGAGCCGCCCTCGTCCTCACGTGGTGTAGTCCTCCTGGGGGGGGGAGAGACGTGGGGTGCCTGCCGCCAGCCGCCTGCTCCCTGCCCCACCCCCACAGGGCCTAGCCCCCCCACAGCCCGCTGCTCCCAGCCCCACAGGGCCCCAGCCCCCCATGGCCCCCCACAGCTCCCTGCTCCCACCCCCACAGGGCCCAGCCCCCCACAGCCCGCTGCTCCAGCCCCACAGGGCCCAGCCCCCCCATGGCTCCCTGCTTCCAGCCCCACAGGGCCTAGCCCCCCACAGCCCGCTGCTCCCAGCCCCACAGGGCCCAGCCCCCCATGGCCCCCTGCTTCCAGCCCCACAGGGCCCAGCCCCCGACAGCCGCCTGCTCCCAGCCCACAGGGCCCAGCCCCCCACAACCCCCTGCTTCCAGCCCCACAGGGTCTGGCCCCCCACAGCTCTCTGCTTCCAGCCCCACAGGGCCTGGCCCCCCACAGCTCTCTGCTCCCAGCCCCACAGGGCCTGGCCCCCCACAGCTCTCTGCTCCCAGCCCCACAAGGCCCCAGCCCCACATGGCCCCCAGCTCCCAGCCCCACTGGGCCCAGCCCCCCATGGCCCCCTCCTCCCAGCCCCACTGGGCCCAGCCCCCCCCATGGCCCCCTCCTCCCAGCCCCACTGGGCCCAGCCCCCCCATGGCCCCCTCCTCCCAGCCCCACAAGGCCTAGCCCCCCACAGCCGTCTGCTCCCAGCCCCACAGGGCCCAGCTCCCCACGGCGGCCTGCTCCCAGCCCCCCACAGCCGCCTGCTCCCAGCCCCCCATGGCTATCTGCTTCCAGCCCCCACACCCCCTGCTCCCAGTCCCACAGGTAACAGCCCCCCAAGTCCCCCTGCTCCCCATACCCCCCAATAGCCCGTGTACCTCGATGTCGAACTCGACCTCCCCAGGCTCCCGCACGCGGTTGGGGTCAGAGCAGGGTTTGGCCCTGGTTGGGGTCAGAGCAGGGTTTGGCCCTTGGCAGCTTCCTGGGGAATTCTGGGAAAGAGAACGGCAGAGCCCCTCACCGAGCGGCCCTGGGGGGCAGAACTGCGGGGCGGGAGTGGGGGGCAGCGCCGAGCCGGAGAGGGAGGGGGGCTGCGGGGCGGGGAGTGGGGGGCACCGCCGAGCTGGGGGGGGGCTGCGGGGTGGGAGAGGGGGGCACCGCCGAGCCGGGGGGGAGGCTATGGGGGGGGTGACCTACTGGCCAGTCTCCTGGGGGGCGCTGGGCCCCGCCGGTCCTTGCGGGGAGGCGCCTCGTCGATCTGCAAGTCCTCCTCCGAGTCGAGGTCCAGCCCCTGGGCACCCGGGGAGCTGGGGGGGCGACGGGGAGTGGGAGGGGCGGGGCCGCCGGCGCCCTGAGCCCCTGGCCCGCTTCGGCCTGCCAGGGGGAGAGCAGGTCAGAGACCCCAGCCGGCCCCCCAGCACCCCCGCCCCACTCCCCCAGGCCACAGCCCCCCAGCTCCCCGTCCCGCAGTGTCCCCTGCCAGACCCCGCCCTGCAGCGCCCCCCGACAGTACCCCCTGCAGGCATCCTGCCCCACAGCACCCACTGCGGCCCCCGCCCCACAGCACCCCCCCCACAGCACCCCCTGCCGGCTCCCTGTCCCACAGCACCCCGTTAGCCTCCCCCTCGCTCTTCACAGAGCCCCCTGCCGTCCCCCAGGCCACAGCCCCCCAGCTCCCTGCCCCACAGCACCCCCTGCCAGCCCCCCACCCGGCAGCATGCCCCCACAGCACTCCCTGCCCCACAGCACCCCGTTAGGCCCCCACCGCACAGCAGCCCCCTGCCAGCCCTCCGCCTCGCAGCACCCCCACACTCTCCACAGAGCCCCCTGCCGGCCCCCACCCCCGCTCCCCACCCTGTAGCGCCCCCTGCCCGCCCCGACACACCCCACTCACCGCACAGGCCGGCCGTCGGCCAGCACCAAGGTGAGCTCCCCTTCGGCCAGCTCCGAATCCCCGTCCGTCTCCTCCAGGCTGGAGCTGGGAACGTCAAACTGTGAAGAAGGGGGGGCGGGGCTGATGAGATGCGGCCACCTCTAGGGTGGAGCCGCTAGGAACAGCTGCTCCTAACACTGGCGAGGAGATACAAGTATTCTGATTTCAGGGGAGAGCGGCCCCTGCCCAGCCCCTCTGCCCCACGGCACCCCACAGCCCCCCGCCCAGCCGTCACCTCCTCCGCCTGGGGGCTCTCGCTACTCTCCAGCGTTGGCGGCTCCGTGCACGTGTCCAGCAGCTCCAAGTCCAGCCTCGTGGGGGCGCCGGCAGCTGGGCCCTCGCGCCCCTTCCGGCCTCCCCTCCGGCCCGGCTCCTGGGGGCTCTGGTCCCCCCTCCTGGCGCCGGGCGGGGGGGCCCGCTGCACCCCGAAGGGGCTGCCCGTCTTCCCGATGTTCTGCTGAAAGATATCCTGGGAGGGCTTCAATCCCCCCGCCGGGAGAGGCCCGTCGCCCAAAAACTGCCCCCCACCTCGCCCCTGCCCCGCAGTGCCCCACCACCACCACTCCTAGTGCCCAGCCCTGCCCCACAGTCCCCAGTCCTGCCTGCCCCACCTGGCCCCCCACCCCACACTCCCCAGTCCCTGCCTGCCCCCCGCCGCGCAGTGCCCCCCCCACCCACAGTGCCTGCCCTCAGCCCCACAGTGCCCTCCCACAGTGCCCGGCCCCAGCCCCACAGTCCCCAGTCCTGCCTGCCCCCCCGCCCCGCAGTGCCCTCTCCCTCACAGTGCCCGGCCCTCGCCCCACAGTCCCCAGTCCCACCAGCCAGGGGAGAGCCCCTACCCGCACCAGCGCCCAGGCCCGAATGCCAGGGGAGAGCCCCCTGCCCCATGGTGCCCCCCAGTGCCAGGGCTGCCCCGCACCTCGACCAGGCGGATTTCCTTGGCCAGGTCTTTGATGAGCTGTGCAGGACGCACGGTGCCGGGGATTTCGTCCTCGTGTTCCTCCAGCACCTGGGGGAAGGGGGGGGGTTACTGGGGGCTCCGGCACTTGGGTCTGGTCAGGCTTGGGAGGCTCCTGTGCGGATCTGAGAGCCCGGCTCTAGCCCCCGGCTCTGCCCCTCCCCAGCCGGGGGAAGGCCTCCTGGCGAGGGCGTGGGGGGGGGGGGGGGTGTCCCACGGGAACTCCGGGGTGGGCTGTGAGTCGAGCTAACACAGGTCGTGGAACAGACACAGCCCAGAGCCGGCGCCTCTGTAAGCCCAACGTCCCCCCCACGCTAGCCCTGAGCTGCGGCTGACGCTGGGGTGGGGCGCGACGGCTCCTTGGAACTGAGCGTTCTCCTCCCTCCGGCTCCGCCCAGCTGGGGATCGTGCCCGGCCCCCGGATCAGAGCCACTTGCCTCTCTGCGGGTCCAGGCGCGGAACGCCGTGTTCAGAGCTTTCGCTCCGTGCACCAGGTAGGCGGCCGGGTGTCGGCGGTTCTCCCGCAGGCCTGGAGGGGCGAGAGGCACAGGTAGGGCTCAGGGGATAGGACACGGGCCCCCCCCGGCCCCGTTCACCTCCGCCGCCCCCCCCTCCCGGCCCCGCTCACCTCCGCCGCCCCCCCACCGGCCTCGCTCACCTCCGCCGCCCCCCCCTCCCGGCCCCGCTCACCTCCGCCGCCCCCCCACCGGCCCCGCTCACCTCCGCCGCCCCCCCCACCGGCCCCGCTCACCTCCGCCGCCCCCCCACCGGCCCCGTTCACCTCCGCCGCCCCCCCTCCCGGCCCCGCTCACCTCCGCCGCCCCCCCACCGGCCCCGCTCACCTCCGCCGCCCCCCCCACCGGCCCCGTTCACCTCCGCCGCCCCCCCCTCCCGGCCCCGCTCACCTCCGCCGCCCCCCCTCCCGGCCCCGCTCACCTCCGCCACCCCCCCACCGGCCCCGTTCACCTCCGCCGCCCCCCCCTCCCGGCCCCGCTCACCTCCGCCGCCCCCCCTCCTGGCCCCGCTCACCTCTGCCGCCCCGCCACTGGCCCCGCTCACCTCGGAAGATGTCCAGGAGATGTTTGCCGACGTACCAGCAGATAGTTTCAAAGTTGGGAAATCTGAAGAGATCGGCCGTGCTCAGACGCTTCTCTATCTCGTAGGCCCTGCCGGGGGAGACAACCGAGCCAGGTTGGGCCGGGGCAGCTCGGGGCCAGCTCACCCGGCGCTGAGATGCAGCCACCTCTGGGGCGGGGCAGCTGGGGAACAGCTACATATAACGCAGCCTGGGGACGGCCGCGACGAGGGCTCTTTCCCAGAGCGCTTTGCACCAAGCCCACCTCCCGGCAGGGTCGGTGTCCCTGGGGCGGGGCTGGGGGGCTCCGGGGCCCCCGACACTCACTTGAGCTGCATCTCGATGTTGAGGCTGTGCAGGAAGTTGCCCCCGAACGCCAGGCAGTCGATGGGGGTCAGCACGGCGTGGATCCAGCCTGGGGGCAGAGCGGGGTCAGACTCTGGGGGAACCCGGCCCTGCCGTGGGGTGATGGGGGGGTCGGGGACCCACAGGTACGGGAGCAGGAGGGGGGCAGGTACCAGAGGGGATGAAAGGGGTTGGGGGGGTGCCTGCAGGAGGCAGAGGGAGGGTACTCGTGGGGATTAAGGGGGCTGGGGGGTGCCCGCGGGGGAAGAAGGGGGTACCCGTGGGGATGAAGAGCATCTGGCCCTGGCGCAGGAGGCACCGGTAGCGGTGGGGATGGAGGGGGCTGGGGGAGAACCCGTGGGGGGCAGGGGGAGGGTACCCATGGGGATTAAGGGGGCTGGGGGGTGCCCGCGGGGGAAGAAGGGGGTACCCGTGGGGATGAAGAGCGTCTGGCCCTGGCGCAGGGGGCACCGGTAGCAGTGCTCGGCCTGGTCCCCGAAGAACGTCTCGCTCTGGTTGGATGAGCTGCTCCAGGCCTCGAACCGGGCCAGGTTGGTCGGGCTGGGCCGCACCAGGTAGAAAATCTTCTCGCCCTTGGGGGGTGAAGGGGGGGGAAGGACAGTGAGTAGAGTAGGGGGTCCCCATACCCCGCCCCCCCCCCCCCCCCCCCCGCGCTCGGCGCCCTGCCCAGCCGTACCCACAGCACGTGGTACCAGACGGACGTGCCCCCGAAGTCGATGTGGAAGTCGGTGTAGCTGCCCTGCGTGCCCATCAGGCAGTACTTCTGCACGCTCGGCCGCTCGAACACCGACTCGCCCGGCCACAGGTTCTCCACCCACGACAACTTCCGCACGATCTTCGGGGTCTCCACCAGGTTCGACAGCCTGCGGGGCAGAGCTGTCAGCCCGCGGGACCCTGGTGTCCGGGAGGGGGGCCCGGCCGCCAGCCCGCGGGACCCCGGCGTCCGGGAGGGGAGCCCGGCCGCCAGCCCATGGGACCCCGGCGTCCGGGAGAGGAGCCCAGCCGCCAGCCCACGGGACCCCGGCGTCCGGGAGGGGGCCTGGCTACCCGCCTGCGGGATCCCGGTGTACGACTGTCACCCCGCAGGACCCCGGCGTCCAGGAGGGGGTCCCGGCATCTGAGGGGGGGGGAGACCCGGATGTCACCCTGTGGGACCCTGGCGTCCGGGAGGGGGACCCAGCCGTCACCCCGCAGCCATAGGAACCGCAGGATGGAGTTGGGGGGACAGAACGGGGCGGGTGGAGGATGCATCTCAGGGACCCAGGTGTCCGGGAGATAACACAGATAATATGCTCTCCCCTGGCTTTCCCCCTCCCCCCCTAGACCTGCCCAGCCCCCCACTGCCCCAGCCCCCTCCCCCGGTCCTGCCCAGCCCGTACTGACCGGCTCTCGGAGAACTCCAGGCTGATGACGTTCAGCACCTTGTCCCGCCGGGCGGCACCGAAGTAGCTGACGAAGTCACCCAGGCGCATGCGGAGGTCAGCCTGGCGGCTCACGTCGATCACGTCGATCTCTTTGTCGGGGCCTGGGGGGCGCAGGGTGAGAGCGACCGGCCCCCAAGCCAGCTATGGGCCCCCTGCGGCCCCCTGACTGCCCCACTGGCCCCCCGCCACGGCCCCGTGATCTCCCACAGCCAGCCACGGCCCCCCTGGACCCCCATGCCAGCTATGGGCCCCCTGCGGCCCCCTGACTGCCCCACTGGCCCCCCGCCACGGCCCTGTGATCTCCCACAGCCAGCCACGGCCCCCCTGGACCCCCATGCCAGCTATGGGCCCCCCGCGGCCCCGACTCCCCCACTGCCCCCCCGCCACGGCCCCCCTGGACCCCAACTGCCCCCATGCCAGCTATGGGCCCCCCGCCACGGCTCCCTGACCCCCAACACCCTCACTGCCCCCCCGCCACGGCCCCCTGGACCCCCACTGCCCCCCCACCACGGCCCCCCTAGACTCCCACTGCCCCCATGCCAGCTATGGGCCCCCCGCCACGGCTCCCTGACCCCCAACACCCCCACTGCCCCCCTGCCACGGCCCCCTGGACCCCCACTGCCCCCCCGCCACGGCCCCCCCTAGACCCCCACTGCCCCCATGCCAGCTATGGGCCCCCCGCCACAGCTCCCTGACCCCCACGGCCCCAACACCCTCACTGCCCCCCCGCCACGGCCCCCTGGACCCCCACTGCCCCCACGCCAGCTATGGGCCCCCCGCGGCCCCCTGACTCCCCCACTGTCCCCCCACCACAGCCCCGTGATCTCCCACAGCCAGCCACAGCCCCCCTGGACCCCCACGCCAGCTATGGACCCCTGCTGCAGTCCCCCGGCGGCCGTTCCCAGCACTGGCAGCCCCCTGGGCCCGGCCTTACCCACGTAGTGCTCGATGTCCCGCACGGTGAAGGATGGGGGGGGCAGCGTCATGCCCAGCCCGTCCTTCTTCAGCACCAGGATGGGGACGCTGAAGCTGTTCTCCTCCAGGAACTCGACTGTCAGCTGCGCCCCGCTGGGCTTCAGGATCACCTCGTCCGCGCTGCCAGGGCGGGAGGGAGAGTCAGCGAGGTGCGGCCACCTCTGGGGCGGGGCGGCTGGGAACAGCCACACATAACACTGCAAGGGGATTACTCGCCCGACACTGAGATGCAGCCACCTCTGGGGCGGAGCAGCCGGGAATAGCCGCACATAACACAGCATAAGGACAGCTCGCCCGGCGTGGACATGAGATTTAGGGACAGAGAACTAGAAACAAAGATCCTGGGGACAGGCGCTGACAACTTGAGAAACCTCCAAGTGCCCAGCTCTGACTGCCAAGGGTGAGAAGCCCCCTGCCCAGACCCCCATCCCACTCTGGTTCCCCCCAGCGCCCGGCCCTGCCAGGGGAGAGCACCCCTCACCCAGACCCCCACCCCAGCGGCCAGCCCAGCCAGAGGAAAGCGCCCCTCACCCAACCCCCCTCCCACTCCCTGGTGCCCCCCCAGTGCCCGGCCCCACCAGGGGAGAGCGCCCCTCACCCAGCACCCCCTCCCAGTCCCTGGTGCCCCCCAGCGCCTGGCCCTCCCAGGGGAGAGCGCCCCTCACCCAGCCCCCCGTCCCACTCCCTGGTGCCCCCCAGCGACCGGTCAGGAGAGAGTGCCCCTTGCCCAGCCCCCCATCACCTCCCAGCACCAGCCCCCCAGCTCCCTCCACTGTGACTCTCACCTGGGGAACGTCCGGGCCCGAAGCTCCTTTATGAACTGGGCGCTGCCCGTCCGCACTGTGGCACCCGCCTCTCGGCTCAGCCCCGCGTCCTGCTGCTTCTGGGGCCCCCGGCGCCGCTTCACTGCGGGGGGCAGGAGATCCCATCATGGGAGACTGAGCCGGGGCAGGGGGAGCAGATCCCCTCCCCGAGGCAGCCACCCCCAGCCCTCCTGGCCCCCAGCCCGGCCCGAGGCGGGCAGGTTCGGGTACTCACTGACGGAGGGGCCGTGCGCCAGCTGGCAGTTGGGGCAGTGATACAGGTCGATGTCAGCGGCCGCGTCCTCTTCCACCCCGACGCAGCTGGGGGAGAAAGAGTCGCTTACCCGCTGGCCCAGAGCTTGGTCCCCCACCCAGGCCCCTGCCCCATTCCCCTCCCCCAAGGCAGCCCCCCTGCCCGGGTCGGAGCCGGTGCCCCCCAAAGGAGACAGACCTGCCCCATTCCCCAGCCCCCCGATCCAGTCCCCCTGCCCAGGTCGGAGCTAGCGCCCCCCCAGAGGGACAGGCCCCTGCCCCATTCCCCTCCCCCCGATCCAGCCAGCCCCCCGGCCTGGGTCAGAGCCAGCACCCCCAGGGGGGACAGGCCCCTGCCCCATTCCCCACCCCCCCGATCCAGCCCCCCGGCCCGGGTCAGAGCTGGCACCCCCCAGGGGGGACAGACCCCTGCCCCATTCCCCACCCACGATCCAGCCAGCCCCCCGGCCTGGGTCAGAGCCAGTGCCCCCAGGGGGGACAGGCCCCTGCCCCATTCCCCACCCCCCCGATCCAGTCCCCCGGCCCGGGTCAGAGCTGGCACCCCCCAGGGGGGACAGGCCCCTGCCTCATTCTCCACCCACGATCCAGCCAGCCCCCCGGCCCGGGTCAGAGCCGGCGCCCCCAGGGGGGACAGGCCCTGGCCCCACCTGCCGTGGAACCAGTCCTGGCAGATGTCGCACTCGATCATGAAGCGGGTCACGTCGTAGGGCAGCCGGCACAGGCAGTAGACGGGCACCGAGGCCATGGTGGCCCCCCCTCAATAAACCACTGACCCCCCCCTCAGGGCCAGCAGGGGGGCATGGGACACGGGGGGCCCCTCACCCCTCCCACAGCCCGGCCCAGGGGGACGGACACCTCTGGGCCCCCGGGGTGCCCCCAAATCAGTCCCAAACCCCACAAAAGAAACCCTAAGGGTCAACTGGGCTCCCCTCGACACCCCAGAAGAGCAAATGCCCCCTCGGGGTGCCCCACGCTGGGGCCACTGACCCCCAAGCGAGCCTGAGCCCTGGGGGGGGTCTCCCCTCCCCCTGCACCCCGCGGGGGTCACCCCGCCCCCCCCTGTGCCCTAGAGACAGGGATCTCCCTCCCTCCCTCCCACCTGCACCCCAAGGGGGGTCTCCCGCTCCCCTCCCCCCACCGAGGGGGGGTCTCCCCGCCTCCCGCTCCCCTCCCCCCACCGAGGGGGGTCTCCCCGCCTCCCGCCGCCCACGGGGGGGTCTCCCCGCCTCCCGCTCCCCTCCCCCCACCGAGGGGGGGTCTCCCCGCCTCCCGCTCCCCTCCCCCACCGAGGGGGGGTCTCCCCGCCTCCCGCCGCCCAGGCCCCGCGGGGGGGTCTCTCCAGGCCCGGTCCGGTCCCGCTCGGCCTGGCCAGGCCCCAAGATCCTGCTCCGGCTCCGGCCTCCCAATAAAGTTTATTCAAAACACGGGGAGGGGCCCCGGCGCCATCTTGGGAGCGGCCCAGGCCACGGCCGGGCGACGCGGCCATCTTGGGAGTGGCCTGGCTGGGTGCGGAAGCCATCTTGGCCCGGCCGGGCTCATCCGCCATCTTGAGTGTGGCATGGATCCCGGGCCGGGGAGCGGGACACGCGGGCCGGCCGGAGAGCGGCCTTCGCAGCGAGCCCTGTGGGGAGGGGCCGCCAGGAGAGCCGGGCCGCCATCTTGGAAGTGGCAAAGGGCAACGTCCCCGGCTGAGCGGCCATGTTGGGAAGGGACCAGGATTAAGACGCCATCTTGGGAGTGGCACCAGCCCCCCCATAGGGTGTGGGCCCTGGTCGCCATCTTGGGTGTGGCGTGTGGCCACCGTTGTGTCACTGCCCGTGGTCACCCCCGCCCTCCCTCCTGGTGCCCAGCCCCCACTCCCCTCCCAGAGCCGGGAGAACCCAGGAGTCCTGGCTCCCAGCCCCCCCTGCTCTAACCACCAGCCCCCACTCCCCTCCCAGAGCTGGGAAGAGAACCCAGGAGTCCTGGCTCCCAGCCCCCCCCTCTAACCCACCAGCCCCCACTCCCCTCCCAGAGCCGGGGAGAGAACCCAGGAGTCCTGGCTCCCAGCCCCCCCCTGCTCTAACCACCAGCCCCCACTTCCCTCCCAGAGCCGGGAAGAGAACCCAGGAGTCCTGGCTCCCAGCCCCCCCTGCTCTAACCACCAGCCCCCACTTCCCTCCCAGAGCCGGGGAGAGAACCCAGGAGTCCTGGCTCCCAGCCCCCCCTGCTCTAACCACCAACCCCCACTCCCCTCCCAGAGCTGGGAAGAGAACCCAGGAGTCCTGGCTCCCAGCCCCCCCTGCTCTAACCACCAGCCCCCACTTCCCTCCCAGAGCCGGGGAGAGAACCCAGGAGTCCTGGCTCCCAGCCCCCCCTGCTCTAACCACCAACCCCACTTCCCTCCCAGAGCCGGGGAGAGAACCCAGGAGTCCTGGCTCCCAGCCCCTCCCTGCTCTAACCCACCAGCCCCCACTCCCCTCCCAGAGCTGGGGAGAGAACCCAGGAGTCCTGGCTCCCAGCCCCCCCTACTCTAACCACCAGCCCCCACTCCCCTTCCAGAGCCAGGAGAGAACCCAGGAGTCCTGGCTCCCAGCCCCCTACCTTCAGCCGCCGCGCAGAAGAAGAATCCAGCGCAGCTGCGGTTTACTAAAAGAATAGACTTTTATTAAGTACTGTAAGTCTCTCTCCTCGATCACAGACGACCGTACCACGCATCCAGATCCACCAGATCCACCCAAGCGAAACACATCGCCCCTGCCGGCTTCGCCTCCGCCACGCAGCCTTCCCCCGCGTCCCCACGACTGCCAATTTCCCTCCCGAAGCGGGACCCGTCCCAACTTACATGGATAAACTAGGGAGCGAGTTGTGGGATCTGGGGCTAGCGGGACAACAGGGTTTTTATAGTCATAGGGCTGAGGTGCAAGGGAAGTAGAGGTAACATTTATCCGTCCACTAATAAACACGTGTCAGTAGCTTTAAAAAAAAGGGGGGGGGTGGGGGGATTTAAATGATAAGATTAATAACAACAAAACCTGTGACATTTCTTACTTGGATTTTTTTCCCCTCGTAAATACCATACACAACTGTAAATTGACAAGATCGCAAGGAAGAAAATAACCCGGCTGCTCATTTCAGTGAAAGATACTTTGAGGTTTAAACAAAACAAAAAAACCCCCAAACCTAGGTTCTTATGCTAAAAGCATTTTAAAAGTTGGGGAGAGAAAATATACGTATACATAGCTACGGTTACAAAAACCGGAAGCTTCAGAATGATTTGAAGGATTGGGGAGGGGGGGGCGCCAAGTGGGGAAAGGAAAGTCAGCTGGTTTACAATTTAAGAACCAAAAAAAAAAATATGATTGAGACTTTTGAGGTTTGCTTCAAAATAATCTCACTAGTCATTAGTTTCTATCCAGAAAAGCATCTAACATAGAAGTGCAATAACTATCATCAAAAAGGTGTATGCCCCAGGTGAGGCGATAGGTAGATAGATAGATAGATAGAGGAGGTGGATGGGGCTAGATAGATAGATAGACAGATGGGGTGCATGGGGCGGACTAGATAGATAGACAGAAATAATTTTAATTTCAAAATTGGAGGAGGGAAAGTTCTTAACATCAACAAAAATTATTTTAAAAAATCCTTAACCATAAATAGCAATATAAACCCAAAGGACTTTCAATGGGGTCTGATTTTAAAAAGTTAAATTAAATCAGCAGCAAAGGAAATTAACAGGAGAAAGACGCCATGAAGCAGAGAGGCCAGGGGAACAGAAAGGGGTCCAGGCCTACTTAGCAGAAATACAGGTCAGGAGACAGCTAGCGCCCAGACCTGGCTCTACTGAATTCGCTAACTAGATTAAACTGAAACACCAGGACTGCTCATTGCCCAGTTGCTTCTCACGTGCGGCTGGGGGAGCGGTGAGATTTTAAAGGCCAGCGAATCTGAGCGCAGATTCTCAGACGCTGGGGCCGGAGCTGTGCCGTCAGACTTTATATTCGCCTCCAGGCCGGCCGGCCACAGTTACAGCCCGTGGTCTGAGCAATTTCCCCAGGCCGGCCACAAACAATTCCCGAGGACAGGTTTTGTCTCATTAGCGAGAAAATTCTCTCTCCTTGGTGGAGGTCGAATGAAAATTCAAGAGAACGTGGTCGGGGGCCGGTTTCTGACACACAACAGGGGACACAAAGAGAAGACTGAGAAATCCACGTGTGAGTTAATACGATTCACACACACACCGTTTAAAAACTGAAAGACGAGGAGGAGGGGGAGAATAATGTCCGAGTGGCTAGCTTACAGCATCAGCCAGTTGATTTAGTGGACAAAGGTAGGAAGTCAGTAGCCACACCTGGCCCAGGGCAGGCTGGCTGGCTTAAAAGTCAAGAGAACTGCAGGTGGGCTGGTTCGATCTTCTTTGTGTTTTTTGTTCTCTTTTAAAGCTTTGAGTCAGCAAGAAAACGAAACTGAAAACCCCACTTCAGTGTGTGCGTCAGCCGCAGATCCAAGTGGAAAGCAGTAATCCGGGAGCGGAAGGGTGAATTCAGACGCTGCTGCCAAGGGGCCAACCCCAGCGAAAAGGCTCCTCGCTGGCAGCGCCATTTCAGCTGCCCAGATTCAATCCACAAAGAGCTGTAATGGGGCAGACCCCCACCTGGGGCACATGGTATAACTTCACTGCAGTCAGCGGGGCCAGACCCCCACTGGGTCCATCAGCCAGAGCTCCATGGAGTCAGCGGGGCCAGATCCCCACTGGGGTCCATCAGCCATAGCTCCATGGAGTCAGCGGGGCCAGACCCCCACTGGGGTCCATCAGCCATAGCTCCATGGAGTCAATGGGGCCAGACCCGCAGCAGGCATCAATCGGCTGGAGCTCCATTGGGTCAATGGGGCCAGACCCCCAGCTGGGGTCAATGGGCCGTAGCTCCATTGGGTCAATGGGGCCAGATCCCAGCTGGGGTCCATGGGCCGCAGCTCCGTTGGGTCAATGGGCCGCAGCTCCGTTGGGTCAATGGGGCCAGGCCCCCAGCTGGGGTCAATGGGCCGTAGCTCCATTGGGGTCAATGGGGCCAGACCCCCAGCTGGGGTCAATGGGCCGCAGCTCCGTTGGGTCAATGGGCCGCAGCTCCGTTGGGTCAATGGGCCGCAGCTCCGTTGGGTCAATGGGGCCAGGCCCCCAGCTGGGGTCAATGGGCCGTAGCTCCGTTGGGTCAATGGGGCCAGGCCCCCAGCTGGGGTCAATGGGCCGTAGCTCCGTTGGGTCAATGGGGCCAGGCCCCCAGCTGGGGTCAATGGGCCGTAGCTCCGTTGGGTCAATGGGGCCAGGCCCCCAGCTGGGGTCAATGGGCCATAGCTCCGTTGGGTCAATGGGCCGTAGCACCATTGGGTCAGTGGGGCCAGGCCCCCAGCTGGGGTCAATGGGCTGCAGCTCCATTGGGTCAATGGGGCCAGACCCCCAGCTGGGGTCAATGGGCTGCAGCTCCATTGGGTCAATGGGGCCAGACTCCCAGCTGGGGTCAATGGGCCATAGCTCCATTGGGTCAATGGGGCCAGGCCCCCAGCTGGGGTCAATGGGCCGCAGCTCCGTTGGGTCAATGGGGCCAGACCCCCAGCTGGGGTCAATGGGCCATAGCTGCATTGGGTCAATGGGCCGTAGCTCCGTTGGGTTAATTGGGCCAGGCCCCCAGCTGGGGTCAATGGGCCGTAGCTCCGTTGGGTCAATGGGGCCAGGCCCCCAGCTGGGGTCAATGAGCCATAGCAGCGTTGGGTCAATGGGCCGCAGCTCCGTTGGGTCAATGGGGCCAGACCCCCAGCTGTGGGAATCCCCAATTGACACCAGCAGGGGAAATGGGCTCCATGCTAGTCATAAAGTGTTCCACCCAGATAAGGAAAAAAACCATGGAGAAATTTAGCAGCACAATCCCAAAGCCTCCAATATGTTCCAGGTTCATATGAAGGACTGGCCGAGCCGAGCTCCAGCACACGAGGCCAGCGACTTTCACCAGTCAGTCCTGCAGCCAGCCTGACGGCTGAGAGAGAGGTGTGTTCTCCCGATTCCACCGCTCACTCGCAGGGCTGAACCTGGGAGGAAATACCTCTCCTCCTGCCTTTGTCCACTAGTTTCCATTGCCCTCGGCTGCCAGACACGACGCCCGCAGCAAGCCACGCGCACGCTTCAGCCAACAGCAATTTCACACACATGACTCTGGGCTTTGATGGATTTTTCTGGGGCTTTTCCACCTTCTCTGAAGCAGCTGGGACCAGCCCCGGCTGGAGACAGGACCCTGGATGAGGTGTTTGGAGCTGCTGAGCGTCGACAGATTGGCAATGGGGAAGTTTCATCTTCCACTGCAGCCCGAGCCTGCTGGCATCATCCGGGCACGTCTCACCTAAATCGATTCCCTGCGGCCCCTCACAACCGCTCTCTCTCTTTTAGTCCAACCACCGTCCTCGGACCCAGTGAAACCGCCCGGCCCTACGCAAGACTCGACTTCTGGCCTTGGACACGGAAACACAGGGTCTTCCAGGCCACGAGCAAGGCCCCGGATCCTCAAAGGTGCCCGACTCCACGGGCCGGAAGGCACCTCAAGAGGTCATCCAGTCCAGCTCCCGGCACGGAGGCAGGAACAAATAAACCTAGACCGTCCCTGACAGGGGTTTGTCTGACCTGTCCTTAAAATCCTCCAACGACGGGATTCCCAAATCATCTCCTCAGTGGTTCTTCAAGGAGCTAAGTCCCTTGCTGGGTGGGGCAATCGAGGCTTCTTGAATGCCAATGATGAAAGAAAGGGATCTTCTTACCTCCGGTCGGGTTTGCGGGGCACCTCACGACATCAGGAAAGGCAGCGTGGGTGGGAACTGAGCCCCCGAAGCAGATGCGGAAGGGGCGAGGAAACTGGCCACGGTTTTCCACAAGGGACGAGCGATTTCCAGCGCGGGGAATCTGCGATTCTGCCGAATGGTGCCGAGAAAGGGGCTTCTGCAAAGCCAACTGAGCCAGCGGCCCCAACTCGGATCAGTTCAAATCCCCCATCCGAGGTTGAGATTTGCGCTCGTTTTATTTCCAGTATAAATCTAAAAGATGACTCTCTGCCGATCTAGTCAAGACCGCTACACCCCTGCCAGGCAGGATGCTTATCTCGGTGGTTTTCAGCGTAGTTTATGTCACTTGGCGAGGGGCGTAAACAATCTCACCTGGACGGGAAGACCCCAAGAGCTGGAGAACGGGCCAGCTCAATTGGGAGTTCGTCCCAGCTGTTAATCACCTGACGGGTAAGAACTGGGCCCTTCTTTTCCATTTGTATTGGTCTGGCTTCAGCCTCCTGCCTCTTGCTTTTCAGTTAGCCTGTCTCCACCAGACTAAAGAGCCCTGTAGTACCGTGACTGCCCAAGCTTCTCCAGCAGAATCCAGTCCCTTCTCGATCTCCTTCCGAACACAGCTGGCTGCTTAAGCCTCTCAAATCATTTCCACGGCTCTTCTCCGCGCCCCAGAGCGACTCCGTGTTTAAAATCTCGGGGACGGCAAAAACTACAAATCTTCCGACTGCTGGATGCGTTTCAGAATTTCCCCCTGGGAGTTTAGCGGAGGGAGTTCGGGAGGCTGTGATTTCAGGTTTAGTTTTCTGGATTTCAGAAGAGAAAAATGGCTGCACTGAATTGGGATGAGCTCTGTAAAATGCTGAGGGTCCTTAAAATCATATCTTCCCTCCCCCGCCCGAAAAGGGGGTTATTCCAGCAATAAAAGTGATTGCAATTCCAGGCGTCTGTCCCTAAAGATTCCCAACCCCAAATGCTTCAGATTGACTCCTTCGCAATTCGCAGACACGGCCGATTGTCTCCAGACACTCAGAGACGCCTGATCTGAAGCCTGACTTTGAAACATGGTTAAAGTAATAAAAACCGACAGGGTGACGCCTGCCGACAAGCTGCCTCGGGCGGGGGGCGTCTTCCGAGCGTTGGATTCGGAATTGGCCTCGGTTCGAAAGCTCAAGTAATCAGAGTCCGGAGAGAGTTTTCCGGAGTCTTTGCTGGCGGATCAGTCAGGGTTAAAAGGGTTCAGTGCCCCCGATCGCAAAAGGGGGCGTTAAATTTCCTCCCATCCCCCCACCCCCGAGGCGGGGAAAAAATAATATATAAAGTTTATCGAGATTTGGCCTGTTTCCTGCCCCCTCCCTGTTCCCCAAATCCCCATGTCTCTGCCTGGATCTGGGGGAATTCAAGCCTTCCCGTGCCGACAGGGGCGTGGATTGGTCAGGAGAGGAGCCGTCCGGGGGGCCAGGATGGGAATTCACCACCAGCCCCCCGGCCTGAAGTTAGAGTCGGGGGGATTAGGATACAAAACCTTTCCACAAGATTTGAATGGGACTTTAAGGAGGTCCCCCCCCACACCAAATACATCCCCGACCAGTCAGCCTCCAAGTCCCCGCATTCCCCTCCCATGGGATAGAAACCCTAACAGCCCCCCAGCCTCAAAATCCCTGCCCACCAACCTGAATCCCTCCTCCACCCTCCATTGGCCAGCCCAGCTGGAAACCGCGGCCAGGAGGGGGGACTCCGCGGAAGTCTGGTTTCGGAGGGACCCCCCCCCGATTGCCCCTGCCCCCCTGGGTCTGACGCGGACGGCTCTGGAGCTACGGCTGGGGACATGGGAATTCCTCCCCCCAAGATACGTAGTTTCTATATAGAATCTGTCTCTGTAAATATAATCTCTCTCTTCTCTCTGTACAAAGCACGGGCGGATTTCAGCCATCTGCGCCTCTGCCCCAAACTTGCCCCTGCGCCGCCCGAAACCAACACGGGCTGGGGGCGTCTGCATCCGCCAAATATTGGGGAAATCCGCCTCCCCACCCCTGGGATGTTTTGGGGCTCCACCCAGAGCAGCGAGGGGCGCTGTGGGTGCCGGGGAGTGGAGGGCGCCCAGCGTTGCAGGGCAGGGGGCACCACGACATCACTCCTCCCCACTCGCTTTCATTCATCCTGGCTGGCTTCCTTTGAACGGCTCCCCCTTTACTTAATAGCATTTCTCCCGCCCCCCCCCGTCCCCCGCTACAAGAGCCGGGGGAGGGGTATATATAATATGTTAAAAACCATAAAAAACCGTCAACTCCCCACCCACAAATATTAAAATAAAAAAATAATAAAATACGCCATGTTGTGGAGCCAATCAGCATGATCGGGAGTGGGTGTGGGTGCCAGGAGGGGGCAGGGGGTAGGAAAACAGGTACAAATCCTCCCACAATGCACTGGGGCACTGTAGGAGACCATCCCTTTATTAGGGGACGATCCCCCACAATGCACTGGGGCGCCGTAGGAGATCCCCCACAATGCACTGGGGTGCTGCCTTTCCAACCCCCCTGTCCTCATGGTACCCTGAGGCTTTCACACTCCTGGCCCCGCCCCCGAATCAGGTCCGTCCCCCCCCCGGTCACTCTTCCTTCTGCAGAGCCGGGAGGGGCAGCTTGGTATCAGGGCCGCGATCCACCTCCTGGGCCAGCCGCCCGCAGTACTGGCCCTCGTCACTGCAGGGGTCAGCGTCTCTGGCTAAGGCACATTGGGATGGGGCCGGGGGGCAGGGACCGTCCCCCGAATCCTCGCCCCCGTTCACCTGCGACGGGGACTGCCCCCTCTGCAACTCTGCTGATTTGGCTGCTCCCTCCAACGAGCCCTGCGGAGAACAGGAGTGCAACATAATCGAACACCCGCTGGAATCCCATCCCGATGCAGCCACCTCTGGGGCGGGGCAGCTGGGGAACAGCCACACATAACGCTGCACGGGGACAGCAACCCAGCTGTAGGGGGGTGGGGGGCATGGAGAAGGGTTGGCGGGAGCATCCAGACCAGTGGGGCTGAGGGAAAGGCAGAAACACGTACCTGCTTGCTAAGTTTCTTGTTTCCTTTGGGGAGTTTTCCAGACCCGTCTCGATTGCGTCTGGGGTGGAGCAAGGCGGAAAATACTACTGATTAGCTAGCAGCAGGGTTGTTACACTGACGCCCCCGTAATAAGAGTAATTAAGTAATGGGCCTACTAACCAGGGTGACGTTAACGAGGATAAAAACAGTGGCCATTAATAGTTCTAATGATTACAAATAATATAAGCATAATTCATGAGGACAGGGATGGCTTGCCGGGTGCTGAGATGCAGCTGTCTCTGGGGCGGGGCGGCTGGGGAACAGCTGCACATAACGCCACACACAGATGGCTCGCATGGTGCAGAGATGACCCAAGGGGAGAATGCTGGTTCCCCAGCAGCCAGCCAAGCCTCTCTCCAGCCCACCCCTCAGCAGTGCTGCGGTACTTACCCCTTCCCTGGCCCCCCGACAGACACCACCTGCATCCCAAAGGAGCCCCGCCCCCGCGAGGGCTTACTGCCCGCCCACTGGCCGACAACCATGCCGGCAATCTCCAGCTTGCCCCCCTGAGGCGGGATGGGGTGGAGACCTAGGGAAGCGGAGACAGAGGGGGGGAGATGAGTGACAGGTGACACTAGGGTCACGTACAGGCCCCAGGAGATATGAGACAGTAGCAGAACGTCATCTTTTGGGTCAGAAACAGGGTCTGCCTGAGTCTGCAGAGACCCTGAGCCGGTCACTGGGAGAGGTGTGAACTGCCCTGGGCATTACCGACCTCTGCCTGAGTCTGCAGAGAGCCTGAGCCGGTCACTGGGAGAGGTGTGAACTGCCCTGGGCATTACCGACCTCTGCCTGAGTCTGCAGAGAGCCTGAGCCAATAGCACTGACAGTGGAAATCTGCCCCGATGCATCTCAATAGGATGATGCCCCCCAGCCCCACTGCTCTGGAGCACCCCACCAGCCCCCCACACTCCACATATCTACAACTGGAGGGGGGAGAAAAGAGGCCTCTCCTACCCCTGCCTTCAAGAGGGCATACAATCCAGCCATCTGGGGATCCCACTTCTCCCACCAATGCCCCACGGGACAGGGCAGGGACACGGCTCAGGGGACACAACAATCTCTCACCTGTGAACCCCCTGCTCCTCCCAGGAGTTGGCGGCAGCACAGAGCCCGTGGTGCGGGGGTAGAGGGGCATCGAATAGAAGGGCGCGGCCATGGCAGGCACAAAGGGAGGGGGCGGGAGCAGAGGGGGCGGGGCCTGGCGGTTGAAGTTCACGCCCTCCAGGATGCTCTGTCTCATCCTCTCCACTTTGGCCGCCTGCTCCGTCTGGAGAGGAAAGTGGGGGGTGGGGGGAGTTGAATCCATCTGACCTCCTCCCCCACATCCCTGCCCCTCCCCCACAGCCTGCCCCAATGTCAGAACATCCAGGTACTTCCAGACCAAGAGGAGCAGCCTCTCAAACCCCCTCCCGCACTCCCCTCCCAGAGCCAGGGATAGAACCCAGGTGTCCTGGCTCCCAGCCCCCCCTGCTCTAACCACTAGACCCCACTCCCCTCCCAGAGCTGGGAGAGAACCCAAGAGTCCTGGCTCCCAGCCCCCCCTGCTCTAACCACCAGCCCCCACTCCCCTCCCAGAGCTGGGAGAGAACCCAGGCGTCCTGGCTCCCAGCCCCCCCTGCTCTAACCCACTAGATCCCACTCCCCATCCCAGAGGCAAGGAGAAAACCCAGGCGTCCTGCCCCATACCTGCCCGTCACACAGGTCAATGAGGGGGGCCCTGTCGCGGGTGGCTTTGATGAGCTTGCTCTGGAAGAGTTTGCCATCGAAGTAGATCCAGGGGCAGCAGTGTTCCCAGGGCACCGGCTGCCCGCAGGCGTCGTTGGCAAACAGAGCCGTATCTACTCCACTCATGAAGAGGGCTGCCAGCTGTACGCCTCGGGCATCCAGCTTCTCGATCTGCAAGGGAACCATTCCCATCACGTTAACATGGGGAGGAGTGCAGCCACCTCTGGGGCAGGGCAGCTGGGAAACAGCCACACATAACACTGCATGGGGAGGCTCGCCCGGCGTTGAGATGTGGGCAGCTGGGGAACAGAGTAGATTGGCAGTTTTTAATCTAGTAAAGGAATAACTCCAGCACATTCTCCAGTGAGAGCTGGGGAGAGAACCCAGGAGTCCTGGCTGCTAGCACCCCATACTAGTCACTGCACCCCGCTCCCATTCACCTTTCTCCCAAACAGCTCCAGTGCTGGCTGTCACCAATTGTACCCCATGTTCACTGCTTTTACAGACTAGGATAAATTGTGTACAAAATGTGCCTTGTGAGGTATCACCTGGAAACTCATAATCTGCTGAACATCACTGTCCCAGTAAAATGTGTGTATCAACGTTGTATGGAAAATTATGAGATTCCACTGTATAACATCGCTGTGACGTGCAGGCACAAACCAGTTCCTCAGAGACAAGGGACACACTGACGGCCTGGCCAGGTGACAAGATAATAAAGCAGACTATCACCTGAGTAAGCAGCCAGTCTTTGGAGGGAAGAAGGGTGCGAACGAGAACTTTACACGTTGGCAAAGACACGGCTGGGGTTTCCTGCACCCAAGCTGGAGATAATCCTCAAGAGAGGGAGAGGGGAATACGAATGGAAACAGAGGAGCCCAAATCGTATTCTCCCCTCATCTCTACTCACGGCAGCAGCCCCGTTTGAAAGACAAATGAAGCATTACTGAACTGGGCCGGGGTCCTGGTGGAAAGATCGACCCAGTGGGTCCTTATAGGGAGAAAACCCTTTTTGCTCTTCAGTTCACCTGGCTCGTTATGTTAGGTACCGGTCTGGGTCTTCTCTTGCTCAATTTTCTTTGGGACCCAGCGCAACTTTCACGCCTCACCACCAGTCATCACTTCAAATCTTTCTGCCTGGGGTTAATGAAATTCTTTGCCGGTTTTCTCTACCCCGGCGTGTTTGGGAACCTCCGCCGGAGAGAACGGGGTCTGGGCAGGCCAGTTTCCTTTGGGGAGCCGGGAGAGACGGGGCAGGACGAGCCGCACCCCTGGGGAAGGGCTGGGAGTAGCTGGTGAGTGCCTAGCCAGAGCAGGCAGTGACGCCGAGGCGGGTGGCTGTGTGGGCCGGGCAGCAGCGAAGCAGCGAGCGAGGCACCCCAGGCTGGACAAGCGGGGGGACACGGCTGCTTTCCCCCTGGGGAGCGTGGCGGCAGCCCCCTACCTTCAGCTCCTGCAGCTGATCCGGCTCGTAGAGTTGAGAGGAAACCGCCTGAGCCAAGAACACGTCCAGCTCGTGCCGATGAAGGGTCCTCCCTCCGGGCCACTGCATCATGTAACTGAAAACAGAACAGAGAGTGAACCCGGCCAGGCCCAGCATTCCCACGCGGAGCGGCTCGCGGAGGGGAGTGGGGGCTGAGAGCCGGGATGCCTGGGTTTTCTCCAAGGCTCTGGGAGGGGAGTGGGGTCTAGTGGTGAGGGGGGGGGGGGGGGGGGGGCTGGGAGCCAGGACGCCTGGGTTCTCTCCCCGGCTACGCGGAGGGGAGTGGGGGTCTAGTGGTGAAAGCGGGGGGGGGGGGGGGGGGGGGGGGGGGCTGGGAACCAGGACTCCTGGGTTCTCTCCCCGGCTCTGGGAGGAGAATGGGGTCTAATGGTGAGAGCAGGGGCCTGGTTCTGTCGCTGGTCGCCCCCGCTCACCGCAGCACACAGCACATCAGCAGCAGGTGCGTGGGCACATTGGCCGGGTTCAGCATGCCGGGCGTGTCGGCCCGCAGGCAGGCCAGGAAGGCCCTCATGCGCCGGTTCTTGTCCTCCACTGCCTTCCCCAGCCACAGCTTCCGCAGGTTGGGGCAGGTCCACTCGCGGAAGGCCAGGGCCGAGACCAGCTCCGGCGTCTGCGGGGACTTCCCCTTGTACGCCGCCCACTCCTTGATGATCACAGGGGGCACTGCGGGGCAATGAGAGGGGAAGGGGTCAGAGAGAACCCAGGAGTCCTGGCTCCCAGCCCCACAGCCGACCACCAGCCCCCACTCCCAGAGCCGGGGAGAGAACCCAGGACTCCTGGCTCCTCATACCCCCAAACACCACCCCCCTCCCAGAGCTAGGGACAGAACTCAGGTGTCCGGAGTCTCCCAGCCCCCACCACGGGGGTCCGTACCTTCCGTGGGGATGCGGCGGCGGATGGCCAGGCGCTCCACGCGGCGCTGGTTCTCGGCCACGCCGAACAGCACCCCGTAGACATGCTGGCGGGCGCCGCGGAAGAGGACAGCGGCTGGAGGCAACTCAGTGTTACACTCGTCCTCGATGCACACGGGGAGCTTGATCTCGCCCTGCGCCGGAACGTCAGGAGAGGGACTGAGAACCCAGGAGTCCTGGCTCCCCCCCACTCTAACCCACCAGACCCCTCCCCTCCTAGAGCCGGGGAGAGAACCCAGGAGTCCTGGCTCCCCCCCACTCTAACCCACCAGACCCCTCCCCTCCTAGAGCCGGGGAGAGAACCCAGGAGTCCCGGCTCCCCCCCACTCTAACCCACCAGACCCCTCCCCTCCTAGAGCCGGGGAGAGAACCCAGGAGTCCCGGCTCCCCCCCACTCTAACCCACCAGACCCCTCCCCTCCTAGAGCCGGGGAGAGAACCCAGGAGTCCCGGCTCCCCCCCACTCTAACCCACCAGACCCCTCCCCTCCCAGAGCCGGGGAGAGAACCCAGGAGTCCTGGCTCCCCCCCACTCTAACCCACCAGACCCCTCCCCTCCTAGAGCCGGGGAGAGAACCCAGGAGTCCTGGCTCCCCCCCACTCTAACCCACCAGACCCCTCCCCTCCTAGAGCCGGGGAGAGAACCCAGGAGTCCCGGCTCCCAGCCCCCCCTGCTCTTAGCCCCCTCTCCCCTCCCAGAGCCAGGACTGGAGCCGGGCTCACCTTGGTAAGAACATGGTAGATGGAGGGGTACATGAGGCCGCGTCGGTGCCGGTGCTCAGCCACCCGCAGGACCTCGGGGGCGACGGGGGGCAGCGGGGGGGTGGTTATGTCCATGTGGTTTCGGGTGGCCATGGAAAGCAGCGAGGGGATGAAGGGCTCGGGCCCAGCCAGGGGCCCGTCGGTGTCGCCGGAGCCCCCAGCCTGCCCCCAGCCCTGGTTCAGCTTCTCGGCACCGGGCCCCTCCCAGCCAGTCTTGGGCTGCAGCACTTCGGAGACGTGGCTGGAGAGGAGACATGGGGGAGGTGATGACTCACTCCCCTCCCAGAGCTGGGGAGAGAACCCAGGAGTCCTGGCTCCCAGCCCCCCTGCTCTAACCCACCAGCCCCCACTCCCCTCCCAGAGCCAGGGAGAGAACCCAGGAGTCCTGGCTCCCAGCCCCCCTGCTCTAACCCACCAGCCCCCACTCCCCTCCCAGAGCCAGGGAGAGAACCCAGGAGTCCTGGCTCCCAGCCCCCCTGCTCTAACCACTAGCCCCCACTCCCCTCCCAGAGCCGGGGAGAGAACCCAGGAGTCCTGACACCCAGTCCCCACTCTAACCACTAGACCCCACTCCCCTCCCAGAGCCAGGGAGAGAACCCAGGAGTCCTGGCTCGTGCCCCCCTGCTCTAACCACTAGCCCGCACTCACTTGGCACTGCCCCCGTTGTGCTCTTCGCCGTCGGAGGAGGAGGAGGGGGAGGAGGCCGGCCCAGAGGAAGGGGACGGCTTGGGGCCCCGGTGGTGGTGGGGGAACTGGGCGTTGTAGGTGCCGGGCCAGCTGTTGAAGTCGCCGCTCTTCAGGACGGGGTCCTCGTGAAAGGGGGGCACGTCTCCGAGCGGGTGGGAGGAGAAGAGGAGGCTGGCGCTGGGGCCCGGCGGGAAGGAGGCGGCCAAGGAGGAGGGTGGGGCTGGAAGCTGGTACTGCATCTTTGGCCCCAGGTGGGGTGGGAACTGGGGAGGGAGGCAGAGAGAGAGGTGAACAAAGAGCAGCAGACCCCACTCCCCTGACAGCCAGGAGAACCCAGGAGTCCTGGTTCCAACCCTCTCCCCCCTCGCTCTAATCCCTAGACCCCCACTCCCCTCCCAGAGTCGGGGAGAGAACCCAGGAGTCCTGGCTGTCAGTCTGCCCCACCCCCACTCCAACCCACTGACTCCAGAGACCCCAATCCCATTCCGCACCCCGGACTGGAACGTACCATAGGCTTCCCCGTGGGGAGGGATCCCACCGGGCTGCGCTGCGCAGGGGCTGCTCCTCCGAAGTGGTTGGATCCATAGCCTGGCACTGAGACACAGAGCAGGGGCTCGGCATGCGGAGGGGAGCGGGGCTTAATGGTTAACAGGGGGCGGCCAGGACTCCTGGGTTCTCTCCCCGGCTCTGGGAGGGGAGTGGGGGCTGGTGGTGAGAGCAGGGGGCGCCCAGGACTCCTGGGTTCTCTGCCCGTCTCTGGGAGGGGAGTGGAATCTTGTATTTAGAGCGGGGGGGTCTGGGAGCCAGGACTCCTGGGTTCTCTGCCTGGCTCTGGGAAGAGTGTGGGGTCTAGTGGTTAGAGCGGTGGGGGGGGCTTTGGAGAGGGTGAGGGGTGCTCCCGACTGTTCCAGCCCCAGCCTCTCCCAGCAGGGGGTGCTGTGGGGAGGGGAGGGGCGCTGGCTCTGGGTGGAGCTCCTGGCTGCTCCAGCCCCGGCCTCTCCCAGCAGGAGGCGCTGTGGGGAGGGGAGGGGCGCTGGCTGTGGGGAGGGGGAGGGGCGCTGGCTGTGGACGGAGCTCCTGGCTGCTCCAGCCCCGGCCTCTCCCAGCAGGAGGCGCTGTGGGGAGGGGAGGGGCGCTGGCTGTGGGGAGGGGGAGGGGCGCTGGCTGTGGACGGAGCTCCTGGCTGCTCCAGCCCCGGCCTCTCCCAGCAGGAGGCGCTGTGGGGAGGGGGAGGGGCGCTGGCTGTGGACGGAGCTCCTGGCTGCTCCAGCCCCGGCCTCTCCCAGCAGGAGGCGCTGTGGGGAGGGGAGGGGCGCTGGCTGTGGGTGGAGCTCCCGGCTGTTCCAGCCCCGGCCTCTCCCAGCAGGAGGCGCTGTGGGAAGCAACCCTTGTCAGATACTCACGTACAAATGAGGACGGGCCCACAGGAGCTAGGGGCATCTTGGCAGTCACCGAATAATAGTTCACGGCTTTCTTGAAGCGCTCAATCTTATCCTCCGTCCTGGACTGGGGGAGCAAAGCGGATAGGAGACTGGCTGGGGTTCCAGGGGATAAGAGGGCCCCACCCCGGCCATCGAACCCACCTCTCAGAGCAGGAGCTGCTGTGCCCTGTCTGACGCTACAGAGCGACACAGGACTGCAGTGTCAGCCCAACGGGGCTTGGGAGTCAGACCCCCAAACAGATGGGGCAAAATCCAGCGCGCCTGGGGCCCCCTGATTTCAGCCAGAGGGGGTCTCACAGCACGCTGGGGCCCCTGATCTCAGCTGGAGGGGGTCTCATGGCATGCTGGGGCCCCCAATCTCAGCTGGAGGGGGTCTCACGGCAAGCGGCAGGCCCTGGATCTCAGTCAGAGGGATCTCTCGGAGCGCTGGGCACCCCACAATCTCGGCCGGAGGGGGTCTCACAGCGCCCCAGGGCCCCTGATCTTGGCCAGAGGGGGTTTCATGGCACACCAGAGGACCGGATCAGCAGCTCTGGTCAGCAAGCCAGGCCCCTCCCCGCTCACCTGAGAGTGTTTGAAGACATCTCTCCCCACGGCATCCAGGTCGCAGGGGTCTTTGATGGCGCTGACGTACTCCGAGACGGCCTTGATCACCACGTCGCAGGGGGGCAGCACCAGCTGGTGGGCTCGGACCTGGGCACAGGGGGGAAACACGGACAGTGCTCAGCATCTGGCACCCCACAGGCAGCCAGGCTGGAAGCCCCACCCTCCATCACCCCCCATGTGATCCCCGACCATAGACCAGAGAGCCTGCCCAGAGAGTCCCCAGCCCCCCGGCGCTCCCCGACCGCAGAGGCCCGCCCGGAGAGTCCCCAGCCCCCCGGCGCTCCCCGACCGCAGAGGCCCGCCCGGAGAGTCCCCAGCCCCCCGGCGCTCCCCGACTGCAGACGCCCGCCCGGAGAGTCCCCAGCCTCCCCTGTTCTAACCACTAGACCCCACTCTCCTCCTAGGGCCAGGGATCCTGGCTCTCAGTCCCCTCTGCTCCGACCCACAATGCCTATCCGCAAGGCCAATCCCGTCCCAGCCCTACCAGGCTGCTGCGGGCGGTGCCAGGGGATTCGAGAGTCTACCTTGAGCGATGCCAGCGGGTGGTCTGGCCCCAGCAGGCTCCAGTGGAAAGCAGCCAGGTCCTCGTCCGGGAGGATGTGGTTACCTGGGGGAGGCGGGAATAACACGGTTACTGCACCCCAATGGGGTTCGGTGCCCACACACCGCTCACAAAGAGGAAAGGGGGGGGCGGTCACGGAGTCTTCTGATTGGAGGAGGATTCAGGCCAGAGGGCCAGAAAACAGATGTTATGCAAATGAGGTGGCCCTGATTTGAATATTTGATTACTAGGCGCTTTCATTTGCATAAATGCACCCCCTCTTTCTCTCCGGATACCCTTTGAGTGATCCCCTTTCTTCATGCAATTCCAACCCCCCCAGTCCATTCCCTGACCATAGAGACCCTGCCTAGAGTGATCCCCAGTCCATGTCCTCCCTGACCATAGAGACCCTGCCTAGAGTGGTCCCCAGTCTATGGCCTCCCCGACCATAGAGACCCTGCCTAGAGTGGTCCCCAGCCCCTCATGTCCTCCCCGACCACAGAGACCCTGCCTAGAGTGGTCCCCAGCCCCTCATGTCCTCCCCAACCATAGAGACCCTGCCTAGAGTGGTCCCCAGCCCCTCTTGTCCTCCCCAACCATAGAGACCCTACCTAGAGTGGTCCCCAGCCCCTCATGTCCTCCCCAACCATAGAGACCCTGCCTAGAGTGGTCCCCAGCCCCTCTTGTCCTCCCCAACCATAGAGACCCTACCTAGAGTGGTCCCCAGCCCCTCATGTCCTCCCCAACCATAGAGACTCTACCTAGAGTGGTCCCCAGCCCCTCATGTCCTCCCCAACCATAGAGACTCTACCTAGAGTGGTCCCCAGCCCCTCATGTCCTCCCCGACCATAGAGACCCTGACTAGAGTGATACCCAGCCCCTCTTGTCCTCCCTAACCATAGAGACCCTGCCTACAATGGTCCCCAGCCCCTCTTGTCCTCTCCAATCATAGAGACCTGACTAGAGTGGTCCCCAGCCCCTCTTGTCCTCCCTGACCATAGAGTGCTTGCCTAGAGGGTGGTCTCCAGTCCCCCTGTACAGGGCTCCCTGACCATAGAGTTCCTCCCTAGAGTGATCCCCAACACTCCTCCGTGTGGTACTTCACAGAGATGCTGCCTAGAGAGGTCCCCAAACCCCCACCCCACCAGATGTCCCCCAAAGAGCACAGAGACCCTGCCCAGAGCGCTCCCCCAGCCCCTCGTGTGCTCCCCAACCCCAGAGCACCTCCCCCACAGCCACAGAGACCCGGCTAGAGCCACCACCCCGCGGCTGCCCTGTCTGTCACGCCGCCAGCTCTCTACGGCGGTGGGGTGGGGAGGAACAGGGCACAGCTTAGGCAGTGCCCCGGACCCCTCGATCCCAGGCACGGCCTCCCCTCCCAGAGGGGCCTGCGTCTCCGTCCCCCCAGCTAGAGGGGCTGAGCCCCGGGGGTGTCCCTGCTGCCCCCGCTCTGTGCGCCTGCCCCAGGCTGTCCCTACCCAGCAGGGCGGCGAAGACGGGGAAGCTGGAGACCTTCAGGCCCAGCTGCTGGGCCACCTGGTGCATGAGGAACTGATTGGTGGTGAGACTCTTGCCGTTCCAGCTCAGCTTCAGGGCGTGGGCGCTGAAGTAGCAGGGCAGGCTGGCCAGGGCGAACTCCGAGTCGTGGGCCAGCAGCCCGTGGAAGCCGCGCTCCCGGAAGAAGGACACCACCTCCAGGTGATGGTCCTCCAGGCTCTGGAAGACCTGCGGGTGGGAGAAGACGGTCACACTCGACTGTGGTGAGACAAGGGAAGGAAGGGGGCCCGCACGGAGCCCCCCGCCATAGAGGGAGGAACGGGGGACCCAGGTATAGGGGAGGGAGAAATGGAGGGCCCTGGTATAGAGGGAGGAGGGAATGGGGCACACGCAGGGCCCCCTGCTGTAGAGAGGGAACGGGGGGCCCTGTATAGGGGGGAGGAGTGGGGGACAGAGCCCCCCGCAGAGGAAGGAAGGAGAGAACACAGCGCGCTGGGGGGTGCAATTGGCAGGCGCCATCTCTGGGCTCGGAGGAAGCCGGCAGGTCTTTGCTGGGTTTCTTTCTCCCCGTCAGCGGAACCCGTGGTTCTGCCCGGGGACTCAGTACCAGCCATCAGCCAGGGCAGAGGCAGAGTTAATCAGGCCAACCCCACACTGGGCGACCAGGGGGCTAGACAGAGGGCTCTGGCTCGCTGGCCCACGACGCCTCTAGCTGCAGGCGGTCCCTGACGCTTCCGAGGAGGGCAGAGAAACGACAGTTCTGCATTGGGGAGAGATGGAACCTTCCTTCCTGACCTGAGCTGGCGAAGCCCTGAAGCATGGGAGTGGATCACAGCCCTTATCCGGAGGCAGAGCTATCCTTGGGCATGGGACAGGCAGCTCCACCCAGAACTGCACCAGCTGCCTGTCCTCGAAGTGTTGCCGTCCCTTGATTGTCCCCCACCCCACCTCCCTTTGATCGCGACCCTGGCACGATTCCACAACCCTCCTGGTGGCTGTTCCTTCCCTCCCTTTAATTAAAGCTGGGTTGCCCAGCCCCACACTGCCAACACGCGGGCGCTGCTCCGGGGCGCTGGCCGTCTCATGCCTCCCAGAGACGCCCTCCAACCCAGGCACCTGTTTAAACACAGGCCACAGGACGTCCTTGAGTTCAATGGCGAATCCACACGTCCCTCGGGAAATGGGCCCCTCCCTGTTCAAAATCAACACCTGATTTCCAGGCTGGATTTATTTAGCTTCAACTTCCAGCCACTAGCTTGTGTTCGAGCGTCCACTGCTGGACTGGCAAGCCCGTCAGTAAACGTTTGGTCCCTCCGGAGGCCTTTAGAGACTGGGCTCACATCACCCTTCACCTTCCCTTTGTGGAGCTCAAGAGATCGCGCTCCTGGCGTCTCTCGCAGGCGGGTTTTCTAACCCTTTACATCGGTCTCCTGGCTCTTCTCCGGCCCCTCTTCAACTGATCAACAGCCCCCTTGAATTCCAGACACCAGAACTGGACGCGGGATCCCAGCAGCGGACGCACCAGGGCCGAATCCAGGGTGAAATCACCTCTGCTCCCACTCGAGATTCCCCGGGCTATACATTCCAGGATGGCCTTAGTCCTTTTGGCCCCGGCGTCGCACCAGGAGCTCCCGTTCAGCTGCTTCTCCCCCCATGACCCCCCTGTCCTATTTCTCCACTTTGCCTGGCACAGAGTATTCCCCTGGCACCTACAGCTCAAGTGTGGACGATGCAGCTAACCCCGGAAGTACCCTTCCTATCCAGCACTCGGGTACCAGGAGCCCACATTAAAGGTCAAAAGAGAACTACTGTTGATGCTGGAGAGATAGATCCAACAGACGCAATGAATATGAGTCTCCCAGCGCTGAGATGCAGCCACCTCTGGGGCGGGGCAGCTGGGGAACAGCCGCATATAACGCCACATAGGAAGGGCTTGCCGGGTGCTGGGATGCAGCCATCTCTGAGGAACAATCACAGAGCCAGGCAGCCCAGCTGGTCGGGAGAGGAGACGAAAGAGAACGATGAAGTGCAGGGGAAGGAGGCAGAGGGGGTTAGGGTCACAGCTCAGACCGCAGGAAGCGGGGCTCATGCAGGTGGAAGGGGCCATAGGTGGAAGGGCAGGGGGCAGACTCAGGTAGGCACAGTCATAGGGCGCCAGGGAGAGGCGTGGGATGAAAGGACATGGGGGGCAGGCACGCAGCTGCCCTCTCCTACCTTGACCCGGAAGCGGATCATGGCCAGGCGGATGCAGTGCCCCAGGCAGGCGGGGGGCAGGAACCAGGCGCGGGGGGGCGGCGTGCCCTTGTTGCCCACGTGGCCGGCGATGAGCTGGGCCGTCTGCCGCTCGGCCTGGGCCTTGCGGCCCCACTCGGGCAGCCGCTCCTTGCCCAGCCCGCCATTGAAGATGACCGCCAGCTCCAGCCCGCCCTGGTAGAGGCACGCCTGGGACAGGGCCGCCAGGTAGCCCACCATGGCGTTCCACTGGCCGCCGCACACCCAGTCCGTCTGGTAGCCGCCATACAGCCGCTGCAGGGCCGAGTCCGCGTCCACCAGCAGCCGGGCCGGGCAGGCCGACGTCAGCCCCGGAGCATGCTGGGAGTGGGCCGCCACCGTCGCCAGCCCCGGAGCATGCTGGGAGTGGGCCGCCAGCCCCGGAGCATGCTGGGAGTGGGCTGCCACCGTCGTCAGCCCCGGAGCATGCTGGGAGTGAGCCGCCAGCCCCGGAGCATGCTGGGAATGAGCTACTGACGCCAGCCCCGGAGCATGCTGGGAATGAGCTACCGACGCTAACCCCGGAGCATGCTGGGAGTGGGCCGTGAGAGGCGGGGGGTAGGGCCCGGGCAGCGGCTGGAGGTAGCCGGCCAGGCCGCAGTAGGGGGGCCCCCCGCGGACCCCCGCCGCCCGGGCCAGCTTGAGCAGGTCGACGGGCACCACGGCGCCCGGGCAGCGCTTCTCCACGAACTCCTGGAAGCCCTGGACCCCCATCGCGGTGGGCCCCACTTCGGGGTCAGGGCGAGGGGGGGCGGGGGCCCCCCTCCCCTAACCGGGGGCTGGCTCCTGGGCTCCTCCCCGCCCCCCCTCACAGCGCCCAGCGCTTTGGGGCGGCCGTGGCCGCCATGTTGTAGCTTTCTTCTCCTTCTCCGCCTCCCTGCCAGCCTCTCCCCCGCCCGGCCGCGGGGCACGTCGGGAGTTGTAGTTTGCTCCCTCGGGGTGCGCCCGTTAGAACCCATGGACGGGCGGGAGGGGTCGGGACTAAAAGTCCCGGCAGGCCCTGCGGGAAGCGCGGCGCCCTCCCGCCATGTTGTCCGGGTCACCTTCGCGTGGGCTCATGGGAGTTGTAGTCCTTTCCGTCAGGGCAGGCCCGTTAGCACTGAGGGCGCGGGAGGGCTCGGACTACGACTCCCGGCAGCCCGAGCGAGCCGCCCTGCAGCTCTTCTCCCCCATGTTGTCCGGTGCATCGAGCAAGGCAGCGTATGGCCTCATGGGAGTTGCAGTGCTCGGCTTCCAGGCTACCGTGCGCCCTAAGGTCGCCATCTTGCCGGGTGCCGCTTCTCTCCCAAGGGATCATGGGAGTTGTAGTGCGGCTCGCAAAACGCCATCTTGTACGTCGCAAGGCCGCATGGGACTTGTAGTGCGGTTCCCAGATCGCCATCTTGTCCGTCGCAGAGCCTCATGGGAGTTGTAGTCTCGCAGTGGCGTGATCGGCAAGGACTACAACTCCCAACGGCCATTGCTGCCCTCAGCCACCTTTGCCCTCCCTGCTTTCTAGCCACAGGGCATGCTGGGAGGTGTAGTCCACTAGCTTCCCCAACCCAGCAGCCTCCAGTTCACAGTAGCCTCGTTACCCACAGTGCTGAGCGAAAGGGATTATATTACCCAGAATCCTCTCTGGGAACAGGGGGAGGTGCCTCATTGACATTACCCAGAATCCTCTCTGGGAACAGGGGGAGGGGCCTTATTGACCTTACCCAGAATCCTCTCAGGGATAGGGGAAGGGGCCTCATTGACATTACCCAGAATCCTCTCTGGGAACAGGGGGAGGGGCCTTATTGACCTTACCCAGAATCCTCTCAGGGACAGGGGAAGGGGCCTCATTGACATTACCCAGAATCCTCTCTGGGAACAGGGGGAGGGGCCTCATTGACCTTACCCAGAATCCTCTCTGGGAACAGGGGGAGGGGCCTCATTGACCTTACCCAGAATCCTCTCTGGGAACAGGGGGAGGGGCCTCATTGACCTTACCCAGAATCCTCTCTGGGAACAGGGGGAGGGGCCTTATTGACCTTACCCAGAATCCTCTCAGGGATAGGGGAAGGGGCCTCATTGACCTTACCCAGAATCCTCTCTGGGAACAGGGGGAGGGGCCTCATTGACCTTACCCAGAATCCTCTCTGGGAACAGGGGGAGGGGCCTTATTGACCTTACCCAGAATCCTCTCAGGGATAGGGGAAGGGGCCTCATTGACCTTACCCAGAATCCTCTCTGGGAACAGGGGGAGGGGCCTCATCGACCTTACCCAGAATCCTCTCTGGGAAAGCAGGGGGTTCTTGATTCAGGCGCCTAACGTCCCTGGGCCTCCGGCGGGGCTCACAGCTCAACGCTTGGCCCCGTAGAGAAGCTGGAGGGACGGGGCTGCGCTGCTGTGCTTCACAACGAGCTGTGGCCGCGTTACAAGCAAGTCCTGCCCGGCACAGCTGAGCAGATCGTTTTCCCAGGGGCTCAACCTCACATTAGGACCCTCTTTTTTATCCCACACGGGTCTATTCACGTTGGTCGGGGGAGGTGGTGGGCGAAGGAAGTGGAGAATTTTTTCCCTGGGTCCCGTCCTCCCCGCTCCCCCAACCCACACACTCCTGCTTGCTGCTAGGATGAATTGGAGATTTATAACTATCAAAAAGAAACAAAATATTAAAAAACGAAAATCCCAATGTATTTCAGGTTAACATAGTTTTCACCAAACATTTCACCTTTACAGAGTAAGAACGTGTAAAATGAAGGACAGACAGACTGCTGGGTTTCAGAAACAAAACAGCCCAGAATGCATCATTTTAACGACTTTTAAAGAAAACACCTTAAAGGGACGTTAAGAATCACGCCCCGCGGAACAATGCCAGTGGCTTGGCTTATTTTGATGGCTTAATTGGGGACACAAATAATTCATGAGGGTTGTTTCTGTTGACAAAACAAGCATTTCAAATCGTTGCTACTGAAAGGCGGATCGGCGCTCCAGCTTTCACATGCTTCACCAAAGATCCCAGGTCAACTGTGCACTAATTCGTATTTTCATTCATCCAGCTGAATTCAGGGGGGGTCTGCCACTCAAGAGAGCAAATGCGATCGCTACACAAATAATTAACTTAGAAAACGGAAGATCAAATGTCACTTTGAATCCATAAGACAAGGGGTGGAAATAAAGCAACATCGGGAAATCGGAGGCTGGATTCAAACGGCACTAAAAAAAAATAAATGAGGTAGATAAAACCAAGAGCAAACGTAAAAAGCGCCAGGTTCAGCAGACTGTCTCCCAAAGCAGCCTGTTATTAAAATGATACATTCGTTACAGTGGATGACGACCCCGGTACACTTCCACCTGAAAGAGTCACAGCAGGAAAATAAAAAGTTTCTAAAAAAAAAAATTCACATTTGTTTATCACCTTCAAATCCTTCATGCTGGATAGAAACTAAAAATGCCACGTGGGGCCCAGAGAGCTCCTTGTTACATTACAGCAAACGAAAATCTGAACCGTTAAATACAGACCGAACGCTGCTACCGACTCTTTTTGGGGGGGGGGGGCGTGGTTTGGTTTGTTATCAGATTCACAGCGTCTATGTCTAGCGTGCTGCTCAGACACGTCAGGATAGGGAGGATACATCTGGAGGGACTGCAGTCTTCCAAGGACTTGTAGTTTGCCCTAGGAAACAGACACAAGTGACTGGTCCATACAGACATAGGTGTTTTCCCAGTCTAACGGCAGTCATTTCTGCTGTCGGGCCCTGATCTAGGACACCCTCCCCTGCTGCTGTTTAAACCCTTCCTGAATCAAAGCTAGATTCCCCGTGTCACTAAGGGTTTGTCTGTGCATGGGCTCTTCCCAACTGTTCCTGATTACTCACACACTTCAACTTGTGCTTTGCTAGATCAGGGCCAGAGCGCGCAGAAATTAGCAGGGTCAAAGCCCAAAGCATCCTCCGGACCTGATTTTATGCCACTCTACCTGTGTCAGTTACAGATACGATACCAGTCCCACCCCTCCTGTAGACACAGATCTCTCTTCCTACAAGGGAACAGGCGTACCAACAGACACATGCGACGGTGTGCTTTCACTCTACCTGTGTCAGTTACAGATTCGATACCAGTCCCACCCCTCCTGTAGACACAGGTCTCCTCTTCCTACAAGGGAACAGGCGTACCAACAGACGCATGCGACGGTGTGCTTTCACTCTACCTGTGTCAGTTACAGATTCGATACCAGTCCCACCCCTCCTGTAGACACAGGTCTCCTCTTCCTACAAGGGAACAGGCGTACCAACAGACGCATGCGACGGTGTGCTTTCACTCTGCCTGCATAGCGCTCGGATTTCTGTCCGGTTTTGGTGTCAATTACAATCAGGTCCCAGAGTCTTAGGCCTGGGTCTACAGAAAATCCCTCCTGCTGCAGCCTTGCAAGGGCAGACAAGCCCTTGATTTCCCCTCCCGACGGAAAACCAATGGCTGTTTCGTAGATCTGTGCTTTGGGGAAAGGAAGAAAACTAAGGCCAAGCACCTCCCATTCTCCTCCAAAGGGAAAACAAAACCAGACTTCGTAGTCCAAGTGCCTGCGTCGTTTGAGTCTTGTTTTTAAGGGAGTGAACACAACCAGCCAAGAAACAACTGAAACGTCTTAAAAAACCCCCAGTGAGATGAGAAACGCTGTTCTCGGGTCTTCACAAACTCCACTCGCTATCTGCGGGTGGGTTTGTTTTCCGCATGTGTTCGCTATAAAAAAGTTAAACCCACTGGTGTCAAGTCACCCTCGGGTGCGTGCTCCTCCCAGTAAAACTCTGACCCAAATCCTAGGAGACAGCAGATATAAGGCAATGCAAGTGGCTGCGGGCAGATGGGGTGGGGGGAGGCATCTAATGGGACCGGGTTCGCACCCCTACCTGGGTCCATGTCTAATGCTGTTCTAAGCGGGGTTTTCAGGGTGGAGCAGAAGCATTTGGCACGCCTGAAAAGTTCCTATCTGACAAAGGGCCCAACGGACTCGAAAGCCACCTGGCAAAGAAATGTCTGTTTGAAACTCAGGAGGCAGAAAAGGCCACGAGACAGCAACGCCGAGGGGAGTCGGGATGCGTTTTGGCAAATGATTTGAAGTCCCTGTTCCTACCACAAATCTAACCCAACCCCACGTGCTAAAATCCTGGCAAAGACGACAAGGAATTGAAGCCAAGCTGGGCGCCGGAGTCAGCGAGCCCATCAGGTGAGAGGGAGAAACGGGATTTGCTGCACTTCACGTAAACCAAAATCTCCATTAGCCTCAACTAGTCTCTTGCTGTGAAAGCTCCCTCCTAGCATAGCACAGCAGGGCGGCCATCGGGACATGCTCGTCTACAACCCCCGGCCTCGGAGGCCGGCTGCAAAGGGAAAGAATAGTGAAAAGAAACAAATCCACTGAAAGTGAGCGGCTTTGAATGTTCTCCAAATCATAGAGCCAAGTCGAGTGTGTGCGGGACCCCGATGTTGTTCGGGTTGCTGGGCTTAATAGTTCAGAGCCCAAAAGGGGCCAGATATGAGCTATTAGATCAAAGCCAGGATGACACAGGATGAAATTTTCAGAAGGGCCATTTTCAAAAGAGACATAGGAGCTGATTTTCAAAGGTATTTAGGAGCGTAAAGATGCAAACAGGCGCCTACCGGCACAGTCACAAAGCAGGTTAGGCAGCTAAATTCGATTGAAATCAATGAGTTAAGCCGCTAAACTGCTTCTACCTTTGAAAATCCGGAAAAGTCCCTTTCGAAAATGGGCCTTGAGGCAGTATTTTCAAATGTGCCTAAGACAGAATAACATTGGGAGCCAGTGCTTCCGAAAGGCTGGCTTTTCAAAACGAGGGCGGCTGGAAAAGCACAGGGTTTGGGTAGGGCCCAATTCACTGCAGCACCGAGGTGCGCACAGCCCTGTGTCCGTGTCTAATTTTGCACCTCCAAATCTGTGTCCCAGATTGGGTGACTCAGATTGGAAGAGATTTAAAATAGCCCCCTCCCAGCAACTCCCCCCACTCTGCAAAAATAACCAAACCAGAGCTCATTTCAACAGGAAACACACAACTCCCCAAGCATCTCTCAGCTGCTCAAATCAAAGAAGTGTGCGTACGAGGAACAAGGAAATAGATGCTTTGCATGGAGCTGCCCTGAATTGGTCAAGGATGTTCCCGACCCAGCGACAGTATTGGTGAGATCAAGGAAACCCCAATCCCCCTGGCTCAGGCTTGGAAGGAGGCTCTTTAGAACTCGGCAGAACCTAGCTGCACTGAGCAAAACATTTTTTCTTTCTAAACTTCCCGGCCGCGGCTCAAACCAACGTGAGTTCTAGGAGCCCTTTTTCCATCAACTAACTTAAAAACCAAATCAGAAACTCCTTCCCACCATCACGGCTGCCATTGAGAAGATGCAGGCGGACAGCTTCTCCGCCAGAGAGGGGTGAAACGGAGGTTTCTTTTCGAAGCCATCACGTCTCGGGGGCATGAGACGCAGGAGCCGAGCTCTCCAAAGCTGGTTACAAAATGCAAATCAAATCAAGTATTCCGGGAGGATAGGAACCGAGCCACAAGCCATTGTTAGCCGAGACAAATCGCCTCCGCTGGCAGACTGAGCATCTCCACACGGTTTGCAGGCCACGACGGGGGAGTTTTGCCTCCAGCTCCCTGCTCCGGCTTCATTTGGGACCAGGCGGGATGGTAGCTGGGTTAGGGACCGGGGAGGCCGGGAATCCCAGCATGCTGCCCCCTGGCTGGAAGGGTCCGACAGGCGGGGAGGGGACGACCACCGACTGCTGAGCCAGCCCCGAAACGCCCCCCCACTGCACTGGGTACGCCGCCCCTGCCATGGCATTGTACTGGCAGGCGTGGGGCACTCCGTAGGGCGGCAGGACACTGGGGAAAGCCGGGAGGGCCAGGCCGGGGGGCAAGGAGGCCGGCACAGTCCCGCGGATCTGGGAGAGGGAGGAAATCCAGGTGGAGCTGTAGCCCACCGACGCCGATGTGTTCTGAAAGGGGAGGGGGGAAGAGAGCAGTCAGATGGGTCAGCAAATTCCGACCCCGCTCCCCCCACAGCGCCGGGGACAGAACCCAGGAGTCCGGGCTCCCAGCCCCCCCTGCTCTAACCACCAGCCCCCACTCCCCTCCCAGAGCCGGGGAGAGAACCCAGGAGTCCTGGCTCCCAGCCCCCCCTGCTCTAACCACCATCCCCCCCTCCCCTCCCAGAGCCGGGGAGAGAACCCAGGAGTCCTGGCTCCCAGCCCCCCCTGCTCTAACCCACCAGCCCCCACTCCCCTCCCAGAGCCAGGGAGAGAACCCAGGAGTCCGGGCTCCCAACCCCCCCTGCTCTAACCACCAGACCCCACTCCCCTCCCAGAGCCGGGGAGAGAATCCAGGAGTCCTGGCTCCCAGCCCCCCCGCCCGCTCTAACCCACTAGCCCCCACTCCCTTCCCAGAACCAGGGAGAGAACCCAGGAGTCCTGGCTCCCAGCCCCCCCTGCTCTAACCCACCAGCCCCCACTCCTCTCCTAGAGCCGGGGAGAGAACACAGGAGTCCAGGCTCCCAGCCACCGCCCTCTAAGCACTAGACCCCCCTTCCCAGAACCAGGGAGAGAACCCAGGCGTCCTGGCCCCAGCCCCCCCTCACCTCACAGGCTTTGCTCCAGCTGTCCCCATCCAGCCGGTGCTGGTTCTGTTTGATCTGGTTCAGGCTTGGTTTCAGAAGCGCGTTCCCGACGGCCTCCTTAGTCCAGTCGTCCACCAGCTTGTGCAGGTCGTCGGTGAACATCCCCTTCTTGCTGACCGGGGACTGCTGGCAGGAGGCAGCGCCGCTGACGACGCACAGCTGCTCTGTCGGGGAGAGGGGCGGGGGGGAGTTAGGGGGGCGAGGGGCAGGGCACACACAGCTCCCCCTGCTGGCCACGGCAGCGACGCGCTCGGCGAGCCCGCGGGCCCCGACTAGCCGCCGGCTGAGGACTTGGCCTTCACGCTGCCTGGAGATGGGGGCCAGCCAGTGAAGCGGGGCGGGGGTGGGATCTGGGATCCACCCATCCGTCCGTCCGTCCCCATCAGCATCCTCTGTCCGTCCCCACCCGCGCCCCTCTGTCCGTCCGCATCCGCAGGAGGGAGGGGTTAGCTCAATGGTTTGAGCGTTAGCCTGCTAAACTCAGGGTTGTGAGTTCAATCCTTGAGGGGGTCATTTAGGGAATTGGGGCAAAAATCTGTCTGGGAATTGGTCCTGCTTTGAGCAGGAGGTCGGACTAGATCCCTCCTGAGGTCCCTTTCCATCCTGAGATTCTATGATTCCTCCATCCATCCCCCCGAAACCTCTTCCATCCCCCCCAACCCCTTTATCCATCCCTCGCATCCCCATCCAGCCACCCAAGAGTTTAATGCTGACGCCCATCCCCACAGTATCTGGGCGACTTCCACGAGAAATCAAGGGCAATAGCGAGGGCCCTAGCGCTCAGACGGGAAGCTCTGCGGGGGCAGGGGGGTTTTTTTGTTGCGGGTTTGTACAGCACCCGGCGCAGTGGGGTCCTGAGCCGTGGCTGGGGTGCCTAGGAGGTACCGTATTACACCTAATAGATACTGTACAGCACCCGCTGCGGTGGGGTCCTGAGCCGTGGCTGGGGTGCCTAGGAGGTACCGTATTACACCTAATAGATACTGTACAGCACCCGCTGCGGTGGGGTCCTGAGCCGTGGCTGGGGTGCCTAGGAGGTACCGTATTACACCTAATAGATACTGTACAGCACCCGCTGCGGTGGGGTCCTGAGCCGTGGCTGGGGTGCCTAGGAGGTACCGTATTACACCTAATAGATACTGTACAGCACCCGCTGCGGTGGGGTCCTGGGCCGTGGCTGGGGTGCCTAGGAGGTACCGTATTACACCTAATAGATACTGTACAGCACCCGGCTCAGGTGATCAATGCTGCCACGGCAGGGTCCTGGGGTCTCTCGTGCTCAAACAGCAGTTCAGCCCCACTTTCAATTAATGCCTCTGGGCTCGGTGCCAGGCGGAACTCGCTGGGCTGAGCAGGGGCCAGACCGCAGCATGCAGCGCCCCGCCTGGGAGACTGGCGGGGCAGCCCCAAGGCAGGGGGCAGCGCAGCAGATAAGTACAGGGTGCAGGGCCCAGACGCCCCCGAGCCCGAACCAACGGGGCTCTGAGAAGTGGGTTAGACAGACAGAACCAATTGTGGCCAGAGAAGTCGATTACCCAGACCCAAGAGGGGCCAGAGGAGTAAATCGGACGGACAGACCAACCCGCCAGCTAGAGGAAACTTCCCCCGGGCCAGACTAGCAGGGTCTCTTCATACGGGCTCCTAGCTCACATAAAGCGTCTCAACGTGCTTTACAAAAGGGGCGCCAGTATCGTCACCCCAGTTTCACAGATGGGGAAACCGAGGCACAGGGCAGGGCCGAGTGACTCATCTGAGGAGCCGGGAACAGAACCCAGGTCTCCCAAATCCTAATCTAGCGCTTTAACCCTTAGCGTGGGAACTGGCTCAGGGGCGCAGAGGTACCTGGGCTGGGCTCCCCCGGGGCGCAGCTCTGATGCAGCAGGCGGGCCTGGATGCTCAGGTGATAGTCAATCATGGAGGCGGCGGTGGTCGTGCAGCAGCACTCTGTGTACGGGAGGGATGGAGTTAAAAATCCAGACGTAACCCTCTCGCCATCCCACCCGTCGCCTCCCGCCCGTCACCCTCTCGCCGTCCCACCCGTCGCCTCCCGCCCGTCACCCTCTCGCCGTCCCACCCGTCGCCTCCCGCCCATAACCCTCTCGCCGTCCGACCCGTCGCCTCCCGCCCGTCACCCTCTCGCCGTCCGACCCGTCGCCTCCCTGGGCTACAGCCTAATCGGGGGGGTCAATCGTCCCCACCCCACTCCATCCAAAGCCCTGCTGGGGTGACCCTGGGCAAGTCACGGCCTTTCTGTCCCTGTTTGTCCAGCAGTACAATGGGGATACGGATACCAGCTTCCTCTATAAACACTGGCAGATTACATCGGGCGTATGTCGTGACGGGTGAGAGTCGTTAACCACTGGAACAATTTCCCACGGGGCGCGGCACGTTCCCCAGCACTGGGCGCTTTTCAGTCCCGGTGGGCCGTTTTCCTAAGGGGTCAGCCCCCGGCCTGGGTCGGTTCTCAGCTACGCGTCCCCCTGGGGGTACTCAGAGGGCTTCCAGGGGTCCATCAACTCAGCTCGAGATTTGCCTGGCTTTACAACAGGCTCCATGAAAAGCGCTAGCGGAGCTAGTACCCGCTAACGTCACCCGGACAAGGCCTTGGTCACACCGACCTGGCAGGGCAACCGTTCTATCCCGGGGGCTATTTCATAGCGCCATGGTACAGATGGGAATCTCGGCTGCGGCTGGGACGCTTGGGTATTTCTGGGTCTGATTTTGGAAGCGAGTCGATTTGAAGCGAGTTGAAACGTGGGGGGACACAAGCCAAATCAGCCTCCTGAGTGGGGGCCGGCCGTCTGGAACGGTTGAGAGCCCCTGGGATGGATAATCTGCTCTGAAATCCATGCATCTCGCTAGGAGCCAGGGGCCACTGCTCCAACTTCCAGCCCTGGCCTGCGGGAGACGTTCGCCTGCTCCACCGAAGAGCCCGTAAGCAGTATTTGTTTCCCACGCAGGCGGCATCGAGCCAGAGGGACCGAGCTCCCGGAGTCTCTCACACTAAAGCCCGGTTCCCAACCCTCGGCTCATCCCCAAGACTCGTCTCTTGCCGCTCCCCTTCTAGCTCCCCCATGCAGCGCCCAGTCCCTTGCGATTCCCCCCGGAAGGCCAGAAGGGATGGGGGCAGCCCCACGCTGGCCGGGGCTCGTTTCCTGGCTTACCGGTTGTGACGATACAGTTCTCGGCGTGCGTCAGGACCGGGGGCCGGACGCGCAGTTTGCTTTTGAAGGAGCGAGGCCGGCGGGGGGAGGTGGGCTGCAGGGACAGCTCCGACAGCTCGGGCTTGCTGTCTTTGAGGGCATGCAGGCGTTTGTACAGCTCCTGCAGCTCCCGGCTCTGCTGGGCCTGGAGCGTCACCACCTCCTGGACGTGTCTGTGGGGCAGGAAAAGCCGTCAGCACGGCACCCCCACCCCCAGCGAGAACTGGTGCTGCTCCGTGAGGGGGACCTGGGTTCTCTCCCCGGGTCTGGGAGGGGAGTGGGGTCTAGTGGTTAGAGCAGGGGGGCTGGGAGCCAGGACTCCTGGGTTCTCTCCCCGGCTCTGGGAGGGGAGTGGGGTCTAGTGGTTAGAGCATGGGGGCTGGGAGCCAGGACTCCGGGGTTAGAGCGGGGGGGTGGGGGTGGGAGTCAGGACGCCTGGGTTCTCTCCCCGGCTCTGGGAGGGGAGTGGGGTCTAGTGGTTAGAGCAGGGGGGCTGGGAGCCAGGACTCCAGGGTCCCCCCCCCCAGCTCTGGGAGGGGAGTGGGGTCTAGTGGTTAGAGCAGGGGGGGCTTGGAGCCAGGACGCCTGGGTTCTCTCCCCGGCTCTGGGAGGGGAGTCTAGTGGTTAGAGCAGGGGGGCTGGGAGCCAGGACTCCAGCGTTCCCCCCCCAGCTCTGGGAGGGGAGTGGTGTTTAATGGTTAGAGCAAGGAGGGGCTGGGAGCCAGGACTCCTGGGTTCTTTTCTTGGTTCTGCCACTTCCCCGGCCTATGCCTCTGTTTCCCCTGGTCTGTCTAGCATATTTCGACTGAGCTCTTGCCACTCTCTAGGTGCGGCGCCCGCCCGGCCCAGCGGGACCCCAATCCTGACCTCTAGGCATTAGAGGAAGAACAGCGAAGGGTCCTGACAACACGCTCCCGGCTGGCTCTGAAAGGACAAAGCAGGACTCGCCTGAGTCTGCACAGAGCCTGCGCCGATCGCTCTGTGACCTTGCCTGAACTAGCGCTGCCCTGTACCTCCAGCCCAAGCCCCTCTGCTCGGGGGCCAGGCCACCCCCCCCTCAGCCACGGGCTGGACGTGTGGCAGGAGAAACCCTGGGCGAGGAGAGCCCTGGTCCTGCTGCAGGTTGGGGGAAGAGGGTTGGGCTGGCCAGGGCCGGAGACAGCCCCCTTACTTCTCCCGCAGCCGCTGCAGCTCCACCTTCAGGTCCTCGTCCTCGAGCTCGGACTCGTCGTCGCTGCTCATGGGCGAGGAGGCCGAGAGGAAGAGGGAGCTGCGGCGCTTGGCCCCGTGGCAGGCGCGGTCCTCGGGCGCCGGGGGGCGCCGCTCCCTGCCGGACCCCAGGGTCTCCCCCGACTCCTCAGGCCCCAGCTCGCTATCGGAGCTGGCCTGCCTTCGGACGGACCCCTCGGCCCACGGCTCCGTGCTGCTTCCCGTGGCCGACAGCTCCTCCGGCTCCCGCTCCGGGGTGAGGGAAGAGGTGTCTGTGTCACAGGCCGGGCTGGCCCATGGGAGTGACTCTCCCGGCGGGGGGGTGCCTGGATCGTCCGTCTGACGCTCCTCCGCCCCAGCGGCGTCAGGCCCGGCGTCTGCTGCGCGGGGAGCTGGCTGCTGCGGCACGGTGGTGACCTGGGATGCACAGGGATGGGCAGCGTTAGCTGGGAAGGGCAGGCCCCGGCCATGAAGCGCTCATGCCTAGACGTGATGGGAGGGGCTGGGAGCCAGGACTCCTGGGTTCTCTCCCCAGCTCTGGGAGGGTAGTGGGGGCTGGTGATTAGAGCAGGGGGTCTGGGAGCCAGGACGCCTGGGTTCTCTCCCCAGCTCTGGGAGGGTAGTGGGGGCTGGTGATTAGAGCAGGGGGTCTGGGAGCCAGGACTCCTGGGTTCTCTCCCCAGCTCTGGGAGGGGAGTGGGGGCTGGTGGTTAGAACCGGGGGTCTGGGAGCCAGGACGCCTGGGTTCTCTCCCCAGCTCTGGGAGGGGAGTGGGGTCCGGCTGGTTAGAGCCAGGGGCATGGGGAAGGAGCCAGGCAATGGCTGGCAAGGCCCACCTGGAAGCGGCCTCGCTGATAGGACATCGAAGCCGATCTCCATCTCCCACTGGCTTCGTTCTGCCCGGCCTGCTCGGCAGGCCCCTCTGTCCTCGTCTCCTCTGCCTCCGCTGCCGAGGGGCGCCACAGCGGGAAGAAAAGAGCAGAAACAAGGGAGGGCATCGCGGGTTAGAACCGGGCCGCGGGGGCCGCGCCTCCCAAGAGTGCCGCCGCGTCTGACACCCCGCCCGCCCCCGCCCGAGACTGACACTTCTAGGTGGAATGGAAAACAATGGGGGGAAGGGGAGGGAGCCCGAGAAAAGGAAAGTGGCGACGGCTGCGGGGTGAAATGACGCGGATGGAAACAAAGGGGCGCGGCGGGGAAAGGAATCAGAATGGATGCTTTACCTATGGTAGATCCCTGTCTCTAAGCACACTACCTTGGCGGACTTTGGGTCTCTTGAAAAAGCTGGTGGATTGCCGGAGCCTGAACGCCCAGCTTTTTAATTTGCGAGTCCAGGATTTCTTGCTAATAGGGTTTTTGAGACTAGGGCAAGTAAAGCTTAGGCCAAAATATCCACCTCCTGTCTGCAGATGAACGGCTCCGACGCTGGCCACCGCAGCAGGGCAGGCCTCGGGGTTCGGCGGGGAGGAAGGCTCCGGGGACGGCTCCTGAACGAGACAAAAGGGAGGGAAAGAAAAACCCGCAGCGCCTGAGTGGGACGGGGCAGCTGCAGATTCGCAAGGCAAAGGGGACCCCGGGGACCCCCTGCATCAGACTTCCCTGAATTAATGGCTGGGTGCCCTAGAGCCACCGGGAGGTAGTGTGACCAGATGTCCTGATTTATAGGGACAGGCCTGATTTTTGGGTCTTTTTCTTATATAGGCTCCTATTACCCACCCCACCCCCGACCCGACTTTTCACACTTGCTGTCTGGTCACTACCGAGAGGGGGCTCAGAAACCACCATCCTGCCCCAACCCAACTTTCCAAACAGTGCCAGGACCCCTTGTCGCTCCACCATGTGCGTCTAAAGGACTTTCCAACGGGCTGGCGAATCAGGGGCCCCGCTCTCGGCCGGGGGAGGGGTCCGCGCTGTGCCCGGCACGGGGGGGCCCCGCTCTCAGCCGGGGGAGAGGTCCGCGTCCAGCACGGGGGGGCCCCGCTCTTGGCCGGGGGAGAGGTCCGCGCGGCACCCGGCACGGGGGGGCCCTGATCTAGGCTGGGGGTCGGACCACCTGGGCCCCAGCCCCCAATGCCAGCGTTGCATCCCGGGTACCATACCCGCCGGCCCCCTGCGCCCCCATACTCACATGCAGACAGAGTTCCCTGGGTGCGACTGTGATGACGTCGGGGTCCTGGCTCAGCGCGGGCGAGCCGGCAGGCTGGCTGGCAGGCTCGGGGGGCGGCAGTGGAGACCCCTCGGAGGTGTCGGTCCCCTGGGACTCCGCCGGGCTCCCTGGCGCTCCTAGGGAGGGTCCGACGGCTGGCGCTTCCAGCCCGGTACAGGACAGCGTATCCTCGGCCGAGGAGAGTGGGGACTCCGTGCTCTGCGTGTCCTTCTGGCTCTCGGAGTAGCTGTGCTCTTGGTAGAGCAGCGTCCTTAGCTTCTCGTCCAGGGTTTTGATTCGGTTGTCGACAAAATCCATCTTGGGCGGCCCCTCGCCGTCAGATTCTGGCACCGAGGGAGGCAGCGGGACCGGTTCCGAGCCGGGCGTCTGGGCCTGCCCGGCCTTGGAGCTCGGAGAGGCATCTCCTTCTTGTGGAGTGTGCTGGGACTGGCGCTCGGACGCTGGGTCCTCGGTCAGGAGGGGTGGCTCGCCAGCGGGCGCCACCGCCAAGCCGAGAGGGCAGTCGCCAGGCTGTGGGGCAGGGGGCTCTCCCGTCTCCGGCCCAGCCCAGTTGTCATTGGCAGTGAGAGGCACTAGCTTCTCTGCGTCTCCTTCCGCCAGCCCCTCGCATTTCAAGCCGGGGCACTCCGGTGCCGCGCTGTCCTTTGGGCTGGCATTGGGACCCTGGCTCTCGGCAGCCAGTGGCTCACCCTGGGGACACGTCTCCTTAGCGTTCTCCTTGTCCGGACCTGTAACTACCGCCGGGGAGAAACGTTACACCCCGACTGAGACGCTGAGCAGGGCCCTCGGCCCCTCCCAGACACATCGTCAGTAAAGACAGCTGTGGGGGTCTCCCCAAGCAAAGGGCCTAAGAGGGAGGGGCTGGAAGGTGAAGGGAGCTGCTGGGAATTTCTGTGGCCGAAGGATCTTCACAGAGACCCAGTTCTCAGCAGACTCAGGCTGCGTGACTATCAGGGACACTAACAGCAGTTCACCCCTCTCTGAGCAACTGGCTTAGGCTCTCTGCAGACTCAGGCAAGGTCACACTCGGGGCAATTCCCCCTGCTCAGAGCAACTGGCTCTTGACCCATTCCTTCCCGACCCTAAATCTGGCTCTTGGTTTGACCATGAGCAGGGGAGAAAGACCCACCGGCCAGGCATGCAGCCAGAGGATTCGCTGGACTGTCTCAGAGCACTGGCCCACCCTGTCCAGTGCCCCACCCTACCCCAGCTGAGACCAGGATCCAAACCTGGGCCCTTCACAGAAGCCCTACTGCGTGGGCTACAAAGCCTTGTGCCAAAGCTAAGAGAAAGCCTCTGGCCGGTTTTGACTCGGGCCTTTGCTCTGAATTGTTCGGCTCCCTCTGCTCTCTGACCTCCCGTCACCCATGGTGGAAGTCTCTGCTCACCGGGAACAGCCGGTGTCTGCCCCTCTCTGTTCCTTATTGTCTGATTGATGCAGAATCGCCAGCGGCCGACTGGAGAGGACTGAGGAGCGCACTCGTCTGGGGAAAGTCGAAAGGGGAAGCGTCACTTGTACCTACCAGCAGGTAAGTCTAGTGCATTTCTGTCCTAGCTTATCGGCCGGCCAAAGCACATCCCTCCGCCTCCCACTCTGTGGGTCTGGTTCGCCTGCCTTGGAATATCAGCCACGTGGGTCGGGCACGGCCAATGGCTCGTGTACGCAGGGCAGGGGAACGCCGAGGCGAAGCTAAGTGCTTTGCTTGGCGCCAGCGTCGCTGGCCGAATTCGCCCTGACGACTGGTTTAAATAACACGTGCGGTTGCTGTGTAGGACAACGGTGCTGTTTTGTACCGTGCTGAAGGACAGACTTAAGAGGAAGTGAATTCAAACAGTGAAATACACGACAGTGAAAAACAAGGACATCTCTCCATTAATGGAGTCACAGATTCATACGTTCCGAGGCCGGAAGGGGGCATTGTGATCATTCACCTTTTAGGAAAACATCCCCTCTTGATTTCCCCAGGGTCAGTGACGGAGAATCCGCCATGACCCTCGGGAGATGGTTGCAGTGGTTAATGACTCTCAACATTAAAACGCGCCTTGTTTCCGGTCTGGCTTCAACCTCTACCCACTGGATGGTGTTAGACCTTCCTCTGCTCGACGGAAGAGCCCGTTATTAAGTATCTGTTCCCGATGTAGATATTTACAGATTGGGATCAAGCCACCCCTTCACCTTCTCTTTGGTAAGCTAAAGAAATTGAGCTCCTTGAATTAACCCCAGAATCCCCAAGGTCATTCTGCACCCCGGAGAGAAACTGCATGAAATAGAGAAACATGAAACCCTACTATGAACCTCACCCCAGAATAACACAGGTTGATCTTGCAATCGCTAGCAGGGTTTGGGAATCGGTGACAGCATGTCCCCCTCTCAAAAAAATTTGGGAGGAGGGTGGAGAAAGCAGAGGGTCAATAAGATTCATTTCAACAGAGAACCCAGGGAGGTCTCCCTTAAATCCAGCTCTCTGGGGCACAAAGCCAAGCCAACACCCCTGTGTTTCAAGGTTCTTTAAAGGTACTTACTGCCCGTCTGACCGGAGGCAGGGTTTATCTGAACTTGCTCGGACGACCCTGTCTGAATTAAAAACCGACAAGTCAATAAACAATGAAGCTTCGGAGGTGCCCACGTAGCCGAGAAGACATGCCCGAGATAAAGCACCGTTCTTACTTGGCTGCTGTTGGACTCGGAGGGAACAGAATCGTTGCCAGATGCTCGCTCTTCCACCGGCAGGCTTCGGAGGATCTCCTGAGCTTGGCACACAATGGCTCTCAGCTCCTCCACAAACTTCTCCTTCTCGCTCTCCAGCACAAAGTTATCTTCCACCTGATTGGGGGGAACCAACACCCAACAGTTCAATCAGCGTTTCCCAAAGCGTGGGACTCGACAGCCAGGGGACTGGACAAGTACCCGAATCGTTCAGCAGATTTTCGGCTTTCGCTTATTACAAAAGGAAGTGTCTCTAGCTCGTATTGCTGCAAAAGAATCTTCGATAACGTGCCCCGAGTCTGCCTGAGTCTGCAGAGAGCCTGAGCCGATTGCGCAGAGAGGTGGGAACTGGCCCCTTTAGCTATCTCAGTTGCCCAGTGACAATACCTTGACCCATTTCGCTGCTGGTCCAAGCATGTTAGGAAAGAGAGGAACAGCTCATACTGGGAGCAATGCCGTCTGACAGCCGTTTGAAAAAGTGCTGGCTCGCCCAAAAAAGGGAACAGCCCTGACGTGGCAGGTGAGGAATCATGGGAATTTGTAGGTTTGACTCCCAACTCTCAGAACTCCAGGGTCCCACAATGCACAGCAAGAGAAGTCCCAGAATGCACAGAGCCCAACAGCGAGGCAAAGCACCATGGAAGACCTGCCTAGAATCCACAGAGTCCAACGACTACTCCCCGCACACCCCAATTTTGTGAATCTAGCCCTTTAACAACGCCCCAAACTGATGTTGTTGATTCACTGACATTTTTCGTAATTTTCAGATTCGTCCTGACCTGCTTTTTTGGAACAGGCCAAAACAATCAGCGAGATGTAGTGAAACCAAGCCCTAGCGAACCGAACCGTCAGCTCCCAGGCCCTAGGGTGGGGCCCTCATCACCCACTCCCGAGATCATCTACTCTCCACCTTGGAAAATCAGCCCAGGTGAGACCCTCAAAGCTCACAGGCACCGCGGCACAACGCGCTAGACCAATCTCTGAGCTGCCCTGGACGGTGGGAAGACGGTACAGGTGTCTTCGTGGAAGGAAAATTCGTGGTTTCCCTGGCCGGAAGGGACCATTGCAACTGTCCAGTCTGAACGTCCTGCATCCCGAGAACTGCCCCGAGATCATTCCTGCTTCAAGCAGAGCAGAACTTTTCGGCAAACATCCCATCTTGCCTGGAAGATTGTTAGGGATGGAGAATCCGCCACAGCTGGGGATCAGTTGTTCCGATGGTTATTATTTCCAGTCTGAATGTGTCTAGCTGCAGCCTCTGCCATTGGGCTGTCTCAGAGCGTTCTCTGCTAGGTGAAGGAGCCCGTTATTAATATTTGTTCCCCAGGTGGATCCATACAGAGCGGGATCAAGTCACCCCGGCACCTTCTCTAAAGCTAAACAGATGGAGCAGCTGGAGTCAGGTTTTCTAACCCCTGAATCATTCTCAGGGCTCGTCTCTGACCCCCCTACCCTCGACTATCCACATTCACCTTCAAGTGCAGGTGTGATGCTCCGTATTCTTTAGAGAAATACGCTTGTGATACGAATCGGGCACAACTAAGATGTGTTTTATGCAGGATGGCTCATGTAAGGCATCATTGGAAAGGTTACGATGTACTGAAGGTGATTATCCAGTTTGTATGGCTGTATCATTTCCATATCTAAAGTTAGGGTGTGTGTACATGAGAGCAGGGGCAGCTCCAGGCACCAGCACACCAAGCGCGTGCCTGGGGCGGCAAGCTGCGGGGGCGGCGTGCCGGTCGCTGTGAGGACAGCAGTCAGGCTGCCTCTGGCAGCATGCCTGCGGGAGGTCCGCCGGTCCCGCGGTTTTGGGGGCAATTCAGCAGCGGGTACACTGAAGGCGCGGGACCGGCGGACCTCCCGCAGCTATGCCGCCAAATCCACATTACCAGCGGACCACCCGCAGGCACGCCGCCGAAGGCTGCCTGACTGCCGTGCTTGGGGCGGCAAAATACACAGAGCCGCCCCTGTGTGGGAGACGCTCACCAGACAACCGGCCACCAGCCTTGATGGGCCAGTAGGGAGAAACAATAAGACTTTGAAGATACTACTCTCTGTTGCTGTGACACTCCTAGGTCAGGTGGTCCTGCCACCTGGTACTAAACACCATCTTAACGTCTAGTGATTTTCCTCTAAAAGGAGGGGGAGGTCAAGCGTGGGAAACAGAAGGTACCCGCCTTGTGCAAAATTCTATTCAAGGATGGGAGGCAAGGTCATCAGCGCTCTCCTCTCGCTGCCTTCCTGCCCAAGAACAGTTACTTTCCGCAGTCATTCAAGAGACAAAGGAACTAAGCTGAAGGAAAGGCCAGGGCTGAGTCCAGACTGAGACCGGAGTCCAGTCTGTAAAGGGAATACCTGGAACTCCAAGCTACAGAAACGCTGCATCCTGCTAAGTCAACATTTAGAGTAGGGAATTACATTTTGTAACCTGTTTCTTTTGAGTGTACTAAGCTTAGCTTGCGTGCTTTGTTTGATTTGCTCGGTAATCTGCTTCGTTCTGTTTGCGATCCCTGTAGTCAATACATTTATTTCCTGTTTATTTCAAAACCCGGTTTGTGCAATTCACGGCGGTGGACAAGAAGCTGTGCGTCTCTCTCTCCACATCGAGGGAGGGGGCGAATGTTTATGAGCTCGCGCTGTGCACATCTTTCTCTACAGTACAAGACAGTATTATCTTGGGGGTACTCTCCAGAGGGGAGCTGCACTTGAGGGCTGGGAAATCCCCTAGCTGATTCAGGCGGGCTCAGTGGAACCCCAATATATCAGGTGGCATCCCAGAAGGGGGGTCCAAACCGTCACAGTGGGCACCAGAACTGGATGCAGGATTCCAGCAGCGGTCACACCAGGGCCAAATCCAGGGGCAAAAGAACCCCTCTGCTCCGATTCGAGATTCCCCAGTTTATGCCGCCCAGGATCGCATTAGCCCTTTTGGCCCCAGCGTCGCCCTGGCACCTCGTGTTCGGCTGATTCTCCCCCATGAGCCCCGGATGTTTCCCAGAGTCGCTGCTCCCCAGGAGAGGGTCCCAGCAAGCCGGGCTGCAGCTGGGGAAACTCACCATGTAATCAGCAATATCCTCAGGCGCGTCTCCATCGGCATCAAACTTGAAGGTGACCATCTTGTTATTGTGGGTCTCCAGCTGGCACTCGACCATGTTATCCCCAGCCGTGGACACCTGGGGACATGAGCAGAACGCCAGCGTTTTGTGGGGGGACCCGATTCCTGGGGGGGTGGGGCAGGCTAAGGGAATCTCGGGGAGCGAGGGGAGGAACATTCGGCTTTTAAGACCGACTTCGGGACTCTGATCTACCTGGTGGCCTTCAGTCCCTCCCCTGAGCCAAAGCAAGCCCCTCATAGATTTCAACGGCTGCGGATCAGGCCCCAAGACAGCCGTCGGAAAGTCCGAGAGCGGACATGGAGTCCCACAGCGTGACGGGCCTTTGAAGGACGAGCACACGTGACGTTCAGTCCTGCTTAACTCCACAGCCAGCCTCCTGAGCGTGGGCACCGTCACGCCAGGCCAGTCCCAGGGAGACCAGCAGCAATCAGACGGACCCATTTCAGCCCTTGGGAGACTACACTGTTATGAGCACGAGAACGGCAAGGCCCAAGCGACGGCAGGGAACTGATAAGGTGAGCTGTGGCTGGGTGATCTCAGGAAGGTGAGCCTGCCCTGCCCCCCCTCGCAGAGGAAAGCGACCTCCCAGCTCCCAAATCACCCCCGATCCCCCCAAAAAAACCAGCCGTAGCAAACCCGGGACAAAACTTGGGGAGTCAAAAATTCAAAAGCACCGAAGTGACTTAGGAACCTGCTTTCAAAACACACAGATTCACACATCCCAAGGTCAGAAGGGAGCGTTGTGATCGTCTGGCCCAACCCCCTGGCTAACACAGAGCCTTTCGAAAACCAGCCCATCTCGATTGATACGAATCGCCCGCGAGCGAGACTCCCCCACGCCTCTCGGTGAGATGTCCTAGCGCTCACCTCCCCTGGTGCCTTATTTCCTGTCGGAATTTAGACTGAGGAGCCCAATATTCAATATTTGTGCCCCACCCAGATACTTCTGGACTGTGATCACGTCAATTTCTCCACGCAGAGAAGCTTGGAGGAACGACGCGGCCCATGAGAACACGGGGCTGAGGAATGTCGAATCCCTTCCCGCGGTGAAAGGTCAGCTGGCCGAAGCCACAGGCTGAATTCCCCCTCTCACCGCTACCAACCTGCAGGACTGTGAGCTGGAATTTGGTCCCTTTGTCCGGCCGGGGGCAGGACGCCCGCCTCTGTTTACTTCTGTCTTGTTTGCCGTTGCCGCTCGTGGGCTCGTGTGCGTTGGAGCTTTCCTTCAGAGTGGCCAGCTCCGGATTTAGCCTGGGAGCAGAGCAGGGAGAGAAGAAAAGCGTGAATGGCTGAGCTCTCGGAACGGGACTCGCTGTGGCAAACTGGATCAGCCAATCTGCCCCCAGGGGAAGAGACGGGCTGACGCATTTAGTTCCCTGCCCAAAGTCTTGAGTGTGGATTTGGTGTTTCCTGTCCTGGCCTCTCCTGGAGTCGTGTGTCAATGGGTTCCGCAGGCCGAGAGGCTCAGCCGCCCCAGAGGGGTTAGACAAGCAGTGGGAAAGAGACAGGACTGTGTGGGACGTGAGCGGTGAGAAATAAATCCAAGGGGATCCGTTTACTGAGGTTTCTGGGGCACAGACCCAGCGGTCCTCCAGCTGGCAGGCCGGCCGGCTGACTGTCGGGGCTGTGAACTGCCACTCACGTGTGCTCCCCACCCCGAGAGGCACAGCACATGGGCAGACAGATTGGATTTTGCACCGGGCTCAATTCCTTTCCCCCTGCCACCCCCCCACCCCCCGTTCCCATGCTCTCGAATTAACGAGGACGGAGACTCACCCTTGCGGGAAGTCTGGCTTTGGAGCAGCGATCTGGGGCTCCGGCCCCGAGGCAGGCTGGGAAACCTGCCAGGAAACAGAGTTGTGAAAGAAGGGAACGTCGGTCCTTCTCCAGGGACATGGGGCTATCCCGGCTACGAGAAGGGGTGGTAGAGGAGAAGCGGAATAGTGGCTGGACAAAGGCCAGACGAACGTAAGACAGAGCTAAAGAAAGGGCAGTGCCGGCACAAGGACTACCGGGATCCGGGATCGAGTCAGGCTGGAAATCAGAACTCGGGGGGGACCGAATTTGGCTTCGGAGCAGAGGAGCAGGATCACAGATGAGGTGCGGGAGAACGAGAGGTAATTGCCAGGTGCTTACAAGGCTAGAAATTCCCTCTGGGAGCAAGAAGCAGCCACCAGGTTACTGAACGCTGCCGGGTAGGTACGAGTTCGGCGGGTTTTCAAACCAAGCTGTTGCGAGGGAGGCAAACCGGCGAGCTGCAGAGCCTTCCAAACAGGGCTAGGCAAAGCAGCCGGGCTCGCCAGCTATTCCCAGGCGGAGGAAGCGTGGAGGGGTGAAAGGGTGACCCAGAGTTGAGCACGGGAGGGACCCCACTTTCAGAGGATGACCCCACGAGGAACCATTCTCCGGGACAGTGGCTAAACCTGGAGCCTGGATGAAAACTCAGAAAGGGTCGCCGGCGAGGGAGGAGGCTTTCGAAGTCAATATTCGGGCTTGTCTAGGGCAGGAAACTGACTGGCAAAATCTCAGCTGGAAAAAGGCTTCCGTGATTCCAATGGTGGAATTACCACGGCACTGGACTGCTCGCAAGCTCTCAGCCTCGCTTCTTCACGCTGACCCGGGAGTTCAGAGATCCCAAGGCCAGAAGGGATCCTGTATAACCCAGGCCAGAGACCTGCCCCCAGTCCTTCCTTCTGACCTACAGCAAAGCTTCTCTACAAACCTCCCATCTCCATTTGAAAATGGCCAGTGACGGAGAGTCCACCATGACCCTGGGTAAGCGTCCAATGGTTAATTACGCGCACCGTTAGAATCGTCTGAGTCCGTCTAGTTCGACGGCCACCAGTGAGACCTTTCTTTGCTACCCCGAAGAGCCCATTATGAAATATCGGTTCCTCCCGCTGACACCTGTAGCCTGTGACCACGTTACCTCTTACCACCCCGCAGCCCCAGGGAAGTGCTCTCTGCGGCTCTCCCCGAGTTCCCAGCCCAGGCTGAGGCCTGCTCACATACCTGCTCCAGCCCCGGCCTGTGCTGTTGGTGCGGCTGGGGGCTCAGGGCGGGCTGCGGGGAGGCGGTGAGCAGGGGGCTGGCCGCCGGACTCTGGTACGCCCCCGACTCTGCCGCTAACAGGACGTAGGCTGGCTGCTCGGGGATCTGCACCGCTGGCTGCTGCGCTCCATAGGCTTGTTCCGAGGAGGGCGGCTGCAGCTGCTCCGGCCTGGGCGACAGGGTCTGGAGCAAGGCGGGGACTGTGGCCAGGAGCGGCTGTGGCTGGAGAGGAGCCGGCTGCATCGGGGGAGGCGCGAAAGCCGAGGGCTGCGGCGGGAGGAACGGGACCGGCGGCAACGCTGCTTGTTGCCCATCGCCCGGCCCTTGTGCCAGGGCGTGCCCCAAGCCACTGCCGTTCTGCTGGGAGAGCGCCGGGGGCATCTGCTCGCTGCTGGCCTCCTGGCTCAGCGCCCCGGGAGACGGCGGGAAGGCTGGCTGCTGCAGATCTGCCAGCTGGCTCAGAAACGCCACCGGCTCCGCCCGGAACGGAGGCTGCCCCGGGTACCCCGGCGGCTCCGGGTACATGTACACCACTGGCTCTGCCGGCTGCAGCTGGTACGGGGCCTGCAGCGGGTAAGCCAGCTGCTCCGGGGCCGGGACAGGACACACACTTTCCACCTGCTGCTCCGGCTCCTGCACCAGCAGCCCCTGCGTCTGCTCTAGGGCTCCCCCGTGCAGCACAAACTGCGGCGGCTGCAGCTGCATGGGCTGCGCTGCCTGGGCCAGGGAAGGCTGCAGTAAGGAGTCTGGCTGAATTACGGCATATTGCTGGGGCGGCTGCATGGCGGGAACCTGCTGGGGTTGCTGCATGGCGGGAACCTGCTGGGGTTGCTGCATTGGTGCAACCTGCTGCGGCTGCTGCATGGCGGGAACCTGCTGCATGGGCACCGTCTGTTGAGGAATTTGCTGCAGCTGCTGCATGGGCACCACCTGCTGCGGCTGTTGCATGGCGGGAACCTGCTGCATGGGCACCACCTGCTGCGGCTGCTGCATGGGCACCACCTGCTGGGGCGGCTGCATGGCGGGAACCTGCGGGGGCTGCTGCATGGGCGCAACCAGCTGGGGTTGCGGTGCAACCTGCTGCGGCATGCCAGGAACCTGCTGCATCGATGCAACCTGCTGCATGCCGGGAACCTGCTGCATCGGTGTAGTCTGTTGAGGAATTTGCTGCGGTTGCTGCATGGGCACCACCCGCTGGGACTGCTGCATGCCAGGAACCTGCTGCAGTTGCTGCATGGCTGGGATCTGCTGGGTGGGTACAGTTTGCTGAGGAATTTGCTGCGGCTGCTGCAGGGGTGCCCCTGGCTGCCCAGCCAAGGAAGCAGGCAGGTGTTGGGCCATCCCCTGCACATTCCCAACAAACTGGGCCGAGGGCTGGTTCTGCGGTGCCAGGCTGTGAGCGAGGGCCAGGAAGCCAGACGCCGGGTCGACCTCGGCTGCAGCGGCGGTGGCCGTCTGACTCCCGGTCCTGGTGGTGGAGTCCAGCTGGGTGCTGGCCCCCGGCATGGCCTGGGGAGAGGCACCTGCCAGGATGGCCTGGGGCACCGCCATGACCGACGGCTCCAGCGCCTGCCCCTCGGCCCCGTAGGGCAGCTGCGACTCGAGGTGCTGGGGGCAAAGAAAGCACGGGGGTTACAGGTGCGGAAACACAAACTAGTCACACCCCAGCCCCACCCCAAAAAATCTAGGCTCTGCCCACGTACGCACAAATGCATTCTGGGAAAAACAATCTGAGCGGATACCCCATGGAGCAGTAGGAGGCATTCCCATAGCGTCTCCAGCAGCAATGCATGCTGGGGGTGAGACATGAGCGACGGCCACACTGGGACAGTCCAAAGGTCCATCTAGCCCAGTCTTCCAACAGTGGCCAGTGCCAGGTGCCCCAGAGGGAATGAACAGAACTGGTGATCCATCCCCTGTCGCCCATTCCCAGCTCCTGGCAAACAGAGGCTAGGGACACCGTCCCCGCCCAGCCTGGCTAGTAGCCATTGGTGGACCAATCCTCCATGAACGTAGCTAGTTCTTATCTAGAACTCATCGGCGGGCATGAGGAGAGCAAGGCATTCTGGGAAAGCCAATGCATTCTGGGAGTGACACAGGCAATATCAAGGTATGTGGGGACAGGAACCCTTCTGCCAGATATTGTCTGGTTCAACATCTTCCGTTTACAAAAGCAAACGGCTCAGGCCCCCAGCCGGAAACCTGGGGAAAGGAACGGCTGTCTGGGGCTGCCCAGAAATTGGATTCAACAGAGCCCTGTTCAAATGCCTCAGCTCCCTCGTAGTAATGGGGCTCTCTCTTTGGATCCCCTTGCGCAGATCCTCCAACGTGTGTCCAGCCCTTGGGCCAATTATATTCCCCCAAAATAAGTTGCTTTTGGTCCAGCGCCCCGGAGGCTCCGATTTTGGCTAATCCGGGTGGAAGCGGGTTGGTGCTGGGCCTGGAGTTCCCTGCCCACGAAAACGCAAGTGGGAGAGGAGACTCTGCAAGTAGTGAGCTGAAACAGGAACAGCTGGGGACAGCCCTTCCCTCTTCTGACTTTAACGGCAATCAGGGCCGGTCAGGAATTTCCCCGCAAACTTTGCCAGATTCAGGGAAACTCAAACTTTCCGAGGGGAAGGACCCTCGGGGCCAGACAGAGTCCCACCCCACAAGAGCCAGCAGCCCCATGGTCAGGGAATCACCTAGAATGTGGGATCCCAGATTCAAGTCCCTGAACCAGGAAGGACTTGACCCTGGAGGTCACACATCCCTGTTCAGTGCTTTCCCCGCCTGCCCCAGCCAGCCCTCGTGTGTCAGCCACGCCACACACAGCACAACAGACGTACCATCATCTGCGTGAGCTGCGGGACCGCAACAGGCGAGACCTGGGGCTGGGGAGCTGCCGGCGGAGCTAAGCTGTGGGTGGGCAGAGCTGGGGGTAAGATCCGCAGGTGGCCCAGGTTCTGCTGCTGCACCTGGTTAATTAACGATGGCGACGAATAAAGAAGCTCGTTAATGACAAAGCACCTCCGGACCCCACCTGTGCTCTCCCCAGCTCGGATCTGCTGCACCCTCCTAGCCGGGTCTCTTTAGATGCTTGGCTCCTCTTTTAGCCCAGGTTTATAATTGCTGGATCGGTGTCTCACAGCTGAGCGAATGCGCCGGCTACGCAGACCTTCTGAGCTGCGTTCACACGGCCGAAGGACAGGGCTTGGATCCCGGCCACGGGCCTGACCCACCCCACTGGCAGGGCCCGACGGCTCGGGCCCTGAGCATTTGCTGACCTGAGCCAGACTGATTCGTGTGTGGATGGAAGTGGGGCTTGAGCTTAGCCCGGGCTCAGAGCCTGGGTTTGGTGCAGACACGGCCTAGGAGTCCCTGTTCCCCTGCCCCCCAGGACACAGTGTGGTTCTGAACTTGAGGGAGGCGGTTCAGTAACGAGCCGGGGATACCTCACACCAAAGATAATGGTTAACCTCCAACCCTGCCCCCTGCAACGCCTCCAACTCTGACCCACTCCCCAACACTCCCAACCCTGTCCCCTACGTTCCCGCCTCGTGGCCCCTCACGACTCAGGAGCCGGATCCTAGGACCCTGCTAGGAGGGTGGGTCAGAGCCCAAGTCCCAGTGAGCCAGCGCGGAGAACAGCAGTGTAGACGTTCCCACTCGGGCTCCAAAACCTGGCAAAGCGAGTGGGTCTCAGAGCCCAAGCAGGGCCGTCTACACTGCGATCTGTAATACTGCAGCACCAGCCCGAGGCTGCCAACCCTGGCTCTGGGATTCACTGCAGCGGGCTGGGTAAACATACCTTTAACGGCCTGGCCCGTGGGCCTTGCTCAGGGTCAGCAGATTCGGGGGCGGGAGGGGATTTCCCCAGGTCAGATCGGCAGGGTTTTTGGGGCGTGGGACAATCCGGGCGCTCAAGACACCGTTCTGTGGCCTTACGCGCTGCGCGTGGCTAAGGACGCCCTTGCTGTCACTGACCCTAGGACGACGGCTGGTGATCCAAGGCGGCGCCTTACCCCGGCAATCTGCTGATAGTGTCCCATCAGCGGCTGCGACGGGTAGAGATGTCCCTGAAGGCCGGCTTCCACCGGTGGGAGGATGGAGGCCTGCGGGAGGCCGCCCATCGCCTGCTCCGAGTAGGCCAGGCTGTGCTGTCTGGGGGCATCCGATAGAATCACCGACCCAACGCTCTTCTCCGACAGGCTCTCAGCTGTATGGGGAGGCAGGAGAGCCCTGTCAGCCACTCAGAGCATGGGCAGGCGTGGCCTGACATGGGAACCAAAGACTCACTAGGTCCCGCTCCAGACCTATGTCCTCCTCACCAACACCACCAAGTTCCTGTCTAGCACGCGTCTCCAAGTGCTTTACGGAGCAGAGAAACCGTGCCACTGAGACCGGCAGGAACTAGAAGGTGGGGGTCCTGGGGCCCTGGGCAGTGCAGTATCCACTAGGCAACACTGCCTACAGACTCACATCTAAGGCTGCTCGGCATGACAGTAAACAATGGCTGCTCGGAAAAACCAGGGCAATTAACACCAGTCTGCGGGGACTCCAAGAGGCACCAACTGCCCCAACCCTCGCCCCTCCGAAACACCCCCAAGCCACCCCGAGGAGGGGGCGGGACCGCGGCGGCGTGGGGGCCAAGTCACAGCATAGGGGGGCATGGAGCGCGCCGTCATCAGGAGCTGGGAAGAGACCCTGATACCCCTTCTGCCTCGGTATCGCCGAGAGTCTGGGCCGGGAGTTAGCCCCACCTGGGACGACAGATCACCCCAAGGGCCCTTCTGCGTCCAGTGCCCCTGCCTCCTCTACTTCAGGCCGGGGCTACCCCTGTAGCGTGAACGCGGCCCCAGCACGGCCTGCGCTGGCTCACAGGGGGAGGCAGCTGTGTTCTGAGGGTGGTTTTTTCACCCTCCCCCAAAGCATCAGGGATGGGCCTCAGCCGGAGACGGGACACCGGACTGAGGGGCCGGGGGGCTCTTTGCAGCTGCCCGGTTGGCGGGTCTGGCTCCCAGGCTCAGGGTGGCCAGACGTGGAATGGGGGAGGCAGGGACATGGGGTCGCCCTGCAGCATGGGATCATCGGGGCACGTCTCAGCGAATGGATTCCCTTGGGTGACGTTTCGGTCTCTCCCGAGGAGACGAAAGGGGACGGGGGGGCTGGTGAAATTGACCAGCTACCCCGTCGCGCCACGTACCCGCCACGGATGACTGGTGCTGAGTCTGCTGAAGCAGCTGCTGCCGGACGTGCTGGTCCACCTCCGTCTCCTCCCACTCGGCGCCCGCCGGCTGGGCCAGGCCAGTCAGCGAGACGCCCTGGGGCAGCAGGGCCCCGCTGGCTGCCTTGCACTGGGCCTCCCGCTGTTCCTCCAGGCAGCTGGCTTGCCGCCGCTCTCGGGTCTTCTTGATCAGGGCCACACGGTCCCGGATGGACTTGGCCACCGCTTTGGAGTCGCTTTCGTGGAAGAATCCGGATTTCACCTGCAGAAGGGGGATCAAGATGGGAAAGACGAGGAATCACGCCTGCTCTCCAGATACCCCATGAAAGCCTCTCTCGGAAAAGCACACAGCTCTTAGCGCCCCACCCTTTTACTGGAGGACTCCTTGGAGGGCTCAGAGATGTGGATCAACCACTCTCCCCGTCCTCAGGTAAGAGGCATTGGTGACTCATGATATTGGACCCCTGACGGAACCAGGATTTCACCTCGATGTTTCTTCATAAAGACCCAGCTGCCGGAGTCATGTGATCTGGGGGAGAATGTCACCTCTCTTTTTACAAGGAAAACTTGCTAGCCCTCGGGACTGAGGAGAAAAGCTTGCAAACGGGACCTTCTAAAGGCTCAAAAGCTAGAAAACAAATACCAAGACCGCACATTTCAAAAGAGATTTTTCAAGCCACGTCTCACAATTTTGGGAGGAGGCCTAATTTATAATTTCAGAACCTTTGGGGTTGGCAGCGCCATCTTTAACAGAGGCCTTGTCAAAACACATTCAGCCAGTTGGTTAAGGGAAAGCACTCTTATTTTGGCTGAGTTTAAACCTCTTCCCAAGTGACCTAAAAAAACCCAACACCCAGTCTGTAGCCGGAGCAGCCTTCGGGGTGGATTCTCCTGTTTCAATTTAACTAAGCATATGTCTTGGCTGCCGCATACCTGAGCTAGCTTTGATACTCACGGCAGCGTAGCCATGCCCAGAGTGGGTTTAAATTCAAACCACATTACACCTGTGACAGACACAAGGCGCTGGAGGAGTGGAAGTCCGAATCGATCCCCAAGGGCCGGGCGGTAGGGCATATTCTTAGGGTATTGTATCGACAAGCGGTCTATGTACCTTTGTGTTCATGATCCTCCTGAACCGGGATTCACTAGGAGAGTGATTAAAGCCAATTCCCAGTGCCAGGTACACGGATACCCAGCCCTTGGACGTTCTGCATCTCTTGGAGAGGCAAAGACCTAGGAGACATCCCCAGCCTGAGCTGGCTTAGAGACAAAGCCGCTCCCCAGTGAGACCCCGCATGGCCCACCAGGACTCCACGCGGACAGCCACTGGCTGAGCGCGGCGACTGCTTGTGGCTTCGCGCAGGAGTTTCTCTACCGTTCCAAGCCAATCCCAGGGGGCTTTGCCTCAGCAGACATGGCCAGAGACAGCGGCGATCGCCGGTGTCGGCGCTAGAGAGACGTTAATAAAGTTTCAAACAGTTTGAATTAAAAAAAATAAAGGTTCCGACTTCTCAACCAGTCGGGTTTCCTACACATCCCCGAGGGCCCGAGCCGAGCTTGATCTCCATCCTCCCCGGAGTCGCCCAGGAGGGACAGGCGAGACACGGCTTCGTCATGGAAAATACAAGCGGAGCCGAACAACGGTAACGCCTCCAGGCCTTCTGAGTTATTTACGGAAACTCAAAAAGCGGCTGGATCCCCTCCAGCCCGACTGCGCGAACACAGAGACAACCCCTGCCCCGACGAGCTCCCACGCAGCCGAAGGGAGGGAGGAGAGGCAGCGGCACAGTCCGTGCGACGCGCTCACCATCTCGCACGCCACTTCTTCGGGGATGTCCGACTCCAGGTTGAAACTGAACTCAATGGCTTCGTTGTCCTTGTGCTTCCCCTTCAGCTTCTTGGGGTCTTCCACCCAAAGCCTCAAGGCCAGAGAAGAGCTCAGCCCGTCATCGTCCTCCGCCAGCTCCACCCGCAGCCCCGTGTCCTCCGCGAAGAAGGCGTGGTTCAAAAGGTCTTTGATGGACAACCTGGTGGTGAGAGGTGGGAGGGAGGGGCGGGTGGATTAGGGGCCCATCGCCAACAGGATATTGACCACCTGGTCGGTGACCCCCTCAATCACACCATTTCTAGCCTCTTTGGAGCCACGAGTTAGACACTCCACCCCTGTCTGACGCTGCCCCAAGCCTGGCACCCGCGGAAAGCACAGAACCACTCGGCCGACGGGGGCGGGGGTCTGAGTGTGGCCACAGAGGCTTTGCTAAACTGGAGCCAGAGCGCTCGAGTGATCTGCCCCAGGGTCACAGAGCAAATCACCAGCAGAACCAGGAACGGGACCCAGGAGTCCGGGCTCCCAGCCCCCCCCCCCCCCCCGCTCTAACCACCAGACCCCGCTCCCCTCCCAGAGCCGGGAGAGAACTCAGGAGTCCTGGTTCCCAGCCTCCCCCGGCTCTAACCACTGCCCCCCACACACACCAGGTGCAGGTAATAGAATCCAGACGTCTCTACACAGCCCTGCCATTGTGGTCGGGAGATCCCGCAGCTTTTCCTTTTTAACTTTATTTCAAAGAGCCCGATGGCCCCCCAGGCACAGCACGGCAGCTGACTCTGGAACGCACACGAGCACACGCTTTGCTTCGAGCCCGTGCTCGAGGCCTGGGGACTTCCCGAATCGGACTCGGAGGCCGCGGCCGACGCCACCCCATTGGCGCCGGGGATCTCTGAGCCAGTGCCTTGCAGAGGGACGCACCTTTCGGATTTGTTCTGCCGGATGCAGCCCTCGATGATCTCTTTCACCTCCGGGTCAGTCACCTTGTTGAAGCTGGCGGGTTTGATGCCCTGGAAGAGAAGGGAATTGTTATGGTGTGCCTAGCGGCACCAGCCCCTTCCTTTGAGCCAGCGAGCTGGGAGCAGGGCTTCTATGATCCACTCCCAAAGGGTCCTGTCTGCACTCAGAAGTTTCCTAGATCCCTGGATCGCATTAGACCTTTCTCTGCCAGACTGACGAGGCCATTCATAACTTTGTTCCCGACGTCGGCACTTCTGTGACCGAGTCTCCCCAGCCCCTTCTCTCGGTTCAGCCAAAGAGCTCGAGCTCCTTGAATCTCTCACTTCCAACCCTCCAGTCATTCTCATGGCTCTTCTCTGAGCCCTCCCCAATTTATCCACGTCCTCCTTGAACTGTGGGCATCAGACTTGGACACAGGATCCCAGCAGCGGGCGCACCAGTGGTAACAGAACCTTCTTGCAAACGACGCCTTGGCCGTTTGTTCCAATGGCCAGTGACCCTCACTGGTAAAACGTGCACCATTTGCACGTCTGGGTTCAGCTCACAGCCCCTTGGGTCTTGTTCTCCGCTAGCTCAAAGAACGCTCGTCTCCCCACACACTCACACACGGTAATCGAGTCACCTGGCACTCTCCTCTCGAGGAGCTAAGCTTTCTCTCCCTCTCTGACTGTGCAGCATTTCTTCTGACCCTCCAATGGCTTTCTGCACCCTCTCCAATTTCTCAACTTCCTTTTTAAAAATGGGGATATGTATCGTCCCAATGTCGGTTTCAGCAATGCTGTATACAGAGGTAAAATCACTCTCCTGTAGACTGTGCGAGACCCATCTCCCAGCCTGGCCATCAGATAGTCTAGCCTGACCTTCTGTACAGCACGGGCTGTAGAATTTCATCCAGTTATTCCTGCCCTGAGTCCAGTAACGGGGGTTTAATAACGAGCTATAATACAATCACTGTACTGGGACAGTTAAAGTTTGGCTCCAATTACTGCGATTCCCTAGGGGAAATCAAAGGTATATTGTATCTGTGCCGCTACCTCAACCAACCAACCTTATAAATCTCAGCAGGAATAAAACCAGCTTTCTTTGACAAGCCCCATTGACCATAAAACCCTGGGGCCGGCACTAATTCTATTCCGATCCTTTCATTCTTTATCGACTGAATCCCGTATCAGGGACTGATGCCAGCCTAGAGTTACCCAGGTCATCCCACTGGTCCTTCTGGAATATCGGCAGGACGGCAGCACTTTCTCAGTCTTCTTGAACTTCCCAGCTATTCCCAAACTGGAGGACGTATCTCGTGGGGTCAGCCCCAGGGCCAGGGCTAGGCAATATTGTCATTACTAACATGGATAACAGAGTGGAGAGGTGTGTTTATAAAACCTCCAGATGACACCAGGCTGGGAGGGGTTGCTGGCCCTTTGGAGGGCAGGATTAGAATTCAAAACGACCTGGACAAATTGGAGAATTCACTAAAGACAAGTGCAGAGAACGTCACTGAGGAAGGAAAAATCAAATGCACAACTACGAGATCGGGACTAACTGGCTGGGCGGTCGTGCTGCTGAAAAGGGTCTGGGGTATTAACAAGAAGTGGCCCTGCTGGAGTCCTGGGTGGGGTTCTGGGTGCCGCTCCTTAGGAAAGACCTGGACAAACTGGAGACAGGCCAGAGGAGAGCAACAAACATGAACAAAGGTTTAGAAAACCTGGCCTCTGAGGAACGGTTACAAAACTTAGACATGTTTAGTCTTGAGCAAAGAAGACTCAGGGGGACCTGATACCAGGCTTCAGACCTTTAAAGGGCTGTTATAAAGCAGACAGTGACCAAAGGAGACTGAGGTTAGATATTAGGAAAACTCTCATTATAAGGGGAGTTCAGATCTGGAAAGGCATCGCTGGATGTTTTTAAGGCAAGCTGGACAGACCCCTGTCAGGCAGGGTCTAGCTTTACTTGGTCCCACCTCAGCGCAGGAGGCTGGACTTGACGACTTCTCAAGATCCCTTCCAGCCCGACATGTCTATGATTCGAAGATGCATTAAAAATTAGCATCAGGCAGGGGGAGATCTCTGCCAACTCTTTAAAGCCAGAAGAGACCATTATGGTCACCTAGTCTGAGCTGCGTCACACTGAGGGTAGGATCTGGCCGACCCCTCCTGTTAACTCCCTTATCCCACTCGGAAACTTCCAGCCTCTACTTTGAATGCTAAGCAGAACGTCCGAGCTTTATATAATGTGGAACCGGGGCCAAATCCATTCTAATCTATTTGACTCATCCTTTCATCCACACTTGCCAGCCCTTCCACCCTCTGTCACAATAATTACGCGTGACTTTGCTGAGAATTAACTGGGTCTGTTTGTCCGCTGATGTCATTTTCTCCTGCTCTGGACAGGTTCAGTAAACAGGGCTTCAGAAAGCACGGAAAGAATTGGCAGCTTCCATTCTCTGGTTCTAGAAAAGCAACTTTGATACACCTCTGCTTAAAACTCTTTCTAACACAGAGTCAAGTTAGCATCCTTCCACTTTTTCATGCGTATTAAGGAGAGGCGTGACATGTGTGTGTGTGTGTGTGTGTGTGTGTGTGTGTCGTGTCCTTCTCGTGCCGGACACCGCACCGATCCGCCCCTCCTCCCCCCAGACCAAGCTTGGGGCCTGTTTCACTGGGAGCTGCACAGGCCCCTGACTGAGATCGGGGACCCCACACACACACCTCAACTATGATCAGGGTCCCCATTTTTTCACACACTCTCGCCTGTGGGTCAAGGTTTCCCACTGACTAGTGTTTGGGGCGCTTAGGCTGAGGGAAGGACGCCACTCAGCTTCCACAGACTGAACCCGAGCCCGGCACATTACGTTCGGTGCGCAATTTCGGAAGCCGCTGGCGTGTTGTGCCCCGAGACCGACGCGGAAAGGGTACCGCTCGGCCGGCAGCTCTGAACAGACTAAGTTTAGCCTCCGATTTGCACCGCGAGGCTAGTGCCCAGTAATAGGCTTACCCGCCCTAATCTGCCAATATACAAGTTTCTGCTAACAAGGAAGTTAAATTTACACCTACGCTGGTGACTTTGCGATAGATCTGGGCGGCGTTCTGGCACTCGGAGTAGGGGTACTCGGAGGTGGCCATTTCCAGCATGCACATCCCGAAAGCATACACGTCCACCGACTCGTCGTAATGCTCTTCATACATCTCCGGGGCCATGAACTCGGGGGTGCCTGCGGAAGGAAAGAGGGACGTCTTTCTAAAGGTTCTGCAAGACTTTAGTCGGGCAAGACAAGCCGCCGCATCACATCCCACGCATCAAACTCCTCCTGGACATAGCTCTTCCTGAAGTCCAGCTCCCGTCAGCAGGAACAAAAGAGGTGCAAGGTACCGCCTTGCTGATCGCTTCAGAGGGGATCTCTACACAGCATGCGGAGACATACACCAGCTAAGCTTTGAACTACCTGAGTGCCACAGAGGCTGCACGTTCAAAGCCTGGCCCAGCCAAAATTGGTTGCAAGAACACTGGCTTGTGGGTGAATTTGCCAGTGATCTGTGAGGATTTTATTTTGGCGTGCTGCAGCGCGAGCGGAGGAGAAGAGCCAGAAAGGTGGCTACGTAATTCGGGACGATTCGGAAAAGGACACCTGAGATCGGACGTGACGTGGAGGATACACTGCGGGGTTCGTGGCTGTTTTAATACGGCTAACAGTAGATGCATACAGCTAGGAACAAAGAGCAAAGTCCGCCACACAGACAGCGATTTAGAAAGGAGGTCAGTGTGGTTATCCCCATTTTATAGAGGGGGAAACTGAGACAGGGAGTGGGAAGTGATTCCCCCCACCATGCCAAGTCACCCCGGGCCGGCTGCCTGAGCAGGGAGTGCGCCATTGACGTACCAATGACGCTCTTGGCAAACGATGTGCGCATCAAGGTGGCCAGGCCCAGGTCGCCGATCTTCACCGAACCCGTGGGTCCCGTGATAAAGATGTTGTCGCATTTCAAGTCCCGGTGGATGATGGGCGGGGTCCGGGTGTGGAGGAACTGCAACCCTTTCAAGATCTGTCGGCACCAGCTCCTCAGGACCTTCGGCTTCATGACTTTGAATCGCTTTAAGTACCTGGGCAGGGGGAGAACCATGGCTTGATGAGAAAGAAGGAGAGGGGGGTGCCCGCCCAGCACCCAGCAGCCTGCTGAGACAAGTCAGTGCGGTAATACCTGCTCTCGGTCTGGGAAAGGAGCTTCGGGCCTCACTGCAAGACGCTGGAAGAACCCACCTGTGTCCAAGACAAAGTCTCTCTTCTTCACGCCAACCCTTCCCAAAGCCTGGACTAGCCAGCAAGCCGGTAATAACCGTTGGGTACCTGGGTTTGCCTCCCTAGGGGGTCTCTCTGCACGCAGGCATCGGTTCACTCATCATCTGCACTTCAGAGTCATTAAGGGATAATGCTAAAGCCATCGGCGCTGCCGACTCTGGCTCAGGAAGGCTGACCCTGAAGGACACAGAGGCCATGTCTACACACCACAAAATTAAGTCAGCCTAACTCACGTCGGCCCAGAGCCCCCGCAGTAATTACATCACTTGTGCGTGTCGACACTTCGCTCCTCGTGTCAGCAGGGCGCGTCCTCACCACAGCGCTTGTCTCGATCGAACTGTCGGTGTGGGGCATCGTGGGATGGCTTCCAAAAGCCGGCCACAGCCGACGTACGCAACGCAGCGTTTACGCTGACTCCGCGTCAACCTAACTACATCAGCCTTGACTCTACGCCGCTCACGGGCAAGTTACGGCAGCGGGAGTGAGACACTTACGGAGTGAGCCGACATAAGCTGCCTTGCATCGATCTAACTCTGTAGTGTAGACCAGGCCAGAAGTCCAGCAGAGTTTAAAAAGACCAGACTGAAGTAAGACTCATGGCAGATGAAATTTTCAATGTCGGTAAGCAACGGAAAAAATCATCCCAACCATACATAAAAAGGAAAGGGTCTAAATCGGCTGTTGCCTCTCACAAAAGAGATCTTGGCGAGATTGTGGCTAGCTCTCTGAAAACATCCACTCCATGTGCAACGGCAGTCAAAGTAGCTATCTGAAAGTTAGGAACCATGAGGAAAGGGACAGAGAATAAACCAGAGACTATCATAATGCCACTATAGAAATCCACGGCACGCCCACACCTGGAATACTGTGCGTGCTGCTGGCCGCCCCATCTCAAAAACAACAGATTAGAATTAGAAAGGGTCCAGAGATGGGCAACAAAAAGGATTTGGGGCCACCATATGAGAGATTACAAAGACTGGGACTGTTCAGTTAGAGAAGAGACAACTGGGGAGGCGGGGGTTGACAGAGGTGTGTAAAACCAGGACTGGTAGGGAGAACGTGAGTGCAGAAGTGTTCTTTACCCCTGCACAAAACACAAGAACAAGGGACAACCATATTCAAACTCAGCATGCCGGGGGCAGGGAGAGGGGACAGACTTACGTCTTTAAGGTGCCAGACGTCATCAGCTCAGTGACCAACACAATGCATTTCTTCCCCTTCACCGTGGACTCCCAGGAATCGTAAAACCGGACGATGTTCGGATGCTGTAGGCCTTTTAGCATCTCTGCTTCTTCCTTAAACCTCTGCTGTTCCGCTTTGGTTAGCTTCCTGTCCTGGACCAGGGAGAACATTTGGGGAAGGGGGAATAAAACAGACTCACTCTTGTTACTCCCGACAGTCACAGCGGAATTATTGTTCAGCTATTATATCGTGGCCGCACCTCGGCGCAGAGCCGCAAAGGTATTCAGACGTTTAACTCCGCCGAGATAGGCTCCAGGAGCTCACTCTATTTGACTTAGCCACGGCGAGGTTACGTGGGGAACACAACATTTCAAATGGGCTCTTCAGTCTGCCAGACAAAGGCCTAAGACAGGTCGACGCCTGGAAGTTGAAGCTAGACAAATTCAGACTGGGAAGAAGACATAAATATTTAACCCCGTGGAATCCACCACTGGAGGGAGATTACCCAGGGTGGTAGTGGAGTCTCCAGCACCAGCAATTTTTAAATCAAGATGGGATTTTTTTTTTTAAAAAGGGATTATTTCGGGGCAGTTCTATTGGCTGCGATATCCAGGAGGTCAGATTAGACAACCACAGTGGTCCCTCTGGCCTAGGGCCCTAGTCATCAGTTTGTTCCTTTTGGTCTACGAATCCCTATGTTGAGTTTCTTCTACCCTTGAAAGTTTATCAGTGTACCTGTGTGAGCGGGGGGGGGGGGGGGAGTTTACTGATATCCTTGTACCAGTAGAAGCCCTAATGCGTAGGCAGTTATACTGGTAGAGTAATGGGACTAGCTAGACTGGGCAAGTAAAAACGTTACAGCTTTTTAGTACAGACAAGGCTTCAGGGAATATGTTTTGCCACCGTAGGTGACGAACTTGGCTCTTTAAGGCAGGGGGAACCACATCTACCTACATGTAAAGTGCCCATAAAATCACAACCAGGGTTATGCTTTTTAAGCAACAGTTTTAGGGTCATAAAATAGATTCATAGCATCTAGTCTGTCCTTTTGTGTGACGCAGGCCACAGGACTTCCCCGAATTAATTCCCGGGGATTTTTTCTAAAAGATCTGCTCATCTTGATTTTAAAATGTCCAGTAATGGCGAATCCCCCGCAGCCCTTGGTAAGCTGTTCCAGTTATTCATTCCCCACCCTGTTAAAAATACACGCCTGATTTCTAGCCTGAATTTGTTTAGCTGCAACTTCGAGCCACAGGACTTGGGTAGACCTTCGTCTGCTGTGCTGAAGAGCTCCCCGTCAAATTTCTTTCCCCAGTTATGTATGTCTAGACTGTGATCAAGTCTTTTCAAGAGATAAAAGGACACTTTTCAAACAGAACAGGGGGTGTGTTGGCATTGCTAATTCTGACTTAATGGCGGTGACAAATCGGGGCAGTCTTCTGGACAACGTTCACGGTGCGGTTCGATCTCAGCGGCTGTGTTTAGTTCTCTCTGTTTGGAAATTCATTCTCGGAGGTTATGGTCTACACGCCCGTGTGCACACACACAAAATCATGAAAAAATGGCGGGGAGAAAGTGAATAAAGAAATGGAATTTTCTCCTTCATGTAACACAAGGACCAGGGGTCACCCAATGAAATGAACAGGCAGCAGGTTTAAAACAAACAGAAGGAAAGACTTCTTCACCCAACGCAGTCAACCTGTGGAACTGGGGAGGGTCATGAAGGCCAAAAGTCTAACTTCAAAAAGGTTCAAAAAAGAATTAGCCTCGTTCATGGAGAGGAGGTCCACCAATGGCTATTAGCCAAGATGGCCAAAGCCTCCACTCCATGCTCTGGGTGTCCCTAAACCTCTGAGTGCCAGAAACTGGGAATGGGCGACAGGGGATGGATCACTTGATGATTCCCTGTTCTGTTCATCCCCTCTGGGGCACCTGGCACTGGCCACTGTCAGGAGACGGGATACTGGGTTAGCTGGACGCTTGGTCTGACCCAGACTGGCCAGTCTTATGTTCTTGTGTGTGTGCCCACATCCACAGCTCATATCCTGTGTGTGCGGGTATCTGGGAGTACATGCAGCCCCTCCTCTGTGTGCATCTGTGTGTATACGCAGACTGTGTCCTGTGTGTGTTTGTGTATCTGTGTGTGTATACGCAGCCTGTGTCCTGTGTGTGTGTCTGTGTATGCAGCCCCTATCCTCTGTGTGTGTTTGTGTATCTGTGTGTATACGCAGCCTGTGTCCTGTGTGTGTCTGTGTATGCAGCCCCTATCCTCTGTGTGTGTTTGTGTATCTGTGTGTGTATACGCAGCCTGTGTCCTGTGTGTGTGTCTGTGTATGCAGCCCCTGTCCTCTGTGTGTGTTTGTGTATCTGTGTGTGTATACGCAGCCTGTGTCCTGTGTGTGTCTGTGTATGCAGCCCCTATCCTCTGTGTGTGTTTGTGTATCTGTGTGTGTATACGCAGCCTGTGTCCTGTGTGTGTCTGTGTATGCAGCCCCTATCCTCTGTGTGTGTTTGTGTATCTGTGTGTGTATACGCAGCCTGTGTCCCGTGTGTGTCTGTGTATGCAGCCCCTATCCTCTGTGTGTGTTTGTGTATCTGTGTGTGTATACGCAGCCTGTGTCCCGTGTGTGTCTGTGTATGCAGCCCCTATCCTCTGTGTGTGTTTGTGTATCTGTGTGTGTATACGCAGCCTGTGTCCCGTGTGTGTGTGTGTATGCAGCCCCTATCCTCTGTGTGTGTTTGTGTATCTGTGTGTGTATACGCAGCCTGTGTCCTGTGTGTGTCTGTGTATGCAGCCCCTGTCCTCTGTGTGTGTTTGTGTATCTGTGTGTGTATACGCAGCCTGTGTCCTGTGTGTGTCTGTGTATGCAGCCCCTATCCTCTGTGTGTGTTTGTGTATCTGTGTGTGTATACGCAGCCTGTGTCCTGTGTGTGTATCTGCAGCCCCTGTCCATTATGTGCATCTGTCTGTGTGTGTGTAGCCCGTATCCTCTCTGTCTCTGTGTGTGTACTATATCCCGTGGCTGTATGTGTGTGGACAGACCAGACCCTCTGGTTCCCATCTGGCCTTAACCCCAGGCCAGAGCCAAACTCTCGGCTTGCACACTCCAGGCGGGGGCAGGGAGCTGCTCCCAGCGACTGGGATGTCCCAGGAGTTCACCCCAAGGCACTGAACCCAGCAGGCGGGTCCAAGATAGCCTCCCTGGCCAGCCCACTTCTGCCATTCAACAGCTGTGCGGGATTAAAGCCAGGCCTGCAGCGGAGCAGGCTAGATAGGACCCTTCTTGGATTAAGGGACAAAGGGATCGCAGCGGCGACCGCCTGAGGCTTTGTTGTGTGAACGCCGGGGAAGCGGCAGGAGCCACTCTTACAATCGTTCCAAGGCAGGTCTGCGACGGCGCATCCAGCGAGCTTCAACCTCATCACTGGGATCTAATTGCGCCCGTTTGGACATTCAGCCTCAGACCATCGGGCGGGGCCCAGTGGTTGGGAGAGCCCCAGACACCGCCTGATGAAACGGCGCTCCATGACTGGTGGAGAGCCCTGTACTCGGGTTCAGGTCGGGCTACAAGCGTCAGCTCCCGGCCGGGGTCGGGCGGGAAAACAGCCAGACCCCCTTGGGCTCAGGTCCCCCTCCTGGCCATGGGATCAGGCTCAGGTCAGGAAGTGACTCGACTCTCTGGGGATCAGGTTGGCTCCTAAAGGACTGACACGGAAACTCGGGTCCCTTTGCGCTGTCTCCCCTGCTGCCCTACACGCACAAGAGGTTTTCCACCTGCATGTAAATTCCTCGATTTCAGGGCCAGAAGGGACAACTGTGACCGTCTATCTAGTCTGACCTCCTGTATAAGCCAGGCCCGAGAACTGCCCTCAATTCATTCCCACGGAACTAGAGCCGAGCTTTTCGAAAAACGTCCCATCTGGCTTTGACCGTTGCCAGTGGCGGAGAATCCGCCCCAACGATTCATTCAAATTCAGGCCACGTTTCCAGTCTGCACTTGTCCAGCTTCAGCTTCCAGCCGCTGGAGCTGGGCTAGACTCTCTCTGCCAAGCCGGAGAGCCCTTCTCAACTAATTCCTGCTCCGCACCCAGGTACTCATCAAAAGGACTCAAGCGAAACAGACCGAATTCCTGGCGGCTCTCACTCTCAGGCGCCATTTCTAACCCTTTAATCATTCTCATGGCTCTTCTCTGACCCCTCTCTAATTGGTCAACCTCCTGTCTGAACTGCAGACCCCAGAGCTAGACCCAGGAGTCTAGCAGCAGAGCCCTTCCAGAGCCAGAAATCAGGATGCCCGGTCACAAGGCTGACCTTGCCTCCTCTTCACCTGCAGAGGTTTCTGCTACCGGCGCCCCTTTCTGTGGTGTGGTCTCGTAGCCATTACGGCAGGTTCAGAACTGGCCTGACCGCTTTCCAGGACTTACCAGAAAGTTTGTTCCTCTCCCTAACCCAGTTTCTGGGGGTAGCTCACATTCAGAGTTTCCTCTTGCGGGTGGCTTTACAAAGGCCCAGCCCTTCCAACATAACCTCTTACCCTTTCATAAGCAAAAATAAACAGTCATCTAAGTGGCACTTAGATCTGCTGATAGCTGGGAGATTTGAAAGGAGGGAGGCTTGCTGATGAAAAGAGGCAGGCGTGTAGGACCAGATTACCTTCCCTGTTACAGTTTAAAAGGGTTGATTTTCATTCCCCAAGGCCAAATATCACTTTAGCAATAGCTAAAAAAGACCAATGAATCTTTGTGCCGCTACCAACTGGATACTCTATGCAGGGCTCCGGGGACTTGTTAAATGCCCGTCCACTTCCACACTGGAGGGAGGGAGGACTGCCCCAGCACACTGGATTTGAGATGTAAATCTCTGTCAAACAGACACAAAGGTAAACAAAGGGCCCTGGCTCAAGAATGAGAAGCAGCGGAAGGTTTGTGGAGACTGAGAAGCGTTTGTTTGAGTCTGGCACTGACAGGAGCCATGCTGACGGTTCAAACACAGGAAATCCTTGCTGGATTGGCCTGCTTCTCCGATTGCTAATCACCATGGCCCCTGAGCCCCTGGCCAGCCCTTTGTCCCCATGCAAACATGCCCACCCTCACTGCAGCCTCCAACCCCATCACCCCCCACCCATCCACCGCCCCCAAGACCTTCCGGGACACTCACGGCATCTCCTCCTCCCGTCAGCCCAGCGCACCACTCCCTCCTGTCCCAGGGCAGGGCGGCTTTTCCCAATCCCGGCTCACTCCCGTCGCCCACCCTGCATTCGCAGGGCCCTGCCCCACTCAGGTTTGGCCTGGTTGCCCAGGCCAAGTCTCAGCAACTGGTGTTGTGATCCATCTGGCCAGGGCCTTCTGCAAGTGCAACAACTGCAGATTTGTTAATCCGGGCCTGGCCAGGGGCTACAACCCACTGAGCCAACCTCCCTCTGGTCTACTTTTTGCCTTCGCCACAGACTTCCCGTGCAACCTTGGTCAAGTCACTTTTGCCCCTCCATGACTCAGTTCCCCACCCACCCGCCCCATAGAACGGAGACAAGGATTCTCTATCTCAGCTGCCCGTAGTGAGATCCAAAGTCCACCGACTGGAAGGTGCTCAGAAGAGAAAGCTAACGGTGCGAATGCGTTATTAGACCGGCTCTGGGCCTGGTTCTGCCGTTGTCTCACGGGACGATCACCCACCACAGACAGATGGGGCCGCCCGGCCAAGCTGTTTCTACACACGCGCGCAAAGGCGGCCAGCCGGGGAGTTTGCGGCCGTGGCGGGGTGGTGGGCTTCAGGCCGAGGGTTGTCAATTTTGGTCGGATGCAGTCCTGGAGATTTCATCACATGACATAATCTTTAATTCCTGGAGACTCCAGGCCAATCCTGGAGGGCTGGCAACCTTATTCACGCCATAAAGTGAGCTGCAGAGGGGCACGGGCAGGATTCCCCCGTCCAGCATGACAGTCAGACACGGGGTCCTGTTCCATAATATTCTGCTCGCAAACCCGCCAGCTCAGGGCCCCCCGTTAGCTCCCCCATCATGCTGGCACGGGGGGAAGCGTATTGATTGGCGGCCGGATCAATGACTGCGGGAACGGATCAGGTGGCCACAGTAGGCTTCCGTGTATACAACTAGCCCTGCTGCGACCTGACACCCCCCGCCCCGGAGCTCTCCAGATTTGCAGAGTCCAAGACCAAAGTGCCCTGAACTCATCCCTGGCTGAACACGGATGCATGAGGAGCGGAAAATTCTGACCAGGCTCGGCAGCTCAAACTCCCTGCGCAGAAGATTAAACTAATTATTACGTCTGTGGTAACTATTCTGCCTCCCACTGAGGGGAAAATAAACCCACAACCAGCAACACACTGGCTTTTGAATCAGAACCGTTCAGATGCTCAATGTTCCCTGGAAACAAAGAGGATTTTCACTGGCAAAGGTCTGACTTGCTCTAAAATAGCACATTTCCCTCCCCACCGGCTTTCCCCATCGATCTTTGTTCGGTTCACCCCATAGCATTGTTACAGGAACGCTACCCCCAGAGAAGGAGGTAGAGATGACAAATTCTTTGGGGGATTATGTCTATTGGACAGGCCAGCCATGGAGAACCTCGCCAGCTCCTGCAGGGGAAAAAATCCATAAGCAATAAGGCTGCAGCTGGGAGCTGTGCTGAAAAGATGCTAACAGATCTAGGTTACAGAGACGTTATTCTACATTATGATGTTATAGTTACGCATAATACGGTAGTGCTGAATGACCTCGACTGAGATCAGGGCCCCGTCGTGCCGGGCGCTGCCCAGAGACACGGCGAGAGACAGGCCCTGCCCCAGCTGAGATCAGGGCCCCGTCGTGCCCGGCGCTGCCCAGACACACGGCGAGAGACAGGCTCTGCCCCAGCTGGGATCAGGCCCCATCGTGCCAGGCGCTGCCCAGACACACGGCGAGAGACAGGCTCTGCCCCAGCTGAGATCAGGGCCCCGTCGTGCCAGGCGCTGCCCAGACACACGGCGAGAGACAGGCCCTGCCCCAGCTGAGATCAGGGCCCCGTCATGCCGGGCGCTGCCCAGACACACGGCGAGAGACAGGCCCTGCCCCAGCTGGGATCATGGCCCCGTCGTGCCAGGCGCTGCCCAGACACACGGCGAGAGACAGGCCCTGCCCCAGCTGAGATCAGGGGCCCCGTGCCAGGCGCTGCCCAGACACACAGCGAGAGACAGGCCCTGCCCCAGCTGGGATCATGGCCCCGTTGTGCCAGGCGCTGCCCAGACACACGGCGAGAGACAGGCTCTGCCCCAGCTGGGATCAGGCCCCGTCGTGCCAGGCGTTGCCCAGACACACAGCAAGAGACAGACCCTGCCCCAGCTGAGATCAGGGCCCCATTGCGCCAGCTGCTGCCCAGACACACGGCGAGAGACAGGCTCTGCCCCAGCTGGGATCAGGCCCCGTCGTGCCAGGCGCTGCCCAGACACACGGCGAGAGACAGGCTCTGCCCCAGCTGAGATCAGGGCCCCGTCGTGCCAGGCGCTGGCCAGACACACGGCGAGAGACAGGCCCTGCCCCAGCTGAGATCAGGGCCCCGTCATGCCGGGCGCTGCCCAGACACACGGCGAGAGACAGGCCATGCCCCAGCTGGGATCATGGCCCCGTCGTGCCAGGCGCTGCCCAGACACACGGCGAGAGACAGGCTCTGCCCCAGCTGGGATCATGGCCCCGTCGTGCCAGGCGCTGCCCAGACACACGGCGAGAGACAGGCCCTGCCCCAGCTGAGATCAGGGGCCCCGTGCCAGGCGCTGCCCAGACACACAGCGAGAGACAGGCCCTGCCCCAGCTGAGATCAGGGGCCCCTGTGCCAGGCGCTGCCCAGACACACAGCGAGAGACAGGCCCTGCCCCAGCTGGGATCATGGCCCCGTTGTGCCAGGCGCTGCCCAGACACACGGCGAGAGACAGGCCCTGCCCCAGCTGAGATCAGGGGCCCCGTGCCAGGCGCTGCCCAGAGACACAGCGAGAGACAGGCCCTGCCCCAGCTGAGATCAGGGCCCCGTGGGACCAGGCGCTGCCCAGACACAGAAGTGCACAGAAGAGCTTACCATGGTCAGGTAAGATCAAAGCGCCTGTGGTTATTAAAGGCAGCAGCCCAATGCCTCCGAGGGGCTGCAATCTGGGCTAAGAGTCATTACAATCCCCACCCTGATGGACCACATATGTCCTGGTCAAATCCCAACCCCTAGTCTGCAGTCCCAAAATTCTCCCTTGCGGTTTCATTGGATACAGCATCTTCTTCCACTTCCTGTCCTAAACTGAGGCACTGCCTAGACACGCCCAGTCATGAAGGAGTGGCCTGGGTCATCCTGATAGTCCTACTGTTTAAGGCCATTAGATCATTTATTCTCCCCACGCAGCACAGGCCGGTGGATTTCACCCAGCTCCCCCATTACTGAGTCTAATAACTTGTGTTTGACTCCGGCCTCTTCCAGAAAGCAACCCAGCTGGGCTCGAAGGCATTAAGAGATGGAGAATCCAAACACTTCCCTCAGGAGTTCGTTCCAATGGTTAAGCACCCACACTGGGAAACATTGGTGCCTGATTTCCAATTGTCTGGCTTTAGCTTCCAGCGGCGGCTGCTTCTGCTAGATTACAGAGCTTGTGCTTTCCTTGTGCAAAACATATCCCCTAGCGTCCCCACAGACTGCACGGTTTGCTTAGTGAAGAGCCCCGAGCCGCACACAGAGCCACTGGAATGGGGGAAACGGGGGCCTTGGTATGGGAGATGAGGGACCTGGGGGACGACAACACACAGAGCCCTTGGCATAGGGGGACATCGGGGGGGCAGGGGGTCTCCGCACTAGAGCGGGATGGGAGGCTGGCATCCAAAGCAGTTTGTGGGGGGAATGGAGGGTGTGTACAGTGAGCTCGGTGAAGAGTGCGACCCCCACGGTATTATTTATTAGGTGTATTACGGTAGCACCTAGGAACCCCAGTGGTGGCCCAAAAGCCCATGGTGCTAGGTGCTGTACATCATTATTGCTATTTATTAGGTGTATTACGGAAGCACCTACCACAGACCAAGACCCCGCTGCGCCAGGCGCTGTACAAAGACAGAACAAAAAAGTGGTCCCTGCCCCACAGAGCCTCCCATTCAAATAAAAAGAAAACAGGGGGAGACAGACACGGAGACAGACAGACACAAGGAAACAAGGATCCCATCCCGGGCAGGGCTGAGCCTGGCCAGGTGATCGCTGGAAGAGCCGACAGCAGAAGTACCAGAAAACTCGCCACGGGGGCTGCAGCCACACACGCCTCATGCATCTGCCGGCCCCAAGTGTCCACAAACCCCCGAGGCAAAAATTCACAAGATTGGCTTAAACCTCAGGCAAAACAGAAACGCAGGGCTGGAAGGGACCTCAGAGGTCAGCCAGGCCAGGCCCCGGGGCAGAGGCAGACCCAAGTAAACCCGTATCATCCCTCATGGGGTTTGTCCAACTTAAAACAATGACAAGGATCTCACCAGATGTCAAGTGTCAGGGACAGAAGGGGTTATTGGCCTTCTGACGTCTGAGCCTTTCCTGGGTCATGATTCTGCTTTTCCTGGCTAGAAACTTACCTCTTTAAACAAAAAACAAAAAAAAAGAAAGCTGAGACTCACATCACATGAATCCAGGTGCTGGGGCTTTAAGGACTAGAAATGTACCATAGACCAGCAGGCAGATACATTAGCTGAGGTTAAAACCCATTTCACAGTCCTCAGGGCTGGCTTCGCTGTCACAAGATAAAGTCATTCCAACACTTTCAGCAAGCTGGTGGGGGCACAAGACATAGCTTCTCTGCCCCCACTTCCCTCGGGGCTTGCCTCAGCACAGGGGGGTGGAGTGATTCTGCAGCCGTCCCCACAACAGACGAGAGTCTGGCAGTCGACTGATGTTCCAGATTTAAAAAGCGAGCATGAGCAGAGTTTCTTAATAATCATAATACAAGGGGAAAAAAAGTCACGGGCTCTTACAGACGCCAAAGCCAGAAGGGACCACGGTCATCGAGTCTGACGCCATCTGTAGGACTCCCCCCAAATACAATTACCCAGCACGTTTGACCTGCAGCGCTCAAAGCATTTCACAATCTCGACTCGTCACGACACCAGTGCGAGGCAAGGCAGCCCTAGACAGATGGGCAAAGTGAAGCCCGGATAGGCTACATGATGTGACCACGCAAGGAAATTAATGGTGAACCAGAGAATCAAACCCGGGTCTCCCCAGTCTTAGAGGAGGAGGATTATATTCCTAGCCTATGCGTATGAGAAGATTCAAGGAGTGTCGCTTTGTCTGTGTGTCACTCTGAAGCCTAGAATGTCTGTGGAGTCAGGGTGAAGCGATGCAAACAGCTACAAGCAGGTTCAATCACCCCTGAGATTCACAGGCCAGACAACTTCCCCACCATAATTCCTAGGGCAGATCTGGGTTTAAAAACCCACAGCCTGTTACCCATGCCAGGAATAGATCAGCGTTATCAGAGGTAACTCAACCAAGCGTCCCCATTACTCTACAGCTAATTTGCAAGCAACGATTTTCATTGGTGACTACACAGATGGCAGATTACTTGTCCCAGCTGCCACAGGTTTTACAGCCCAGGCTTTCACCTGGTTTTTACATAATCCCAGGACTCCAGGAGCTGGAGATTTAAGAGAAAACACACCAATTACTGCACAGAATGAGATCTGCTGTACTAACCTGCAGTTCACACCAGGCTACCTCGACCCACGTCTCTGTGTCGAGCCCTTTGAAGACAGTTTTAAAGGCCCCTCGACCCAACTCGATATCGAATTTCAGGAAGCGGCCGCTGGGCGAGGTCGCCACTGCTTTCATCTCCGCCTCCTCTTCGATCTCCTTCTTGGTCTTCTCCTTGGAGGCCTCCGAAATCGCCTTGGAACCCAGCTCATTCCGGGCCTCCTGCCCCAGCATGCTGGCAGAGAGCTGGTCCACTCGGCGACTGCCCGCGGCCAGCTGCTCCCGCTCATCCCTGGGAGACGGCTCAGCGGTTCTGTCCTCCTCCATGATCTCCACGCTCTTGCGGAAGAACCGCTTCCGTTCCGTGGTGCCCCCAGAGGCCGGGGCGCCGGCGGGTTCCATGATCAAAGCGGCTTCGATGGTTGGGATCCTGCCCTCCAGAGAAACTCCATCAGGTTTTTCCGGATCCTCCGTGCTGGCCGGCTCGCCGGAATCTGTAGCCATTGGTACCTTTCGCCTGTGTCCTCCCTCCTCACACCCGGCAGGACGTTACTAGGACTTACTTCCTCTCAGAGCATCCCCATAGCAACCTGAAAGGAGACGGGGGGTGGGGGGGGCAAGAATAGGATTGTTTCAGAAGGTAAATCACGAAGCAGCCACCAGAAGTGCAAAATCTCTGGGGGCTTTTCTCCCCCAGCCCCCAGCCAGCGAAGGAACGAACCGGGGAGTCGCTCGGCAATACTAACCCGGCTCCCTGCCCGAGATGAAGGCCATCACTGTGCTGTATGCAGCGTTCCCCACCCGCACCCCGACGGAAACCACAGCCCCCTCATGGTACAGGGTCACCGAATCGATACCAAGGTCTTTTGTTCCATGGGGCACCATACAGGGCCTTGTGGCACCGGACAAGCCCTGACAGACCTGGGGGCCCCTCTGCGCCAGATGCTGGACAAACCCATAGCAAGAGATGGCCCAGGCCCAGAAGAACAAACAAAAGGTGGGAGGGGAAACTGAGGCACAAAGGCGGAAAGTAGTATGCCCCACGCATCAGCAGTGGAGCCAGAAAGAGAAACTTCCAGTCCCTCATAACTCAGTAAATGTCTCTTCCCTCTGGATTTGCTAAAATGCGCTGGCTCAGACATGCCGGCCTCTTAGCTTGGAAGTTCTCGTGGCCGAGGGGCTGTATTTATTTTCTGTCTTGAGCACATTATGGGTCTTTAATTAATCATTTCTAACCAAGCCCCGTGAAACCTGGGTTTCCAGCCAAGAGGACAGCACAACCACTGCAATACGCAAGGGTCTGGATGCGGTTTTGGACGTTTGAATTTTTAAAGAGCTCCCACGCACGCGTAAATTTCGCTGCTCAATGAAAGTGCATTTAATCACTGAGAACGCCGGAGCAAGGAAATGTGAAATGGAGAGATGAATTAATGGACTCCACTCTGATCTCTACGGATACCGCTGCAGTGTCAAGGGAGTGAACACTGCGTTACGCCAACGCCCCGACAGGAACACCAGGCTCACTTCTAGGGGCTGCCTTTTGAAAGGATCCCAGAGCTGGGGATAGAACCCATGAGTCTCGGTTCCCAGTCCCACCCTGCTCAAACCACTAGACACCACCCCTTTCCCAGAGCTGGGGATACAACCCAAGAGTCCTGCTCCCACCCCCCTGCCCTAACCACTAGACCCCACTCCCCTTCCAGAGCCAAGGATAAAACCGAGAAGTCCTGGCTCCCAGCTCCCCCGCTCTAACCACCAGCCACCACTCCTCTCCCAGAGCCAGGGAGAGAACCCAGGAGTCCTGGCTCCCAGCCCCCTGCTCTAATCACTAGACCCCACTCCCCTCCCAGAGCCGGGGAGAGAACCCAGGAGTCCTGGCTCCCACACACACACCCCCGCTCTAACCACTAGACCCCACTCCCCTCCCAGCACCAAGGATAAAACCCAGGAATCCTGGCTCCCAGCCCCCCCACTCTAACCACTAGACCCCACTCCCCTCACAGCACCAAGGATAAAACCCAGGAGTCCTGGCTCCCAGCCCCCTGCTCTAACCACTAGACCCCACTCCTCTCCCAGCACCAAGGATAAAACCCAGGAGTCTGGCTCCCAGCCCCCCTGCTCTAACCACTAGACCCCACTCCCCTCCCAGTACCAAGGATAAAACCCAGGAGTCCTGGCTCCCAGCCCCCCCGCTCTAACCACTAGACCCCACTCCCCTCCCAGCACCAAGGATAAAACCCAGGAGTCCTGGCTCCCAGCCCCCTGCTCTAACCACTAGACCCCACTCCCCTCCCAGCACCAAGGATAAAACCCAGCCCCCCCGCTCTAACCACTAGACCCCACTCCCCTCCCAGCACCAAGGATAAAACCCAGGAGTCCTGGCTCCCAGCCCCCTGCTCTAACCACTAGAGCCCACTCCCCTCCCAGCACCAAGGATAAAACCCAGGAGTCCTGGCTCCCAGCCCCCCCGCTCTAACCACTAGAGCCCACTCCCCTCCCAGCACCAAGGATAAAACCCAGGAGTCCTGGCTCCGAGGTAACAGAAATAATTTCCCTGGTTTGTGTTACACAGGAGATCATCAGACTAAGGCTCTAATGGTTCCTCAAGGTCTTAAAATCTGTGAATCTACTTAGCTGCCACGTGCCCCGGAAGCCACCCCTTGCACTCTGGAGCCAAGTGCTCCAATGGGGGGGGGTGTTTTGCAGCTACGATTCACTTCTGAAATTTCCCAGGCCAGGGCCCACGCTGCCACCTTATCAGCGCGGATCCCGGCAACTTAGGAAAGGGGGTCAGTGTCAGCGCAGGAGGCACTACACTCCAACCGCTGAGCACGGCACGGGCCCCGACAGCAGCCCCCTGCCACCGAGAAGCCAGGCACGGAGACCCCTGCTGCACCAATTCCGCTATGTACACAGGGTGAAATTAAGAAAGAGGAAGCGTAGGACTGACGATCAGGGAAATTGGCTCGCAGCAAGAGCTGCTCTGACTGTGGAAAGTGCTCTCATGGGACACTTACGACGACTCAGATTGCAAAGTTTCATTCTGTGTTCATATAGCCTCTCGCCGAACAGGGCCCAACAGGGGTTACTGCAATCCTTACTCATATGACCGTACCACAAAAGTCAGCTGAATACCCCCTCCAGAATTCGCTACTACTCCTTATAACGACACTGAATAGTCTCGATAGCCACATAAGTGTCCGGTCTCTTTTCTGAACCTCAGCACTTTCCTGTGGCAAGGAGTTCCACAGTCATGTGCTGCGTGGAAGAAGTCTTTTTGCCACCTTTCATGTCTCTTCTGGTGTTAGGACACACAGGGAGAGCAGAAGCTCTATGCCTACCTTCCATATCCCAGTCATAATTTCATCTCCTTTTATCATGCCCCTTCTTATTCGTAGGCAAGGAGGCCAGAAGGAAAAACTGACACCGTCTAGTCTGATCTCCTGTACAACACAGGTCCCTGAACTTCCCCAGACTAATTCGTGCTTGAACTACAGTCGATTTTTCCAAAAAACACCCCATCTTGAATTTAATATTGCCACCATGACCCCTGGGAAGTTGTCCCAGTGGTTAATTACCCTCCCTGGTAAAAATTCCTGTAGTAATAGCCAGCCCCCAGCCCAAAGCGCTTACAACCTTGTCACCGACTCCCAGGTCGGGCCTACTCTTGGCCCCGTGCGGTCCGTGGGGGGTGCCCCTTTCAGTGAGACAGCCCTTCTCGGGGGTCCACTCTCCCACTTCGTCACAACCCTAAACTGGAGAACCAGTCTGAATTCAATCAGGCGGAATTACTGTAAAGACAAGTGCAAAGTACTACCAAGTAAATCCACCACGGTCAGGCCGCAGTACTGCAGAAAAGGGCCCGGGGGTTTTACTGGGTCGTAAATTGAACATGTGTTAACAGTGTGATGCAAACAAGGGAAACGTCATCCTGGGACGTACGAACAGGAGAGTCGCACGGATGCCATGGGGAGTAATTGTCCCGCTCGACTCAGGCCTCAGCTGGAGTCCAGTGCCCAGTTTACGGCACTGCACCTTCAGAGAGATGTGAACGAATTGGAGTCCAGAGGCAAGCAACAAAAACAATCAGCGGCTTAGAAAACACGAGGCCAGGTAGCGAGCACTGGGCCTGCTGGGCCCAGAGAGGTGAAGCGGGGAGGAGGGACACAATAAGGATCTTCAAAGATGGAGAATGAGAAGGGGACAGTGATCAGGAGTATCCCCGTTTCCACGGCATTGTTAGCAGGCGGGAAGACGAACTAAGGGACCGAACTAGGGCTTTTTGTCATCTTCTATTTCTTTACAATCTGCAACTGCCCCCACCCTCCCCTGCCTCAGGCCTCTTCTCTGCTGGGAACATGCATCATGTTCGAAATCAGGGGAACTTCGGGGGGCCCAGGACCAGCAGGCCTCTATTTAAACATGGCTGTCCCTGAGAAATCCTGGGAGTGCAGGCCTGGCAGGGACCTCGAGGTCACCTGGTCCAGTCCCCTGCACTGAGGCAGGACTACGTGTTATCGAGCCCATCCGCGACAGGGGTTTGTCCAACCTGCACTTAACAACCTCCAGTGATGGAGACTCCACCACCTCCGTAGGGAATTTGTTCTTGTGCTTAGCTACCCTGACAGTCAGGAAGTTTTTCTTAGTGTCCAACCTAAATCTCCCCTGCTGCTATTTAAACCCATTGCTTCTTGTCCTGTCCTCAGCGGATAAGGAGAACAATTTATCACCCTCCTCTTTAAAACCACCTTTTATGACTTAAAAACTGTCAACATGTCCCCCCTCAGTCTTCTCTTCTCCAGATTAAACAACCCCCCCCCCCCCGATTTTTTTTTTATCTTACCAGTCGGAAGTCATGTTTTCTAGACCTTTCATCATTTGTGCTGCTCTCCTCTGGACTGTCCCCAGCGTGTCCACATCTTTCCCAAAGCGGGGTGCTCACAACTGGCCACAGTTCTGCAGCTGAGGTCTCATCAGTGCTGAGTAGAGCAGAAGAATTACGTCGCGTGTCTTGCTTACAACACTCTTGCTAAAACAACCCAGGATGATGTTCACTTTTTTTTTTTTTTTGGCAACAGTATTATATTGTTGACTTATATTTAGCTTGTGGTCCACTATCACCCCCAGATCCTTTTCCACGGGACTCCTTCCTAGGCAGTCATTACCCATTTTGTGTGTGTGACTGATTGTTCCTTCCGAAGTGGAGCGCTTTGCATTTCTCCTTATTGAATTTCATCCTATTTACTGCCGACCATTTCTCCAGTTTGTCCAGATCATTTTGAATTCTAATCCTGTCCTCCAAAGCGCTTGCCACCCCTCCCAGCTTGGTATCGTCCGCAAACTCTATCAGTGTACTCTACTCCGTTATCCAAATCACACATGAAGATATTGAACAGAACCGGACCCAGGACAGATTCCCTTGCCCACATTAAAGACAAAAGCACTGGTACCTCACGGGGGGGGGGGGTGGGGTTCTACTTCAGTGGAATTGCCCACATGCCAACAGACTGAAAATGAGGAAATACGTCCAACGGGGAACTACAGCACCATGCAATGAAACAGAAGAGCACAATTTCCACAAAAGGCCTTGACTTCAAAGGGCCACCCCATTCCACCGGTGGCAACGACAAAAAAATTCCAGCCCGGTGGTTTTCAACTTAGATGTATTTTATTATTCACACTGAAGTAGTTCAGCTGAGATCAGGGTCTCATTTGGCCAGGAACTGGACCAACACACAAGAAGATTATAAACTCTTCAGAGCCAGAGCAGGGCACATTTGTACAGCTTCTCACACAACGGGGACCCTGGCCTGGCTGGCCTTGTCCCACTACTGCAGTATAATTGTTCACCGAGTCAGACATGACCACTGGGATCCTCTCCTCGGACCACCGGTAGCCCAGAATTCACGCCTGGTTGAACCAGAGCAGATCTTTGAGAAAAAAACCACCCCATCTTCATTCAAAAATGGCCAGTGATGGAGAACCCAGCACAGCCTTTGATAAGGTGTTCCAGGCATGAATTCCCCGCCCTGTGAAAAAGGTGAACCTTAAACTACATCACAAGCTCATCTTTCTTCTCTTAGCTCAATCCTCATACACAGAGCAGTGACCAAAAATAAATATATCCGGGATATCACCTCCCTGAGGGAGGAAAAGATATACCACAACACAGAGAGACAAGGAGCCAGAAAGCACACCAGCCAACTTCATCTGGCTAGAAAGATCCAAGCTCTGCTAATGATGTGGGAGGGTGGGGAGGAGGGGGAAGACAACAACAATAACAACACAGGACTCATAGGTTTTAAGACCACAATGCACTGCTATGATCATCTACTCCGACCTCACGTATAACTAAACTTGACAGAATTCCTTTTTTATTAAAATTATTATTTTGACGGATATCATGGGTGTTCATTTTAAGCATTGTTTTCCTATTTTCATCTATTTAAATTTGCAAAGTTGTGCAAATTTATGCATTTTAAGCATTTTTTCCCTATATTTATCGATTTAAATTTTCACAGTTGCTGGAAATTAATGGGGGAGGGGCCAGACAATAATTATTTAATGACAGTAGATGTTGAAATTCAAAAAGTCAACACTTGATAGCCATTAGAATGCAAGCTGTGAACAACACCCGTCAAAATACATAAAGTAAATATGCGTAAATCAAAGTTCTCAAGCAGCATTTGTCTTACTTTGCCTATCGGTACGTTTCGATTACTAGCTTCCTGGGTGTGCATGTGGCCAGAGAAATCGATGTCTAAAAACACTTACTGATAAAAATCTAAGCCTTCCAAGACTACATATAGCATAGGCCATAGCAACTCATCCAGATTAGAGTGGGGTTCTCGTGCTCTGAGAAAAGCAGTGTGATCCATTGGGTAGGGGACAGGATCGGAGACAGCTACACGCAACAGGCCAGTGACAGAACCCAGGAGTACAGTACGGTGCTGTAGCCACTTCGCGCTGTAGTCAAACGAGATATAGACTCCCATCTGGGAACAAAGATTGTAGGCCGTATTGGTGGGATGGGGGACTCTCCCCTGGGAAGCTGTGACTCTGAAAAAGACTTGGGGGTCATGGTGGAGAATCAGCAGAACATGAGCTCCCAAAAAGGCAAATACGATCCCGGGATGTATAAACCGGGGAATCTCGAGTAGCAACAGGGAGGTTCTATGACCTCTGGATTTGGCCCTGGTGTGAATCTTGTGTCCAGTTCTGGTGTCCGTGATTCAAGAAGGATGTTGGCAAATTGGGGAGGGTTCAGAGAAGAGCCATGAAGATGATTCAAGAGGGAGACTCCAGGGACTGAATCTATTTAGTTTAACCAAGAGAAGGTTAAAGGTAGACCCGACTGCAGTCTAAGTATCTCCACAGGGAACAAATATTTAATAACGGGCTCTTCAATCTAGCACTCAAAGGTCTAACACAATCCAATGGCTGGAAGTTGAAGCTAGACAAAGTCAGACTAGAGAGAAGATGTGCATTTTTAACAGCGAGGGGACTTCACCATTGGAACAGATTACCAAGGCTAACCGGAGAAGATATACTCAAGTAGAACACTGCATTCTCAAAACACACACACACAAAAGGCACAGCACCTCACAAAACCACCCTGCAGACAGGAACATCTGAAATATACTGAATGGAAAACCAAAGCAAATGAAAGCCATTCTATCAAATGCTAGGCACAGGAACAAATGGGGGGGGGGGGGGCAAGAGAGAACACCACAAAAATGCTCTAAACATTTGCAGGGAAGAAATTCTAATTATTCCGCACAGCGCTTCAAAATGCAACACATTGTTATTATCAACCACCATGGCAAACGGAACAGACGACAGGGAAAATGTGTTATCTGCCAAGGCCAACAATAAAAGATGGGGTTGAAAAAAGAACTAGCTACGTTCAGGGAGGGCAGGTCCATCAATGGCTATTAGCTCTGCGTATCCCGAGCCTCTGAGCCGGAAGCTGGGAATGGGCGACAGGGGATGGATCACTCAATGATTGTTCTGCTCATTCCCTCTGAAGCACCTGGCACTGGCCATTGTCAGAAGACAGGATGCGGGGCTAGATGGACCATTGGTCTGACCCAGTCTGGCCGTTCTTATGGTGCTGAAATGATACACAAACAGATGTCGGCACACACCACATGCTCAACTGCTTGGCCTTCAAGCCAAACCAAGCTGTACGGAACTCTCTCTAAGTGACAAGTCACCCAGTTCAAAGACAAACAATCGCCATTTGGATTTTACCACGTTGGTCCTCATCTTGCTTGGTCACTATTATTTCTAAACATCCAGGAATCACGAGCCTGCATTACACACAAGAGAACAACACCAGTCCCTTCAAAATCCACCCTATCCTACAGTGATGAGTAAGTCCTCACAGTCAATCTACCACATACCACCATCAGTTAGACCCAAAGGACAAACTCGAGATAAGATGACTGACTGGATTTCTTTTTAAGCCATGCTCTAGTTCAAAAGGAATTCTTGTGGGGAAGGTCTATGGCCTGCGTTATACAGGTGAGACGAGGTGATCTTGGAACCGAGGAGTCTACAAATTTACAAAGAGGTCACCACTCAGAAGCAAAACAGTGACGAATCCAAGAATTCACATGGCAAATGAAATGCCAACTGCTACGACTTCGTGTTTAAAGGGCTAGCCCCAGGTCCTTGAGTCCTTCCCATGGCTGAACAATCAAAAGCCATGGACTGCATCAGCACAACAGGGTTTTGACTACAAGCTGTCATTTCTGGCAAAGTCAAAAGGTTCTTACAGACTAAGCCATTTTCTTTCACTTTAAACAAACATTTCAGCCTGGATAAAGGCAGAGAGACATCAGTGCCCATTTGTTTTAACAGTGCTCCTCAAAATGAGGTGCTTTTTGTAAGTCAGAAATACATCATGTGGGCATGTTTCTCAAATAGGAACAGCAACATTCACCAGTACTTGGGGGGACATTTCTCCACATAGGGAAAGTGAGGTCGAGATGTACTTTTTGTACACGGGTTGGGAATTGAAGCTAGACAAATTCTGACTGGGAACAAGCCGCTAATTTTGAACAATTAGCGGAATTAACCATTAGACCAATTTAACAAGGGGCATAGTGGAGTCTTTATCACTGACAATTTTTAAATCAAGATGGGATGCTTTTCTCAAAGCTCTGCTCTTGTTCAGCCAGAAATTCATTCAGGGAGTTCTCTGACCTGGGTTAGACAGGAGGTCACACCTGCGTAAGGACACCTTACACTGGTCTCCCTCGTTCCATTTCTTGTATGCTGATATAACCACATCCACCCTAAGGGCGGTGCACCACTTTAACCCTCCCAGTATACTTAGGTATAGTTAAAGCGGGGTAACTTGAACGTGTGAACAGGACCTTATACATTCAGGAAGTTGTATTCAGTCCCAGTTTGGGGAGGGGGGGAGGGTGAAGCACAGAGAGATTAAGTGATTTGGCCAAAATAACAGAGCTCATCAGTGGCAGAAAGAGAACCCAGGCGTCCTGGCTCCCAATGCTACTGACCTAAACACCGTACCATTACTCTTATGAATTTGTATAGGGAGACTGCCTGGGGCCCTAAGCATGGATCTAGATCCCATCTTGCTGAGCACTGTACAAACACATAATGAAAAGATCTAAATAACACTCCCCCCTCCTCCAAGTTAGGGACAGAACCCAGGAGTCCTGACTCCCACCTCCCCCGTGCTCTAACCCATTAGAACGCACACCCACCCCAGAGCCAAGGATTGAACCCAGGAGTCCTGACTCCCAGCCTCTACCTTGCCGCTCTAACCACTAGATCCCACTCCCTTCACAGAGCCAGGGATAGAACCCAGGAGGCCAGGTCCTCAGCTCTAATTGACTAGATACCCACCGCAGAGTTAGGGATGGAACTCAGGTGTCACGGCTCCCACACCCCCACCTCAAACCCACTGGACCCACTCCCCTCCCAGAGCCAGGAGTAGAATCCACTCCCCACAACACTACTAAATCCCACCCAAATTCTGAACCTTCCCTTCTTTAACGACAAGATTGTATCAATTTTCTGCAAAGGTTTTTTTCCCTTCTTTAGAAAACATGCCATGACCCAAATGAAACCCCCCGCAAAATATAAAAAAGTTCACAAAGGACTTGGTCAAATCCTTCCTCTTAATTCCCCTTTACGTCCCCGTGAGTATGATTCCCACTAACGCTACCATCACATTGGAAACCTCACCTTGCCAGCCCTTTCCAAGGGAACTTACCCGACGTTCCTCCCCCAGTCAACCCTGCCTGCTGGGAGATACAGGGGCTGTTCTCTGGACAGTCAAAAGCACGCGCACAGAAAAACAAAAAAGGCTGACTAGCAATTTCCCCTCCTCCTTTTCGAGGTGTCTGAGCTTGTGATTAACAGAGCACTGACACAGCCAGCTACATGCAATGCAAATAACTTCTGCTTTCACTTTTCGAGCAACCTATCGCTCACCATCGCTTGGTAGAGCAGAGGTCCAGAAGAGCCCATTGATCCTCTAGTGAGTCTGACTTCCTGTATAGCACAAGCCATGTCCCCCCTGTCCTGTACCCGATCCCCATGGGAACCTACCGCTAATGACGGAAATACAGGGGAAGAGGACGGTTGCTCCAGGCACCAGAGCGCTGGGCTGGCGCGTTGAAGCCACAGCCTTCCCACCTAACTCGAGGCGAGCGGTAATGACAGAGCCGCCTACAGTTTTTGTACTGGTGTAACTATTAGACACAATGGTCCCAGGTCCCTGCCTGGGGCTGTGAGCTGCTACCATAAGGCACCTAGTATAAAACATACAACGCTCAGCACAATGGGGTCCTGGTCGATCCCTGGGGTGCTGAGCTGCTACCGTAATACATCTAATATATAAAATACAGCGCCCAGCACAATAGAGTCCTGGTCCAGGACTTGCCACTCTCTTTACTCTGCTACCGTAATACATCTAATATATAAAATACAGCGCCCAGCACAATAGAGTCCTGGTCCAGGACTTGGGCTCTCAGGTTCTACTGTAATACACCTAACATATAATGTACAGCGCCCAGCGCAACGGGATCCTGGTCCAGGGCTGAGACGCTGAGCTGATACCGTAATACCTCCAATATATAATGGACAAAACCTAACATCATAGGGTCCTGGTGCAGGATGGGGGTTCTGAGCTGATACCGTAATACACCTAATAACAACATACAGCAACCAGCACAATGGAGGACAGGGCCCCTCAGGTACTACCATAATACACCTAATAAATAATGACAGGCTTGTCTACACACAACAGCTGTACCTGTTTAACTATAGTTCAAGCAGTACTACTCCTGCCCCTATGGTGGATGTGGCTATATCAGTACAAACGGATGGGAAGGGACCAGTATAAGGCATCTCTACACCAGTAGAACAGCTTCCCTGTACTGGTATAACACTTACGCAATTGTCACACACACACACACACACACACACACACACACAGCATCCGCTCAATATTCATTTATTTCTTTGCACTAACACATTTGTATTCCTGGTTTCAAATTCTTTCCATCTTGGTCATCTGATATGTGGCTGTCACCCCTACTGGCGAAGCTACTTTACCCAGACTCCCCGCAGCACTGCACAAACCACAATACCTTCCCGGCTTCCCGCTGCGTCTTTCCAAGGCCGGCGGCTACCAAGCAACCGAAATTCCAAGCCGTGGGAGATTTCGTCTTCACTAACGTGACCCAGATACCGACATCTGTGGAGTCCTGACCTCACCACTGGCAACAAGAAATAAAACGGGGGACCACAAGGATGACCTCAATCAGCTGTTTTTTACAGGACAGGATTTGCACAACTTAAGGGACCCAAAAAAAAAAAAAAAAAAAGAACAACCCAAAAGCAAACACGTAAGACAAATATCACTGCGAGAATAAAGAACGCCTGGCACTTTAAATCTTTTATGCAGAAGCAAGAAATAGACAAATCAATTTCTTTTCTGCGGTACGACACAGCTTAATTGTAAAGCAAGCCTCGTTCTTACAAAACCCTGTCCCCTAAAAATCTAGCAGGGATCCCCTACACAAACCCTGGCATGGGAGCATGGTATACATTACAAGAGGAAGGCACAGTTACAAAGAACGGTTCCAAGCAGCCATTCATAAACCGGTATTTCGTTTCACAGATCAGCTGAGCAGGGAATTGCAATCCACTTCCTTCACCCCCAAAATAAATCTACGTGAACGACAAACCCGAGCGAAAGGAAATTGTTTTTAAACAAGAAAACCCCACCTCCCCAGATCAGATGAATCCGGGTTGCTATAAAAACATTTAAAAATTCCAAGGAGGTGGAGGAAGAAAGCTACCAAGCCCCCCACGAAAGGTCTCACAAAAAGCTGCAGAATGAGGCACAATAGGGTACAGCCAGCGAAAGACAGAAACCACATTACAAAAAACGAGGTGTGGGGGGAGTTAACTCTCCAGCCAGTGACTCCGTGGCAACGTTTAGAGGCAGGGGTTAGAAAATTGAAGCAAAAAGTCTTTCCCTCCCTCCCCACCACCGTAAGGGTAACACCAGATTTCCACAGGCATCTCCCGGCAAATAACGCACCTACACACACCATCAATAAATACACCTGTTTCCCCAACACACGCTAAATAAGTATCCTTCACCAATAGCGTGCACACACTCACACACTAATGAATCATCCTGCAAACACATCCCACCCACCCACCCCAGCTCACAAATGGAGACCCATAAAGCCGCCACCCCCCACCCCAAATCCCTGGCTGTATCCGTTTGGCCCCAATTTCTAACCACGTTCAGCAGAAAGAGAAGCATTGCAGACAGCATGGAGTCCCATGCACAATGCACCCCCCAGACTACACACACCCACCCCTCCTCCCCTTTCCCTCACGAACCCCCCCTCCCTCCTACCAAGATTGCAGGACTTCAATTACATCCTTAAGGGGGTGGACTGCTCCATCCCTCCATCTCTGTGCCCAGGCTCCCCCCAACAAGGCAGCCAAAGGAGGGGCAGTGCATCTGGGGAGAAGACCCCCCCACCCACCCACACAGACACACTCTTCCTCCCAAGGAAGAACTTCCGGGGGACAGCAAAACCAGTCTGCCGAGCAGGTGAAGAAGCAATTCTTTCTCCTCCACCCTCTGTCTGGGCTGTGCGATTGGCAGCAGAGCCTTTGCCACAGAGGAAGGAGTTTGTAGGTGGGGTGGACCATCTGCCCCAGCCCAGGGGGAGAAGGATGGAGATGGGGAGGGGGGGGGAGATAAAGGCAGATTACCCGGATGTCTCCTCCCTCGGGGAGAATTGGGCTGTGATACCTCAGCAGTGTCAAACCTCTGCAAAGTTAAGAGAGAATCTGTCAATAGCTACTTTCCCCGGGTGCATTTAACTCAGCCCGCTAATGCTTTATGGGCATGGCGAGATGCCAAAGTGTGAGAGGCGCACACACGCGCACACAACAGGATTCCCAGACCCTTGGTAGCCACGCACACAACACCCCATCGGCTCCCACTCACACACACAACCTGATTCAGTGCACAGCTCCGCACATGCTTGACACCGGTACTGAGGGGAGCGTCTAAGAGCCAGGGTTGTGCAAGGGACTGTGCACACACGTAACAAAAAGATGTACAGTGTGCATTCCCTCCCAGATGTAGGGAAAAGAACCCAGGAGTCCTGCTCCCAGCCCCCACCCCCCATTCTAACCCACTAGACCCCATTCCCCTCCCAGAGCTGGGGAGAGAACCCAGGAGTCCTGCTCCCAGCCCCCACCCCCCGTTCTAACCCACCAGACCTCACTCCCCTCCCAGAGCTGAAGATGGAACCCAGGAGTCCTGGCTCCCAGCCCCCCCCCCGCTCTAACCACTAGACCCCACTCCCCTCCCAGAGCCGGGGAGAGAACCCAGGCGTCCTGGCTCCCAGGCCCCTCCCCAACAGCTCTAAATTCCCAGGGTCTCCCTATTGTTCTGACCATCAGCTACTATGCCCCAGGCAACACCTTGCCACTTGCAACCCTACACCCCTCTCTCCTGTTGTTCCCACAACCTACACCCCACCGCCAACCGCCAGGGACACATGGTCCCATCATATTGATTCCTGCATACGTGGAGCTGGGGGGCAGTTCTCTTCATTCACCCCCTCCAAATAATTGCCCACAGCTTCTGACCCTCCACCCAATCCTCCCCAGACACGTGTGCCCCCACTTCTTCCTTCCCCACCCCCTCCCTGCACCCCAATTCCCTCCCAGGCCCCTCCCCATCCCAATTACCCCCTCCCTCCATTTATCCCACTCCCTCCCTCATTCAGCCCCTTTATTCCACTCTCTTCCTCCCCCACGTACCCCATTCCCCTTCCTCATTCACCCTAAATCCCCCATGTCCCCCCCATTCACCCTCCTCCATAGGCCTTGTTTCCCCTCCCCCATTTACCCCATTCCCATCTGCATGTGACCCTGTTTACCCATTCCCCACCATTTACCCATCTTTCCGGGAATCCCGGTACCCCATGATGTCACTGTCACCCCCTCACCCCCCTTCCCCTCCATCCTCTTTCCCGCTTCCCCTCCCCCACTCACCCCCCACCCCTTTCTCCATTCACCCCGTCCCCCACTCACCCCCTCCATCCTCTTCCCCCTCAGTCACCCCAACCCCTTTCCCCATTCACCCCCTCCCCCACTCACCCCCTCCATCCTCTTCCCCCCACTCCTTTCCTCATTCACCCCCTCCCCCACTCATCCCCTCCATCCTCTTCCCCCCCACTCCTTTCCTCATTCACCCCTCCCCCACTCATCCCCTCCATCCTCTTCCCCCCCACTCCTTTCCTCATTCACCCCCTCCCCCACTCATCCCCTCCATCCTCTTCCCCCCCACTCCTTTCCTCATTCACCCCCTCCCCCACTCATCCCCTCCATCCTCTTCCCCCCCACTCCTTTCCTCATTCACCCCCTCCCCCACTCATCCCCTCCATCCTCTTCCCCCCCACTCCTTTCCTCATTCACCCCCTCCCCCACTCATCCCCTCCATCCTCTTCCCCCCCACTCCTTTCCTCATTCACCCCCTCCCCCACTCATCCCCTCCATCCTCTTCCCCCCCACTCACCCCCATCCCTTTCCTCATTCACCCCCTCCCCCACTCATCCCCTCCATCCTCTTCCCCCCACTCCTTTCCTCATTCACCCCCTCCCCCACTCATCCCCTCCATCCTCTTCCCCCCCACTCCTTTCCTCATTCACCCCCTCCCCCACTCATCCCCTCCATCCTCTTCCCCCCCACTCCTTTCCTCATTCACCCCTCCCCCACTCATCCCCTCCATCCTCTTCCCCCCCACTCACCCCCATCCCTTTCCTCATTCACCCCCTCCCCCACTCATCCCCTCCATCCTCTTCCCCCCACTCCTTTCCTCATTCACCCCTCCCCCACTCATCCCCTCCATCCTCTTCCCCCCCCCACTCACCCCCATCCCTTTCCTCATTCACCCCCTCGCCCACTCACCCCCACCCTTCCCCCACAGGCAAGGGAGGGGCGAAGGGAGGGGGAGAGGGGGAAGGCGCGAGACGCACCGTCTCCGGCACGAGGCGCCCCTGGGCAGGGGAGGGGGGAGCGGGCGCGTGCTCCCCGAGCTGTTGCGAGCTCGAGACTCATTGGTCCAGCCGCGGCTCCCCTCTCCCGGCCCCCCCCTCACCGTCTGAGCGCAAAGCCTCGTGGGAGTTGTAGTCTTCCATGGACTCTGTAGGGGAGAGGGGCTCAGGGACTCGCTTCAGGCAGCCATTTTGCCAGCCCTGTGAAATAGGGGGGAGGGGGAGGGGCCCCTTACACTCCCAGGGGCCCCCCCTCCACACACACACACACACACACACACAGGGCCTGTTACTGCATCTGGCGTGCTACGTAGCGCCACCGTAAGGGGGAGGGGCACAACAAGCCAACTCACGTCAAGGGGGCAGCCCAAGATGGCCGCCAGCCGGTGCCAATTCACTCCCCACGCAGCATGGCTGCCAACCAACATGGCCAGATGGTTCAGCCACCCCAACCTGCAGGCATGGCCATATTTGCTCCACGCCCAACATGGCTGCCAAGATCAGACAACCCACCGGCATGACCAACATGGCTGACAACCAACATGGCCTGAGTGGCCAATTCACTGCTCACCCAACATGGCTGCCAACTGACACAGCTGATCAGAGTGGCCAACCCACAAGCCCAACCAACATGGCCACTTGGTTCAGCCAACCCAGTCACAGTCATCCACTAATTCACTCCCACCTCATCCTCCACGTGGCTTTATGGAGAGGCCGAGTATGGCCAATTCACTCCTCACCCAACATGGCTGCCAACCAACATGGCTTCCACGAGCAGCCAACCTACCAGCATGGCCAATTTGCTCCCCATCCAGGATGGATCTTGAGAGCCCAGTCCAGACCCCAAGTGCTGATCCAGGACGAAGTAAACCTAGGCCGTTCCTTGACAGGTCTTTGACCAACTATGTGGATTCCACAACACGCCTTGGAAACCATTTCCAGCGCTTAGCTCCCCTTCAAGTTAGAAAGTTTTTCTTGATCTCTAGCCCCAATCTCCCTTTCTCCAGATGAAGCCCCTTACTTCTGCCGTCAGCAGACATGGCCTCTCCAAAACAGCCCTTCGCAGTGGTCTCCCACACCCCTCCAGTCTGCTCTCCAGACTAAACATGCCCAGTTTCTAACCTAGCCAGGTACTCCGCATTTTGTACTTGTGTGTGTGAATTTTCCATCCTAAGTGAAGTTCTTTGCACTTCTCTTCACCGACTCTCCTCTTGCGGAGTTCAGACTGATTCTCCAAATTGGCGAGGTTGTTTTGAATTCAAATCCTGTCCTCCAGAGTGCTGGCAACCTACCCCAGCCTGGTGTCACCGGCATGTCTAACAAGACCACTCTCCACTCTATTCTCCAAGTCATTCATGACAGTGTTGAACAGCACCAGGCCCAGGACTGACCCCTGCAGGACCCCACTAGAGATGCCCTCCCAGTTTGGCAGGGAATCCTTGATAACAACACTTCCAGGCCAGTCTTTCCACCAGTTATGCACATCAGGCCCACATCTCCCGAGTTGTCTCCATTCTCCGCCCCGGGGGGACAAGTTCAAGGGCATCCCGGGATGTGCTACGCCCCGGCCTTTACAGGGTCCCTACGCTTTTCCCAAGAGCTGGCTATGTGTTTTCTCCCCGTGTGCTCCCAAGCATCAGACAGAGGCTGTAGCCCCACTAATCCAGCTTGGATCTCTTCAGTTCCAAGTTCCAGTGTGTGTCACAAAGTTCGCACTCCGCTTCCCTGATGAAAGACTGTCTCTTCCAGTCCGTCACACTGAGTTCAGGCTGGGCTTTAGGGTCCGACTCAGCCAGGTGGAGGGGTGCTACCAGACTTGTCCTAAGGAGAGAGGCCAGGCTGATGGGGGGGGGGGGGCAATCGTACTGGGGTCCTGGACTCAGGGGCTGCCCCAAAATGTCTTAATGGAGATGAAATGACAGGACAGAGCCCCAGCAAATGATGTACCAGAGGCCCAAATTTCTCTCCCTGCCTCCAGCCCCACACACTCCCCCTCCACCCTGCTGCCCCCACACCCAGCTCCAAGTTCTCCCCCAGACAGGCGATCACCACCCCACCAGAGGCCAGGCAGATCTGGGATCTCCAGACCCCCTCCTCCTCCCCTGCATCTCTGCTGCCCCAGGAAGCACTGACAGTTCAGACCCTTCTGGTGCCCCCTGGCTCTGGTTTGCCCCAGGGGTTGCTGGTGCCCACCGGAAGGACCGCAAAGGTGTGTGTGTGTGGGGGGGTGTTAAAGCAGATACATGGGGTCGCAGCGCCACTCAAATTTGGTCTGGCCACCCCCTGTAATTGGGCCAAATAGGAAGGGTATCTAGGACAAATTTCCAGGTGTGTGTATGTGGGTGTCCCCTGCCTCCCTCCCATTGCATCCCTGCCTAGGTGAGATCCATCCCAATTGTGTCTTGCTTTCCCCCCATCCCCAGAGTAGGACTCAACCCAGTGGAGCGATAGAAAGTGGGTGGAGATTGCCCATTCTTCCAACACTGGTATCCCACCGCATCCACCAGAGTCGTCCCTTTGTGGAATGGTAGCCATGTATCCGGGGCCTCACAGGCCCTGCAAAGGAGAAACCAGATCTGTGACATGTGTCATTGACCCAGACACACCAAGCCTGGGACAGAGAGGGGTCAAACAGCATGGAGGGCGAACTCTCTGGAATAGCCACCCTTGTACCAGTGCCCATTTCCCAGGGAGCAATTCTGCCAAGACCACCTGCCATCCTGACCCGGGCAAGACCCAAGCGAACAGACCCCAGAGAGCCATAGGGAGGAAGATGCGGGTTTTGTTACGATTCCAGTTAGAACCGTCTATCGTCCATTATCATTTGCGTCATGGTATCACCTACAAACCCCATGCGAGATCAGGGACCCCCGTTGTGCCGGGCTCTGCACGGACCCCCCCAGACTGCGATGTGGGCGGCACTGAATCGGGGAAAGAGGGGGAAGTCCCCAGAAGGGGCTGGGAAATGATCTAGCCTGAGCCCCTCGCTGCAGTGTTTGCAACACAGGGCAGCGCCCCACGGGAGCCCGGCGGGGTCTCCGGCCCCAGGGCGGGAGAGCCGGACTCGAACTCGCGGCCCGAGCGCGGAGCCACCGATCGATCGACGAGCCCGGCGTGCGATTGTTGACGGCGGCCGGGGGGGGAATCGATGCTCTCCGCGCTCCGTTCCTGCCGCCCGCCCTGGCACCCCCTGTCATGGCGGCGCCCAGGGAGGAGACACGTGGCCTGTTCGGCCAGGGGGTCCGGGCGGTGCTGGGCAACTGGGCCGCGCTGCAGGTGAGAGCGGCGGGGGGGGAGCGGAGGGACCAGGCCCCCTATAGACCATCTCCCCCACCCTATAGAAACACGCAGAAAGGGGCAGGCCCCCTATAAACCTCCCATACCCTCCAGAAACACACAGAAGGGGAAGGAACTCCCTATAGATTCAGCTGACGCTATAGAAGGGGTCAAGGCCCCCGATAAATCCTCCCGCACCCTATAGAAAGATGCAGAAAGGGCAAGGGCCCTCCAGACCCTATAGAAATGTAGAGAGATTGCTAGGTCACCCTAGAAACACCGCCCGGCTCTATAGAAAACTAGAGAAAGGGGCAGGTCCCCTATAGACATTCCCTCCAGAAACAGAGATGGCAGGGTCCTGTATAGAAACAGGTCTCAAGGGCCCCTGTAGAACCCCCCCTGTCCCTACAGAAACACACCGCAAAGGTGAGGTCCCCTATAGGAATTCTCCCTCCCTGTCTCTATAGGAACACAGGGGGGTGGGGAGGCCCCCCCTAGTCCCCGCCCCCAAGCCCTGCCACAGAAACACAGCAAGGTCCCGTCTAGAACGGCCGGCGTGCCGGAGCCGAGCGATCCCACGCCCCGTTCGCAGGCGCGGGGCGCAGACGTTGTCTCTTCTCTCCCCGGTGCAGATCGCGGTGGAGCATGGCTTCGGCGGGGCGCACGGCCGGGAGAAGGCCGAGTGGATGGTGGGAGCGGTGGAGCAGTATTTCCACAGCAACGGTGAGACCCACCGACCGACGGGGCGGCTGAGCAGCGCCTGGCACCACGGCCCCCCCGAGATCACGGGGTCTAGTAGTTAGAGCAGGGGGCTGGCAGCCAGGACTCCTGGGTTCTCACCCCAGCTCTGGGAGGGGAGTGGGGGCTGGTGGTTAGAGCGGTGGGCTGGGAGCCAGGACTCCTGGGTTCTCACCCCAGCTCTGGGAGGGGAGTGGGGGCTGGTGGTTAGAGCAGGGGGGGCTGGGAGCCAGGACTCCTGGGTTCTCACCCCAGCTCTGGGAGGGGAGTGGGGGCTGGTGGTTAGAGCGGTGGGGTGGGGAGGGGCCTTGGAGTCTGCCCCCGATCCCAGAATCCTTCACTCCTTTTCTAGGCTAGAGGGTCCCGAAAGTCCACCCCCCCCCCACCCCAGCTCTGAGCTGCCTTCTCTCTGCAGCGTCCCTGGAGCCGGACGAGGTGGAGGATTTCCTCGCCGAGGTGCTGAACAACGAATTTGACACCATCATTGAGGATGGCAGCTTGGCTGAGGTATCCTGGTCGTGTGTCCTAGCCCCCGTAGCGCATGGCAGGAGGCGACTCCACCCATCTCTCAACTCTGCCCCGGGGGACTCTGGGAGGGGCGGAGCATGTGGGGGGGGGGTCGCCCTGCCCTGGGGGATTCTTGGAAGGAGGGGGGGACCCCCCGGCCTTTGATCCCATCTCTTCCCCCCCGCCAGGTGAGCCAGCAGCTCCAGTCGCTCTTTGCCCGTTGCCAGCGTGGCGAGGGGCCGGCCCTGACGGAAGCCATCGCCCGGCTCACGCGGCGGCAGCAGGAGGTGGGCAGGGCAGCCGCCCAGGCCCGACCGGCGGAGGGGAGCAGCAGCGAGGAGGAGGAAGAGGAGAGGCCAGAGGAGGTACGAGCTGCGGGGCCCGGAGCAGGGCCAGCTCTGCCATGGGGGGGGCAGGAACCCCCCCCCCCCACTATCCCCCCTGGAGCAGCTGGGATGGGAGCCAGGACATGTGACTGGCAGAGCCTGTGGGGCTGATCGGGGGGGGGGGGGGAATCGGGGAGTGGCAGAGCCCGTGGGGCTGATCGGGGGGGGGGGATCGGGGGCTGGCAGAGCCTGTGGGGCTGATCTTGGGGGGGGGTGGAGGTGAGGGTCTGGCTGGGCTCAGTCTTGGGGGGGCATTTTAGGGGGGATCCCAGCTCTGACTCCTGCACCCCGTCCCTGCAGGTGATGGACTGCAGCAGCCCCGGCCCCCCCCCGGACCCTCCCCCCGCAGAGGATGGCTGGACAGTTGTACGGAAGAAAAAGAAATGAGGAGGGACCCCCCCCCCCATGGCACGAGGGGGCTTCGCCGCAGGGATCTGGTCAGGGGAATAAACCTGGTGTAGCCACAATGTGTTGCTATGGCAACAGCTGGGGGGGAATCCCTGGAGTGGAGGGAGAGTGTTAGTCTGGTGGGGGGGGGGAGCCAGCGCCCCCAGAGGGGATGTGCCCCATTCCCTGCCCCCCTGAGGCAGCCAGTCCATGCCCTAGGGCCAGATGGGAGCTGGTGCCCCCTAGAGGGGATGGACCCCCCTCCCGCCCCATTCCCTGCCCCCCTGAACCAGCCAGTCCCCGCCCTGGGGCCGGGTGGGAGCTGGCACCCCCTCCCCCCCCATTCCCCGCACTTTGGTTGAAAATGAAACGACGGGAAGAAAAGGAAACCTGTATTACGAAATCCGCTGACGGAGCTTTAACAACGCCCGGCTCCCAAGGACGCTAGAAAATCTCGGGGGGGAAGTGGGGCGCCCCTGTGGATGCGAGGCCGCCCCCTAGTGGCCAGCCACTGCATGTCAGCAACAATAAAATAATGTCTGCTAAGCGTGTCCATCCCTGGCGAGCGGCGTGAGACGAGTGGATAGGACGGGAGGGAGCCGGCCCGTAGATCCCGCGGGGGGGGGGGGGGGGTTACACCGGTACCGGGTCGGCCTGTACTTGTGGGGGAGGGACAGGCCCCATTCCCTGCCCCCCGAGTCAGCCAGTCCCCGCCCAGGGGAGGGATGGGAGCCGGTGCCCCCTGGGGGGGCTTGCCAGGAGCCCAGACGTCCGGGGCCAAGCGCTGAGGCGATGCCCCGCGAGGGGGTGTCTCAAAGTGCCTGAGGACCGTTCAAGTATCGTTCGTTGGGGGGGGTCAGGTCCAGTCCAGCCCCCCGGCGCCGTCAGGTGCCCTCGGCCCCCTCCTCGGCCTCGGGGATGGGCCCGGGGGAGGCAGGCGGCTCCCCCCGCCCAGCCCGGCCCAGGGCCTCCATCCAGCGGCGCTGCAGCCCCTCGGACTCGGCGCTGAACTGCCAGCGCAGGTGGCTCTGGTGGATGGCGAACGCGTGACGCCGGTCGAGCCGCGGCCCCACGTCCGGGGCCCTCACCTCGAAGCCGATCAGCGGGAGGCTGCGCTGGGCCTTCACGTCCTGGGGGGCGGAGAGACGGGGTCAGGGGAGGGGGGCAGAGCTGGGCTGGGCTAGCAGGGGCTGCGGGGCGGGCGTGGGGGGCACGGGCTGCGGGGCGGGCGTGGGGGGCACTGGCAGGGGCTGTGGGGCGGGCGTGTGGGGCACGGGCAGCGGCTGCGGGTCAGGCGTGGGGGGCAGGGGCTGCGGGTCGGGCGTGGGGGGCACTGGCAGGGGCTGCGGGTCGGGCGTGGGGGGCACTGGCAGGGGCTGCGGGTCGGGCGTGGGGGGCACTGGCAGGGGCTGCGGGTCGGCCGGGGGGCACTGGCAGGGGCTGCGGGGCGGGCGTGGGGGGCACGGGCAGCGGCTGCGGGGCGGGCGTGGGGGGCACGGGCAGCGGCTGCGGGGCGGGCGTGGGGGGCACGGGCTGCGGGGCGGGCGTGGGGGGCACTGGCAGGGGCTGCGGGTCGGCCGGGGGGGCACTGGCAGGGGCTGTGGGGCGGGCGTGGGGGGCACGGGCAGCGGCTGCGGGGCGGGCGTGGGGGGCAGGGGCTGCAGATCGGGCGTGGGGGGCACGGGCAGCGGCTGCGGGGCGGGCGTGGGGGGCACGGGCAGGGGTTGCGGGTCGGCCGGGGGGGCACTGGCAGGGGCTGCGGGGCGGGCGTGGGGGGCACGGGCAGCGGCTGCGGGGCGGGCGTGGGGGGCATGGGCTGCGGGTCGGCCGTGGGGGGCACTGGCAGGGGCTGCGGGTCGGCCGGGGGGGCACTGGCAGGGGCTGTGGGGCGGGCGTGGGGGGCACGGGCAGCGGCTGCGGGTCGGGCGTGGGGGGCAGGGGCTGCGGGTCGGGCGTGGGGGGCACTGGCAGGGGCTGTGGGGCGGGGGAGGTGGCAGAGCAGGCAGGGCTGGGGGGCAGGGCCCTACCTGGGGGGCCCCGTAGACGTAGAGCACCAGGGGCTCGCTCTGCGGGACGACGAACCAGCCTCTGTGCCAGGCCTTGGCACCCGGCTCCATGTAGTGCAGGAAGCTGCAGATGACGCTGCGCTCGGCCGCCTCCGACGCCTGCTTCTGTGGGGGCAGAAACAGCCAGTGGGGGCCGCGGGTTCGCTGCCAGGGGGTGGGGGCTCACCTCGAGGATGGAGCAGCGTGAGGCTGGGAGGGAGCTGTGGGGCGCGGCGGGGTGGGGGGCCGGGGGGGACTCACCTCGAGGATGGAGTGGCAGGGGGCTGGGGGGGAGCTCGGGGGCACGGCAGGGGGGCGGAGGGAGCTGGGGGGGGACTCACCTCGAGGATGGAGCGGGGGTGGGGGGGGAGCCAGGGGGGACTCACCTCGAGGATGGAGCGGCGGCGGGGCTGGGAGGGAGCTGGGAGGCCTGGGGTAGGGAGCTGGGGGGGGACTCACCTCGAGGATGGAGCGGTGGCGGGGCTGGGAGGGAGTGGTGGGGTGGGGGGTTGGGGGGGACTCACCTCGAAGATGGAGCGGTGGTGGGGCTGGGAGGGAGCCGGGGGGCGGGATGGGAGGCCTGGGGCAGGGAGCTGGGGGGGGACTCACCTCGAAGATGGAGCGGTGGCGGGGCTGGGAGGGAGCCGGGGGGCGGGATGGGAGGCCTGGGGCAGGGAGCTGGGGGGGGACTCACCTCGAGGATGGAGCGGCGGCGGGGTGGGGGACCGGGGGTCCCGGGGGGGCCGTGCAGCGCAGCAAAGCAGCCCCCGCAGACCCGGTTGGGCCGGTTGTTGTCGTAGAGAAGCCGGGCCCGGAACTCGGAGCATTTCCCGCAGACCACCTGGGGGGTCGGGGGGGAGCATGAGACCGGGGGGGACCCTGAGGCGGGTACAGCCCAGCCAGGGGGCCCCGGGCCCCTCCCCCAGGCCAGCCCCCCCATCCCGTTCCCAGCCCCCGGACTCACGCGGCCGCAGGCCCGGCAGTGGTGGCGGCGTCTGGTGAGGGCGGCGAAGGGCTCCTGGCACCGCATGCAGAGCGTCACCTCCTTCTCCCGGATCGGCGTCGGCGCCCGGCGCCCCAGCTCCCGGCCCTGCACGGGGACAGCGTCACGGGGGCCTCGCCAGCGCACACTGGTCCCGCCCGCGCATGCGCACCCCCAGGTCCCACCCTTGCACATGCACACTGGTCCCACCTTCACACGTGCACACACAGGTCCTGCCCTCGCACACGCACCCCCACGTCCCACCCTCGCACGCACACCCCCAGGTCTCGCCCTCGCACACACACACCCAGGTCCTGCCCTTGCACATGCACACACAGGTCACACCTCCGCGTGCACAAGTCCCGCCCTCGCACGTGTGCACACAGGTCCTGCCCTTGCACCCCCAGGTCCCGCCCACACTCAGCCATCCACACACGCACACAGAGCCGCACGGACACACGTATACACGCGTGTGCGCTCACCGGCGATCCAGCCCAGGGCTCTTCCTCTTCCCGGGGGGCAGCTCCCACCGGCATCTGCTCCAGCTTCAGGATCGTGGCCCGAATTGCCTGGGGGGCAGGGGAATGAGAAGGGGAGGGAGGTGCCCCTTCCCCAGCAGCTCCCCTCCGCCCGTCCCCCCGGAGCCCAGGACCCTCCCCACTGATGGGGGGGCAGGAGAGAGGTGACCCTGAGCTGAATTCCCCCCTACCCCCCCGGATCGACCCCATGCTGGGGCAAGGGGGACGGTCCCAAAGCCCCCCACGTACCTGGATCCAGTCATGTTTCTCCTCCTCCGTCCTAAAGGGCAGAAACAGGAACACGGGGGGCGTTAATGGGGGGTGGGGTAGACGGGGGGGGAGGGGATAACCAGGCTGTGGAGGGAGGCAGAGGGGACACCAGGCTGGGGGGGACCGTGCGGAGATACCAGGCGGGAGGGCAGGGGGGATGCCAGGCGGGGTGGAGACTGGGGGCAGATACCGGGAGGAGGGGCGGGGGGGGAGATGATGCAGGGGGGGGACTCCCAGGGGAGCAGGGGGGATATCGGGGCGGGAGACGAGGCAGGGTGGTGGGGGAAAACCAGGGAGAGGCAGGGGGGATATTGTGGGGCACAGGGGGGATACCGGGGGGGTGAGATGAGGCAGGGTGGTGGGGGAAAACCAGGGAGAGGCAGGGGGGATATTGGGGGGCACAGGGGGGATACCAGGGGGGTGAGATGAGGCAGGGTGGCGGGGGAAAACCGGGGAGAGGCAGGGGGAATATCGGGGGGCACAGGGGGGATACCGGGGGGGCAGAGGGGATATCGCGGGGGGTCTCCCTACCTCGCCTGCAGCTCCAGCGAACGCTGCTTCCCAGACACCAGAAAGGTCCGGGGCAGGTTGACGCCACTGGACTCCTTCACCTGCGGGACAGAGATGCTGGGACGGGAGCGGCTGGGTCAGAAACCCCCCACCGACCCCCCCTGATCCGGGGAGCAGGATACCGGGGCAGTGGGGCCCAGGGAAGGGGGGATACTGGGGGGCAGAGGGGCCCAGGGGAGGGGGGGATAGAGGGGCAGAGGGGCCCGGGGGCGGGGATGCTGGGGCAGAGGGGCCCAGGGGAGAAGGACCTGGTGGAGGGGGGATATTGGGGGACAGGGGCCCGGGAGAGGGGGATACCGGAGCACAAGGACCCAGGGGAGGGGGGGATACCAGGGGACAGGGGCCCGGGGGAGGGGAGATGCCGGGCAGAGGGGCCTGGGGCGGGTACAGGGGCCCAGGGGTCCGGGGAGGGGGGTACCAGGGCAGGGGGATCCGGGGGGATAGAGGGGCCTGGGGAGGGGGGGATGCCGGGGCAGAGGGGCCTGGGGCAGGGGGGGATAGAGGGGCACAGGGGCCTGGGGGAGGGGGGGGATGCCGGGACAGAGGGGCCCAGGGGTCTGGGGAGGGGGGGTACCAGGGCAGGGGGATCCAGGGGCCTGGGGGAGGGGGGGATGCCGGGGCAGAGGGGCCTGGGGCAGGGGGGGATAGAGGGGCAGAGGGGCCCGGGGGCGGGGGGGGATGCTGGGGCAGAGGGGCCCAGGGGCGGGGGGGGATGCTGGGGCAGAGGGGCCCAGGGGAGAAGGACCTGGTGGAGGGGGGATATTGGGGGACAGGGGCCTGGGGAGGGGGGGATGCCGGGGCAGAGGGGCCTGGGGCAGGGGGGGATAGAGGGGCACAGGGGCCTGGGGGCGGGGGGGGGATGCCGGGACAGAGGGGCCCAGGGGTCTGGGGAGGGGGGTACCAGGGCAGGGGGATCCAGGGGGTACCAAGGCAGGGGGATCCAGGGGGATCCAGGGGCCTGGGGGAGGGGGGGATGCCCAGGCAGAGGGGCCTGGGGCAGGGGGGGATAGAGGGGCACAGGGGCCCGGGGGCGGGGGGGGATGCTGGGGCCCAGGGGGGAGGGACCTGGGGGAGGGGGATCCGGGGGGATCCAGGGGCCCGGGGGAGGGGAGATGCCGGGGCAGAGGGGCCTGGGGCAGGGGGGGATAGAGGGGCACAGGGGCCTGGGGGCGGGGGGGGATGCCGGGGCAGAGGGGCCCAGGGGCCCAGGGGGGGGATGCCGGGGCAGAGGGGCCTGGGGGAGGGGGATCCAGGGGGATACAGGGGTCAGGGGGCGGGGGGGGGCCGTGCTCCCCACGAACCTCCATCCCCTCCACGTCGATCCGGGCCCGGACCCCGAACTTCTGGCCGAGGAGGCGAAGTTTCGGGACGCAGCACAAGAGCCGGTCGTTGAACTGGGGAGAAGGGGGTAGAGAGGGAGTAAGAGGTCACCCAGCCCCCCCCCAACCACCCAGGGGTCAGAGGTCAGCCACCCCCCCAACCACCATGGGGTCAGAGGTCACCCAGCCCCCCCCAACCACCATGGGGTCAGAGGTCAGCCAGCCCCCCCCCCAACCACCCAGGGGTCAGAGGCCCCCTCCCAGCCCCAGGCAGCCTGCCCAGGGGTCTCTCACCAGGATCAGGTACCGGTCCTGCGTGGTCCCGTTCTTGGCCGACAGCTTGAGGATGTGGCCTTCCTTAATGAGCTCGTTAGTGGGGCTAACGATGTCCTCCTCCCCGCCCAGCAGCTCGTACACCTTCAGCAAGGAGTGCATCCGTTCCTGGGGGCGAGAACAGGGGTCGGTCCTGACCCACAGCCCAGCAGCCGCCCTGCCCCCCAGCTGGCATCTCGGGGCCAGGAGATCCTCCTGTGCGGCGTTATGTTCCCAGCCGCCCCGCCCCAGAGGTGGCTGCATCTCACGAGCCGAGCCGTCCCCCTGCAGCGTTGTGTGTGGCTGTTCTCAGCTGCCCCGCCCCAGAGGTGGCTGCATCTCAGTGCTGGACAAGCCGTCCCCGTGGTACCCAGTCATCTCCCTACGCAGCCCTGCCCCGTTCCCCGCAGCACAGCGCCCCCTAGCGCCCGGGCCGGGACTTGCACTCGGACCCCATCATACCATTTTGCAGATGGCGGCGTTCGAATGCTCCGCTGCTGTCGCGATCAGCTGCAGGGACTCTGCGATCGGGGCAGAGAGACGGGGTGAGTCCAGGAGAGAGGCCCCCACCCAGACACCCCCAGAGCCTCCTGCCCAGCCCCCCGAAACACCCCCAGAGCCCCCCACCCAGCCTGCCCCCCCAGAGTCCCCCATCCATCCCCCCAGATACCCCCGCCCAGACACCCCCAGAGCCTCCTGCCCAGCCCCCCGAAACACCCCCAGAACCCCCCACCCAGCCTCCCACCCAGACACCCCCAGAGCCTCCTGCCCAGCCCCCCGAAACACCCCCAGAACCCCCCACCCAGCCTCCCACCCAGACACCCCCAGAGCCTCCTGCCCAGCCCCCCGAAACACCCCCAGAGCCCCCCACCCAGCCTGCCCCCCCAGAGTCCCCCATCCATCCCCCCAGATACCCCCGCCCAGACACCCCCAGAGCCTCCTGCCCAGCCCCCCGAAACACCCCCAGAACCCCCCACCCAGCCTCCCACCCAGACACCCCCAGAGCCTCCTGCCCAGCCCCCCGAAACACCCCCAGAACCCCCCACCCAGCCTCCCACCCAGACACCCCCAGAGCCTCCTGCCCAGCCCCCCGAAACACCCCCAGAGCCCCCCACCTAGCCTGCCCCCCCAGAGTCCCCCATCCATCCCCCCAGATACCCCCGCCCAGACACCCCCAGAGCCTCCTGCCCAGCCCCCCGAAACACCCCCAGAGCCCCCCACCCAGCCTGCCCCCCCAGAGTCCCCCATCCATCCCCCCAGATACCCCCACCCAGACACCCCCAGAGCCTCCTGCCCAGCCCCCCGAAACACCCCCAGAGCCCCCCACCCAGCCTGCCCCCCCAGAGTCCCCCATCCATCCCCCCAGATACCCCCGCCCAGACACCCCCAGAGCCTCCTGCCCAGCCCCCCGAAACACCCCCAGAACCCCCCACCCAGCCTCCCACCCAGACACCCTCAGAGCCCCCCGCCCAGCCTGCCCCCCACAGACACCCACAGAGCCCCCCCATCCAGGCTGCCCCCCGATACCCACAGAGCCCCCAGGCTCCGGACACCGACAGAGCCCACCCGCCAGCCCCCAGCCCAGCCTGCCCCCCACAGACACCCACAGAGCCCCCAGGCTCTGGACACCGACAGAGCCCACCCGCCAGCCCCCAGCCCAGCCTGCCCCTCAGACACCCCAGCGCCCCACTCACTCTCTGCGTCCCGGCTGTCCGGGGCGCCGGGGGGCAGGCGCTGCAGATAATCTTTGAGCAGAAGCTCGTAACGGGGGATCCTCTGGACGGGTTCCAGCATGTGGTGCTGCAGGGTGAGATTCCCGCAGGCCTCCTCCATCTGCAAAGGGGGGCTGTGAGCCCAGATGCCTGGGTTCCCTCCCCGGCTCCAGGAGGGAAGTGGGGGCTGGTGGGTTAGAGCGGGGGGGGGGGGGGGCTGGGAGCCAGGACTCCTGGGTTCTCTCCCTGGCTCTGGGAGGGGAGTGGGGTCCACTGGGTTAGAGCAGAGGGGCTGGGAGCCTGGACGCCTGGGTTCCTCACCTGGATCTGGTGGACGATCAGCTTGAAGTGGGCGGATCGCTCCATCCAGGTGTTGACGAGCTCCATGGCGCGGTCGAAGTTCTTGACATACTCCCCGTACATCTTGAGAAACGGCGCCAGCTTCTGCAGTATGTCCCCGATGCGGGGGTGCCTGTCCCTGGGGGGGCATGGGGGGGATCAGAGCTGGCACCCCATGTCCCAGTCCCCACTCCCCGGAGCCAGCCAGTCCCCCATGCGGCGTTATGTACGGCGGTTCCCCAGCCGCCCCACCCCAGAGATGGCTGCATCTCGGCGATGTCTCACCCCCCGTCCCGTAGCTCACTCACCATTCCTGCATGCGCTTCTCCAGCTCCGGCAGCAGGAACTGCTGATGGAAACAGTAGATGGAGCAGATGTTGGAGAAAATCCCCATCACCACGTCACCAGGGAAAGAGCTTCTGCTGCGCGCTTCCTCCAGGAGACGGGCACAGAACACCTGCGGGGGGGAACCAGTGAGCACCACCAGCCCCCTCCCCTCCTCGAGCCGGGAGAGAACCCAGGAGTCCGGACTCCCAGCCCCCCCTGCTCTAACCCACCAGCCCCCGCTCCCCTCCTAGAGCCGGGAGAGAACCCAGGTGTCCTGGCTCCCAGCCTCCCCTGCTCTAACCCACCAGCCCCCACTCCCCTCCCAGAGCCGGGAGAGAACCCAGGTGTCCTGGCTCCCAGCCCCCCCCCCTGCTCTAACCCACCAGCCCCCACTCCCCTCCTAGAGCCGGGAGAGAACCCAGGTGTCCTGGCTCCCAGCCCCCTCCCCCGCTCTAACCACTAGACCCCCTCCCCTCCCAGAGCTGGGGAGAACCCAGGAGTCCTGGTTCCCAGCCCCCCAGTTCCTGGTACCTGATCCAGCAGGTGCAGCCGGGCGACGTAAGCCTTTTCTGTCTGCAGCAGCTCATTGGCGATGTGGAAGGCTTTTTGGGGGGCTGGGAGCTGGGGGTGCAGAGGGGGAGAGAGAGCTATCAACCCCATACATCCCTGCCCCAAGCCTCTGCCCCCCATGTTCCCACCTCACACACAGAGACCTGCCCTGCTCCAAGCCCCCACCACCAGCTCTCTCCCCTGGCAGTCAGGGGTGGGAGCTGTGGGAGCCATGGGGCGGGGCAGGGGATTGAGCGGGGGTGCTCTCCCCTGGCGGTCAGAGCTGGGTGCTGGGGGACACCGTGGGGCAGGGAGCAGGGCAGGGGGGCTCTGCCCCGCCAGTGGGGCCAGGCGCTGGGGGGCGCTGGATATCTCAGATCTCACCTCTGGCGCATTGTCTCCCTCGCCCTGGGGGGGTGCCGTGCCCGGCCCCAGCTCCCCGTCGTCCCCGCTCCCCTCGTCCAGGTCGCTGTCCACCTCGGAGTCAGGGCAGGGGGGGGACCCCGGGACGCCCGGCCCCTCGTCCCCCCCAAAGCCCAGCTCCTCGCTGGTGGAGGGGGAGCTGATGCTGTCAAAGCCGCTGTCCCGGTTGGCTAGTTTCCCGTTGGGGGCCAGGGGAGGCAGGCAGGGGGCCTGGTCCCCCCGCCCGGCTGACCCCAAGTCTTCCCCCCCCGGCAGATCCAAGAGCACCAGCAACTTGGGGGTTACATCAGCAGCGCCGGCCTCCCCAGGGCTCGGGGGATCCGGGCTGGGGGTGGGGGGTGGCTGCTCCGGGGTCAGGATTAGAGGGTCCCTGCGGGAGGAAGGGAAACTGAGTCAGGACTCCTGGGTTCTCTGAGAGGGGAGCGGGGTCTGGTGGGTTGGAGCGGTGGTGGGGGGGAGCCCAGACTCCTGGGTTCGCTGGGAGGGTGAGGGGTCTGGTGGGTTGGAGCGGGCGTGGAGGGAGCCCGGCCTCCTGGGTTTTCTGGGAGGGGGAGGGGGAGGGGTCTGGTGGGTTGGAGCGGGGGTGGGGGGAGCCCGGACTCCTGGGTTCTCTGGGAGGGGAGCACTCACCTCTCAAACTTCTCAATGAGGGACAAGACAGCCGTGGAGCCAGCTCCATCCTGGCTCTCAGGGCGCAGCGTTGGGGGGCTCCGGGGGCCCAGGCGGGGGTTGGCCGGGAGGGGGCGCGAGGGGGGTGGAGGGATGGGGGGAGGGGGCCGCAGGGAATGGGTGCTCTGGAGGTGACCTGGCTTGGGAGGAACTGGAAAAGGAAAGTAAGGAAAGGGTTAATGTGACCCCCCCAGCCTCTGCCCCAGCCCCCTCCCCCCAATACCCTACCCCCAATGTCCCCCCAGCCCCTGCCCCAGCCCCTGCCCCCTCCCCCAATGCCCCGCTCCCAATGTCCCCACAGCACGTCCCCCAGCCCCCTCCCCCCAATACCCCACCCCCAATGCCTCCCAGCACCTGCCCCAGCCCCCCGCCCCCACGCTGTGGGACTCACGCTGTGGTTTGGGGCCTGGGGCCCGCCTGGGCAGGGCGGTTCGGGGCTCCCCCCCGTCGCTGGGGGGCCCGGGGTCCGAGCGGAGGCACTGGGCAGTCTCTGGACGCCAGGGTTCGCGTCGCGGCTCCAGGGACAGACTCTTCACCAGCAACCGGGAGCCCTGGCCCAGGGGGCCTGGAAGAGAGAAGGGGGGTGGCTGGGTTGGAGGGGGCTGGGAGGGTCCTTCTGCCCCCCATCCCCTGCCCCAAGTATGCCCTGCCCATCCCCCACCAGTGCCCCCCCCGCAATTCCCCCTCCCCCATCTCTCCACAGCCCCCCGGCCCCTTAGCGGGGTCCCCCCCCCCGTAGGTTCCAACCCCCTCCAGCTGCTGCTGAGCTCCCCTCCCCCACCCACGGCGCACCCCTCGCCCACCCGGGGGAGACAAAGGTCAAAGGAGCAGAGAAGAAAACGTCTGAGCTTTAGGAAGGGTGGAAAAGGGGACCCAGGCGTCCGGGCTCCCAGCCCTTCCCCCCCCCTCTAACCCACCAGACTCCCCCTCCCTTCCCAGAGCTGGGGAGAGAACCCAGGAGTCCTGTTTCCCAGCCCCCCCTGTTCTAACCACCAGCCCCCACTCCCCTCCCAGAGCCGGGGAGAGAACCCAGGAGTCCTGGCTCCCAGCCCCCACAGGGGCACTCACCCCCACTGCTCTCAGCGCTGGGACCGGGGCAGGAAGGGGGAAGTTGGGGGACGGGGGGCTGGGATCCCAGATCTTAGCAACGGCCCTGCCCAGGAGACACAAACAGGCGGGATCCTGCCGGGCCGGAGCACAGCTTAAGGTGGAGGGAACCGGGCGCCAGCCCTGGGGGGGACTGGCTGGGGCAGGGGGGCGGGGAATGGGGCACGGGCCTGTCCCCTCTGGGGGGCGCCGGCTCCCATCCAGCCATGGGGTGGGGGGGCCTGGCTGGGTTCTATCCTGGGTTTTCTGTGCAACCAAATTTCTCTGTGCCTCAGTTTCCTTTCTCTATTCAGGCTGGCAGGTGAGGTATTGTCTGTCCGTGCTGGTGCCCCTCACACCCAACCCGCAGCCCGTCAGCCCGGCCCTGCTGGTGCCCCTCACTCCCGACCCGCAGCCCTACCTGGTATCCTGATGCCACCTTAACTCCACCGGGTGTTGGCAGTGACTTCACCCACCTGGCTGCCTAGTAAGAACCTTGTCAGCCTTGGCACCGCCCCACCCGCCTGTGCCTGAGGGTGTGGGGGAGAGACAGGGCTCAGAGAACCCCGCCCCCCGCCAGCGCCCCTCACTCCCGACCCGCAGCCCCTGCCAGCCCAGCCCTGCCCCCCCCCAGCTCTGCCGGTGCCCCTCACTCCCGACCCGCAGCCCCTGCTAGCCCAGCCCTGCCCCCCTCCACCCCTGCCGGTGCCCCTCACTCCCGACCCGCAGCCCCTGCCAGCCCAGCCCTGCCCCCCCACAGCTCTGCCGGTGCCCCTCACTCCCGACCCGCAGCCCCCTGCTAGCCCTGCCCCCCACCACCCCTGCCGGTGCCCCCGCTCCCGACCCGCAGCCCCTGCTAGCCCAGCCCTGCCCCCCCACAGCTGTGCTGGTGCCCCCCACTCCCCCAGCCCCCCCCCGTCTAGCTGCTCCCTGTACAGCAGTGACTTGAGGGGGTTAATGAACATCATCAGCCAGAAATGGGGGGGGGGCAGGAGGTTGGGGCAGGATATGATGCCCTGGGGATGGGCTCCTGGGGGGGAGCGGGGGCAGCAGGACAGGAGAGGCGTCTGTCAAGATTGCCCAGGACTGTAGAGTGGGGGGGGGGGGATGCAGGGGGTTGTGGGTAATATGCAAATATCACCACTGCAGCCTGAACCACAAATCTGAGCCATTCCATCTCAGCCCCTCCCCCAGCCGAACCCAGGCGTCCGGGCTCCCAGCCCCCCCCCCCCCCCCGCTCTAACCGCTAGCCCCAGCTCCCCTCCCAGAGCCAGGAGAGAACCCAGGAGTCCGGGCTCCCAGCCCCCTCCGCTCTAACCACCAGCCCCCACTCCCCTCCCAGAGCCGGGGAGAGAACCCAGGAGTCCTGGCTCCCAGCCCCCGCTGCTCTAACCACCAGCCCCCACTTCCCTCCCAGAGCCGGGGAGAGAACCCAGGCGTCCTGGCTCCCAGCCCCCTGCTCTAACCACCAGCCCCCAAACCCCCCCCCTCCGAGCCAGGGAGAGAACCCAGGAGTCCTGACCAAGCTTCCTCTGAACAATCACGGGTCTCTCGCATCCCGAATCAGCTGAGCCCTTTGGGAACAACAACATTGTGGTTGTTTTGTTTTGCTGGAAACGTGTCGCAAGAGGAGGGCGCCGCAGCCAGACAGACCCTGAGCCGAGCTCATCCCCTCCCGCTGGGTCCGCACTGCGGGACCGACACACACAGACACAGACACAGACAGACATAGACACCCCCCCTCCCGTGAGTCTTTATTCCAGACCTGGTAAAGCTGCCCTTAGGCCAGTCCTTGCACTCCTCTGTGACTCAGTTTCCCCTCCCACCTCTGTCTTTGGGGCAGGAATTGTCAGGCCCTGATCAGTCAGGGGATTTGTGCAGCACCTGGCATGACAGGGGGTTGATCTCGGTCAAGTGGGGAGTGAGGCTGGGAGCCCGGACTCCTGGGTTCTCTCCCCGCTCTGGGAGGGGTGGGGGGTCATAGAGCCTTTCCCCCAGCAATGAGACAGGGTCTCAGACCAGGGGCTGCCCACCCAGCACCCTGGGACCCTTCCACCGCCAGCCGTCCAGGGCAAGGAGCCGCTCTCCTGCCCTGTGCCCAGAGGCAGGACTGACTGGGTGGGGGCAGGGCAGAGTCCAAGGGAAGAGACAAATATCGAAAACCCGGGGGCTGAACGTCACCTGTCACCAAAAACTGCAGCACAAGGCACCCAAGTTTGGCATTGTCCATCCCGGCTGCCCCTGCTCTAACCCCTAGACCCCACTCCCTTCCCGGAGCCAGGGAGAGAACCCAGGAGTCCTAGCTCCCAGCCCCTCCTGCTCTAACCACCAGCCCCCACTCCCCTCCCAGAGCCGGGGAGAGAACCCAGGTGTCCTGGCTCCCAGCCCCCCTGCTCTGACCCACCAGCCCCCATCCCCTTCCCACAGCTGGGGAGGGAACCCAGGAGTCCTGGCTCCCAGCCCCCCCGGCTCTGACCCACCAGCCCCCACCCCCCTCCCACAGCTGGGGAAGGAACCCAGGAGTCCGGGCTCCCAGTCCCCTCCCCCACTTGACAAAGAAATCACCCCCCCACAGGTTCCCCCTGAATGCAGAAGATGCCCCCCCCCTTACCGGCTCGGTGCCCGCCGGCCCCGCTCTCCAGGTGGTAAGAGAACCGCGTGGCCTTGAACTGCTGGGCGAAGGATCCGGCTTGCTCCAGGCTGGGGATCCCGATCATACTGGCCCTCTGCATGTCTGCACCCCTCCCTCCCCCCTCTCTGGGCCTCAATGCCCCCCAAGAGCTGGTCCCAGGCCCCCCCGAGCCCCGGGGAGGTCGGGCCACATCGTCAGCCAGGGGCGGCCGATCCCCACCCGGAGGCTGGCAAGAGAGCGGAGGGCGAGTCTCCTTGGCCAGGGGGGCGCAGGGGCCTGCTCCCCCCGTCAGCGCGGGGCTGGAGCCATGGCGACGGCTGGGGGGCTGTTTTCTCCAAGGCTGGGGTGGGGTGCCTGGCTTGCCGCAAAATCCGCTACCCCCGTATCCGCCCACGAACCCCGAGCGAGGAGTGGGGGGAAACAGCCAGCCCACGGGAGATTTCCATCCACGCCGGCTGAGCCACGCAGCAAGGCCTCGGGCGGCCCCCGTCCAAAACAAACTCCAGGGGTTCCTCCGGGGCCGGGGGGCCGCGCTGCAGCCGTGGCAAGAGGCAGCCACTTCCCCAGCTCTGGTTTTGCCAAACCCCGACCTCTTCGCTCCCGGGAGGGTTTCGTCGGTTGCCAAGCGCTGATTTCGTGTGGGCTGCGCTGGAAACCGTTCCCAGCCAGATGCAACCTCCTCCTCGACTCCACAAGCGGGTCTCGCTCGCTGCCCCGGAGAACGGCCACAGCGCCCGGACGGCCGACTCCTGCCTCGGAAATTCTCCCCTCCGCTCTGCTCCTTGGAGGTTTCACATCAGTGGTAACCACCCATCTCCTCCAGGGAGAGGTCGCTAGCTGTGAGCCGGGCTTCACCCCTTTTTGTAGTCGGGCGCTGATTTATTTTCCGTCGCTTGGAAGGAAGATCAAAACCGGCTGGCAGCTCCGAATTCTTGTTTCGTGCCTTTAAACTCCCGTTTTCAGCTCCGGGCGCTTCCCAGTCATGAACGCCGATTTCTGGCGTCCTACGTTTCAAACCAGTCGGGATTTCTTGCCTCGTAAGCGTCAGCCTGGTTGTAAAGTCCCAAGTCACAAACGAGCCGTAAAGGCTGATGTTTGGTTTCAGTTCACTCGTAGACTCTGATCTCTGCCTTCGAAAGCATCAGACCAATTGTCAACTGGGGTTTCTTGGTTTCAAACCAGGTGTGAGCTCCGGTTCCTAAGTTCCAAACCAGGTGTGAGCTCCACTGTGTTGGTTTAAAACTAGGTGTCGGCTCCTGTTTCTAGCTTCGGACCCAGCTGTAAGGGCCGGGGCCTTGCTTAGCAGAGCCTGCGTTTCCGAGGGGTTATTGTCTAACAAAAGAGCCAACCTGGACGTTCGGCCGTTTCTTGGAAATCAGACTGGCTGGCTATTTGAAGCAGGGAACTCCACCTCTGGGAGGCCAGGGGGTTTTCTCCCAAGGAGAGGGGGGGAAACCTTCTCTGAAATCTGCTGCTAACTCCAGCCCACGGCTTCTTTCCCTGCCTGCACATGGTAAGGGGAAAAAAATTCCTCCTGCTCTGGGATAAAATGCTTCAAACCACAACAGATGGGAACAATGGGGGGAGGATTTAAAGGCACAGAGCCAGGCGCTGGAAAGAAACCACACGCGGCGAGGAACGCCCATCGATTACACACACGCCAGACTTGTCTTCGCTGCCACTCGGGCCTGGTGGGCCCCGTCGAAGGCTTCCCGGCTGGGCCCCCGTGCCCCGAGTCGCCAGCTGCCGGAGCATTGCCCGCCTGGCCACTTATACGGAGGGGAGGGGACTGGACTGAGTGGGAGCTGGGGAGAGACCCCAGGCGTCCTGGCTCCCAGCCCCCCCTGCTCTAACCACCAGCCCCCACTCCCCTCCCAGAGCCGGGGAGCAGGGGTTTCTGGGAGCCAGGACGCCTGGGTTCTCTCCCTGGCTGGGGGAGGGCAGTGGGTCTGTGAGCCCGGACTCCTGGGTTCTCCCCTGGCTGGGGGAAGGCAGTGGGGCTGTGAGCCCGGACTCCTGGGTTCTCTCCTGGCTGGGGGAGGGCAGTGGGGCTGGGAGCCCGGATTCCTGGGTTCTCCCCTGGCTGGGGGGGGGGGCAGTGGGGCTGGGAACCCGGACTCCTGGGTTCTCTCCCTGGCTGGGGGGGGCAGTGGGGCTGGGAGCCCGGACTCCTGGGTTCTCCCCTGGCTGAGGGGGGGGGCAGTGGGGCTGGGAGCCCGGACTCCTGGGTTCTCCCCTGGCTGGGGGAGGGCAGTGGGGCTGGGAGCCCGGACTCCTGGGTTCTCTCCTGGCTGGGGGGGGGGGGGGGGCAGTGGGGCTGGGAGCCCGGACTCCTGGGTTCTCCCCTGGCTGGGGGAGGGCAGTGGGGCTGGGAGCCCGGACTCCTGGGTTCTCTCCTGGCTGGGGGGGGAGGGCAGTGGGGCTGGGAGCCCGGACTCCTGGGTTCTCTCCTGGCTGGGGGGGGGAGGGCAGTGGGGCTGGGAGCCCGGACTCCTGGGTTCTCTCCTGGCTAGGGGGGGGGATCTTTGTTTCCGGGGCTTGGCAGGGCTGGGGAGGGGCCCCGCGGGTTTGCGGGGGACGCGCGGCCCCGCTGCACATTTGCACCATTTCACCCCGTGCAATTGTCCCAGCCCCCCCGCACCCCCCCGCAGCCGGAAATCGCAGCCGCGGTTTGCAAAGAGCCGCAACAACGGGGGAGGGGAGGGACGCGCGCGCGTGCACGAGACCCCGCCCACCGCGCGGGCGCACGAGGGGAAACCAGGAAGCGCCCCTGTGTCGTGAGCGCGCCACGTGGGTTCCAGCTGGTGCCCTGGAAGTGAAACTGCGACAGGCAGGAAAGGGGGCGAGGTGGGGGGCTGGATCTGGGGGGAGGGGGCTGCCGAGGGGGGCTGGATCTGGGGGGTGGGGGGCATACAGAGAGGGGGAGGGGTTGGATCTAGGGGGAGGGGGCTGCAGAGGGGGGCTGGATCTAGGGGGAGGGGGGCATACAGAAAGGGGGAGGGGTTGGATCTAGGGGGAGGGGGGCATGCAGAGAGGGAGAGGGGTTGGATCTAGGGGGAGGGGGGCATGCAGAGAGGGGGAGGGGTTGGATCTAGGGGGAGGGGGCTGCAGAGGGGGGCTGGATCTAGGGGGAGGGGGGCATACAGAGAGGGGGAGGGGTTGGATCTAGGGGGAGGGGGCTGCAGAGGAGGGCTGGATCTGGGGGGTGGGGGGCATGTAGAGAAGGGGAGGGGTTGGATCTAGGGGGAGGGGGCTGCAGAGGAAGGCTGGATCTGGGGGGTGGGGAGCATGTAGAGAGGGGGAGGGATGCAGAAGCTCTGGGAGCAAGATCAGAGGGGAGGCTGGATCTATGGGGAGAGGCAGGGATCTACCCCTATGCCTGTGTCTGGGATTCCCCTGGATTCTCTTCTCAATACTGTACCCTATAGGGATGGTTGTGTGATTGATCCTGAGGTGTCAGAGCCAGGAGAGAACCCAGGAGTCCTGGCTCCCAGCCCCCCCTGCTCTAACCACCAGCCCCCACTCCCCTCCCAGAGCTGCTCTCCAGCCCCCTGTAAACAGTAATTTCTTCCCAGGTGCTGCTCAGTGGAGACGACCCTGCGACCCGCTGCGGAACCATGACCCGGCCCAGTAAGTCCCAGCGCCGGGGACCAGCCCCAGTTCCAGCCTGGACCAGCCTCCAGCCCCCAAAATTATAACATCCCCTTAACTCTGTCCCCTTCTCCACAGAACACACTACAGCTGCGAAGAAACACCCACGCAAGGTGAGCCCCAGGACTCCTGGGTTCTTTCCCCGGCTCTGGGAGGGCAGTGGGGTCTGGTGGTTAGACCAGGGGGGGGGCTGGGAGCCAGGACTCCTGGGTTCTCTCCCTGGCTCTGGGAGGGGAATGGGGGCTGGTGGGTTAGAGCAGGGGGGGCTGGGAGCCAGGACTCCTGGGTTCTCTCCCCGGCTCTGGGAGGGGAGTGGGGGCTGGTGGTTAGAGCGGGGGGGGGGCTGGGAGCCAGGACTCCTGGGTTCTCTCCGCGGGGAGAGGACACGGGAGGGCAACTTGCTCTCTGTTGTGTGGTTATTAACAAGCTCTCCCTTTTACCCAGAGGAAGGAAGCAAAGGGTCATGGGAGAAAAGACCCAGGAGTGCCTCAGCTGTTGGGTTTCAAGGAATATGCGAAGAAGGAAGCTGAATTAAAGCAGAAAAGGGTAGGAGTGGGGGATGGGGGGAGCCCGGATGCCTGGGTTCTCTCCCCGGCTCTGGGAGGCTGAAGTCTGGCTGTGTCTCCAGGTGGCGGAGCTGAGGGCGCGGCAGGAGCAGGCCCGGCTCAAGGAGACCAGCCAGCGCCGCAGCCTGGAGTCCCTGCAGCAGGACGCCCTCCGCAAGCAGCGGGATTTCGAGCAGAAGGTAACGCAGCCCCGTCCCACACAGCCCCTCGGCTCCCAGACCGGCCTCCTGGGTTCTCCCCCAGCTCTGGGAGGGGAGCGGGGGCTGGTGGTTAGGGCTGGGAGCCAGGACTCCTGGGTTCTCTCCCCGGCTCTGGAAGGGCAGCGGGGGCTGATGGTTAGGGCTGGGAGCCAGGACTCCTGGGTTCTCTCTCCTCCCCCCCCCCCACTGTTTCATCCCCTCTCTCCACAGGAGGCCGGGCTGCAGCAGCTGCAGGGGCACCCACGGCTGGAGAAGGAGGGGTCCCGCAGGGCCTACTACCGTGAGTTCAGGAAGGTGGGTGTGAGCCGAATGGAGGGAGACCCCCATTCCCCTCCGTGGCGCTCAGTGGGGCCGGGCCATGGAGGGGACCCCCCACTCACTTCCTCCCCTGCTCCCCGCAGGTGATCCAGGCAGCTGACGTGGTCCTCGAGGTGCTGGATGCCCGAGACCCCCAGGGCTGTCGCTGTCCCCAGGTGGAGGAGGCCGTGCTGCAGGCCGGGGGCAACAAGAAACTGGTGCTGGTGTTAAATAAAATCGGTGGGTGTGTGGCGGGGGAAGCCGGATGCCTAGTTCTCCCCTCGGCTCTGGGATGGGAGTGAGGGCTGGTGGTTAGAGCGGGGGGGGCTGGGAGCCAGGACTCCTGGGTTCTCTCCCTGGCTCTGGGAGGGGAGTGGGGGCTAGTGGTTAGAGCATGGGGGGGCTGGGAGCCAGGACTCCAGGATTCTCTCCCCGGCTCTGCCTTCTCTTGGGCAAGTCCTGTGGTGCCTCAGTTTCCCTCGCTGGGGGTGTGAGCTGGGCTCCTAAGGGAGGAGGAGGGAAGCAGAAATGCTGGGTTAACCCTTCGTGCTCCTGCCCATCCCAGACCTGGTGTCCAAGGAGGTGGTGGCCGGGTGGCTGAAGTACCTGAGGAACGAACTCCCGACTGTGGCCTTCAAAGCCTCCACCCAGCAACAGAGCCAGCACCTGGTGAGGGGGGGGCGGCAAATGGGGCCTGGGACCTTTCCCCAATCTTGGCTTCTGGGATGGGAGGGGAGTGGGGGCTAGTGGCAGGGTACTGGGAGCCTGGATTCTCCCCCTGGCTCTGGGAGGGGAGTGGGGGCTGGGAGCCAGGACTCCTGGGTTCTCTCCCTGGCTCTGGGTGGGGAGTGCGGGCTGGTGGTTACAGTAGCGGTGGGGGGGGGCTGGGAGCCAGGACGCCTGCGTTCTCTCCCTGGCTCTGGGAGAGGAGTGGGGGCTGGTGGTTAGAGCAGCGGGGGCTGGGAGCCAGGACTCCTGGGTTCTCTCCCTGGCTCTGGGAGGGGAGTGGGGGCTGGTGGGTGAGAGTGGGGGCAGGGCTGGGAGCCCGAACCGCCTGGGTTCTCTCCCTGGCTCAGGGAGGGGAGTGGGGTGGGGGCTGGTGGGTGAGAGTGGGGGCGGGGCTGGGAGCCAGGACGCTTGGGTTCTCTCCCCCGCTCTGCAGGGGCGGGCAGGGTGGGGATGGATAGAACTGTGTGAGCCTTGTCCTGATCTGTTTGCTGCTCTCCCGCCCCCCTCAGCAACAGAGCAAGGTGCCTGTGGCCAAGGCCTCCTCCGAGCTGCTGGCCAGTGGGGCGTGCGTGGGGGCCGACTGCCTGCTGAAGGTGCTGGCCAACTACAGTCGTAGCCAGGATCTCAAGACAGCCATCAGTGTGGGGGTCGTAGGTGAGAGACACTGGCCCTTCGCTGCGGGGGACCAGGACGCCTGGGTTTTCCGCCCGGCTCGGGGAGGGCAGTGGGGGCTGGTGGTTAGAGAGGGGGGGCTGGGAGCCAGGACTCCTGGGTTCTCTCCCTGGCTCTGGGAGGGGAGTGGGGGCTGGTGGATTAGAGCAGGAGGGGCTGGGAGCCAGGACTCCTGGGTTTTCCGCCCGGCTCTGGGAGAGGAGGAGGCTCCAGTGGTTAGAGTGGCGGGGTGGGCTGGGAGCCAGGACGCCTGGGTTCTCTCTCTGACTCGTGTCCCCCGTGCTCTTGTTCCAGGATTCCCCAACGTTGGCAAAAGCAGCCTGATTAATAGCCTGAAGCGGAGCCGGGCCTGCAGCGTGGGGGCTACGCCCGGCGTCACCAAGTAAGCCCTCCTGCCCCACGCTGGGGTTTGGGGTCTCCCCGGCGCTGCCCTGCTCCTCGGCTGATGCCCCCTTGCTCCCCCCAGGTGCCTGCAGGAGGTCCAGCTTGACCGGCACGTCAAGCTCCTGGACTGCCCCGGCCTGGTCATGGCGACCGCGGCCACAGACGCCGCCCTGGTGCTGCGCAGCTGCCTCAAGGTGGAGCAGGTGGCCGACCCGGTGACGCCCGTGGACGCCATCTTGAGACGCTGCTCCAAGGAGCAGGTACAGGAGGGGGGCGGTTGGTGGAGCGCTCAGTGGGGCGATGGCACCACCAGCGGGGCCAATGCCGTCAACCAGGGGACAGGCCCTGAGAAGCGTCAGATCTGAACTCACCGGCCCGGGGCCCAAAGGAGCTCCAGTCTATTGAACCCCAGCCTTGAGGGTCCTGGGAGGACCCGTCCTGAGCTCCCGCTTTCCTGCCACAGCAGACATGGGGCTCCCAGCCCCCCCGTTTTCTCCCCAGTCTCCCCCCCACAGCTCCTTCTGGAGCAATGAGGAGAAGCAGCGCTGGTCTTTGAAGACCGGGGAGAATTGATTGTTCACCTGGGGCAGGTGGAGAGGCCTTAGGTCGGTGGCAGAGGCCATATGGTGGAGAGTGGGGGTCCCTGTCTCTCCGTTGGTCTGTTCTCACCTCCACGCACTCCTCACGTGGTCACCATCCCAACAGTTGAGTGTTAACGGGCAGGTTGTTGGCTCTTCCCTGGGTCGCTGGCTCCTCCATCGTCCACTCCAGCTCTTCCGTTCGTAGGTGTCGCTTCCAGCCAGTTCTTCACAGGGCTGGTTCCAACCCAGACGGTTTAGACTCGAAGCCCAGCCCCTCTCTTCCTTGTCCCAGGAAGGAAACGAACACTTCCTTCCCAAGGGACGAGATTGCTCATGGACGCCTTTCGGGTAGGCGGCCTGCTGCCATTTTCCGACTAAGAACGTCGATTAGACGAGAGCAGAATGGTTCACGGGCTCATCGGTGTTTCTTCCAGTTTGTCAAACTCAGTTACTGAGGCCTCACCCTCCCTGACTGAACTGACCTCGACCTCGTTATCTCCAGACTGAGTCTTGCCTGCATTTATACCGGCCTCTGGGCATTTCCACCACATGCGTCTGACGAAGCGGGATTCACCCACGAACGCTTATGCTGCAATATGTCGGTTAGTCTTAAAGGTGCCACAGGACCCTCTGTTGCTTTTTACAGATCCAGTCTAACACAGCTCCCCCTCGGCTACTCAATTACTGAGGTTTCCCTTTGATAAGTTCTAGTATTCCCGCTAGCCAGCGAAATGAAACGATGAATAGAATCTCGGGAGGAAGGGCTCAGAACGAGACGACTTTATCCACTGCGATCATCCAGATCAACACAGGCCAGAAAACCTCCCCAAACTAATTCCTGGAGCCGAGCGTTTCGGAGAACCTCTCCGCGTGCCTGAGAAACCACCAGCCATGGAGACCCCACCACGCTGCTGGGAAATTGTTCCGGACTCTCCTCGTTACGAATCTGTCCAGTTTCACTTGCCAGCCTGCGGATCGTGTTAGACCAGACTGAAGAGCTCGTTAGTAGCTCTTTGGGTACCTCCGGGGGTTCCTACAGACTGGGGTCAAGTCGCCCCTTAACCGTCTCTCAAGCGAAGTAGACCGAGCTCCTTGCGTTTCTCACTCCCGGGCCGGTGTTCGAACCCTTGACTTTTTCTCATGGCTCTTCCCTGACCCGTCTCCAGTTGAGCAGCAGGGTCCTGCAATGGGCGGGTGGGGGCCGCAGCGTGGGGGTGTCCGAGGGAAGGTGGAGAGGGAGACGCGACCGTGGAAGCGAAGAGGGAGGAGAGGGAAGTGGTTTGATGGGCGTGTCTGGCTGCTCCCCACCCCAGATCATGCAGCACTACGGTGTGCCGGCTTACCGGGACGTCACGGAGTTCCTAGCGCACCTCGCCCGGAGAAAGGGGAAACTGAGGAAAGGAGGCGTGCCCGATCACGAGAAGGCTGCCAAAGCTGTGCTGAGTGACTGGATGAGGTGGGTGGGGAAGGGGCAGAAAGGGGGCGGGGGGCACCAGCCCTAATCTGGCACCAGGGCAGGGGACTGGCTGGCTGGGGGGGTGGGGAATGGGACCCTTTAAGAGCCCCAGTTCTTTCTCCTTCCAGTGGGAAGATCAGCTATTTCACGCACCCCCCAGAGACCCACACGCTGCCCACCCACATCAGCGCCGAGATCGTCACGGAGATGGGCAAGGCCTTTGACTTCGAGGCGCTGGAGCAAGGCAACCAGGAGGCTTTGTCTGGTAACCTGTTACACCCCGCTCCCCTCCCAGAGCCAGGAGAGAACCCAGGAGTCCTGGCTCTCAGCCCCCCCTGCTCTAACCACCAGCCCCCACTCCCTTCCCAGAGCCAGGAAAGAACCCAGGAGTCCTGGCTCCCAGCCCCCCTGCTCTAACCCATCAGCCCCCACTCTCCTCCCAGAGCCAGGAGAGAACCCAGGAGTCTTGGCTCCCAGCCCCCCTGCCTTAACCACCAGCCCCCGCTCCCCTCCCAGAGCCAGGAGAAAACCCAGGAGTCCTGGCTCCCAGCCGTGCTATGTGCCCTTTGGGGGGCAGTACCACTTTCTCCCCCGGAGGTGGGTGGGATCAGAGCATCTGCTTACGGTGCCCGCTCTGTGTCCGTTCCTGCCCAGACCTCCCGTCGGTTCCCGTGGGCATCGGCCTCGTCCCCGCCGGCCTCACCAGTGTGGCCGGGGCAGAGATGGAGGAAGAGGAGACATCGGGAGAGGAAGAAACAGCCATGGACGAAGACAGAGATCTGGAGGTATGGAGGGAGGGGAAAAGCATGGCCCCTAAGCCCCACCCCCTACACCACAAGCTCCGCCCACACCGGCATCCCAAAATTGTCCTCCTGAGAGGCTGAAGCTTCAAAGACCCACCCCTTCTTGGTGCCAACAGGAGACTCCTCCTCCTAGCTCATTTGCATAATAGGCCCCACCCCATTTGAGGGATGAGCTCAGGCTCTCTGCAGCCTCAGGCAAGCAGTGATCCCCTTTCAACCCTTTTCTCCCCAGCCGTTGGAGCTAGAAACGTCATTTTCTTTTGATCTGAACGCTGAGATTGTGGAGTAGGAAGCCCAGTGCCAGGCCCGTGCCCAGCCTCACTCTCCTCTTTCTCCCTGCAGCTCGGCCCCATGACGGTGGAACTGAAGGCTAAGAACAAAGCAGCCGCTGCCGTGGAGAAACCTGTTCCCAGAGCCCCCAGCCTGGAGGAGATCTCAGCCCTAGACCCCCTGCACCAAGGGCAGGGGCTGCGGGCCGCTAGCAGGAGGCGGAAGAAGCAGCAGAAAAGAGCAGGTTGGCGGAGGGGTGCTTAGGGATTCGTCGTGGGGGCATCTAGGGAAGGCAGCCGTCCAGACCGAGCGATAAGAGACGGTCCCTGCCCAAAGGGCTCAGCCTAGAAATGGATGGTAGAGAGGGGAAACTGAGGCACACAGAGGGGACTTGGCCAAGGTCCAAGGCAGAGCCAGGAAGAGAACCCAGGCGTCCTGGCTCCCAACCCCCCCTGCTCTAACTACCAGCCCTCCTCCCCTCCCAGAGCTGGGGAGAGAGAACCCAGCCTCCCAGCCTCCCCTGCTCTAACCCACCAGACCCCACTCCCCTCCCAGAGCCAGGAGAGGACCCAGGCGTCCTGTGTACTAGGCCATGTTGTCCCTTAGCTAGGGCTAGTGAACTGTCAATCAGGACTCCTGGGTTCTATTCCCAGCTCTACCGCTTCTCTTTGTGCCTCAGTTTCCCGCCCCACCCTGGCAGGCTGTTTGGAGCTGCGTTTCATGGCAGGGCAGCTCCCCGCTCCCCCTTTGCGATTGTGCTCTGCTGGCCGGGGCGTGCGGGTCTCACCAATGGGGGGATTCTCACTGCAGCTGGTTTCTCCCCCCCACAGAGAAAATCGCCAGCAAACTCTCCGCCACGCTGACGGCCGCCATGAACTTCGGCGCGGCGGGCGACTAGGCGCGGCAGTGGCAGCCCCCGTGAGCCCTACACTCCAGCTACCTCGGGGCCGATCGCCTCTCCTGGCTGGCGGGGGGCGGCCCGCGGAGACGAGACCAGAGCTGCCACTATCGAAAAGTCAGGCTCCTTTTATTTCCAGCTAAAAGCCCTAGCGCGACCCGTCTCCAATAAAACATCACACGCAGTCTCCCCGGCCTGTGTCTCACTCAGACCCGTGCAGGCTGGGGAGAGAACCCAGGAGTCCTGGCTCCCAGCCCTCCCTGCTCTAACCCACCAGCCCCCACTCCCCTCCCAGAGTCGGGGAGAGGAGCCAGGCGTCCAGGCTCCCGGCTCGGGGGAACATTCACGCAGGAGGGAGCCGATCCCAGGTTGGGTTCAGCAGGATGGCACGTGCCGCCGGCGACCGAGCTCTTCTCCTTCGGGCGCAGCTGGCTTTTGGGGGGGGTCTCGCAGGGACGGCCGGCGCCGGAGCTCATAGCAGCACAGCTGGGGAAGAGACGTTCAGGCTGGTCAAAGCAGGGGAGCCAGGACTCCTGGGTTCTCTCCCTGGCTCTGGGAGGGAAGTGGGGGCTGGTGGTTAGAGCAGGGGGGCTGGGAGCCAGGACTCCTGGGTTCTCTCCCCGGCTCTGGGAGGGGCGGTGGGGGTTGGTGGTTAGAGCAGGGGGGCTGGGAGCCAGGACTCCTGGGTTCTCTCCAGGGCTGTGGGAGGGGCGGTGGGGGTTGGTGGTTAGAGCAGGGGGGCTGGGAGCCAGGACTCCTGGGTTCTCTCCCTGGCTCTGGGAGGGGAGGGGGTCTGGTGGTTAGAGCAGGGGGGGCTGGGAGCCAGGACTCCTGGGTTCTCTCCCCGGCTCTGGGAGGGGAGGGGGTCTGGTGGTTAGAGCAGGGGGGGCTGGGAGCCAGGACTCCTGGGTTCTCTCCCCGGCTCTGGGAGGGGAGGGGGTCTGGTGGTTAGAGCAGGGGGGGCTGGGAGCCAGGACTCCTGGGTTCTCTCCCCGGCTCTGGGAGGGGAGTGGAGGCTGGGAGCCAGGACTCGAGGGGGTGTCTGTGAGGCTGGGGCGTGAATGGGGGTGTAAGTTGCACTCACCCCGTCCAGCGGCACAGGAACGGTGTGCGTCTCTGATTCCCGTCGGCCGGGGCGTCTCTGCGGCCGGGCGCGCTGGCGGGCCGGGGAGCGGCTCCGGGGGCTGCTGGTGCTGTGCTCCTCCGCTGGCCCCACAACAGGGAGGTTTGGGTTATGGGGGCTCCTCGCTCCCGACTGGGGACCCCAGGGCACCAGGCACCGCGCAAACCCATCTGCCACTCCCCTTCCAGAGCCAGGAGGGAACCCAGGCGTTCTGGCTGCCAACCCGCCTGCTCTAATCCACCAGCCCCCACTCCCCTCCCACAGCCAGGAGAGAACCCAGGCATCCTGGCTCCCAGCCCCGCCCACGTAGCCCCCCCAGCGCAGTGGGTCGCTCACCCCAGGGAGCTCCTTGTTCGGGCCGGGAAAGGGGCTCCGGGAAGCCCGAGCTGGCAAAGTCGGCACTGCCCTGGCTGGGGTCCGGACCCCGCTGGGCCAGCAGGCGCTCTGCATGAGAGAGAGGGCAGTGGTTAGTACATGCCCCACCCCTTCCTAGCCCTGCCCATACAGCCATGCTCCGCCCTCTTCCATAGCTCCGCCTGCTTGTCCACGCCCACTGAGCCTTAGCCCCGCCCACTCAGGGGTGCCCTGCCCATATTGTCATGCCCACTGCATTCGCACAGGGACTGTCCCCCATTCTCCGCCCCCTTCTCTAGCCCCACCCCCATACCTGTCTCCTGCAGGATGTGCTGCATCTGGGCCTGGGTCTCCTGCAGCCCCCGCAGCACCTCCCGGCTCTGCTGGGCCACGTCACGGTAGGTGAGGACGTAATAGGTCAGGACGGCCAGCCCGGCGCCAGCACACAGCCTGCGGCATAGCCCCACCCAGCTGGCAAGGGCCTCCTGGCAGAGGGGGACCTGTCAGAGCGAGGACCCCGGCTCTCCGCCCAGAGAACCCTGGTGTCCGGGTTCCCAACCCCAGTGTCCGGCCTCCCCCACTCTAATCCACCAGAGCCTACTCCCCTCCCAGAGCCGGGGAGAGAACCCAGGAGTCCTGGCTCCCAGCCCCCACTGCTCTAACCACCAGCCCCCACTCCCCTCCCAGAGCCGGGGAGAGAACCCAGGAGTCCTGGCTCCCAGCCCCCACTGCTCTAACCACCAGCCCCCACTCCCCTCCCAGAGCCGGGGAGAGAAGCCAGGAGTCCTGGCTCCCAGCCCCCCCTGCTCTAACCCACCAGCCCCCACTCCCCTCCTAGAGCCGGGGACAGAACCCAGACGTCCAGGGGCCCAGCCACGCCCACGTCCCACCACCAGAGCTGGGATGGCAGATCCCCAAGGAGCAGGAATCCAATCTCCCCACCCTGGCTAGAGACCCAGTGACTGCTGAGCCCGGGGGTGTGTGGGTGGGGGGTGTCTGAAGGAGGGGTCTCCCCAGCAGAGGGTGTCCGGGGGGAGTGGGGCGGTGCTGGCCGGTACCGTTGGGTCTGAGCCGGCCTCCATGTTCTCCAAGACGAGTCCACTGACCACACGCTCCAAGTAGACATTGCCCCCAACCAGGCCCAGCAGGACCAACCTCGGGCAGAAGAGAAAGGGGATCACAGGAGGGGACAAGCCCGAGCCCCATTCCCCGCCCCCCTGAGCCAGCCAGTCCCTGCCCCATTCCCCACCCCCTTCGCCAGCCAGTCCCTGCCCTGGGGCCGATGGGAGCCGGCGCCCCCCAGAGGGGACAGGCCCCAGCCCCATTCCCTGCCCCCCTGAGCTGCCAGTCCCTGCCCTGGGGCCGATGGGAGCCGGCGCCCCCCAGAGGGGACAGGCCCCATATCCCATTCCCCGCCCCTACCTGGCCCCAGCGGTGCGCTGGCTGGAGGTGAGCAGCAGGGCGGTGCTGCCGGTCAGCAGGTGGTAGAGGAAGGAGCCCAGGGCTTGGGACTCCCCCACCAGGAAGTGATGCAGGAAGCTGAGGCGGTTCACGATCTCGGCAAAGGCCAGGCGTTGCCGGCCGGCCACCTCCTGCATGTCCTGAAAAGCCTCCCGGACACCTGCCGGGAGCCAGGGGCTGTCAGCACCAGTGGCTCCCAGCCCCCCTGCTCTAACCACCAGCCCCCACTCCCCTCCCAGAGCCAACAGAGAACCCAGGAGTCCTGGCTCCCAGCCCCCCCTGCTCTAACCACCAGCCCCCACTCCCCTCCCAGTGCCGGGGAGAGAACCCAGGAGTCCTGGCTCTCAGCCCCCCCTGCTCTAACCACCAGCCCCCACTCCCCTCCCAGAGCCAGCAGAGAACCCAGGAGTCCTGGCTCCCAGCCCCCCTGCTCTAACCACCAGCCCCCACTCCCCTCCCAGAGCCGGGGAGAGACCCCAGGAGTCCTGGCTCCCAGCCCCCCTGCTCTAACCACCAGCCCCTGCTCCCCTCCCAGAGGTGGGGAGAGAACCCAGGCATCCTGGCTCCCAGCCCCCCCTGCTCTAACCACTAGACCCCACTCCCCTCCCAGAGCCGGGGAGAGAACCCAGGAGTCCTAGCTCCCAGCCCCCCCGCTCTAACCACTAGACCCCACTCCCCTCCCAGAGCCCTGGCGAGAACCCAGGAGTCCAGGCTCCCAGCCCACCCTGCTCTCACCCACCAGCCCCCACTCCCCTCCCACAGCCGGGGAGAGAACCCAGGTGTCCCGGCTCCCAGCCCCCCTGCTCTAACCACTAGACCCCACTCCCCTCCCAGAGCCCTGGCGAGAACCCAGGAGTCCTGGCTCCCAGCTCCCCCTGCTCTAACCACCAGCCCCCACTCCCCTCCCAGAGGTGGGGAGAGAACCCAGGCGTCCTGGCTCCCAGGGGCTGGGGTTACCCCTGGAGGAGTCCTGCAGGGTCTGTCTCAGCAGCTCCCCATGGCGGAGGATTTCCTCTTGGGATCGCAGGGTGGCCTCTTGCGCCTGCGCTGTCTGCTCCGCCAGCTGCTTGGTCTCTTCCAGCCGCTCGGCTACGCCCTCCGAACTGGCTACCAGCCTGGGGGGGACGGGGGGTCAGCACCATAGCGGGGCCTTGATCCTGCCACATGCCCCCAACCCAGGCAGTCTGCTACTTGGCCACAGAGGCAGCACCGCCCATTAGCTCCCCGTCTGTGAGCAACGGGCTCAGGCTCTCTGCAGACTCAGGCAGTCTCGGGTCGCACCTCTGTGAGCGACGGGCTGAGGCTCTTGGCAGGGCCAAGCACGAGGGCTAGAAACGTCCCTGGTGTTTTCTGCCTGAGAGCTGAGATTCCGGCCCAATCACTCGACTCCCGGTGCCAGGACCTGGGAGCTCGTAGGCCCTCGTGGAGCCCTAGACACTGATGAACTCCGCAGACCTGGGCTGGAGACCGACCTCCACTCCAGGCCCCAAAACATGCAGGCCAGGCCCCGCTACACATGAAGCCCCTGCCCCATGGATGCTCCCCCACACAGCCCCTTCCCATCCAAATCTGCTTGAAAAGATGTAGGGAAAGGCTCTGTAGCCACACCCCATGCAGCCCCCCCCCCCCCCCACAGCCCCCCAGGTCTCCCCCCACATGGAGCTCCTCCCCCAGTCTGCCCCCCCAACAGCCCCCTCCCACCTAATATCCTTCTTTGTTTTGGGAATGGGGGACTCAGCCCCCGGCGTCTCTGCCAGCATCGGGGGGCTGTCGGGGTGGGACCGGGGGGTGCGGGGGAGAGAGTATCTGTCCTGCTAGAGACTCAACCAACTCAGCTGAGGCTGGCGGCCGGCGCCCCCTCGAGGGGACCCCCCCCTCACCTGTGCACCGTGCTGTCGGCTCGCCGCTGCCAGGCCTCGCTGCGCAGGAGGTAGCAGATGCTGTGGGCGTGGGTGAAGAACTCAGTGTAGACCCCGAAGGCCACTGGGTCCATGTGCTGGGTGCAGGCCCGGACGGAGCTGTCGGCCTCGCAGCGCGGGAAGGGCCGGCCCGACCTGGCCAAGGGACAGCGGGGAGCTTAGCCAGGAAGCCCTGGCCCCCATCCCTGGGGATAACACCCAGGTATCCTGGCTCCCAGCCCCCCCGTGGGGCTAGACCCCAGGTGCCCCCCCGTGGGGCTAGACCTCAGGTGCCCCAGCTCCGAGCCCCTCCCCCCAGTGGGCATAGGACCCGGGTGTCCCGGCTCCCAGCCCTGCCCCACTCCATGGGGCTAGGACCCAGGTGTCCCGGCTCCCAGCAGGGATAGGACCCAGGTGTCCCAGGCCCCAGTGGGGTTGGGCCCCAGGCGTCCGGGTGTCACCTCTGCAGGTGGCAGTGGGCGAAGGCCAGGGCGATGCGGCTCTGTTGCTCCTCGCCCAGCTGCTGACAGCCCATGTCCAGCCTGCCCAGGGCCCCCGCCCAGCAGGCCCCCAGCTGCGGGTGCTGGGCCAGCATCTGGGCCTCCTGCAGCCGGGCACGGCCCTGGGCCAGCAGCCCTGGGTCTGGGGGGCCCAGTCCCTGGGGGGCAGGGCAGAGGCAGAGCAGGAGGAGAAGAGCTGGGGGCAGCCCCATGGGGCAGGGGCAGGGGCTGCAGGGAAGGTCAGGCACTGGGTAGAGTCAGGGAAAAGGGTCAGTGGGCGGGGCCACTGGGGATTAAACACTATGTGGGCGGGGCCACTGGGGGGCTACACCCCTTCTCGTTGGGGGCGGGGTCACTGGAGTCATGCTCCTCCCATTGGGGGCAGGGCCACAGGGGTTAAACCACTTATGGTGATAGAGTCAGTGGGGTTAACCCCTTCTTATTGGGGGTGGGCCATTGAGGTCACGCCCCGCCCATTGGGGGCGGGTCACTTGGGGTTACACCTTCTCATTGGGGCAGGGCCTGTGAGACCTCTATGGAATCCAGCGCATGGGAGACGCCCCCCCCTTTTCCTGGTGCAGATGGTACATTCTGTCTCCGCTTTTCCCTTTCCCCCGCCGGCCTCCGTAGCGCTCAGGGGCTGGCCCCTCCCTTTGCAGCAGGCGGGGTTGGGTTACAAAGGCCTGTGGCAGCCACGCGCTGGCTGCCTGGCCCGTGGCGCTTCAGCGCCATCTAGTGGCCGGGAGGGAGAGCCGGCTTGTTGTCTGCTGGCGGGCAGGAAGCTAAGCAGGGCCAGGCGAGTTCACGGCCTGGAGGGGAGACGTGGCTGCACCCCGTGGCCATGCGCCACGTGTCAGAGCAGTGCACCACGCTGGACGTGTGCAGTGGCCCCACAGGAGCACACGCACGAACTCTGGCGTCCAGGGCAGATTCCAGCCCCTCCCCAAAACCGTCCACTGCTGCTGGGGGGGTTCCAGGCAGAGCTGGGAGCCAGGACTCCTGGGTTCTCTCCCTGGCTTGGGGGGGAGCCAGGGTTATAGAATCTCAGGATGGAAAGGGACCTCAGGAGGGTCTAGTCCAACCCTCTGCTCAAAGCAGGACCAATCCCCAGACAGATTTTTACCCAAGATCCCTAAATGGCCCCCTCAAGGATTGAACTCACCACCCTGGGTTGAGCTGGCCCATGCTCTGTTCTCTGCTCTCTTACAGCGCTTCTAGCTACCTTAAATCTGTGTTTTAGCCTTCGTGGGAATTCCACCTTCAATTGCACGCTGGCGCGCTGGGCCCTTACACCGGTGAGCTGGCCCCTGGGGTAATACCCCGTGAAAGCTTTCAGCTGTGTGTGCACCTGACGGTGATCTTCCCCCTGAACCCCCTGGGCCGCTTGCCAGCTAAGGAATCCCACCTTCAGCCAGCGCTGCCCCGCTGGGAAAACCCCCTTCAAGCCACGATTCTCCTAGAACTGCAGTTAGAATAGACTTTACAAATTCGATTTCCTACACCCCATTGTGTGTGTGTGGGGGACAGAACATGCTGAACGGATGAATAACACACAATTACATGGGAGAAAAATCCACCTTCCATCAATAACCCAGCTCCATTCCACCTTCAGTCACCACATTGCCCTGGGGAAGGAAATCCAACTTAATTTAAAGATTCATGTCCATTAACTGGGAGGTGGGATCCACCATGATTCAGCAAGCCTGTGGGCAGGGGGAGACTCCACCTTTAATCCACAACCCACGGCAGGTCGGGAGGATTCCACCTTAAATCCACATGGTGGGGAGGGAGAATTCCCTGTGAAATCCACGAACTGCAGGCAACAGGGAAAGGGACTAGTCCACGTTAAATCCACGATTGGAGGGGGGAGAGGGAGGATTCCACCTTAAATCCACGATTGGAGGGGGGAGAGGGACGATGCCACCTTAAATCCATGATCCGTGGGGGACAGGAAGAGGGAGGATTCCACCTTAAATCCACGATTGGAGGGGGGAGAGGGACGATGCCACCTTAAATCCACAAGCCGTGTCCTACCCCAGTGGGGGGTCAGTCTCAGCGACCATGGGGCAGCCCCCACCCTGCCCAGTGGCTGGGCCACGCCCCCTGGCCTCACGCCTCCAGCGGATGGGGGACCACGAAGGTGCTGTAGGCCCCGCCCAGCAGGGCCTCCACGTCGCTGCCCTTCACCAGCCAGCAGGGGGCCTGGTGGGCCGGCAGGGGCGAGTCCTTCAGCAGCTTGGTGACGCGCGTGGCCGGGACCGTGGCCCCCCCTCTCTGCAGCCGGGCGGGCCGCTCCCCGGCGCCCGGCTGCAGTCGGATGTCAGCGTTCTGGAACTGGCCTGCAGGGGGCGAGAGGGGACATGGGGTGAATGGTGGGAGCCCCGCTGGTGGCAGGACCAGGGGGGAGGGGAGAGGGCCCAGAGCCCCTTACCCAGCAGCCCGTGGGCCTGGGCCGAGAGCCCGCTGCCGTCCAGCACGTAGAAGCCCAGGTGGTCTCTCTGCAGGGGGCTTGGGTGGCTGTACCGATGGCGCTGGACCACGAACTCCAGCCCGGCGCCCAGCTGCAGCGTCATGTTGGTGCCCGGCCCCACCCGCACGCCCAGGCCGGGGCGGCTGACCCAGGCCGGGCGGCCGAAGGGCAGATCCAGGGCCCCCTCCCCCTGTAGCGCCACGCCCCAGAGCGTCACGGTGATCACATAGCGGAGCCGGGGAGGCCCCACCCGCACCGTGATGGCGTCTAAGTAGGTGCGTGGCCGATCCGCCGAGCCCGACCGTGGCGGGGCGCCAACCAGGTGGCCGTGGACTGACAGCCCTGGGGGAGAGAGCACAGGCCATGCCGCCGTCACTGAGTAGTCAGGGATCCCCGTCTCCTCCCCATCACTCGACCCACGGTACCCATGGCACCACAGCTGCTCCGGGATCTTCGCCACTGGAGCAGCGGAGAGAACCCAGGAGTCCTGGCCCCCAGACCCCACTCCCCTCCCAGAGCCGGGGAGAACCTGAGAGTCCAGGCTCCCAACCCCCCTATGCTAACCACTAGACCCCACTCCCCTCCCAGAGCCAGGGCGAGAACCCAGGAGTCCTGGCCTCCAGCCCCCCTGCTCTAACCACTAGACCCCACTCCCCTCCCAGAGCCGGGGAGAACCCAGGCGTCCTGGGGTGCTGAGATGCGGGGTGGGGGTCTCACCGCTGGGGGGGTCAGTCACCAGCTGGAGCACGTCTCCTGGGTGCCCATCCAGGGTAAAGCACAGGGTCTCAGGGGAGCCAGGCAGTCGTGCCACGAAGTGAGGGTCTCCGTCCACTGCAAGGCAGAGCAAGGGGTGGAATAAGGGGGGGGGGGAAGGAAGCAGGCTGTATTCCCACCCCCCATCACCTGGGTGTCTGCGCAGCCTTACCTGAGGAGGAGAAAGTGAAGAACTTGGCACTAGCCAAGTCTGCCACGCCAGCTGGGGATGGGGGGAGAGAAGAGAGGGTTATAGCCAGTTGGGTGATGGAGCATTCCCCGCCCCCCCCCCCCATCTTCTTCTCTCTCCAGAGCACCATGGGCACGGCTGGCCAGGCTGGTGCAGCCCAGAGTGACCACAACGGGCAGCGGCTGAGAGCCCACAGGAAACTGCTGAGTCTCCCCCCTGCCCTCACCCAGGCCCAGATCTGAAACATACCTGTGTCGCTGTCCTGTTCCTCTAACAAGTCTGGAAGGGAAAGGCAGAGTCAGGGTGGGCGTGCAAGGCCGACTGGCAGTCAATGGTGAAGCTGGCTCGCTTAGTGTGAGGGGGCTGGATGCCAGCACCGTGCCCCCCCCCCCCCGGCTCCAGGCCACTCATGGTGGCTGCAGGATGTCAGCGATCAGTTTAAAAAAAGATGAAGTTTCTAGCTCTCACGGTTGGGGAGAAAAGGTGGAAAATGGGATCAGTGCCTGCCTGAGTCTGCAGAGAGCCTGAGCCAATTGCTCAGTGATGTGCTGGAGGGTTGGGGCGTCATCTCAGAGCCCCAGCCCTTAATCCCTGCCTTGCCCCTTCAGGCTTCCGTGCAGCTGTGTCTGGCGGGGAAAAGGACCTGCCCAATTGGTTTGAGCATTGGCCTGCTAAACCCAGGATTGTGAGTTCAATCCATTTAGGGATCTGGGGCAAAAATCTGTCTGGGAATTGGTCCTGCCTTGAGCAGGGGGTTGGACTAGATCCCTCCTGAGGTCCCTTCCAACCCTGAGATTCTAGGATTCTAATTCTCAGCAGGTCTTGCTCCCAGGCCCCAGGAACCACAACTCCCAGAAATCCTGGTCTTAAAGAGCTAGGCTGAGCGGGATTTCCCTTAAAGGGCCAGTGCGCCGGTAACCCGTCCCCACCAACCTGCCTGGCTAGCCCACCCAGGGGAGGGCGCGTGGGCCTGGGTGTGGGGTTACCTGAGTAGTCTTCATAATCCAGGACACCTGTAGGGAGAGAGAGCCAGAATAAACATCCATGCAATTGGGGTGGGGGGGAAGATTCCTGGGCTTTGGGGGGAATCCCGGCGAGTGGGGCGGGGGCAGCGTGGGGAGCAGGGGAGGGATCCTGGCCATGGGAGAGGTGGGCGGCGTGGAGAGCACGCATGGCTTGGGGACCACGGGCTGGGGGAGGGATCGGAGAGGGATCCCAGCGGGTGGGGAGGGGGCAGCGTGGGGAGCACAGGCCGGGGGGGGAATCGGAGAGGGATCCTGGCAGTGGGGCAGGGATAGCATGGGGAGCAGGGGAGGGATCCCGGCCACGGGAGAGGTGGGCGGCGTGGAGAGCATGCATGGCTTGGGGAGCACGGGCTGGTGGACATCGGGGGGGCTCCTGTCTATGGGGCAGGCGGGAGGGGACGGGATCCCCACCCTTCTCTCCTTTGGCCGCCACAAAGCTGTACACGGCCGGCGGGTGGAGGGACTCCACGAATTCCTCAGCCACGTCCTTTGCTGACAGCAGCTCTGACTCTGCCGGCAGCAGAAGCAGCCACTGGCTGAGGTCGGCAGCAGGTGGGATGGAGCCCGTGGCGCCCGGCGTGCCGCGGGGGCCCTTGGACTCTGCCCTTGGGGTGGTGGCATTGGGCCCCGGGCTGGTGGCAGCCGTGCTGTTGCCAGTCCAGGTGTCTGTGACAGTCTGGGCCGTGGGAGCTGCTGTTCCCCACGAGAAGGGGGCCCTCTCTGTTCTGGGATGTGGCTGGCGCTTGGTGGCCGGCTGCAGGGGCATCTCCTGCTGGCTGGAGGGAGGTGCCGTAGCTGACCCTGGGCTCGGCAGCGGATGAGCCGTGGCCCTGGGGTTCCCAGCTTGGGGTGCTCTTCCGGGTGTGGCTCTGGCTGCTTTGGTGACACCGTGGGCCGTGGGAGGAGCTGGCGATGCCGTGGCGGTGCCAGGTGCCAGCATGGCTCGGGCTAGTTTGGAGGTGCCCTGGGACGTGGCAGATGCTCCTGGGACGGGCGTGGCTCTGGCTAGGTTGGGGAGGGCTGTAGCAGCTTTGGTGGCACCGTCAGGGAGCGAGGTGGATGTGGCCCCCGGAGCAAGCGTGACTCTGGAAGCTTTGGTGGCACGATGGGCCACGGTGGTGGTCAGGGGTGTGCCAGGAGCTCCTGGCGTGGCCCGAGCCGTGGTATTCTCCTCCTCCTCCGGCTTGACCACCACCAGCGAGGTGACGGGCGTGACGAAGTTATACTTCAGTGAGAGGTTGGTGGCCTTTTCGGTGAGCAGACGGCGCGCGGCGGTGTCGTTGGAGTGGAACCGGGCCCGGAGCAGCTCCTGGATGGTGAAGTAGGCCCAGAGGCGCTGGACGAATCGCCCGATCTGCCCCAGATCCGGAGAGCAGCCGAACGGGGCGGCCTCCGTGGCGTTGGCTGAGATATCGTTCTCCAGCTTCAGCTGCCCGGCCTGCCCGTGGCCCGCGGCCTTGACGTGCAGCTCAGTGGCCCCCGGGGCCAGCCGCCCGGCCACCACCAGCTCGGCGCCCTGGAAGTAGTGGGGGAAGAGGGTGCGGGTGAGGTCGGCGCCGTCGCGGTAGGACAAGGCCACATCGTATAGCAGCGGGCTGGCGATCTCGTCATAAAAGCCAGCGAGCTGCAGGGTGGCGTCAGCGTCCTCGTAGATGCGCCGGGCCACGCCCCGGTTCTCAAGTGCCAGGCACCGCAGCAGCCCGTAGTCGGCGTCGTCCCCGAAGGCCAGGCCGAACAGCGAGACGGAGCCGCCCAGGGCCTGCCGGGCGTTGGCCAGGATGCGAGTGCCTGAGGTCACGCCCGCCGTGGGCTCCCCGTCCGTCAGGAAGATGAGCAGTGGGATCCGCCTGGGGGACGGCTCCGGCGTGCTCTGGGTCAGCACCGAGGCCGCCTCCAGCAGGGCTTTGTTGATGTCGGTCCCTGAGGAGGGGAAAGGCAGAAGAATCCTGATTTGCAGCCTTCCATTGAATCCCCCTCCCAGAGCCGGGGAGAGAACCCAGGAGTCCTGGCTCCCAGCCCCCCCCTGCTCTAACCACTAGACCCCACTCCCTTCCCAAAGCCGGGGAGAGAACCCAGGAGTCCTGGCTCCCAGCCCCCCCCTGCTCTAACCACTAGACCCCACTCCCTTCCCAGAGCCGGAGAGAGAACCCAGGAGTCCTGGCTCCCAGCCCCCCCCCTGCTCTAACCACTAGACCCCACTCCCTTCCCAAAGCCGGGGAGAGAACCCAGGAGTCCTGGCTCCCAGCCCCCCTGCTCTGACCCCTGCCCCCCCTGCCACCCCAGTGACTCACATCCATCGGCTTCCATCCTGTGGACGTACTCCTTGGCACTGCGAACGTTGTGGGCCGTGGCCAGGATGGACCGCCCGGCCTTCCACACGTGGACGGTGTCGGAGAAAGTGACGATGTTGAAGCAGTCGTCCGGGTGAAGGTCGCTCAGTATAATGTGCATGGCCTTCTTGGTCTGGGGGCAGAAACGCAGCATGGGGGAGTTCTGGGGGGTGTGGAGGTGAGGGGCAGGGCAGGACGGGGTGGATTTCAGCGAGGGTTTAGACGGCGAAAGGGCGGCACCAATTGGTCTGGCTCTGTCGTTTTGTTTCATCGTGGGATTGTGGGGTGGCGTTACGTGTGCTATGGGATACACAACCACACACTGATGTGTGTCGGGGACTAGAATTCTACCTAGCGAGAGAATTGGCCGTGTACCAGTACACGTTACAGAAAATGGGAGACCCGATGTACATTGTATTTAGAGAGTCACACCTCATCGGTAGCTATCAAATCCCCATATAATGATATACATTACAACGGGATAGTCATCTTTTATTTGTATAGCTGGGTGTAGAGCTACAATGATAGCTCTGGACATATTTAATAATAACTATATTACAATGGGATATTCTCACATATATATGTGGCTATGGAGCCACAATTACATCTACACGGGTATCTATAATGCTGTAAAAAGAACAGGAGTACTTGTGGTACCTTAGAGACTAACACGTTTATTAGAGCATAAGCTTTCGTGGGCTACAGCCCACTTCTTCGGATGCATATAGAATGGAACATATATTGAGGAGATATATATACACACATACAGAGAGCATGAACAGGTGGGAGTTGTCTTACCAACTCTGAGAGGCCAATTAAGTAAGAGGAAAAAAAACTTTTGAAGTGATAATCAAGCTAGCCCAGTACAGACAGTGTGATAAGAAGTGTGAGAATACTTACAAGGGGAGATAGAGTCAATGTTTGTAATGGCTCAGCCATTCCCAGTCCTTATTCAAACCGGAGTTGATTGTGTCTAGTTTGCATATCAATTCCAGCTCAGCAGTCTCTCGTTGGAGTCTGTTTTTGAAGTTTTTCTGTTGTAAGATAGCCACCCGCAGGTCTGTCACTGAATGACCAGACAGGTTAAAGTGTTCTCCCACTGGTTTTTGAGTATTAGGATTCCTGATGTCAGATTTGTGTCCATTAATTCTTTTGTGTAGAGACTGTCCGGTTTGGCCAATGTACATGGCAGAGGGGCATTGCTGGCACATGATGGCATAAACAGACTCCAAGGAGAGACTGCTGAGCTGGAATTGATATGCAAACGAGATACAATCCTCTCTGTCCCCCCAGCTCAGCTCTCCCGGATGCCCCCTCCCCACTGGTCTGGTCTATGGGCGATCTCCCCCTGGCATCTCCACCCTCTCACCTGCTTCATCTTGGTGCCGTGCATGGAGCCGCTGATGTCGATGACAAACACCACGTTCTTCTGCACGGGGGGCAGGCCGCGGGGGGCAAAGTAGTGAACGAAGTAGCCGTTGTAGATCTGCCGGAGAGGGAAGGGCGCGGGGCCAAGGGGTGAGGGTGCGGCTGCCCAGGGCACAGGACACCCATCATGTGCTGGCGTGGTGGCGTGGGGAACCCATGGGACAGGCAGTGGGTGCCTGGGTGTGGGAGCTGTATGCACCCTTCTGCCTGGGCATCCATCCCTCCCCATGCACACCCCTTCCCTCCTCCCCCCACCTCATCCATCCATCCCCCGCACACACCGTCCTCTCCCTGCCTCCTCCTACACACCCCATCCCTTCTCCTACACACCCCATCCATCCATCCCCCCTATGCTCCATCCCTGCCTCCATCCATCCATCCATCCTTCCCTTCCCCCCCCGCAAGCCCGTCCCTCGACCCCCACTTGTGTCTATCTGCCTCCCTCCCCTGTGGGCTGTTCCCTGTTCCCTATTCCCTGGCCCTCATCCCCTCCCCACCCCCTTCTCCCCCAGCCGTGAGATCTCAGCTCCAGCCACCCCTCACCTGCACGTCTCCAGCCACATCTGGCATGGCCACGTCATACTGTACCACGAAGTCCCCCAGGATGCCCGAGCTGGAGAACGCCACCTGTTCCTGCGGGGTCGGGGTGAAGACAACCCAAGCGCAGTGGCTCCCCTTCTCCACCCGGGTGGACGGCGGCACATCGGCGTCCCCTGCAGAGAAGCTGTGGTAATCAGGGCTGGATGGAGGCTGGGAGACAGGGACCCCGTGGCACACAGTCCCCTGCCCTTAGAGTTCTCTCTGCAGACCTGACAAACTCATTCCACCAGCCCCAGCCCGTCTCGATCAATGTCCTGGAAGGAACCAGAAAATCCTCACTGGTGAAATGCCAAGACTCGGGGGGTGGGAAATAGGGAAGGGGCCGGGTCACGGATACAGAGCAAGCCGGGTGGCTCCAGGGAAACGCATCCCTCTGGGAACAAGGCACGCTGGCCGGCCTTACAGGCGGGGGTCTCTCTCCTGGAAAGCAGCAACCTTGTGGGTCGTGGGGGAGAATCAGCAGAAGAGGAACTCCCAGTGCGGCGCTGGGGCCCACGAGAACGATACAAGGGGTAGGGAGCCGGCCTGAGAGCAAGGGACTCCCGGAGCTCAATCCAGTTCACGTAACAAAGAGAAGGCGAAGGGGTGCTGTGATCCCCGCTACAAGCCCCTACACGGGGCACAAATCATAGAATCTCAGGGTTGGAAGGGACCTCAGGAGGGATCTAGTCCAACCCCCTGCTCAAAGCAGGGCCAAGCCCCAGACAGAGTTTTACCCCAGTTCCCTAAATGGCCCCTCAAGGATTGAGCTCACAACCCTGGGTTTAGCAGGCCAACGCTCAAACCACTGAGCTATCCCTCCCGCAAATATTTAACGACAGGCTCTTCGGTCCAGCAGAGGGAGGGCTAACCCGATCCAACCGCTGGACGCTGAAGCTAGACAAATTCAGAGAGGTCAGGTGTCCGTTTTAACAGTGAGAGTCAATAACCATTGGACCAGGTTCCCAAGAGTGGTGCTGGATTCTCCAGCACGGGTGACTTTTCCATCAAGACAGGATGTCTTTCACACAAGCCGTGCTCTAGGCATGACTTGGGGCAGCTCTCTGGTGTGTTACAAAGGAGGTCACAACAATCCCGTCTGGCCTCGAGATCTGCGACTCGTATTTCACGCGAGGTGACTACAGAAAGCTCCTACCTCGTCAGGCCACGGGACCGTTGCGAGACATTCCAGCGGGTAACAGTTAAGGGCCAATATGTTCCTACTGAAAGCAGGTTGGCTGGGCTTGGAGGAGAAATGTACCAGCAAAGAGCCTTGTTACTCATCAGCCAATTGACCTGTCTTGCTCCCTCCCAAAATTATCCCTGGCAAACTCAGAGGTACCACATCACAGGCTCAGAGCCTCCCCCGCCTAGCCGACCTGGGGGGAAACCCCACTTGATTAGCTAGGAGAGGGAGCGACCCAGATTGGGATTTCCGGATCCAGGTTGGTACCCACTTGTTTCCATCACTGGGTCTATTTCAGTCTTGAGTCCTACTTTAATGAGCCGTTTTCTAGAAGTGCCCACAAGTGCTCTGCGTTACACGGGGGTGGGGTGGGGGGGAGCGACTGAGGGGCCGAGGATTGGGGATTTCGGGGGCACTCAGGGAGTGGGTGCCCTATTGTTAAGCTGCCGGGCGCCGCGAAGTTAGGGCTGGCCCAGCCCAGAGGGGAGTGCTGGAGTGGCTACCAGCAGAAAGATTCCCTCTTGCTAGAGTGACTTGTATCTTGAGTAACCGGGGAACAGTCACAAACACGCCAGGGCTCTCGGGCCACTGAACAGCAGCAGAATCCCGGCTTTCAGGTTAAAAAAAGAAAAGAAAAGAAGAAGAAGAGTAAGTTTCTAGGCCACGGGGTTGGGGAGAAAAGATGAAAAACGTGACAGATGCACCAATGCCTGCCTGAGTGTGCAGAGAGCCTGAGCCGACCGCTCGCAGAGGTGTGAACCGTGTGTACCTCGCAAGGCGTTGGTGAGCAGGCGGCTGGTGCGGAGGGGCAGCACGTGGACGTAGGCGATGCCGGTGCGCTCCGAGATGCTCACCTCCACGGTGAGGTTCCCCACCACCTGCTGGGGACGCACGCTCACGGCGTGCTGGTACTTGCCCAGGTGCCGCTGCAGCAGCTCCTCGTAGCTCAGCTCGAAGGACACCTGGCTTCCGGCCGCTACGCTGGCAGAGACCCGGAACTTCTCCGTCTCCCGAACCCTGGGAAGGGGCCAAGCCAGGGATAGAACCCAGGAGTCCTGGCTCCCGGGCCCCGACCCTCCTCCCCACCCAGAGCTGGGGAGAGAACCCAGGAGTCCTGGCTCCCGGGCCCCGACCCTCCTCCCCACCCAGAGCTGGGGAGAGAACCCAGCACCCCGCTCTAACCACTAGGTGCCGGGGTCTCACCTAGTGCCAACATGAGCCGCTGTCTGGCCCTGTCTCCGGGCCTCGTCGTACATCTTCTTGGCTTGATGCTTCTCTTTCACCTCGGCCACATAGAGTTTATTGTTGATGGTGCTAGGATGGAAGAGAGGGGGATTATGGGACATGGCCTGAAATCTGCCAGATAGCAGCAGACACAGTGGGGGTGGGTCTCCTTGATCAGACCTGGTTCTGGGGACCCTCCGTCCCCATCCCCACCCCTCCATCCCTCTCCATCCCCTCCCTTCATCCACCCACCCCACCCCTCCCTCCATCCACCCATCCATCCATCCACCCATCCCCACCCCTCCCTCTATCTCTCCATCCCCACACACCCCTCTATTTATCTCACTCACACTCTCCTCCATTGCTCTGTCCCTTCCAGCCCCCCTCCATCCCCGGATCCCACGGGAACGCGTTTCCAAACCCCCTTCCCCTGCCATCCCCGAGGTGTGGGGGTGTGGCCAGAGGAGTTGCACGGCCGGGACCCATCCCGGTCTCACATGGTGAAGTTGGAGATGAAGGCGGAGCTGGGCAGGTCTAGGTCGAAGATGGCTTCCTTGGGCTCGGCGTGGGGGTTGCTCAGGTCGGTCCGAACACGGGTGGAGGCGTAGCGGGACACGATGGTGGAGCGGACGGAGAAGCTGGTCATGGTGAGCTGGGCACAGAAGCAGGGATGTGTAGGTGGTGTCTCCAGAAACCTTGCCCTGCCCATGGCTGAAAGGGGGTGTGCCCGGAGGGCCCTGTCCAGAGCTGGCGTCCTGGCTCCCAGACACCGCCCCGTGCCCCTGTTCTAATGCACAGGAACTAAACATTCATTCTTTTTAGTGAAATCAAAGCTGAAATTCTCCCGCCGCCCCATGACTCTGGAAGCAGGCCCTGCCCCATTTTCCTAGCAAAATCCACCCGGCCCCCGACAGATCGCCCTGCGCTGCTGCAAAAGGGGGAGAGTCCCGGCTGCACTGGCCCTGGGCTCTGGGTCGGAGTCTGGGCTCACCCAGCGAAGCACATGAGCGGCTGGAGCCCGGCTTCGCTCCAACGGAGACCCAGCGCCTCTGCCAGCAGGAAACAGACCAGACGCCAGCTGGGGTCCAGCTCCACGGTCAGTGGGGCCAGACCCCAGCCGGGGTCCATCGGCCGTCGCTCCGTGGAGTCAGTGGGGCCAGACCCCAGCCGGGGTCCATCAGCCGTCGCTCCGTGGAGTCAGTGGGGCCAGACCCCCAGCCGGGGTCCATCGGCCGTCGCTCCGTGGAGTCAGTGGGGCCAGACCCCCACTGGGGTCCATCAGCCAGAGCTCCATGGAGTCAGTGGGGCCAGACCCCCAGCCGGGGTCCATCGGCCGTCGCTCCGTGGAGTCAGCGGGGCCAGACCCCCAGCCGGGGTCCATCGGCCGTCGCTCCGTGGAGTCAGCGGGGCCAGACCCCCAGCCGGGGTCCATCGGCCGTCGCTCCGTGGAGTCAGCGGGGCCAGACCCCAGCCGGGGTCCATCGGCCGTCGCTCCGTGGAGTCAGCGGGGCCAGACCCCAGCCGGGGTCCATCGGCCGTCGCTCCGTGGAGTCAGCGGGGCCAGACCCCAGCCGGGGTCCATCGGCCGTCGCTCCGTGGAGTCAGCGGGGCCAGACCCCAGCCGGGGTCCATCGGCCGTCGCTCCGTGGAGTCAGCGGGGCCAGACCCCCAGCTATACATGCCTTCTCTTTCCGTTGGCAGAACTCAGTGGTTTTAATTTTTATTGGCTCTTTTCTCTCCTCCGCCCAGCCTCAGCATTGCACACCCATAGTACGGTCGCACCAGAAGGTCTCGATTAGGATCAGCCTTAGCTGCGCTAGGTGCTGGATAAACAGACCGAAAGATCCAGCGTCTGCCTTACAATCTAGAGACAAGTGACCCAGCCCAACTGATGCAGACTATAACCACAGCTGTTGCAATAAGAAGAGTTTTGACTAGGGGAGGAGATGGGATCAGAGTGGTTAGATGACTAGATTGGAATCAGGACTCCTGGGTTCTCTCCCCAGCTCGGGGAGGGGAGTGGGGGCTGGTGGGTTAGAGTGGGGGGGGGCTCGGAGCCAGGACTCCTGGGTTCTCTCCCAGCTCTGGGAGGGGAGTGGGGGCTGGTGGTTAGAGCAGGGGGGGCTGGGAGCCAGGACTCCTGGGTTCTCTCCCTGGCTCTGGGAGGGGAGTGGGGGCTGGTGGGTTAGAGCAGGGGGGGCTGGGAGCCAGGATGCCTGGGTTCTCTCCCCGGCTCTGGGAGGGGAGTGGGGGCTAGCGGTTAGAGCGGGGGGGACTGGGAGCCAGGACTCCTGGGTTCTCTCCCCGGCTCTCGGAGGGGAGTGGGGGCTAGCGGTTAGAGCGGGGGGGGACTGGGAGCCAGGACTCCTGGGTTCTCTCCCCGGCTCTGGGAGGGAAGTGGGGGCTAGCGGTTAGAGCAGAGAACGTGTGGTACAATTGCGATTTGGAGATGAGAAACAACGTCAGGGCTCCTGGGTTTCACGTCTTCTGCTGTAGCCACCAGACCCCAAAACGCAGCAAGGGGGTAAAAAGCCTCAGCCTCACCTCTGGGATATGGGGGTGCCCGGTGCTGGGTGCAGGCTGCAGGCACAGTAGGAGAGCAAGGGAAAAGAGCAGCGGCTGTCTCAGCATTGGCATGATGAGTCCCCGCAGCGCCGCCGAGAAGCACCAACCTCTGAGATCTCTTTTTTGGACGCACTTTTTAAAGCTTCACGGGTTTTTTTCCCCCCCGCACCTCTCAATGTAGCATTCATGCGGACACAAGCTGGGATTGTCCGCCCCTCGGAGGCTGGAGGGAGGCCAGGCCTTCGCTCTCCCCTCCGTAAGATGAAACGAAAACAAAATGTTCAGGCGAGTCCGTGCCCTGGGTTAAAAAGGACAAAAATGCGAGGGAGCCCGCGGCAGGTCAGTGGAAAAGGAGCTGGCCCTGCGTGCCTGGCTGGGCTGAGGATGGGTCCGGTTCAAGGGTTGCAGGTGTGAAGGATTTCCTCCGAGGAGCCCCGGGGATTTCACACCAGTTAGATCCCCGTGATCCATGAGGGCCTTTCTTCCCATGGGGCCAGACGGGATGGCTGGGATCATCCAGTCTGCCCTCCCGCACAGCCCAGGCCAGAGGACTGCCCCCCACAAAGGTTGGATGACTGGGGGAAAGGGTTGGGGGCCCTTCTTCTCTAGAGGGCGCCAGCCCCCATCAAGCCCTACGGCGGGGACTGGCTGGCTCAGGGAGGTGGGGAATGGGGCCTTTCCCCTCTAGGGCGCCGGCTCCCATCCAGCCCCAGGACAGGGGGCCAGTTCCTGGAGACCCTCCAAGTTCACGAGCCAGAGGACGTCAGAATTGCCGGGGTTACTTCTTGCGACGCTGATTTCCAAAAGAGGCAAAGGGAGAAAACTCCCGGCGTTGTGATTCACGCGAGATTCTGGGTTTGGCTGCAATGGAGGGGGGGGAGCCATGCAGCTCTGGCTAGGTCGGTCCAGAGAGCTAACCATGCTAACCACCCAGCCCAGAGGAGGCGCCGGGATCCGGTGGCTGGCGGGGCTGGAGTGGAAGCCAGGACATGTGGGTTCTGTTCCTGGCTCTTGTCCTTCCACTCTCTGGGTCACTGGGGAGAGAACCCAGGAGTCTGGGCCCCCAGTTTCCCGCTCCTCTAACCACTAGACCCCACTCCCATAGCCAGCTTCCAATCCCGCCCCCTTCCTCGGGGGTCTGGATTGGGACAGGAGCAAAGTGGAGGTGAAGGGCTATCAGTTTCTCAGAGCATCCCACACACAGCTCCTCTCTTTGGAGTAACCAGCCCCCGGACAGATGGGCGACCGTGATTCCCAAGTGCCTGCCGAGTGGGGTGGGCTGGGCCAGTCTTGCTGGATTTGGTCCAATTTCTCAGGGCTGCATTCAGCATCACCCAGCCGAGGCCCTGGCCCCTTCGAGCAGCTCTCTGGGCCTTCCCCTCCACGCTGGCCAGCCCCCCAGCTCTGATGCCCATTGTAAACTGAGGCACGGGGCTTCTGTGGCAGAACTGGGAACTGGGCGCTGTCCCAGGCTAGATCGTAAGCTCTTTGGGACAGCGACTGTCGTTAATTGTCTGTGCAGTGCCCGGCGTGACAGGGCCCCGATCCTGGTCAGGGGGTGTCTGTGCAGCACCGTGCCTGGCGTAACAGGGGCCCCGAGCTCAGGTGGGGGCATTTCTACCATAACAACAACAAGGTCTTTTTAAAACAATCTAAAGCCAGGGCATTACTTTTTGTAGGACCCTCACAAACAAATCTCTCTACGGAGAAAGAAACAAACTAGAGGATTTTTACCAGGGAGGGCTGTTAATCATCGGAAGAACTCACCTAGGGACAGGGTGGATTGCCCGTCTCTTGATGTCTTTTAATCAGGACTGGGTGTGGAAGATCCATCAGAAGCAATGGGCGCTATCCCAGGATAAACGCTGGACATTCTCCGGCCCGTGTCACCCAGGTCAGATTCAAAGATCTCCGTGACTCCTTGCAGTGTTGAGATCCCCTCCAGAGCTGCACCGATCCCTCGAGGTGGTGGAAGCTAAGCAAGGAAATAAACAAATTCGGAGCCAGGGCCTTTCTTGGCCCGGCACGGCTGTTTACAGCAGCCTCTGCCAAAGAGGGAGAGGGCCAAGGCTCAGTGAAAAGGCTTCTTCTTTCTTTTTGAAAAAGTCAAAATAACAAAACCAAGGATTCTGGAGCCACAAAAAAGAGGGAATTGGAAAGAAGCTGAAGGAACCTGGAAGGGACGACCCGGACGCATGAAAGAAATTAGTCATTGACAGGGAAAATGTGATGCCTGTGCTGGTGTCTTGGTTATTTATACGAGCGGAGGGCTTGGAATTCACCCCAGACCAGAGCCGTGCAGGCTGAAAATACCCAGTTTTTAGTCCCAGGGGGCTGGTGACCAAACATTTTGCATTTCCATGGCACAAACTCCAGCAGAAATCAGGCTCCCATCATGCCAGGCGCTGCCCAGACCCCGACCGAGATCAGGGGCCCCCCATGGTGCCAGGCGCTGCACAGATGCCCGTCACCAACAGGTGCCCCTTGTGCCAGGTACAACTGAGATTGGTGCCCTCACTGTGCCCGACGCTGCACAGATCCCAAACGAAAGTAGAGCCTGATCATGCCTGTCACTGTACATGCGCACACTAAGAGACAGTCCCAAACCTGACCACCTAAATAGCCAAAGGCTATTTTCAACCCATTGGACAGGTGGGGAAACTGAGGCACATGGAGACACTCCTCCCGATCTTCTGGATCCCCTTGCAGATCACCCGTCAGCCTTCTGATAACTCTCTCTGCTGGGGTCAGGGAGGGGAGAGGCAAGGGGGGGTGATCCTCACGGGAGCGGCCCATGCCAGGGGATCCAACGGAAGGCGGAGCAAAGGCCCATGCCACCTGCGCCTGGGGGCTGGAGAACGCCGCCCGTCGGGGGTTTGGCTGAGCCGGCTCCCAGCTCGGCGGATCCTGACCTGGTTTGGTTTCGGTCGCTCCTTATTTCGCTTGCCCACCGGCTGCGGCGGCTGGCACCAGCAGAGGCAGTGGGTGGCCTTTCCCGTCAAAGCTGCAACATGCAGCCCCGACAGGGTCGATCAGCCCAGCTGTGCGAGGTGAGGCTGGGAGCCAGGACGCCTGGGTTCTCTCCCCGGCTCTGGGAGGGGGAATGGGGTCTGGTGGTTAGAGCAGGGGGGGCTGGGAGCCAGGACGTCTGGGTTCTCTCCCCGGCTCTGGGAGGGGGAGTGGGGGCTGGTGGTTAGAGCAGGGGACCTGGGAGCCAGGACTCCTGGGTTCTCTCCCCGGCTCTGGGAGGGGAATGGGGGCTGGTGGGTTAGACCCAGGGGGGCTGGGAGCCAGGACTCCTTGGTGTCTGTGCTCTGGGGCACATCCTGCCCCAGTGGTTTCCCCAGGAATTGAAATTAGGGGGGGTGTTTGAATTTACGGGGGGGGGGGGGGGGGGGGGGCAAGGCCAATGAGGGGTGACACTGTGAGAGTGAAGGTGGTCTGTATGGCACCATCTAAAAACTGAAAAATGTTTCATGACCATTAGATTTAACTCATGTTTTAAAATCATCACAGAAATTAAAGTTGGCTACTCAATCCTTCTATGAAGCACTACGTCTACATCCTTCTTGGTTTCTTGTTATAATTTTGCACAACTCTGTTAATGAACTTCTCGAATGCAATGCGTTCATGTTTGGTGGCTTCTCGTGTATCTGGTACTTCCATTCCTTCAGTTGATATGCTCATTAGTTCATTCACATGATCAGGCAGAAGGCGACGTCTTTCAGAACACACAATTCTATTCAGTGATGAAAAAGAACGCTCACCTGTAGCTGTTGTGAGTGGGAGGAGCAAGAGATGAATTCTTACTTCTTTCATCCCAGGAAACCTAGCACAGAGATCGGGTCGAGCCACTAGTGATGATAAAAAAGAAGTTGAAGTCAAATCTTCATTCATTTGTCGTATGATATTCCACTCTGTGTTCAAATTCTCGATTCTGTCCTGAGCACATGGCAGCCCCATTGCTGGAAGTGCCGCACTCCACTCAACTGTCGGTGTTTTATAGGACAGGGATCTGTAAAAGCTACGTAGAGGTGAGTAGAATCTAGAAGTCGCTGTTGTAGATTTGTAAGAATCAAGTCTGTACTTTTTCAGTTGTCTTAACAAACACTTCTTGTCTTCTTCACTTAAGGATTCAATATAAATGCCTTCATTAGTCAACTTCTGGACTGAAGTCTTTGCTTCTTCCAGTACTTTTACAACGGATAGCTCTCTGATTGATCCAAATGTAGCTTCTATTGCTGGACAAAGATGTACTACTGTTGTAGCAGATGCCTGGATGGCCTTGTTTAATGACCCAAGTGGTTTCAACAGTAGACTTACAAGAGAGAGAGAATGGCAATAGTCTTCTCTGAACATAGTAGCAAAAGTAACCCACCAGCCTCACTCCTTAGATCCATCCCATCTTGGGAGATACTTTCCAAATCCAGTAATAACGGCTGGAGTAATTTTAAGACAACAGCCAAGGATTCGCTCAGGAGAAAGCCAGAGGGTTTTCCCAGGTTGGACTAATTTGAACTTCAGTCCCAGGGTATCTTCTATATTTTCCAAGATATTCAGTCTTTTTGGACTCTTGCTGAAAAAAGAATATAATGAAGACATTAAGTTTATAGCTTTTTTAATATCTTTTGAAGATTTTGCAGCTCGTACTAGTGCTAGTTGGAGTAGGTGGCCTCTGCAGTGCGTATAGGAGAGATTAGGGTTACACTTTTCTCTGAGCAAAGCTTGTACTCCACCATGTCTTCCAGAGAAGTTTGCAGCTTCATCAAATGCACAAGCAGCCATCTGTTTGGGGTCCAATTGACAAGCATTGAACTCTTCTCAGATGTGGGTTGTCACAGACGCAGCTGATGTGTCTTCTATAACTTGAACATCTAGAAATGCATCTACTGGCCTACCACTGACATCAAGATAACGTACACAATGACTTAATTCTTGATGCCCATTTGCATCGGTGCATTCATTAGCCATGTATGCAAATATTTTGAATATGGTGAGAGAGTTGGTCACTTTTTCAACTGTTGAGTCTTTCACTGTTGCACCGCATGCTTCTAGCCAGTCAGTTGAGTTTCTTGCAGAAAGATAGTGAGCATTTGCTGGTCTTGTTCGGAACCAGTGACAATGCACTTAACATTGGCCTCCAGTTTTGTAGTGTGTGGTGTCTCTTGCTTAAATAGAAAGTAGGATGCCACAGCCATGTTTATTCACATGAACTGTGTTGTGTCTCCAGCATTCTTAACAGCCTCATTAAGTACTTCTGAAATTGGCTTTGAAAGTGGGCTTGTAAGGCTTTCTGCATGTTGATGCAGTCCAGAGGCCGGGTGTTTTGCAGCCTTTTCACGTAGTTTGTCAGCATTGGCTTTGCTGATCGGTTTGACAAACCAAGCTCCTCCACTTTTACCAATTATAGCATTGGGAAGCTTTCTTCTTCGTAAGCTTTTTTGCAAGAGGTGCACCAGTAGCCACCTTTTGTAACTTCAATAAATGGGAACACTTTGACCGACAAACATCGGGAACCGCTTTAGGTTTTGGAGACACTGTTTCTTCAGTCGGTAGCTGTATTTGTGCTTCGGGCTGGTCGGATGTAGATATACCACTTGAACCTTCAGATGACATGTTGATATATTCTTGGTTCTTGATGAGTTCTTCACCTTGGTTAGTTTTTGAGGCCTTTGAGTGGAAAAATTGTTGTATTGTTTTTTGTCTTTTCATTTTCACTTTGACCTGCAACATATAAAAGAGATATGAATAAAGTAAATGTTTTGTTAGGATAATGCAAATTTAACATAAGGATAATGCAAGTTACAGCAAAACACATAACAGGTCTAGATTTCTAAAAATATATATATATATTTTTAAATGTATTTAATTTAAATTGACTTTTGAAAAGTAAGTCATCATGGGATAAGAGGAAAGGTCCTCTCATGCATCAGTAACTGGTTAAAAGATGGGAAACAAAGGGTAGGAATCAATGATCAGTTTTCAGAATGGAGAGAGGTAAATAGTGGTGTCCCTGAGGAATCGGTACTAACACCATTACTGTTCAACGTATTCGTAAATGATCTGGAAAAATGGGTAAACAGTGAGGTGGCAAAATTTGCAGATGATACAAAACTATTCAAGATAGTTAAGTCCCAGGCAGACTGCGAAGAGCTACACAAGGATCTCTCAAAACTGGGTGACAGCAACAAAATGGCAGATGAAATTCAATGTTGATAAATGCAAAGTAATGCACATTGGAAAACAATCCCAACTATACATACAAAATGATGGAGTCTGAATTAGCTGTTACCACTCAAGAAAGAGATCTTGGAGTCATTGTTGATAGTTCTCTGAACACATCCACTCAATGTGCAGCGGCAGTCAAAAAAGCAAACAGAACGTTGGGAATCATTAAGAAAGGGATAGATAATAAGACAGAAAATATCATATTGCCTCTATATAAATCCATGGTACATGCACACCTTGAATGCTGCGTGCAGATCAGGTCACCCCATCCCAAAAAAGATATATTGGACTTGGAAAAGATACAGAGATGGGCAACTAAAATGGTTAGGGGTATGAAACAGGAGGAGAGATTAAAATGACTGGGAATTTTCAGCTTAGAAAAGAGATGACTAAGGGGGGATATGATAGAGGTCTATAAAATCATGACTGGTGTGGAGAAAGTGAATAAGGAAATGTTATTTAATCCTTCACATAACACAAGAACTAGCAGTCACCCAATGAAATTAATAGGTAGCAGGTTTTAAAAAAACAAAAGGAAGTACGTCTTCACACAACATAAAGTCAACCCGTGGAACTCTTTGGCGGGGATGCTGTGAAGACCAAAACTATAACAGGATTAAAAAGAGAACTAGATAAATTCCCGGAGAATAGGTCCATCAGCGGCTAATAGCCAGGATGGGCAGGGATACAACACCATGCTCTGAGTGTCCCTAGCCTGTTTGCCAGGAGCTGGGAATGGGCGACAGGGGATGGATCACCAGTTCTGTTCATTCCCTCTGAAGCACCTGGCCTTGACCACTGTCGGAAGACAGGACACTGGGCTATAGGCACCATTGGTCTGACCCAGTAGGACCATGCTTATGTAAAAATTAATTACAATAATAAAAACCTTTAGTACAGAAACTCCCCAACATAATGACCTGTCAAGATAGCAACGATGTGAGATAACAACCTTGGCAAATAATGCATTTAAAAAATCTTGGCCTACTAGGAAACATATTTATATCAGTTTCCATTCCCAGTCACAAATCTAGCATTCTGGAGCAAAGTCACTAAAATATAGTCCAACAAACAAACGTTTATTTAACGTGCCCCTCACTTTTCCCTCCACCGCACCCCACTCACCAGTGTTGTCCTTAGTCAGTGGAGACTCCGAGTTCAGAGGTGCTTTCCCGTGAGTTCACCTCCCAGGTGGGGGGCAAGAAGGCACCTTGCTCGTTCCTCCAGCTGCTCACTGTTCGCTCTGGCCACGGCTGTTCGTTGTGCCACCGTTCACTCCATCGCTCTGTGGCCAATGGCCCTGCGCCATCACCTGCTGCTGCCACCTGCCCCGTGACCTCTGCGAGTTGGTCTCTTGAGGTTCCACCAGCTCTCAGTGATTTCAGCTGAGCTCTCGGGGAGAACCTCGTGTCACGGAGTATCGGGGGACTCAGGGCCCTGCACCCCCGGCTTCCTGCGATTCACTGCGACTCTCAGCCAGCCAGTAAAGCAGAAGGTTTATTTGGATGACAGGAATGCAGTCCAAGACAGGTCTTGCAGGCACAGACAACAGGACCCCCTCAGTTAGGTCCATCTTGGGGTCCCAGGGCATCCCAGCCCCAGCCCCCCTTGGGAGGTCAGAGCCATCTCTGCCTCCCAGCCATCTCTCCAGCCTCCTTCCCCCACTCTGGCTTCAGCGACCCCTCCCACAGCCTTTGTTCAGTTTCCCTGGCCAAGGTATCACCTGGCCTTCAACCTCTTCCTGGGTTCTCATGTTACACACTCAGGTATGCGCCCTCGGGCAGTCTACCATCCCGCAATGCAGACTATTCCAGCCACACTCCCCTGTCAGCATTCACAGACCACAGTGAGAACAGGCCCAGTTCGTCACATCTCTCCCCACTTCGAGACCGAACTGAGCAGGGTCACTTTAGCCAGTGACCCGGGGAAGTTCGAACCTACCCCCGTTCCCATGGATGCCCCCGCATCCCTCCCATTTCTTGGTGAGAATTACACCAGGCCCCTTCAGTTTCACGCCCCCCCTTAGGTCGGGGGTGCTTGATGGCACTCGCAGTTCGCATGTGGGAAGGTTTATGCGGCCTGTGCCCTTTCCCCACCCCCATACCTCTGGGGCTCCAACTGGGCTGTGGTCTTCTCCCAGCGCTCCAGTTTGGAGGTCTGTGCTTTGGGCTCTCTTGGTTTAGAGCCGCCCTTTTAACCTTGGCCACCCTCCGGAAACTATGCTGGGCAAGGGTCCTAAAGCTGTTTTCCCCTTGTCCCAGGCCTTCCTCCCCCTCTGACAGGGGTCACAGGATCCGCAGTACTGTCGGACAGTAACAAAGACCCCAGGCCAGTAAAAGCTCCGTAGCAGCCTCTGCTGGGTACGCCAGGTTCCCTGGTGCCCTGAGAGGGGGATGTCATGGGCCCGGCACAGCAGCTGGCGGCGATACTTCTGGGGTACCACCAGCTGCCTCCTGATCCCCCCTGACTCCATTTCCCCTGGGGGAGCCCATTCTCGGTACAGGAACCCCTTCTCCCACAGGAACCTTTTCCGGCCACCTCGTCCCATGGTCTGTACCGCATTGAGGTCGGCTAGGTCCCTTATCTTCCACAAGGAGGGGTCTCTCTGTAACTCGGCCTGGAACTCAGCAGCTGGGACAGGGATGGCCACCTGCTCTTCCTCGCCCGCTGGGCCTGAAGCTGCAGCCTCCCTGAGCCGTGTCCCTGGGCGTTCCCTCCCCACCAGGTTAGGGTCCTGCGCCTCAGGCAAGGCACCCCCCCCAAGGCCAGGGCGCAGTGCCCCTCGCCGGCTCTGACTGCGGGTCACAACCAGTGCCTTTTGGGGGTGCTTGGCCAGTTCTCCAGGTCCCCCCCCATCAATACCTCAGTGGGCAAATACGGGTGTACCCCCACATCCTTGGGGCCCTCCTTGGCCCCCCACTTCAGGTGTACCCTTGCCACGGGCACTTTGACTGGTGTTCCGCCCACCCCCGTCAGGGTCAGGTAGGTGTTGGGCACCACCTGATCTGGGGCCACCACCTCGGGCCGGGCCAGCGTCACCTCTGCGCCCGTATCCCAGTATCCATTGACCTTCCTCCCATCCACCTCCAGGGGAACAAGGTACTCTCTCCGGAGGGACAGCCCCGCGCCCACCGTATAAACCAAAAACCCTGAGTCTGGAGCATCCAGCCCCCTAGAGGAGCTGGCCTGGAGCTCTCCTCCCTCCTTAGCAGGTGGTACTCTGCCAGCCCCCCTTTCCTGGGAATGCTGCCTTTCGCCGGGCTGGGTCTCTACCCAGTCAACCCTCTGTGGGTTCGGTCTGCTCAGTCTGTCCCTGAGCCTAGGGCACTGGGCCCGTATGTGGCCCTTTTGGCCACAGTGGTAGCAGCCCATGTCCCATGGGTCCCCCCGGGTGGGTCGGATGGTCCTGACGCCGGATGTTCCCCTCTGATGGGGTTTTTCTGTATTTTCCCACGGGGAGGTCCCATGGTGACTCTCTCTCTGCGTTGTGGTGGGACTGTTCCTTTGGGACTCCTCCCTTTTATCTCCTGACCGGCTCTTTACGAACTCATCGGCCAGCCGGCCTGCCTGTCGCGGGTTCTCTGGCTTTCTGTCCACCAACCACAGCCTCAGGTCGGATGGGCACCGCTCATACAGTTGCTCCAGTACCAGCAGTTTAATCAGGTCCTCCTTCGTCTGGGCCCCACCAGCCCACTTGCTGGCGTATCTTTCCATGCGGGCGGCTAGTTGCAGATATGAGATCTCAGGGGTTTTATCTTGACTCCGGAACCTTTCCCGGTACATTTCAGGAGTCAGCCCAAACTCACGTAGCAGGGCCTTTTTTAATAGTTCGTAGTCCCCTTTCTCTGCCTCTCCCAGTTGGCGGTACAATGCCACGGATTTGGGGTCCAGTAAGGGGGTAAGGACCCGGAGTCTGTCCGCGGGATCAACCCGGTGCAGCTCGCAGGCCGTCTCAAAGGCCTCCAGGAAGTCATCCATGTCCTCCCCCTCCTTGTATGGGGCCATGACGCACTTATCAAAGCTCCGTGCAGTCCTGGGTCCCCCCTCACTCACCGCAGCCGGGGGTTCGCTGCCCTTCAATCTCGCCAGTTCCAGGTCATGCTGACGCTGTCTCTCATTCTCCTGTCTCTGTCTCTCTTTCTCCTCCCGTTCACGCTGATGCTGTCTCTCTTCACGCTGATGCTGTCTCTCTTTCTCCTCCCGTTCATGCTGACGCTGTCTCTCTTCATGCTGTCTCTGTCGTTCACGATCCTCCAGCTCTCTCAGTTTTAGCTCTTTCTCCCATTCCAGCCAATTCCGCTCCCCGGATGCCGAACGTCGCCGGGAGGATCCTCTGCTGGCCGGCGAGCTTCACCGGGAGGGTCCCCTGCTGGCCGGGGGGGTCACGGCACCTTCGGTATTTGCTGGGCTCCTCCCCACCCTTCCCTTAGGCATAGGAAGGAGGGGTCTCGGGAAGCCCTCAGCAGCCGGCTGACCACTCCCAGCTGGGACAGACACTGGTGCCTGCGCTGCATTTGCCAGGCTGCTTCCCTGAGACACAGGGATCAGTTCATTCGCGCGATCTTCCGCCTCCAGCCGGGCAATGAGCTGTTCTTTGGTGAGCCTCCCAATGCGCAGCCGCCTCTCCTTGCACAGCTCCACCAGGTCGCTCTTAAGCCGCTTGGCATACATCTTCCTGCTGGCCACTCACCGGCCTGTGTGCTCACAGCTCCCCACAGTTCCCAGGGGGACCCCTAGTGTGCCAGCCCTTCTCGAGGTCACCGCCTCTCTGCCAGGGTCGAGCTGCAGACTCCTCCGCCCCTGGGACCACTCGCTGCGACCCACCCCGGGGGACCCTGTTACTGCAAAAGTCCTTCTCGCTGGTCACACACTCCCAGGGGTAATAACCGTCTCTCTCCCACTCTTCAGCAGGCCTGGTCCCCGTCAATCCCCCTTCGTTTTACTGCTCCCCAGTCACTTACTGCAGGAAGCGCCGTCCACGGGGTGCAGTAGATCCCGCCGCTGCCACCAGTTGTCACGGAGTATCGGGGGACTCAGGGCCCTGCACCCCCAGCTTCCTGCGATTCACTGCGACTCTCAGCCAGCCAGTAAAGCAGAAGGTTTATTTGGATGACAGGAATGCAGTCCAAGACAGGTCTTGCAGGCACAGACAACAGGACCCCCTCAGTTAGGTCCATCTTGGGGTCCCAGGGCATCCCAGCCCCAGCCCCCCTTGGGAGGTCAGAGCCATCTCTGCCTCCCAGCCATCTCTCCAGCCTCCTTCCCCCACTCTGGCTTCAGCGACCCCTCCCACAGCCTTTGTTCAGTTCCCGGGCAAAGGTGTCACCTGGCCTTCAACCTCTTCCTGGGTTCTCATGTTACACACTCAGGTATGCGCCCTCAGGCAGTCTACCATCCCGCAATGCAGACTATTCCATCCACACTCCCCTGTCAGCATTCACAGACCACAGTGAGAACAGGCCCAGTTCGTCACACCTCGCTGCTAGTGAGATCTGGGGCGTCTCTTCCACAGAAACACTGTCCCACAGCAGGTCTAAGCACTTGGACCGGATTATCAGTGATTTCAGCTGCAGTGGTCACTGACCAGAACAAAAGACGATCTATGGAGCCTAACCGGCTCTGTCTTTAAACAGTGCAGAGGGGCAGGTCCCCACCCTCTCTCTTGATGCCCTCAATCAGCACAGGCCAAGTACAGGTCTACTGCCCTTTACTCCTACAATAGGAACAACATTTCTCCCCCCCCACCCTCCGCCTTCAAGTGATCTGTAGCCCAACCCCAGCCAAAATCTATCCCTTGGGCAGCACCGCTCGGTCTGCGGGATACCCGGGTAGATTAGGGGTGAATGTAAATACAGCCTTTCCCCCCAGCCCATCCGTAGCGGTCAGGGAGGGCTCACGCAGACGTTGCTGAGACGCTTCGGTCGGCCGACGGCGCCGACACCAGAGCTGCGGACGCAGCCAGGCCGGGTGTGGGCGCCTCTCCCAGCGACACGCATTGGCGTGGTAAGGCCGGTCTGAATGTCGCCCTTGCACGACGCTGGCATGTCACTAGGTCACACACCCGGGGGGGGCAGGGAAATCCCTGGCCCCGATCGGTGTCACCTCAGTGTCCCCCTGAAGCTGCTGTGGGGGCGGGGCCCAGGGCTGCGGACCCAGGAGACCGGGTCCTGGGGGTCCTGCAGCTGCAATGGGGCGTGCTGGCGGGGGTACGTGTGGGCGTGGCCTGTAGGGGGCGGGCCAGGGAGGGCGCCCACGTGCCCACCGTGACTGCAAACCAACCGCCATCGTGCGGGCGCAGTTGTTTAAACCCGAGGGGGCGGGGCTGGGAGTGGTGCAAAACGGGGCGGGGCTGGGAGGGGGAGCGGCCATTCGCAGCACGAGGCCGGGGGCGGGGCTGGGGGGAGCCCGAGGCATTGGGGGTGTCCCAGAGGAACAGGGCTGGGGAACCCCTGTGGGGGGAGGGGGAGCTCGTGGGGGGAGGGGTGCACCAGGCATTGGGGGTGTCCCAGAGGAACAGGGCTGGGGAACCCCTGCGGGGCTGGGGGCGCCCCTGGGATGGGGGGCCAGGCAGTGAGGACCTTGAGCCCCCCCCAAAGTGCCACCTCAGCCCCCCCCCCCCCCCAAGTGCCACCTCAGCTCCTCCCCCGTCCCTGGGACCGTCCTCCCCCCATGCCCCACTCCTCACCCCTCTGCCCCCAGCCGCTCCCCACCGGGGCCAGATGGGAGCCGGCACCCCCTAGTGGGGAAAGGCCCCAGGCCCCATTCCCTTAGCCAGCTCTCCCTCCTCGCAAAGAGAGTCTGGCACCCAAACCCCTTCCCTACCCCCACGCTCCGCTCCGCTCCCGCCTCGGCCCAGGTGGACAACGTGGCCCGGGAAGAGGACGACGCGCTGACCCAGACCCAGACCCCCAGCCAGGTGCAGCGCAACTTGGAGAGAGTCTCGGGGCTCAAGTGGATCAGAAGGTAGGGGGGTCTCTGTGGCTCCTGGGGGCCTGTTCTTCCCCCAGGGCAGCCCCCTCCCTTGGGGTGACACAGCTTGTCCTCCCGCTGCAGCTGAGTAAATTGATGCAATTCCAGCTGGTCAAGGATTAGAAGAAAATCCCCATCAGACTGGCAAGTAAGATGCCTGCTAGGTCAGTGGGTCTCAAACTTTTTGTCTGGTGACCCCTTTCACACAGCAAGTCTCTGAGTGCCACCCCCCTACCAAATTAAACACACTTTTTAATATATTTAACGCCATTACAAATGCTGGAGCCAAGCAGGGTTTGGGGGGGAGGGTGACAGCTCCCGACCCCCCATGTAATAACCTGAGGGGTCCCGACCCCCCGTTTGAGGACTGCTGTGCTAGATGGTCATGGAGTTGGGGGGGGGGTTCCACAGCCCCCTTCAGGTTAGCAGAGGGGCTCCCCGAGGCCACTTCTCTTCCCCACTCAGTCTGAACCCAGGTCTCTGACGCAGCAGAGTCAGGATTCAGCAAGGTGCTTTTCACACGGCACGTGCCACATCTACGCGCTTGGATGAGCTTTTCTGTAGTCACGGCCCTGCGCTCCCTTCCCAGAGCCGGGGAGAGAACCCAGGAGTCCTGACTCACAGCCCCCCCTGCCCTAACCCCTAGACCCCACTCCCCTCCCCGAGCTGCAGATGGAACCCAGGGGTCCTGATTTCCCAGGCACCTGCAAGGGTTGAAACCTTCAGAGCCCCGACTTGAATCCCCATGAGGCAGGTTATGGGATCCCCAGGAGGAGGACGGGGTGTCTGATGGGGAGGTGGCTGTCAACTCCAGACCCCTGGGTTCCATTTCCGGTTCTGCCACTACCTGCCAGCAGGGGGTGCTAGGAGCCATCGGAAAGGCTGTAACAGGGCTCCCCCGCTTCCCCCTTGTAGGTGTTCTGAAGAATCCCATCAAAGACTGCAAAGAGGTCTACTCCGAGATCACTAACCTAGCCAGCAGGACCCTCGGGCAGGTGACGCTCTTCCGGGGCAGTGCCAGGCGCTAGGGGGCACCCTGCTGCATGAGGGACCATCTTTCAACTGAGCGATCTTTACACATAGTTCAGAGCCGTTATGTTTGCCTTGCGGTGGTGGGTCGGTCTTGGCTACTTTATGTTGTAGCCCTTTCCTCTTGCCACTCCCCTCCTAATGTCAGAAATAGAACCCAGGCATCCTGGTTCCCAGCCCCCTTGTTCTACCCATTAAACTTCACTTACCTCTTTGTCAGGGATAAAACCTGACTCCCAGATCTCCTTGCTCTAGCCCCTAGACGTCACTCCCTTCCCAATGTCCGAGAGAGAACATAAGAACGGCCAGACTGGGCCAGACCAATGGTCCATCTAGCCCAGTGTCCTGTCTTCCGACAGTGGCCAGTGCCAGGTGCCCCAGAGGGAACGAACAGAACTGGTGATCCATCCCCTGTCGCCCATTCCCAGCTCCTGGCAAACAGAGGCTAGGGACACCGTCCCCGCCCAGCCTGGCTAGTAGCCACTGAAAGAGAGAACTGAGGAGTCCTGGCTCTCTGCACCCCCTCCTCTAATCACGAGACTCCGCTCCCCATCCCACGCCTCTGTGCAGTTAACCCCCCCCCAGGTGTTTGGGCTGCAACTGGTGGAGATAGACAACAAGCATCACATCTACATCCTGGTGAGCAACCTGCCGCGCCTGGATGGGGAGAACCTGAAACAGTAAGGGAGGGAGGGAGGCTGTCACAGATCCCCCCCCCCCCCCCGTCTTGGAAGGCTTCCAAGCCCTCAAGGGTTAATCCCTGCCATTAGGCTCCACCCACCCAATCCCAGGGCTGATCCCTGTCTGCGCCCATCCTTGCATTTTGGTCCCCTGCCCCCTAGTGGCCAGACGGCTGCCTTGCGGTGTCCATGCCAGGCTGGAGGTCTGCTGGGAGGTCTAGAGGCTATCCCCCGCTCTAATGGTTACAGCAAGGGAGGCAGGACTCCTGGGTTAAAAAAAAGGGGGGGGGGGCTGGGGGTGGAAGAAAAAACAAAAGCAAACCAAGAGCCACTGGAGCATAGGGAAAATTGGTGGGGGCTGAGCACCCACCGGCAGCTCCCCGCCCCGCCCCCCTGCCCCAGCTCGCCTCCGCTCCGCCTCCTGCTTCTCCCCCCTCCCTCCAGCACTTGTGCCGCCATACAGCTGATTAGCGCAAGCCTGGGAGGGAGGAGGAGGAATGTGGCGTGCTTGGGGAAGAGGCAGGGCCAGGGAAGGGATTTGGGGAGGGATCCAATGGGATGGGGGGGGCTGGAGGCGGGGCAAGGGCGGGAATTTGGGGAGGGATCCAATGGGGGAGGGAGGAGGCGGAGTTGGGGTGCGAGCCCTCTGCGCCGGTGGGCAAAATATCGGGACAATTCGTGTCCCAACCGAACAAGTAAATATCGGGACAGTCCCAGTAAAATCGGGACGTCTGGTCACCCTACCTGGGTTCTATCCCCCGCTCGGGGAGGGGAGTGGGGTCTAGTAGTTAGAGTGCGGGAGGCTGGGAGCTAGGACGCCAGGGTTCTTTTTCCAGCTCTGGAGGGTTTGAGCGGAGTCTTTGCTCTGCCATTAAACCCCTTACCTCCTTGTCCAGATCCCAGTCCTCCGCAGAGATCCCCAGGTGAGTGACGCCCCCCTTGTGCATTGCACGGACCATCGCACGGCCAAGCTGGACTTCCTCATCGTCCTCAGCTTCATCTTCATGAAGGGCAATGGTGCTAAGGAGTGTAAGCCCCGCCCCTTCCCTGTGGGCCCCGCCTCCTGACGGACAGGCTCTCTCTGCCCTTTCAGCTGATGTGTGCAGGTTGAACCCAGGTAGGTGTGGAGTCTGGGATACCAGGGATTAATCTCCTCCCCCTCTGGGCACCAGCCAGCCAATGGAGGGGCTTGCAGAGCCGGGGTGTGGCAGCAGGGGGGCTGTGCACCCCGAGGCCCGGCCCCTTTAACACATTCCTATCCCCAACCCTTCCAGAAACAGACACGAGGTCTTTGGGGATGTCAGGGAGTTGGTGACTGTGGAATTTGTCCAGCAAAAGTAAGTTTGGGCTTGTCAGGGAGGGGAGTGGTTAGAGCGAGGTGGGGGGAGCCAGGACTCCTGGGTTCTGTGGCCGGCTCTGGGACGGGAGTGGGGGCTGGTGGGATAGGGGAGGTGAAGGGCTGGCGGTGAGTCCTGGCTCTCACTCACCATAGGGGAGCTTTGGGCCTGTCCGAGGTGCTGTGGTGGGTCGGGTGGCTGCTCTGTGAGCCCGGGGGTGGGCGGTTTGAATCCCGCGTGGCTGGCGGAGCCCAGAGCCTGGCCCTTTATACCCTGCCGCAGAGAACCTTGCTGCCCTGCCACACAGGTGGTTGGTTCCCTGTGCCCGCAGGTGTCAGGGACACACACAGCCTGGGCTGGCCCTTTACCCTTCTCTGGCGACTGGCGAGATCAAGCGAGCCATTTTCCTGAGGGGGAGGGGTAGAGTGGGAAGCCCCAAGACCTTTGGGAAAGGGAGGGGCGCATGGAGTTGCAATGGGGGAGGTGGAGACGGGGCCCCTCAGGGACTGCAGGGAAACTGAGGCACAAGGAAAGGCGTAGTGGGCCAGCTAGAACCCAGGTGTCCGGAACCCAGTGGTGTACCCACTCTACCATGCTGGGAGCTGGTTACTGGGGTCAGATGGAGGAAGTGGGGCTGAGTGGTGGGGGGTGAGCCCCGAGGGAGGATGTGGGCAGGGTTATGTATGAAGATTTGATGGTCGCTGATCCCCGTGCCCCGACCCCTCAGGTACCTGGAGTACAGCCCCATGCCCAGCACGGACCTGGCCAAGTTCGAGCCCCAATGGGGGCTGCGGGCCACCAAGGAGACCTCCAAGATGCAGATCCTACACTTGGTTGCCAAGGTACGTGCTTGCGGGGGCTAGCCCCAGGGGCTGAGGTTCAGGTGCTGGGGGTCACTCAGAGGGCCATGGGGCTGTGGATAGGACGACGAGGGCTAAAACCCCAGGGGGGATAGTCCTTGGGCAACCAAGGGGGCTGAGGTTTGGGGGCAGTCGACTGTGCCCCCTAAGGGCTGCTGGTGCCCATGTGGGCTCGGGGGGGGGGGAGCAGTCCCAGCCCCCGTTCCGGCCTCTGCCCGTCAGATCCAGAGCAAGGACCCCACTGCCTGGACCGGGCGGCAGCTGCAGAGGCCCTGTCCTGCAACACTAGTGCCCCTGGAGCCGCTGGTGGGGCCAGCCAGGGGGCACGCAGGAGGAAGCAGTCAGCCTCGGCCACTTCACCCATCCACCCCACAGCGCCTTGTGAACCAGCGGCCCCGGGAGCAGGGGCCTCTGCCCACGCTGAGCCCAGCGCCCAAGGATCCCCTGGGACACTGCCTTTGCCCTCCTGATTCCAGTGCCCCCTGGCACAGCTGCAGAGACCCCTCCTCGCCTTTCTGGGGCTTGTGCAAACCCCTCCCTCCCATCCTCTCCACAGAGGGGCCCAGAGGTGACCTCTGACCCTTGTAATTCACCCAACATTACTTTCACATAAAGCCCCTCCCCTGTTAGCAGTGGGGGTCAATTCTGTTACTCGGGGGGCCCCAGATCTTAGCATTGCACAGCAGAGTGGGTCGGGAACCTGCCAGTGGGGCTGTGTCTGCCGCTGCTGCGTTCCTCCCCGTGAGAGTAATGCCCCATGGCGATCACGGAGCCTTGCTGCGTGATTAGCTCCCCCTTGCCGAGCAATTGGCTCAGGCTCTCTGCAGACTCAGGCAGCCTTGCTCGGGGCAGCACCCCCTTGCCAAGCGACTGGCTCAGGCTCGCTGTGGGCTAGAAACCAATTAAAAGCCAAGGTCATGCGGAAATCCGTGTCTCCAGGAGCCGGGGCCAGAGGCCCCAGTCTAGCTTCACCACCCTCCTGGGGAGAACAGCACCAACTACACAGCCGTGGCAAAGGAGAGAACCGGCTTTAATGGGCAGGAGCAGTTAATAGTGGGGGGGCACCGTGCCCAGTGCTTCCTCAGGCTCCCGCGTCACGTCGACATTCTGCAACGAGATCCGGGAGGCACAGGGTTACGCAGGCCTTGCTGGCTGGAGCTGGGCCTGGTCCCATGGCTTTGAGAGCGTGGGGGTTTCCCCTCCCTACCCCTGATCATTTAGATTGTTCTCTGGGGCAGGGGCTGTCTCATTAGGGCTGTGTGATGCCTGGAGCCCTGATCTCAGGCAGGGGTGTCTGTGATGGACCCCTGCTGTCAGGTTGGGTGTCAGGTGCACCCCCAGGATGTTAATGGGGTTAGCACAGGTTACACACGGAGTTTAGTGGCTGTGTAGTGGGATGGGGGGCAGGAAGGGGGTACAGCCTGGTTAAGGGGGGCTGAATTGACTACACCTGCACCCCAAGCTGTGAGAACTGCCAGACCAAGATCTTCCAAGCAGGGCCATTTGGTGGGCTCCAGTAGTGCTGGTAAGGGGGGGCAGGTGCTGAGATGGGGGTGGCAGGGGGGAGATAGAGGAAATGGTTGGGGGGATGCAGATCTGCTTCCCCCTCCCAAGGTGGGGGAGGGTTGGAGGGGACAGCAGAAGCTGGGATCCAGGCGTGGAGGGTGTTAATTTCACATGGGCTTTTGTCAGTTTCCTGGTGTCCCTCAGTGCGATCAGGACTGGGAGAGTGCACTGGCCTAGCCCCCCAACTTGGGGGCAGGGGAGGAAGCCACTCACCTGGGGGCGCTCCCGGTGCGTGTTCACGGCCTCCACGTTGAGGAAAATGGACTCCACTTGACAACCTGCCAGCACCCCATAAAGGAGAAGGCCCCTAGATTAGAGCAGAGAGATCCATGCGCCCCCCTTTCCTCCCTGGGGCAGGGCGTATAACTGGGTCTGGTCCCCAAGGTTTTGGGGGGGGACCTGCCAGTAGGACACGAACGGACCCAGAGGGATCTGGCACCTGTCTGAGGGCAGCGGGACCAGCCCGTGGTGGATGGAGATGCACTCACCGTATGCCACGGGGGTCAGTTTGAGCACAGTGTGAAGTGGGCATTTCAGATAGGGCAGCTCCTCTGTGGGGAGAGAAGAGGGCAGTTAGATGGGGGAGTTTTGGGGTGCACAGGATTCAGCCCATGGGACACACTGTTCCCCATATTCACCACTTTTATGTGGTGGTTATATTTTGTATAAAGCATGCCTCATGAGGTATACTTTGAAAAGTCATAATCCGCTGAACATCGTTGTCCTGTTACAATGTTGTATCAACATTGTATAGGGAGTTATGAGATTTGGCTATATGATTGTTACTGATGTGTTATAATTCTGGGCAATACTCACAAGCCAATTTCCCAGGGACAGAGAGACACTGGCCAGCGAAGTGTTAAAGCCATGTCCTGTCTCATTGGACATTCAGCAGAAGGGGAGAAGGGCTAGACAAAGGCATGGACAGTTGATCTAAAGGACAGTTTGCAGAGTATGCCATGGAACCCATGAGCCGGCAGGGACTTTTTCAGTGAAAAGGGTCAGGATATAAGAAGAGTGGCTCCCTCTGCTCCCCCATCTCTACACACGGGATCAAAAACCCATCAGTGAACTGGGAGGACTGGTCCGAACTGGATGGCTTTCCCCTTAGCAGGGACCGCTGAAAGTTATGGGGTGAGAGACCTTTTGCTTGGTAAAGTTTACGAGTTAGCTGGTGCTTTTATCCTGGTAGCCAGTTCTGACTCTTGTGCCTGTGTGACTGGACAGCTCTCCTGCTCTCGTTAATGCCCTTGTTTTAACGGTTTAAAGCCAGCGTGGCGGGGGCGCTCTCCTCAGGTTAACAAAGGCAGGGGCGAGTTCGTTACCCGTTGATGGAACGACTGACGTTTGCACTGTTCAGGGGGGTCCTGAGCAGCGTGAGCCGCACATTTCTGGGGTGCAAGGCTGGGACTGAGGGATGCACAAGTGTCGCCCTGTATCTGTTTGTGAGCGGCTGGGAGAGCATGCGTGGCCCTTTGCTGGGGGGCCGGGGCATGGGCCTGGAGCGGCTGCTTGCCACTAGCAGAGCAGTGAGAGACGTTCGGGGCTGGAGAATTAAGGGGAGAGGCAGAAAAGGTCAGAGACTCGCCAAAGAACATAAAAGGGAAGCACATTGTCTGGGTCCCAAACCTTATTAGACCGAGCGGGATTTGGACCAAGCAGTTTCTCTCACCCCCTGGACGTTGCAGGTACGTTACTGTCCTTCATACGCAGGCTTCCCCCTTAAGCTTGGGGCCAGTCTCCTCAGTTCAAGTCTCGATCTTCCCCGTGTTCCTGCTGCTTCCAGCGTAGGCGGGGAGGAGAAAGGCCAGAGCATGATGCCCCTGTCCTCTGTTTTCTACCCTCAGTCCCTGGGCCTGGCAAACACCAGCCCAGACGTGTCAGAGAAGAGCAATCCCCCAGCGTGATGCCCTCTGACATCACTGTAAATCCCTTGCTCACAGCCCCCTTGCTGAGGTAGGGTCGTTGAGCGCCCGCCTGGGTGTGGGTCACCGGAGAACCGGCAGTGGCCGACCCCCAGACTTACAGCATATTTCAATAAGTCTCAACCTCTTCCACGTTAACGAGGTACATATTTGGACCGAACGATGGGGTTCAGCACATCATGACCTTTCCTCGGATACCTTACACGGCCATCTATGAACGATAGATATGGGGGTTACAGCTAGAGCGGTAGGGGGCTGGGAGGAGGTAGCTGGGGGGGGTACCTGCGCTCTTGTCCAGGAAGTAGGCCAGCAGGCAGCGCATGACGGCCTGATGGCAGATCACCAGCACATTCTCCTGCCGCTCCAGCTCCATGATGACGGGCTCCAGCCGCTGCACCAGGTCCTCGTATGACTGGGGACAATTGTGGAGGGGGGGCTGATGCCAATGAGAGAGACGCTGCCTCCCTCCTCCTCCTCCGCCCCCGGCACAGGTTAACAATCATCACCCAAATCTGCCCATAGATTCTCCAGTGGCAGGAAGTTCCATGGGATCATTGTGCGTGTGAAAAAACTTGCCCCCCTGCATCATGGGGCAGGGAATTCCACAGGCTAAGTGTGTTGCCAAATTCATTCCCTTTAGGAATACCCCCCGGCAGGAGACCCATCACTAAACTCCTGGGACCACTTGCTGGCAAGAAGTTCCACAGTCTGAGTGTGCTGCTAAATTCATCCCCCCTGGAAATACACAGTGGCAGTGAGTTCCAAAGGTTATTTATGTCTGTCACTATAATTTGCCTCCAAGATCATGTGGCAGGGAGTTTCCTGGGTTACTGACAAGTGAATCCCCCGCCCCCTTCATCCCACTCCAGTCAGGGTGTAGGGCACCCCCCTTACCTCCCCTTTGGGATATCGGTATCGGTACTTGTCTTGATCACGCAGGGCAAACTCCTCCGGGTGATGGGCCTGGATCTCCTCATAGGACATCTCCTCACAGACGCCCTGAAACACCCCACGCCGTTACACAGGGGTGGCCGGACGCTCAGGTTTCATCCCCACCTCTGAGAGGGAAGGGGGGGATCTAGTGGGTTAGAGCAGGGATGGGGGGCCCGGACACCTGGGTTCTCACCGCGTCAATCTCGTTCAGCGCCTTCCACTGCTCGTAGGGCACATGCAGGGCCTCGGCCGTCTGGATCGTCCGCTTCATGTGGCTGGTCCACACCTTGAGCTCCCGGATGTTCTGGCTCTCGATGAAGCCGGCCAGGGCGGAGGCAAACTAGGGGGGTGGAGAGGGGGTGACCCCCGTCCCCCAGCCAGGGAGGCACTGGCTCCCCTCCCTGTGTCGCTGCTTCTGGAATGGGAGAGCCCTGATCCCCTGGCAGCAACTGCCCCATCCTAGTCCCCCAAACCTGCTTGCTATGGGCCCCCTCCTCCATACCCACTTGCTATGGGGGTACAGTTTTCCAGCCCCCCCAAACGTTTGCACTCTGGGGGTGCCACTGTCATCCAATCCCCACCCCCAAGTCTCCTCTTTGCAATGGGCGCCAGTGCCAGCCCCCGATCCCTGCCCCACCTGCTTGCCGCGGGGGGAGAGCCCCGAGGCGCCCCCAGGCCCCGCCCCCACCTGCTTGCTGTGGGGGGAGAATCCTAGAATCTCAGGGTTGGAAGGGACCTCAGGAGGGATCTAGTCCCACCCCCTGCTCAAAGCAGGACCAATCCCCAGACAGATTTTTGCCCCAGATCCCTAAATGGCCCCCTCAAGGATTGAACTCACCACCCTGAGTTTAGCAGGCCAACGCTCAAACCACTGAGCTCTCCCTCCGCCAAGCCCCAAATCGCCCCCGTGCCCTGCCCCCACCTGCTTGCCGCGGGGGGAGAGCCCCGAGTCGCCCCCGTGCCCCGCCCCCACCTGCTTGCCGCGGGGGGAGAGCCCCGAGTCGCCCCCGTGCCCCGCCCCCACCTGCTTGCCACGGGGGGAGAGCCCCGAGTCGCCCCCGATGCGCCCCTGCAGGTTGTGCCGGCTCTCGCCGTGCCGGGTCAGGTAGATGGCGCGCGGCGTGACGTGGATGTTCATCAGGTAGTACACGGTGCGGCTCTGCACGTGGTCCTGCACCCGGTTCACCAGGTACCGCAGCCCCACGTTGAAGATCTTGATGTAGGACAGGGCGCTGGGGGGGGATGAGCAGGGGGTCAGGACGCCTGGGTCCCAGGTCTGGGAGGGCAGTGGGGGGGGGCTGGGAGCCAGGACTCCTGGGTTCACTCCCTGGCTCTGGGAGGGGAGTGGGGTCTAGTGGTTAGAGCAGGGGGGGCTGGGAGCCAGGACTCCTGGGTTCTCTCCCTGACTCTGGGAGGGGAGTGGGGGGGTCTGGGAGCCAGGACGCCTGGGTTCTCGCCCCGCTCGGAGCGGAAGGGGGGTCTCACCTGTCCAGCTTGTCGTCCAGGGGCTGGTAGTGGAGCTGGTAGCACTCGATGCGCTTGAGGAAATCCTCCACCACCTCCTCCCGGTTACAGTCCTTGTAGTCCGGACTGCTCAGCTTCACTTGCTGCAGGGGGGACACCAGGGAGATGGGCCCGGAGTTGAGGGGTGCGCCCCCCCCACGTGTGTGTGTGTGTGGGGGGACACCCCGGCCGCCCGCCTCCCCCCCGGGGTGTGTGTGTGTGGGGGGACACCCCGGTCGCCCGCCTCCCCCCCGGGGTGTGTGTGTTGGGGGGGGACACCCCGGTCGCCCGCCTCCCCCCCGGGATGTGTGTGTTGGGGGGGGGACACCCCGGTCGCCCGCCTCCCCCCCCCGGGGTGTGTGTGTTGGGGGGGGGGGACACCCCGGTCGCCCGCCTCCCCCCCCGGGGTGTGTGTGTTGGGGGGGGGACACCCCGGCCGCCCGCCTCCCCCCCGGGGTGTGTGTGTGTGTGGGGGGGGACACCCCGGGCCGCCCGCCTCCCCCCCGTGTGTGTGTGTGTGGGGGGGGACACACCCTGGGCCGCCCGCCTCCCTCCCCGGGTGTGTGTGTTTGTGGGGGGACACCCCGGGCCACCCACATCCCCCTGTTTGTGGGGCAGGGGGGGCACTGAGACAGCCAGGTCCCCGGGGGGTGTTTCTCTCACTGTGATGTTCTCCTCGATGATATCCGGGTCGTCGCAGATGGACTCGATGAAAAACACCTGGGGGGGGTGTTAAGGTGGGTCTGACAGTGACTGCCGATCCCAGTGCTGCGCACTTCCCCCTTCAGTGCCCCCAGCACCCCCCCAGTGCTGTGCCTTACCCCCCTGCAGTGCCCCCAGCTAGACACCGGCCCTCCCAGCGCTGCACTCTTCCCCACAGCAGTCCTCAGAGCGCTGCGAGCTTCCCCCAGCCAAGGCCCCCAAAGTACTGCGGACTTCCACTGCAGCAGTGCCTTGGGCCAGAACGATGCCCCCCCACACACACCCGCACTCCCTTCACCTTGTAGCCATGGTCGCTGGCGAACTGCAGGATCATGTTCCGTCGCTCCCGTGTCGTGTTGGTGGCGTCAAACACCTGAACATAGGAGCAGGCATGAGACCGGGGTAGATGGGCCCATGGGTCTGGCTGGGGGGAGGCAGGGGGAGGGGCCCTCTTACCGCGACCTGTCCCTCCTCCCGGCTCAGGTAAATGTGGACGTCTTTCAGAGCGGCCAGAGCGCACTGCCTGGGGGCGAGGGGAGGGGAGGGGTGAGACCCTTACACATACCCCACCCCTCCCCCAGGCTGTGCTGCAAACTTCCCCCCAGCAGTGCCCCCAGCTGGAGTCACCCCCAGCGCTGTGAGCTTCCCCCCAGCAGTGCCCCCAAGCGGGATCACCCCCAGCGCCGCAAGCTTCCCCCCAGCAGTGCCCCAGCTGGGGTCACTCCCTCACCTGCGAATGTGCATCGCCTCCTGGTTATCTGGCCGGAAGAACTCGTAGTTCTGGTAGGTCTGCACGGCCTCACGCCGGTACTGCCCCACGTTGAACACTGCGGGGAGAGTGGGGGGTGGGCTGGGGTCCCCGTGCCCCTCCCCACAGCTCCCTGGGATATCCTCCCCCAACAGACACCCACCCTGTCCCCACAATCGGAGACCTGCCCCCCCCCGAGATCTCTGTCCCTGCCAGCTCCATGGACTCCAGCTGCCCTGGTCCCCCGCCCCGCCCCTCACCTCACCCTTGGTGGGGATCCCAATCCAGTTCAGGTAGTGGGTCAGCTTCTTGGAGATATAGGTCTTCCCACGGGCTGGCAGCCCCACTAGGATCACCATCGTGGGTGAATTGGTAAACTGAGGCACAGCGGCTGTTGTGTGGGGGAGAACAGACACCGTTAGTGATAGGGGGCTAGAAGCCAGACCCCCAAACCAAGCTGCACCCTCATATCCCCCCACCCTGGGGCTAGAACCCCCTAGAGGGGACAGGCCCCATGCCCCACTCACACCCCCTGCGCTGGTGCAGCCGGTTGCTGGCATGCGGGATCCACACTTTCTGCAGCGGTGTCTGGGTGAGCTCCCCCACCTCCGACATCCTGCCCCGCTGGGAGCTCAGCAGGCGTCTCAGCCCCACAGGATGCCCCTTGCCCTGGGACCAGCCGGTCCCACCCTCTGGGCAGCTTGCCGGGGGCGGGGGGAGAGACAGGACACCGAGATCACTGACCCCCCATGTTGTGTACACTGCAGATAACACTGATCCCCGCCCCCCCCCGAACCAGCCAGTCCCTGCCCTGGGGCCGGGTGGGAGCCGGCGCTCCCCAGAGGGGAGAGGCCCCTGCCCCACTCCCCACCCCCCTGAGCCAGCCAGTCCCTGCCCTGGGGCCGGATGGGAGCCGGCGCCCCCCAGAGGGGACAGGCCCCTGCCCCATTCCCTGCCCCCCATAGCTCTGACTCTGTGCCTGTCCAGACAGTGGGTCCCCTGTCCCCTGCCTCCAATCCCCCCGCCCGTTCCCCGTGCTGATCAGCCACGTGCCCTGGAGCCCTGCCAGCGCGCCAGGCGCAGGACCGAAGGCTGATGCCCCCTCACAGAGGGAGGCCGGAGATCAGGGAGGATGTTCCCCCGCCGAGCGCAGAAGGGGGTAGGGGACGCTTTCCCCAGGCTCTCCGAATCCCCTGCCAGTCTGGGGCCCTGGCAGGCCAACTCCAGACCCACCCCAGGTGTAAATCTTCCAGCACCATCACATCAAGAGCGGAGCAGACTGGGGGAGGTCGGGGAAGGGCCGGATCCCAGCAAAGGACCCCCCGGAGGAAATTGGGGGGGGGTCTTGGAATTTTCCCTATCTAGGGGACAGCCAAGCAGCCTCACACCTAAGCAGGACTAATGCCAAGGATGTGGCTGGGTACATTAAAAAGGACCAGGCTTTACTCGCTCTAACCAGCAGATCCTGCTCCCCTCCCCGAGCCAAGGAGAGAACCCAGGCGTCCTGGCGCCCATCCCCCCTGCTCTAACCACTAGACCCCACTCCCCTCCCAGAGCCGGGGAGAGAACTCAGGAGTCCTGGCTCCCATCCCCCCTGCTCTAACCACTAGACCCCACTCCCCTCCCAAAGCCAGGGAGAGAACCCAGGAGTCCTGGCTGCCAGCCCCCCAACCACTAGACACGACTCAGGGCAAGGGTACTTTGTCAAGCTCTTTGCTTCCTTACCTGGTATCTTAGTTGGCTTTTGCTCCATGGCTCAGGGCTTGGGGGGGGTCAAGTGGGTTAGAGAAGGGGGGGCTGGGAGTCAGGCTCCTGGGGCATGGGGGGCACTGGGGAGTGTCGGTAGGAGGGCTTGGTCAGCCCCACATCGACTCAGCGGAAGCAAAACAAATCAGGGAGCTGTTCCAAAGAGACCCATGTGCCCCTCTAGAAAGGTCACAGCTAATATTACACCTGGCATGGGAGTAAGGGGGGCCTGGTGGTTAGAGCAGGGGCTGGGAACCAGGATGCCTGGGTTCTCTCCCCGGCTTGGAGCAGGGGGGGAGGGGTAGTGTGACCAGATGTCCTGATTTTATAAAGACAGTCCTGATATTTGGGGCTTTTTCTTATATAGGCTCCTATTACCCCCCCCGTCCCTGATTTTTCACACTTGCTGTCTGGTCACCCTGGGGGGGGGGGGGTATTAGGAAGGTCATAGGATTGCCTGGGTCCTGCCCCCCCCCCCCGCGAGTGTATCATTCTCCCCCTGCCCCCATCAGACACAAAACCCTCCCCCTCTTCAGCCCAGGTGCCCCTGAACCCCAGCACAGGTAACTGTATTGGCTCCTCCCCTTTTCCACACCTCTCACGGGTGTGTTGGGGAGGAGAGATACGAATGACTGGGGGGGGGGGGGGGAGGAGTTCCCGGGTGCTCCAGCCCAACCAGGGGGCGCTTTGGGGAGGGGGGGGGCAGCACAGGCATAGACTGCAGGAGACAATCCCCCTGCTCTAACCACCAGCCCCCACTCCCCTCCCAGAGCTGGGGAGAGAACCCAGGAGTCCTGGATCCCAGACCCCCCTGCTCTAACCCACCAGCCCCCCCTCCCCTCCCAGAGCCAGGAGAGAACCCAGGAGTCCTGGCTCCCAGCCCCCCCTACTCTAACCACCAGCCCCCCCTCCCCTCCCAGAGCCGGGGAGAGAACCCAGGAGTCCTGGCTCCCAGCCCCCCCCTGCTCTAACCACCAGCCCCCCCTCCTCTCCCAGAGCCGGGGAGAGAACCCAGGAGTCCTGGCTCCCAGCCTCCCCTGCTCTAACCTACCAGCCCCCACTCCCCTCCCAGAGCCAGGAGAGAACCCAGGAGTCCTGGCTCCCAGCCCCCCCCTGCTCTAACCCACCAGCCCCCCCTCCCCTCCCAGAGCCAGGAGAGAACCCAGGAGTCCTGGCTCCCAGCCCCCCCCTGCTCTAACCCACCAGCCCCCCCTCCCCTCCCAGAGCCAGGAGAGAACCCAGGAGTCCTGGCTCCCAGCCCCCCCTACTCTAACCACCAGCCCCCCCTCCCCTCCCAGAGCCGGGGAGAGAACCCAGGAGTCCTGGCTCCCAGCCCCCCCTGCTCTAACCACCAGCCCCCCCTCCCCTCCCCTCCCCTCCTCGAGCCAGGGAGAGAACCCAGGAGTCCTGGCTCCCAGGTCTCCATTGGGGGGGTGACTATTTCATTTGACATGGGGGGGGGGGGGGCTGTTTGGCTATTTGCCAGTATCCAAGATGGCTGCCAACGGGCGTTATTAAGGGCAACGCAGCTCCGTTGCCAGCGTCGAACATGGCCGCTAAAGCTTCCCCCATCATCCAGGGCGATCACGTGACGAACTCTCAGCGTCCCTTCCCCCGTGTGACCCGGCAGAACCAGATCAGCTGGTGTTTGCCTCCCGCCCCGCTTCCTGCGGGGTAACCAGGGCCTGGGGGCGGGGGGGCGGTCTGGGATTGGGGGGCAGGGGGGGCTGGGTTCGTGGGGGGTCTGGGATCGGGGGAGCAGGGGGGGCTGGGTTCTTGGGGGAGGTGGGGGGTCTGGGATCGGGGGGGCAGGGGGGGCTGGGTTCTTGGGGGAGGTGGGGGGTCTGGGATCGGGGGAGCAGGGGGGGCTGGGTTCTTGGGGGAGGTGGGGGGTCTGGGTTCGTGGGGGCAGGTGGGGCAGGAGGGGGCATCTGGGATTGGGGGGGCAAGGGGGGCTGGGTTCGTGGGGGCAATGGGAAGGTGGGGCTGGGCTGTGAGGTTGGGATTGTGGGGTCAGCGGGTCTGGGAGATGGATTTGGGGGATGGGGGGCAAGGCGAATGCTGTGGGGCAGGGGGCACCCAGATAGTAACATAGTGGTGGGGGTGGGGGACTCGGGGAGGAGTGAGGGGGCTGGGGCACAGTGGCAGGCGGGGGGATTTGGGGGGCCATGAGGCTGTGTATAGGGAGGACAGTGGGGGATTTTGGGGGGCAGGGCGATCCTGGGGGGCAGTGGGGTTGAGGGAGCTGGGTGGGGGGCAGACAGCTGGGCATGAGGGGCTGGAGCATAGCCTCATGCTCCTCTCACCCCCTGCCCCTCCCCCCACTCTTCAGCTGCCTGTTGGTCGGAGCCGGGAGGGGCCCCCCAGAATCCACCGCTCCTGCAGCATGGCGCAGCAACGCGGGGTGAACAGTCTGCGCTTCAACCAGGACCAGAGTAAGCAGCACCCCCTGAACCCCGCCTCTGCGCCCTGGGGGGAGAACCCAGGCGTCCGGGACCCTGCCCCCTCCCCTGCTCTAACACCAAACCCCACTCCCCTCCCAGAGCCAGGGGAGAACCTAGGCGTCCGGGACCCTGCCCCTTCCCCTGCTCTAACCACCAAACCCCACTCCCCTCCCAGAGCCAGGGGAGAAGCCAGGCGTCCGGGACCCTGCCCCTTCCCCTGCTCTAACCACCAAACCCCACTCCCCTCCCAGAGCCAGGGGGAGAACCCAGGCGTCCGGGAAGCCCCCTCCCCTGCGGTGGGCTGGGGTTTAATCCGCTCTCTGCCGCTCCTTCCAGGCTGTTTCTGCTGCGCGATGGAGTCTGGGGTGCGAATCTACAATGTGGAGCCGCTCATGGAGAAAGGGCACCTGGGTAAGGATGTGGGGAGGGCAGGGAATGGGGGGCCTGGCTGGCTCGGGGGGGGGGCATTGGAAATGGCATTGGACTGCACCCCGATTTTCTACCCCCCCAGATCACGAGCAGGTGGGCAGCGTGGCCCTGGTTGAGATGCTGCATCGATCCAACCTCTTGGCCATTGTAGGGGGAGGAGGGAACCCCAAATTCTCAGAGATCTCAGGTATGTATCCCGGGGGGGGGACTGGGAGCCAGGACTCCTGGGTTCTCTCCCCAGCTCTGGGAGGGGTGGGGGGGTTGTGGGGGTAGCACTGTCTGCTCTCACCCATGTCGCACCCCGGCAGTGCTGATTTGGGACGATGCCCGCGAGGGGAAAGGTGGCAAAGACAAGCTGGTTCTGGAATTCACCTTCACCAAACCTGCCCTGGCCGTGCGCATGAGACATGACAAGTGAGTGTGAACCCAGGCGTCCGGCCTCCCAACCCCCCTCCCCGAATCACCAGCCCCCACTCCCCTCCCAGAGCTGGGGAGAGAACCCAGGCGTCCGGGCTCCAACCTTCCTCCTCCCCTGCTCTAATCACTAGCCCCCACTCCCCTCCCAGAGCTGGTGACAGAACCCAGGAGTCATAGAATCTCAGGGTTGGAAGGGACCTCAGGAGGTATCTAGTCCAACCCCCTGCTCAAGGCAGGACCAATCCCCAGCTAAATCATCCCAGCCAGGGCTTCGTCAAGCCGGGCCTTAAAAACTTCCAAGGAAGGAGATTCCACCACCTCCCTAGGGACCCATTCCAGTGTTTCACCACCCTCCTAGTGAAATAGTGTTTCCTAATATCCAACCTAAACCTCCCCCATTGCAACGTGAGACCATCGCTCCTTGTTCTGTCATCTGCCACCACTGAGAGCAGCCGAGCTCCATCCATCAGGTGGTTGAAAGCTGCTATCAAATCCCCCCTCATTCTTCTCTTCTGCAGACTGAATAACCCCAGTTCCCTCAGCCTCTCCTCATAAGTCATGTGCCCCAGTCCCCTAATCATTTTTGTTACCCTCCGCTAGACTCTCTCCAATTTGTCCACATCCCTTCTGTAGTGGAGGGACAAAACTGGACACAATACTCCAGGTGTGGCCTCACCAGTGCCGAATAGAGGGGAACGATCACATCCCTCGATCTGCTGGCAATGCCCTTACTAATGCAGCCCAATGTGCCGTTAGCCTTCTTGGCAACAAGGGCACACTGCTGACTCATATCCAGCTTCTCGTCCACTGTGACCCCCAGGTCCTTTTCTGCAGAACTGCTACCTAGCCACTCGGTCCCTAGTCTGTAGCAGTGTGTGGGATTCTTCCGTCCTAAGAGTCCTGGCTCCCAGCCCCTCCCCTCCCCGCGCTAACCACTAGACCCCACTCCCCTCCCCTCGCCAGGAGAGAACCCAGGTGTCCGGGCTCTTGTGTTTCAGGATCATCATTGTGCTGAGGAACCGTATTTATGTTTATTCCTTCCCGGAGAACCCCACCAAGCTCTTCGAGTTCGACACGCGGGACAACCCCAAAGGTACAGACCCCCCAGCATGACGCCGCCGCCCCCCCCCCCCCCGCGGCGCCCCCTGCCCAGCCTGGCACCCCCCAGCCTCCTGCTCTCCCCCCCAGGGCTCTGCGATCTCTGTCCCAGTCTGGAGAAACAGCTGCTGGTGTTCCCTGGGCACAAGTGTGGCAGCCTGCAGCTGGTGGTGAGTGGGGGGGCACGAGGGGGAGCGGGATCCATTTCCCTTTCCTGCAGAGGCGAGGGGCAGCACGGGGTGGCCAGGAGGGGGGTCACTGTGAGGCTGTGGGGGGCAGATGTGGGGGGCAGGGCACACCAGGGCAGCCCGGTCTCAGCCCCACCCCCACCCCCAGGACCTGTCGAGCACCCAGCCGGGCACCTCCTCGGCACCGTTCACCATCAACGCCCACCAGGGCGAGATCGCCTGCGTCTCCCTCAACCAGCCGGGCACGGTGGTGGCGTCGGCTTCCCGCCAGGGCACCCTCATCCGCCTCTTCGACACCCAGAGCAAGGAGAAGCTGGTGGAGCTGCGCCGGGGCACGGACCCGGCCACGCTGTACTGGTGAGAGCCCTGGCATGGACCCCCCCGGGCACAGACCCCTCCCCCAGGCACGGACCCCCCTGGGCACTGCCCCCTCCACCCTGTACTGGTGAGAGCCCCGGGCACTGCCCCCTGGGCATGGACCTCCCTGGCCCTGCCCCCGGGCACGGACCCCCCCCAGCACAGATCTCCCTAGCACAGACCCCGCCAGCCTGTACTGGTGTGAACCCCGGCACTGCCCCCTGGGCACAGACCCCCCCCCCGACCCTGCCATGGACCCCCCCAGCACTGCCCCCTCTCCCAGGCACAGACCCCACCACGGACCCCCCCGGCACTGCCCCCTCCACCCTGTATGGTGAGAGCCCCTGCCACAAACCCCCCCGGCACTGCCCCCTCCCCCAGACCCCCCTGTGCACTGCTCCCTCCACCCAGTACTGGTGACAGTCCCGGGCACGGACCCCCCCCTGGCATTGCCCCCTGGGCATGGACCCCCCCCGCACTGCCCCCTCCATCCTGTACTGGTGAGAGCCCCGGGCACGGACCCCCCCAGCATCCCCTGGGGGGGCATTGTTGGGGGGGAGCCCTGCCAGGGGGAGCACGCGGCGCTCGGTAACCCCCCCCCCCCACCCCAATCTCCACAGCATCAACTTCAGCCACGACTCGTCGTTTCTCTGCGCGTCGAGCGACAAGGGGACGGTTCATGTCTTCGCCCTCAAGGACACGCGCCTCAACCGCCGCTCCGCGTAGGTACCCCCCTCGAGCCCCCCTGCTGCTCGTGTAGGTACCCCCCTCGAGCCGCCCCGCGTAGGTACCCCCCGCCACCCCTCAACCGCCGCTCCGCGTAGGTACCCCCCTCGAGCCGCCCCGCGTAGGTACCCCCCGCCGCCCCTCAACCGCCGCTCCACGTAGGTACCTCCCTCAAGCCCCCCCGCCCCATAGGTACCCCCCCGCCGCCCCTCAACTGCCACTCCATGTAGGTACCCCCCCGCTGCGCCTCAACCACTGCTCTGTGTAGGTACCCCCCTCGAGTCCCCCCGCCGCCCTGCTCCGCGTAGGTAACCTCCTGCGACCCCCCCCGCTGTGCCTCAACACGCTCCTCATAGGTACCCCCCCCAGGTTCCCCTCCAACCGCTCAGATACCCCCCGGGGCCCCCCCACCCACTGCTCAGGTGCCCCCACTGCCCCCTGATGCGTCTCTCCCCAGGCTGGCACGCGTGGGCAAGGTGGGCCCGGTGATCGGCCAGTACGTGGACTCGCAGTGGAGCCTGGCCAGCTTCACAGTGCCAGCGGAGTCGGCCTGCGTCTGTGCCTTCGGCCGCAGCTCCGCCAAGACCGTCAACTCCGTCATTGGTCAGTGGGGGCGGGGTGGGGGGGTGGTAGGGTAGGGGTCTCTCTCCCCTATCTCACACCCGTGTCCGTCCCCCCCTGCAGCGATCTGCGTGGACGGCACCTTCCACAAATACGTCTTCACGCCCGACGGCAACTGCAACCGCGAGGCCTTTGATGTCTACCTGGACATCTGCGACGATGACGACTTCTGAGGCTCCTGGGGCCAGCCCCCCCTCCCCCCCCGGCCAGAATCACACGTGGGGGAGGGGGGGCACTGTTCATGGACTTCTAGCTATGGGAACATTAAACTCCAGCTGTGAGATTCCCCACCCCTCCCGCTCTCACCTGGCACCGAGATGCAGCCTCCTCTGGGGTGGGGCAACAGCTGTACATAACACTGCACTGGAAGGGCTCACGCTGCACGGAGCTGCAGCTCAGTTTGAAACAGCTGGGGCGTGTCGGGAATTGAATCCAGACCCCCTGCTTTCACACCCAACTGCCTGGAAGGTAAAAAGCCTGGCTTTTACCCTCTACTGCTCCTCCCTTTGCCTAGTGGCACAGACACACCCCACCCTCAGTCGCATTGTAATACGCTGTAAACTCCCCCCCCCCCCTTCACCGCTTGTGTATGGTTATGATATTTTGTACAAAGTATGCCGTGTTTGGTATCATTTGAAAAGCCATAATTCGCTGAACATCATTGTCCTGTTACAATGTGTGTATCAACGTCAGAGAGGGAGTTAGGAGATTTTGCTCTATGACTGTTACTGAAACATATTGTGAGTCTGGAAACCATCCGCAGACTAACCCCTTAGACATAACTACAAGACCATGAACAGAAGGCCCAGATGTCAGCCCTGGAGGACTCTGAGAGCGGCTAAATAGCTCCTATGCCCCAGAGCCGGTGACATCACTTGCCTCACCCCCCCTTACACCATGGAACAAGAGCATAGGGAAGACAAAGCAATCCCCCTGGAGCCTATGGGAGGGGCTGGGCCTAACAAGACAGCGTTCTCATTAGCCAGAAGTACGACGGGGGGGGGGGGGGGGGGGGGGAAACGCGTTCGCTGGGAGAGTTACTGCCCTGGTGAAGATTAGGAACAAGCTTGTGATTTTCCCTTTGTCACCACCGTTGAGCTGCGCCCGTGCCCCATAAGCGCTTAAAAGCGTTTCCTAGTTAATCGGCACCGGTGGGTTTGTGGCTGCGGGTTCGGGAGCTGCTGGGGGCTCTGTTAAAGTGACGCCCGTAGGACCTCGTGCTGCTCTGGCAGTAGGCAAACGGGACAAGACGGCACCTTGCTGGGGGGCGAAGGGTCTGCGGGTGGCGCTCCCTGGCCCATGGCTGAGGCGAGCAGCGATTAAAGGGGGCACAATGGCACACGTGTCATGAACCTTGTATTGCAGTAATCAACCCGAAAAGCAAAGACAGCGAGCGCCTGTCGTCCGCCCGCGGCAGGTGCCCCATCGAGGGGAAAGGCTCATATCCCATCCCACATCGCATTGTGTCCACGGAGCCTGGCCCCCGGCCTACTTATTGTAGGTCCTACACTAACAAAAACGGAGGGCCATATTCCTCTGGTCCTGCCGGCCATCTGGAGTTTAGCAGAGCACACGCCAGGATTTATAAAGGAGCCTTTAACTTGCACCTGCTCCACAGAGTCAGCCCCCACCCCCCCTTGGGGGGAGAAATGGCTCCGAGCCCAGGGGCTGGTAATGTTAATGCAGCTGGTCCCAGGTTTATTGGGGGGGGGGTAGAAATGGATGACCCCCCCCCCACACACACACATACCTGTGATCCTCACTGCCTGCTGGGGGAGTGGGGGAGGGCTGGAGCAGAAAGGGTCTTGTCTCATGCCTGGGGGGGGTGGAGATCAAGGGGGCTAGCCCTCGAGGAGGTGTGGGGATAGATCCCAGTGAATGCAGTGGGTGGGATGGACCCAACCCCCAGTGGATGGGGGGGGGGGAAGAGAAAGCCCTTTCTTACTGCTGGTGAGTTGTTTGGCACAGCTGTAGCCCTTTAAGAGAGTGGGTTGGTCCATCATGGAGGGAGCGTGGGGGGGGATCTGAACACTCCCCCCCTTGCCTGTAGCGCAGGGCTCAGAGCCCAGTGGCCGGGTCCTCCCCGAACTTCATGCGGTGAGCCAGGGCCTTGGCTGGCAGCAGGGTCTGGGGCAGGGAGAGAACAGAGGTCAGAATGGAAAAGGCTGGCCTACCCCCCCGCCCTGGACAATGGAACCGCCCGCCCCCCCCGGCAATAATGGAATGTCCCAGCCCCCATGCACACGCCCCCCACTCTCCGGAGAGAATGGAACAGTCCCTGGAAGCGCCCATTGCCCACTGCTACATAAGGGAATGTGCTGCCCCAGGAACTAAATCCGCCCCCCCCCCCCGCAGTAGTTTATCCCACCCTAAGGCATGACACAGTCAGGGAAAATGGATCATCCCAGCCAGCAGTAATTCCGCCCCCCCCCCCGCAGTCAGCAGAGAATGGACCCAGCCACCGCCTGCAGATGGGGGACCCTAGCGACCAGTGACGGAGAAGCCCAGCCCGAAGTGGCAGTTCCTCCCCCCCCCCCAAGAACATGGAATAGTCCCGTGCAGAGTATACTCCTCCCGGCACCACAATGGACCATCCCACCCCAGGAATCACATGATCACTGGCGAGAAGGGATTGGTGCACTCCCCCGTTGCCAGGGAATGGGACAGTCCAATTCCTTCAAAACAATGGAATGCCCCACCCAGGAAATTACCCCCCATTGGGGGGGGCACACATGGCATCAGACCATTCCATTATCTTATGCACTGGGGGGGGGGTTTCCTCCTGGGGCTGGAATATTCCATTACAGCAGGGGTGGAGGTGGGACAGGTGTGTGACTTGCTCATGGGGGGATGTTCCATTCTAGCAATGGGACGGGGGAGTGTTATTCCCAAAGTTGGGACGCTCCATTATGGCAACGAAGGCAGGGGGAGGAACATCCCAGCCCCAAGAATTAACCCATTCAGCCCCAGCCAATCAGCAACCGCCCCCCCCCATCTGCCCCCTGCCCCCACCCCTCACGTAGGCAGGGGTAGAGGGGAACCCTGACCAGCCTGGAGGGGGGGCTGTGTCATGTGACCATGAAGGGAGGCATGGCTTACCGGGTGATGGACGTATGATTGACAGGTGTAGCACCAGACCGACAGGTCGGCGTAACTCAGCACCAGGGGGTGGCCGGAAACCGAGCCGTGAGCCAACATGTGCTGATTGACGTAACGCCCGCAGAGCACCTGGGGAGAGAAAGGGTTAACGGCCGCAGGGGCTGCGGGTCAGGAGTGAGGGGCACCGGCAGGGCTGGGGGGGTCGGGAGTGAGGGGCACAGGCAGGGCTGGGGAGGGTGGGGGGCTGTGGGGTCGGGAGTGAGGGGCACCGGCAGGGCTGGGAGGGCAGGGGGCTGCGGGTCGGGAGTGAGGGGAATCGGCAGGGCTGGGCTGGCAGGGGGCTGCGGGTCGGGAGTGAGGGGCACCGGCAGGGTGGGCTGGCAGGGGGCTGCGGGTCGGGAGTGAGGGGCACCGGCAGGGCTGGGGGGTTATGGGGCTGCGGGTCGGGAGTGAGGGGCATCGGCAGGGCTGGGCTGGCAGGGGGCTGCGGGTCGGGAGTGAGGGGCACCGGCAGGGCTGGGGAGGGCGGGGGGCTGCGGGGTCGGGAGTGAGGGGCACCGGCAGGGCTGGGCTGGCAGGGGCTGCGGGTCGGGAGTGAGGGGCACCGGCAGGGTGGGCTGGCAGGGGGCTGCGGGTCGGGAGTGAGGGGCACCGGCAGGGTGGGCTGGCAGGGGGCTGCGGGTCGGGAGCGAGGGGCACCGTCTCACCCGGTAACAGTCCAGGCAGACCCAGTTCTCGGCCTGGCTGCCGCACTCCTCACACGGCGCCAGCACGTCCAGCCCGACCGGGGGAAGGGGCTGGAGCGAGTCCAGGTGGGGACACCAAGGCAGAGGGGTCACGGCGTAGAGCGTCCCCTGCAGAGACACGAGGGAGACAAGGATCAAACCCAGGCGTCCAGGCTCTCGGTCCCCCTGCTCTAACCCACCAGCCCCCCTCCCCTCCCAGAGCCGAGGAGAGAACCCAGGCGTCCTGGCCCCCAGCGCAGCAGCAAATGGGAGCACTCATCGGGGGGGGGGGGGGGAGGCAGGCTGGGAAATGGGGTGGGGGGGGGGTACAGAGGGAAGCAGAGACTCCGGCGAGGAGGGTGGGTGCGTAGGGGAGGGCCCAGCCGGGGGGTGGGCAGCACTGAGGATTAAGGAAACGGGGGGGGGAGGGGGCGTCAGGGCTCACCGTGTCTGCGAACTCCACCCCCAGGCTGACGGAGGGGGAGGGGAGCAGGGCGGCTGCTTCGTCCAGGAGGCTGGGGGGGTCCTGGGAGAGAAAAGACCCATGAGCTGAGACACCCCGCCCCGATCCCCAGGCGACTCCCATCCCCCACCCCAGGGCATCCAGTGCAGACCACCCCCCCCTTAATAGATCCTCCCCCCCACCACCCCCACCGCCCTACCTCTGACACCTTTGAAGCTGGAGGCTCCTCCCCTCCAGGGGAAGCCCCGCCCAGCAGGGCGGAGTCAGGGCTCAGCTGGGCTCCCAGCCTCAGGATGTCATCGTCTGAGCCCTCAGAGACGGGGGGGCTCTCGGACCCCCCTGAGGGATCCTCTGGTGGGGAGTCCTCCCGGATGGGGCCCGGCTGCCCGGATCGGGGCCTTGAGTCCTCCCGGCTCGGCACTGCGGGAGATGGAGATTACGTAGCCAGCACCCCGGGGCAGGGGCAGGGCCGGGCGCTGCGCAGGGGGCGCTCTCCCCCACCAGGCAGGGCTTGGTGCTGGGAGGGGGGGCCACGCTGGGGGGGGCTCGGCTCTGGGAGGGGTGCTGGGGGTGCCGCGCTGTGAGGGGCTCGGCGCTGGGGAGGGGGGAGGGGCAGGCACACTTACCGCCAGTCGCAGGCAGGCCCAGTATCTGCGGTGCTCGGCGCTGGGGGGGCTCGGCGCTGGGGGTGGGGGCCGTGCGGTGAGGGGCTCGGCACTGGGGAGGCCGCTGGGGGGGGGGGGGGGCACACGGGGGGGGGCAGGCAGGCACACTTACCGTCCAGTTGCAGGCAGGCCCAGTATCTGCAGTGCTCGGCGCTGGGGGGGCTCGGCGCTGGGGGTGGGGGGCCGCGCTGTGAGGGGCTCGGCACTGGGGAGGCCGCTGGGGGGGGAGCCACACGGGGGGGGCAGGCAGGCAGACTTACCGTCCAGTCGCAGGCAGGCCCAGTATCTGCGGTGCTCGGCGCTCGCCCGGGCCAGCGAGTGCAGGGCGCTAGGGTGTGGCGTTTGCAGGCGCCCCAGCTCGGGCAGCGGGTCCCCCAGCAGGGTCCGGGTGCACATGGTCATGGACTCGGAGATCGACACCAAGTTGTAGCCTCCCTGAAGGGGGGAGAAGAGAGCTGGGTTTGGGGGCGTCCGTCTGTCCAGCCCCACCCTCGGCGCAGCACCAAGAGACACCGGGCCTCGACCCCGGCCACATCCCTGCCCTGCCCGGAGCTGGGCTGGCGTCTCCCGGCCCTGATTCGCGACCGGGAGCCACCGACGTCAGGGGCGAATCGCTTGGAACTGGCCGGCAAAACGGGCGTCAGGAAAACCCAGCTCGGCCAAGAACGGGGACTCGGCAGGTCACCGCGGGGCGCCCAGCACGGGCCGGGGTCAGCCCAACGTCGCCCAGCCCGGCACCGACGGCACCTCCCTGCCTGGCGTCTCGTCGGCTCAGCCCAGGCCAGATACAGCTCCCGGCCATACAGAGAGGAGAAAACCGCGTATTCAACACGGGATCACTTAGCGAGTCCTGTTTAATAAATGCTTATTAAAAAGTGGATATTTACTATTAAATTATAGCACATAGCTAACTACCTTATTAATTACTTTAATATAGAACGTTACATTTAATGTGATTTAACGTATCTATAATATACAGTAACAATAGTAACGTTAAACATCCTATTGTTATTTCATACATCGTCGTTTTTCTATTGACTATAAAATATACATAGTAAATGTATTACAAATCTAGAACAGATACTAACTTTAACAGCTGTCTTGTTTAGTTCACAATCTATAATTCAGCGGTTATATTGTTTTATTCAGTATATATTATATAGTAGCTAAAATGATATAGTACAATTTATCTTTACTACAATTAATTTTAGATCTCTATTTAATATACAATCAGTATTAGACAGAACGATTTCATATATCTCACCACATTATATAATCACATATGTATTTAATATATTATATCTTAAAAGTAAGACCGTAAAATTGATATTTAATACATTATTAAAATAGAGATTTATATACTTTATAGTAAATAAAATATATTTAATATTAAGTATATTAAGTATCTAGGATATATTTAATGTATTATTGTTCAAGTTTATCGCAAAGAAAAATTCTTTTAATGATCATTTTGTTCACATTTAAATATAATAAAAAGATTTCTCAAATCCATAATATTAAATTATTAATCAGAACATTCAATATTAGATAGATGGTAGTAATCATATGACTACATTTGATGACTGTTAAGGCTAGACTGGATATTAACTCTAGATCACAGTCAATGACATGTTAAAGAAGATTCTAATTCAGATGAACTGACAGGTTAATAGTATCTGAAAGCCACGGAGCAGCAACACCAGTTGAATCAATAATAAAGTGATTGAGGCAAATATTAAATCTCACGTCCATCAGCCGCACGCCCGGGCTGGGGTTCAGCTGTTCTGCCCCGGACGGGATTTGCTTTCCCCGGGACCCCAGAAATTTCAGATTTTCGTCCCGTTTCAGAGCCAGGTTTCCCCTCCCCGGGAGAGTTGGTCGTTTCCCGCAGACTTGGCTCCCCCAGCACCTTAGCGCCTCGGGACGTCCCTGGAGGCTTTGCGGGGAATTGGCACCAGCAGGCAGCCGGGTGAAGCGTTAACTGAGCACCCGGGCCCCGCCCCCGCCGGAGTTAACACCCCCCAGCCAGCGTGGCCCGGCATCCGTCCGCCCTCTTTAGCTCTAGGCTTTGCCCCATTCCCCGCCCCCCTGAGCCAGCCAGTCCCTGCCCTGGGTCGGGTGGGAGCCGGCACCCCCCATAGGGGATAAGCCCTGCCCCACTCCCTGACCCCCCTCAGCCAGCCAGCGCCCCCCAGAGGGGACAGGCCCCTACCCCACATACCTCCAGTACCAGCACGACCCGGCCTCCTGCCAGCCCCAGCAGGAGGTGGGTCATGTGGGCGTAGCCCTCGGGGCTCACCAGGTAGCCCCCCAGCGGGTCCCCACGGGCGGCGTCAAACCCAGCCGACACCAGAACCAGCTCTGGAGCGAACTGCAGAGAGAGAGAATGAGAAGCTGAGACCCCCCACCCCCGGCCAGTGGACCCAGGCATCCGGGCTCAGCCCCCCCACCCCCTCACCCCCCAGCCCCTGCCAGCGGATCTAGGCATCCGGGCTCCCCCCTCCCCTCCCCTGCCGGCGCTGGGAGAGAACCCAGGTGTCCGGGCGCACCTGGTAGGCGACGGGCAGCACCAGGCGGTGGAAGGCGGCCAGGTACTCGGCGTCGCCCATGCGGGGGCCGTTCCAGGGCACGTTGAGGGTGAAGCCACGGCCCGGCCCCTTCCCCACCCGGTCGGCATCGGCGTCCTCAGAGGTGGGGAAGAAGGTGCCGTGGTCGTAACGGTGCAGAGAGACGTACAGCACGCTGGGGGGGACGGCGGGGTTAGTCCTGCTCGGACCCTGTCCCCCAGCCCCCCCCCCCTCCTCCTCGCCCACCTGCATCGCCCTGGCCCCTCCCCCTCCCCCTCCCCCACTTGCATTGCTGCCCCCCCCCGACTGCCCCATCACCACCCCTCCCCTACCTGCATCGCCACCTGCTGCCGCCCCTCCCCCACCTGCATCGCCGCCCCGCTGACACCATCACCTCCCCACTCCACCCCCCAGCAGCCTCCCCACCAGAGGACAAGGTACCTCGGATCTTCCTCAAACATGTGCTGGGTACCGTTGCCATGGTGAACATCCCAGTCCAGGATCATCACCCTGACAACGAGGAGAAGGGATGATGAGGATGGAACCCAGGAGTCCTGGCTCCCAGCCCCCTCCCGCTCTAACCACCAGCCCCCACCCCCCTCCCAGAGCCAGGGAGAGAACCCAGGAGTCCTGGTTCCCAGCCCCCCTGCTCTAACCACCAGCCCCCACTTCCCTCCCAGAGCCAGGGAGAGAACCCAGGAGCCCTGGCTCCCAGCCCCCCTGCTCTAACCACCAGCCCCCACTTCCCTCCCAGACCCAGGGAGAGAACCCAGGAGTCCTGGCTCCCAGCCCCCCTGCTCTAACCACCAGCCCCCACTCCCCTCCCAGACCCAGGGAGAGAACCCAGGGGGCATCCAGACCCCCAGCTGCCCCGCAGTGTAACCTCCAGCCCCCGCTCACCTCATGGGCCGTCCCACCAGGCGCTGCGCGAACCGAGCTGCCAGGGCGACCGAATTGAAGAAGCAGAAGCCACAGGCTGTGTTGGACTCGGCGTGATGCCCGGGAGGCCGGACAATGGCCACGGCGTTCTGCACCTAGAGCCGGGCACAGAGCACACCGGGGGTGAGACGGTGCCGAGATGGAGCCACCTCTGGGGCGGGGCAGCTGGGGAACAGCCGCACAGAACAGTGCCCGGCGAGCCCTCCCCGAGCGGACAGGTGCAGCCACCTCTGGGGAAGGACCCTCTGGAACGGAAAGCAAAGTCTCATCTCCAAGTGAAGACACAAGGAGACGGAACGAAAACCCCTTAATGAGGATTTGGCTGAACGCCGGGGTTCACATTCTGAGTCTTGGGGGGGCAACGGGAGGGGGGAAGGGCAGGGGAGAGTGTGCCCCCTGGTACTCCCTCCCCCTCCCAGTGCCTGGCCCCGACTGCCAGGGGAGAGCCCCCAGCCCCGCTCCCCTCACCTCGCCCTCCAGCACGGCTCGCACGGCGTTGAAGGCAGAGCCGGCTGCCAGCCGGGCGCACTCGTAGGAGCTGGCGCAGATGTAGATGGAGTTGTACTGGTCCCCCTGGCGGTGCAGCTCCCGCGGCTTCATGCCAGCTGTGGCCTTCACCGTCTGCACGTACGCCAGGCTGCAAGGCAGGCAGAGAACCCAGGAGTCCGGGCACCCAGCCCCCCCCCGCTCTAACCACCAGCCCACAGTCCCCTCCCGGAGACAGGGAGAGAACCCAGGCGTCCGGGCTTCCAGCCCCACCTGCTCTAACCACCAGACCCACTCCCCTCCCAGAGCCAGGGACAGAACCCAGGCGTCCGGGCTGCCCCTCCCCCATTACCTGTGGCACATTCTCAGCTCTTCTTCCTCAGCGCTGCGGGCCGGGATGCGGCGGCATCGCTCCGTGAGCCGGAGCTCCCCGTGGCGCTGGAAGATGCGGGACACCCGCTGGGGCAGCTCCGGGTGCTGGCTGTGGGGCGGGGGGAAGGGAAAGACTCAGAGCCCAGACACCTGGCTCCCAGCCCCCCCCTGCTCTAACCACCAGCCCCCATTTCCCTCCCAGAGCCGGGGAGAGAACCCAGGAGTCCTGTCTCCCAGTCCCCCTGCTCTAACCCACCAGCCCCCACTCCCCTCCCAGAGCCAGGGAGAGAACCCAGGAGTCCGGGCTGTACCTGTCCCACATGTTGTAATGCTCCGTCATGCGTTCGTCATACACCAGGCCGGTGCGGGCAGCTGGGAGGGGTCTTGGCACCTCACGGGGGTCTGGGGGGGTCGTGGGGGCTGGCTCCTCTTCCACATCCTCTGGGGGGGTGTCGGCCTCTGGGGGGGGGGGGGGAGGAGTGAGATCAGAGCCAATCCCCTGAGCTATGGGGGGTGATATCAAATTGGGGGGCCCAGTGGGAGTTTGAGGGCAGGGTATAGCAGGGGGATGGTGTTGTGGGGCTCCTGGCTTGGAGTCGGAAGCTGGGGGGCCAGGGGACCTCCAAAGAGGTTGTGGGGGCAGGAGAGGGTACCCCACAGGGGCTGGGATGGGGCATCTCAGAGGAGCTGACAGACCCTGGAGGGGTTGGGGGTGAGCAGGGGGCCCCCCGGGGGCCAGAACTCACCCCCTCTCCGCAGGCTCCGCCAGTATTTCTCGTGGATCGCGAGCGTCCTGGACACGGAGCTCAGAGCGCTGGGGAAGGGGAGCAGCCCAGAGTCAGTGGGGTGCAAACGTGGGGCCACCCCACCCCCACCCGGACCCCACTCACCTGCGACAGGGGGCAACAGGCGGCTCCAGCCGGGGACAGGGGTCCCCCAGGAGAGTCCTCAGGGCCGCACAGACCCCCTCGGCCAGGGAGCTCAGATTGTAGCCACCCTGGGGACGGGGGGAAAACGGGTCAACAGCACCCCCGGCCCTGAGCTGCAGCCACCTCTGGGGCGGGTGGCTGGGGAACAGCCACATATAACGCCGCCTGGGGCTGAGCTGCAGCCACCTCTGGGGCGGGGTGGCTGGAGAACAGCCACATATAACACCGCCCGGGGCTGAGCTGCAGTCAGTTCTGGGGGGGAAGCCTGTGCCGTGGGTCAGCTCCACACTCACCTCCAAAGACAGCAGCACCTTGCCTCCCGCCAGGGCCATGAGCAGATGAGTCAGGTGAGCAAAGCACGCGGCCGACGCAGCCATCTCACCCTAGGCACAGACGCAAAGATCAGTTTACCAGGCTCTCTCCCCGCCCCACAGTGGGGCCCCCCACCCAGCCCCCTAGACCGGCCGCTGCCCTTTGAAACGAGCCCCAGGCCCCCTGCTTAGCCCCTGGGGCGCCCCCTGAGGGCAGCGCTGTGAAACGCGGCGGGATGGGGCGGCACTTACCTTGGGGTCCCCGAGCACAGAGTCGAACCCGGCGGCCACCAGAACCAGCTGGGGTTGGAACTGAGAAGAGAACAGAGGAGATCGCAGCCCGGAGCCAGCACGCCCCGGATCGTGGCCAGCGCCCCCCAGAGGGGACGGGCCCTGCCCCATTCTCACCCCCTGAGCCAGCCCCCTGCCCTGGGGCCGGGTGGGAGCCGGCGCCCCCCAGAGGGGACAGGCCCCTGCCCCCACGTACCTCAAAGGCCACTGGCAGTAAGACATGTAAAAAGGCAGCGAGATAATCCCCGTCCCTCATTCCCACCTAGACAGAGAGACGCAGACCAGTTAGATGGGTCTGTGGGAGGTCAAATGCAGCCACTTCTGGGTTGGGGCGGCTGGGAAATGGCCGCACATAACACCTCCCAGGGACGGCTCAGCCCCCACGCAGCCCCCGCCCTGGGCAGGGCACCTACCGCGTTCCACGGCACGTTAATGTTGAATCCCTCTCCGCGGCCCTGCCCCACGGCAGGGCTGTCAGAAGCCGGAAGGTGGGGCCAGAACCTCCCCTGCTCGTAGCGATGGACGGAGAAATAGAGAACGCTGCAGAGAGAGGGGGCAGATGGGGGGCAGTGACTGGTACCCCTCACTCCCGACCCGCAACCCATACCCCTCCTCCCGAGCTCTGCTGGTGCCCCTCACTCCCGACCCCTGCGCCCCCCCAGCTCTGCCAGTGCCCCTCATTCCTGACCCGCAGGCCCCTGCCCCCCTCCCAGCTCTGCCAGTGCCCCTCACTCCCGACCCGCAGCCCCCTGCCCCCCCCCCAGCTCTGCCGCTGCCCCTCACTCCCGACCCGCAGCCCCCTGCCCCCACCCCCAGCTCTGCCAGTGCCCCTCACTCCTGACCCGCAGCCCCTGCTAGCCCAGCCCTAGGTTCCCCTGGCTCCAAGCGCCTGGGACCGACCTGGGATCCTCCTCGAAGAGGAACTGGGTGCCCTGCCCATGGTGAACGTCCCAGTCGACGATCAGGACTCTGGAAGGAAACGAGACTCTCGTGACGGGGGTTGCTCGTTAGTGGGTCTCAGCACCAGCCCCCCCGGGCCACGGACACCCTGGCTCTAGGCTCCCCCTGCTCTGACCACCAGTCCCTCACCGTTCCACTCCCAGTTTTTGCCGGGCATATCTGGCCCCGATGGCCAGGTGATTGAACATGCAGTAACCATCCATCTTATCTCGGTGGGCGTGGTGTCCTGGCGGCCTGGAATGGAGACAAACAGGGTTAGCGGAAGGCTCGCTTGATGCTGAGATGCAGCCACTTCTGGGGTGGGGCAGCTGGGGAACAGCCGCATATAACACCGCACAGGTACGGCTCGCCCAGCGTGGAGATGCAGCTGTTCTCCGGCTTCCCTGCCCCAGAGGTGGCTGCAGCTTGTCGTCGTCCTGTTAAATTCAGCTCATGTCACGAGCCGGATCTCGGCACATGCTGCCTGGGTGATTTTTCCCACGGAGAAGGAGAAAGATGAAGACTGGGGAGGGACCCCGGCTAAAACCCTCGTAACCCAGTGTGACGAACTGGGACTGTTCTTGCTGGGGTGTGGGAATGCTGACAGGGGAGTGTGACTAGGATGGTCTGCATCGGAGGATGGGAGTCGGCCCGAGGGAACATACCTGAGCTTGTAACATGAGAACCCAGGAGGGGGTTGGAGGTCAGGTGACTCCGGGGCCCGGGAAACTGAACAAAGGCTGTGGGAGGGGTCGCTGAAAGGAGAGGGCTGGAAGCAGGCTGGAGAGATGGCTGGGAGGCAGAGATTGCTCTGACCTCCCAAGGGGGGCTGGGATGCCCTGGGATGCCCTGGGACCCCAAGCTGGACCTAACTGAGGGGGGCCCTGTTGTCTGTGCCTGCAAGACCTGTCTTGGACTGTATTCCTGTCATCCAAATAAACCTTCTGCTTTACTGGCTGGCTGAGAGTCATGGTGAATCGCAGGAAGCCGGGGGTGCAGGGCCCTGAGTCCCCCAATACTCCGTGACAACTGGTGGTAGCGGTGGGATCTACTGCACCCTGTGGACGGCGCTTCCTGCAGTAAGTGACTGGGGAGCAGTAAAACGAAGGGGGATTGACGGGGACCAGGCCTGCTGAAGAGTGGGAGAGAGACGGTTATTACCCCTGGGAGTGTGTGACCAGCGAGAAGGACTTTTGCAGTAACAGGGTCCCCCGGGGGGATCACAGCGAGTGGTCCCAGGAGCGGAGGAGTCTGCAGCTCGACCCTGGCAGAGAGGCGGTGACCTCGAGAAGGGCTGGCACACTAGGGGTCCCCCTGGGAACTGTGGGGAGCTGTGAGCACACAGGCCGGTGAGTGGCCAGCAGGAAGATGTATGCCAAGCGGCTTAAGAGCGACCTGGTGGAGCTGTGCAAGCAGAGGCGGCTGCGCATTGGGAGGCTCACCAAAGAACAGCTCATTGCCCAGCTGGAGGCGGAAGATCGCGCGAATGAACTGATCCCTGTGTCTCAGGGAAGCAGCCTGGCAAATGCAGCGCAGGCACCAGTGTCTGTCCCAGCTGGGAGTGGTCAGCCGGCTGCTGAGGGCTTCCCGAGACCCCTCCTTCCTATGCCTAGGGGAAGGGTGGGGAGGAGCCCAGCAAATACCGAAGGCGCCGTGACCCCCCCGGCCAGCAGGGGACCCTCCCGGCGAACCTCGCCGTCCAGCAGAGGATCCTCCCGGCGACGTTCGGCATCCGTGGAGCGGAATTGGCTGGAATGGGAGAAAGAGCTAAAACTGAGAGAGCTGGAGGATCATGAACGACAGAGACAGCATGAAGAGAGACAGCGTCAGCATGAACGGGAGGAGAAAGAGAGACAGCATCAGCGTGAAGAGAGACAGAGACAGCATGAACGGGAGGAGAATGAGAGACAGAGACAGCATGAAGAGAGACAGAGACAGGAGAATGAGAGACAGCGTCAGCATGACCTGGAACTGGCGAGATTGAAGGGCAGCGAACCCCCGGCTGCGGTGAGTGAGGGGGGACCCAGGACTGCACGGAGCTTTGATAAGTGCATCATGGCCCCATACAAGGAGGGGGAGGACATGGATGACTTCCTGGAGGCCTTTGAGACGGCCTGCGAGCTGCACCTGGTTGATCCCGCGGACAGACTCCGGGTCCTTACCCCCTTACTGGACCCCAAAGCCGTGGCATTGTACCGCCAACTGGGAGAGGCAGGGAAAGGGGACTACGAACTATTCAAAAAGGCCCTGCTACGAGAGTTTGGGCTGACTCCTGAGATGTACCGGGAAAGGTTCCGGAGTCAAGATAAAACCCCTGAGATCTCATATCTGTAACTAGCCGTCCGCATGGAAAGATACGCCAGCAAGTGGGCTGGTGGGGCCCAGACGAAGGAGGACCTGATTAAACTGCTGGTACTGGAGCAACTGTATGAGCGGTGCCCATCCGACCTGAGGCTGTGGTTGGTGGACAGAAAGCCAGAGAACCCGCGACACGCCGGGCAGCTGGCTGATGAGTTTGTAAAGAGCCGGTCAGGGGGTGGCAGGGAGGATCCCCAAAGGAACAGGCCCGCCGCGATGCAGAGAGAGAGTCACCCTGGGACCTCCCAAAGGGGGAATATGGGGAATCCCCTCCCACGGGGAATGCCCAGCATCAGGGACAACCGACCGGCTCGAGGGGACCCACGGGACCTGAGCTGCTATTACTGCGGCCGAAGAGGCCACGTTCGGGCCCAGTGCCCCAAGCTCAAGGACAGACTGAGCAGACCGAACCCGCACCGGGTTAACTTGGTAGAGGCCCAGACGGACGAGGGGCTGGCTTCCCACGCAAGAGGGGCTGGCAGCTTATCAACTGCTCAAGAGAGAGAAGGGCCCCCGGCCAGCTTCTCTGGGGGGCCAGATGCTCCGGATTCAAAGTTCTCCGTTTACAGGGTTGGCGCGGGGCTGTCCCTGCGGAGCGAGTGCCTTGTTCCCCTGGAGGTGGATGGGAAGAAAGTTTATGGATACTGGGACACGGGCGCAGAGGTGACACTGGCCCGGCCCGAGGTGGTGGCCCCAGATCGGGTGGTGCCCAACACCTTCCTGACCCTGACCGGGGTGGGCGGGACCCCATTCAAGGTTCCCGTAGCGAGGGTACACCTGAAATGGGGGGCCAAGGAGGGCCCCAAGGACGTGGGAGTGCACCACCATTTGCCCACTGAGGTGTTGATGGGGGGGGACCTAGAGGACTGGCCAAGCAACCCCCAAAGGGCACTGGTTGTGACCCGCAGTCAGAGCCGGCGAGGGGCCCTGCGCCCTGGCCGTGTGGGGGGTGCCTTGCCTGAGGCGCAGGACCCTAACCTGGTGGGGAGGGAACGCCCAGAGACACGGCTCAGGGAGGCTGCAGCTTCGGACCCAGCGGGCGAGAAAGAGCAGGTGGCCATCCCTGTCCCAGCTGCTGAGTTCCAGGCCGAGTTGCAGAGAGATCCCTCCTTGCGGAAGATAAGGGACCTGGCCGACCTCAATGCGGTACAGACCATGGGACGAGGTGGCCGGAAAAGGTTCCTGTGGGAGAAGGGGTTCCTGTACCGAGAATGGGCTCCCCCAGGGAAAATGGAGTCAGGGGGGATCAGGAGGCAGCTGGTGGTACCCCAGAAGTATCGCCGCCAGCTGCTGTGCCGGGCCCATGACATTCCCCTCTCAGGGCACCAGGGAACCTGGCGTACCCAGCAGAGGCTGCTACGGAGCTTTTACTGGCCTGGGGTCTTTGTTACTGTCCGACAGTACTGCGGATCCTGTGACCCCTGTCAGAGGGGGAGGAAAGCCTGGGACAAGGGGAAAACAGCTTTAGGACCCTTGCCCAGCATAAAGGATCCTTTCCAGAGGGTGGCCAAGGTTAAAAGGGCGGCTCTAAACCAAGAGAGCCCAAAGCACAGACCTCCAGACTGGAGCGCTGGGAGAAGACCACAGCCCAGTTGGAACCCCAGAGGTATGGGGGTGGGAAAAGGGCACAGGCCGCATAAACCTTCCCACATGCGAACTGCGAGTGCCATCAAGCACCCCGACCTAAGGGGGGGCGTGAAACTGAAGGGGCCTGGTGTAATTCTCACCCAGGAATGGGAGGGATGCCGGGGCATCCATGGGAACGGGGGTAGGTTCGAACTTCCCCAGGTCACTGGCTAAAGTGACCCTGCTCAGTTCGGTCTCGAAGGGGGGAGAGATGTGACGAACTGGGACTGTTCTTGCTGGGGTGTGGGAATGCTGACAGGGGAGTGTGACTAGGATGGTCTGCATCGGAGGATGGGAGTCGGCCCGAGGGAACATACCTGAGCTTGTAACATGAGAACCCAGGAGGGGGTTGGAGGTCAGGTGACTCCGGGGCCCGGGAAACTGAACAAAGGCTGTGGGAGGGGTCGCTGAAAGGAGAGGGCTGGAAGCAGGCTGGAGAGATGGCTGTGAGGCAGAGATTGCTCTGACCTCCCAAGGGGGGCTGGGATGCCCTGGGACCCCAAGCTGGACCTAACTGAGGGGGGCCCTGTTGTCTGTGCCTGCAAGACCTGTCTTGGACTGTATTCCTGTCATCCAAATAAACCTTCTGCTTTACTGGCTGGCTGAGAGTCATGGTGAATCGCAGGAAGCCGGGGGTGCAGGGCCCTGAGTCCCCCCATGCTCCATGACACCCAGCGCGGCCTGGGGCAGCTCTAGGAGGTGGGGGGCGGAGAATGTGAAGGGCTCATCTAGGGACTGGGGAATGGGGGGGTTCTGGGCTGGCTGAGACAGGAGGGGGACTGGGATTAAGGCAGATTTGAGGACTGGGGGGCAGGTTTGAGCCCCGGGGCAGCTGAGATCAGGGACAAGGCCCCGCGGGACAAAGGACCAAGCAGAGACTAGCCCAGGGGTCGGCCGCCTTTCCGAAGCGCTGGGCCGAGTCTGCGTTTACTCACTCGGGTTTATGGTTTCGCGAGCTGGTCGTACAGGTGATCGTTTTCAGAAGGGCTCGGTCTAGGTCTAGATTATAGAACTAAACTATTGTATGTCAAGTAAATAAGGCTTTTAAAAAGTTTAAGAAGCTTCATTTCAAATTAAATTAAAATGCAGAGCCCCCCGGAGCGGGGGCCAGTGCGAGTGCCACTGAAAGTCCGCTCGCGGGCCGCCTTTGGCACCCGGGATAGACGAAGATCCTGGGACTGGAGCCAAGCAGCGTCTGGCCAGGCTCTGGGCTGGTGCGAGGATCTGACAGGGCCAGGGGCAGGGCCGGGGGCTGGGCCGAGTGGGGGCTTGAGCCAGGCGGGGACTGGGCGGGGGCTTGTCTAGGGGTGGGGGCCAGGGGCTGGATGGCGGCAGGGAGCAGGGCCAGGGTCAGGGGGCGGCGCTGCGGGCTGGGTAGGGCTGGGGCCGGGGGGGCTGGTTGCTGCGGGGATGGGGCCAAGGCTGGGCAGGGGCGGGGCACAGGGGTGGGGCTCTGCTGGAGGCGGGGCCAGAGAGAGGGTGGGGGCTGGAGGCGGGGCGGGGCTGGGGCCCCTCTGGGGTGAGGCTCACGGGCCGTGCGAACACCCAGGGGCCCGGCCCAGGCATCAGCACTAAATGCTGGCGTCCAATCACAGAGGCCGGGTCATCGGAGGCGAGAATTCAAACCGGGCAACACAAATTGAGGATCCGGGAATCAACCACTCTCGGTGATTGGCCTCGGCCGAGAGGGCAGAGCAGGGGGGCTGGGGGCTCCTCCCTCTCGGCCGAGGCCAATCACCGAGAGTGGTTGATTCCCGGATCCTCAATTTGTGTTGCCCGGTTTGAATTCTCGCCTCCGAGACCCCTGCACCCCCCCCCCCCACTTCCTACCGGACCAACGCCAGCCCGTTGCGCAGCTCCCCGCTCTGCACCTTCTCCAGCAGCCGCAGGACACAGCCGCCAGCCAACCGGGCGCCGCAGTACAAACCCTGGGGCAGGAGACACGGAGAGCGGGGCTGGGACCCAGAGACAGCGCTGCGGGCCTGTCCATCAGCCCTCCCAGAGCCGGGAGAACCCAGGAGTCCTGGCTCCCAGCCCGCCCTGCTCTAACCCACCAGCCCCCACTCCCCTCCCAGAGCCGGGGAGAGAACCCAGGAGTCCTGGCTCCCAGCCCCCCCTGCTCTAACCCACCAGCCCCCACTCCCCTCCCAGAGCCGGGAGAGAACCCAGGAGTCCTGGCTCCCAGCCCGCCCTGCTCTAACCCACCAGCCCCCACTCCCCTCCCAGAGCCGGGGAGAGAACCCAGGAGTCCTGGCTCCCAGCCCCCCCGCTCTAACCACTAGACCCCACTCCCCTGCCAGGAACAGGACCCAGACGTCCGAGCCTTCCCTCGCTGGCCGGCAGGTGCTCACCGGGTGCAGGAAGACAGAGTCATACGTCTCCGATAGGGCCTTGAGCTCCTGCTCGCTCATCTGCTCCGTCGACTTCATCAGCTCCACGTACTCCTGGCTGAGAGAGAGAACTCCTCACTCCCGACCCGCAGCCCCCCTCCCTGCCGGCGCCCCTCACTCCCGACCCGCAGCCCCTGGCCCTGCTGGCGCCCCTCACTCCCGACCCGCAGCCCCCCTCCCCGCCGGCACCCCTCACTCCTGACCCGCAGCCCCCCTCCCCGCCGGCGCCCCTCACTCCCGACCCGCAGCCCCCCTCCCCGCCGGCGCCCCTCACTCCCAACCCGCAGCCCCCCCTCCCCGCTGGCGCCCCTCACTTCCGACCCGCAGCCCCCCTCCCCGCCGGCGCCCCTCACTCCCGACCCGCAGCCCCTGGCCCTGCTGGCGCCCCTCACTCCCGACCCGCAGCCCCCCTCCCCGCCGGCACCCCTCACTCCCGACCCGCAGCCCCCCTCCCCGCCGGCGCCCCTCACTCCCGACCCGCAGCCCCCCTCCCCGCCGGCGCCCCTCACTCCCGACCCGCAGCCCCCCTCCCCGCCGGCGCCCCTCACTCCCGACCCGCAGCCTCCCTCCCCGCCGGCGCCTCTCACTCCCGACCCGCAGCCCCTGTTAGCCCAGCCCCAGGGTCCTCCCTTCCATGAATACCTGTGGGCTAGCAGAATCTCTTCCTCGGTAGCCAGCCGGGCCTGTGAGGAAAGGAAGGAATTGTAGCCGGAATTCGCAAACCACTAAAGGGGAGACTGCGGGGGAGGGTAGAAACAGCTGGTCTCTGACCCCCCGTGCCCATGGGGAAAGGGCCCCGGGACTGGGGATGGAACCCAGGAGTCCTGGTGCCCAGCCCCTCCCCCGTCTCACCTCCACCGGGACACAGCGCTCCCATAGGCCGCATTGCAGCAACTTTCCCTTGACGGCCGCGAGTCTCTCCGGGCGCTCGGGGAAGCTGGGAATGAAACGACAAAGGGGGAGAAGATGGATTGGGGCAGGGGCTGCGGGTCGGGAGTGAGGGGCACCGGCAGGGCTGGGGGGGCAGGGGCTATGGGTTGGGAGTGAGGGGCACCAGCAGGGCTGCGGGGCAGGGCTGGGCTAGCAGGGGCTGCGGGTTGGGAGTGAGGGGCACCAGCAGAGCTGGGGGGGTGCAGGGCTGGGGGGGCAGGGGCTGCGGGTTGGGAGTGAGGGGCACCAGCAGAGCTCGGGGGTGGCAGGGCTGGGCTAGCAGGGGCTGCGGGTCGGGAGTGAGGGGCACCGGCAGGGCTGCGGGGCAGGGCTGGGCTAGCAGGGGCTGTGGGTCGCGAGTGAGGGGCACCGGCAGGGCTGGACGGACAGGGCTGGGGGGGCAGGGCTGGACTAGCAGGGGGGTGAGGTATTTTATCTCTTCCCATTAAGACTTTAACCCCCCAAGGCTAAGAGTTGGGGGATTGGGATTAGAGTCAGATTACGGAGGCGAGGGGATTACAGAGAAAGGGGCGGAACAGGGTTAAGGACGGCGAGGCGATTACAGATGAGCGGGAAGGATGAGGTCCAAAGTTTGAGATGGGGAATTCGGGGGGGATGGGCTGTGGCTCCCACAGGGTTTTTGGGATCTGCCCCCGGAGGGGCGGCTAATAGAGCCGGACCAGGGGGATCTGGGACCCGCCCCTCAGGTACCTGTCGTCCCACAGGCAGTGGAACTCCGTGAGCCGCTCGTCAAAGGCCAGACCTGTCCCCTCGGGCACCGCCGCCTCCACGCTCAGATCCTGGGGCAGGAGCAAACACAGTGAACCCAGGCATCCGGGCACCCACCCCCGGCACTACAACTCATCCACCAGCCCCCACTCCCAGCCCCCCCCGCTCCAACCACCAGCCCCCCACTCCCCTCCCAGAGCCGGGGAGAGAACCCAGGAGTCCTGGCTCCCAGCCCCCCTGCTCTAACCACCAGCCCCCACTCCCCTCCCAGAGCCGGGGAGAGAACCCAGGAGTCCTGGCTCCCAGCCCCCCCTGCTCTAACCACCAGCCCCCACTCCTCTCCCAGAGCCGGGGAGAGAACCCAGGAGTCCTGGCTCCCAGCCCCCCCTGCTCTAACCACCAGCCCCCACTCCTCTCCCAGAGCCGGGGAGAGAACCCAGGAGTCCTGGCTCCCAGCCCCCCCTGCTCTAACCCACCAGTCCCCACTCCCCTCCCAGAGCCGGGGAGAGAACCCAGGCGTCCTGGCTCCCAGCCCCCCTGCTCTAACCACCAGCCCCCACTTCCCTCCCAGAGCTGGGGAGAGAACCCAGGAGTCCTGGCTCCCTGCCCCCCCTACGCTAACCCACCAGCCCCCACTCCCCTCCCAGAGCCAGGCAAAGAACCCAGGAGTCCTGGATCCCAGCCCCCCTGCTCTAACCACCAGCCCCCACTCCCCTCCCAGACCCAGGGAGAGAACCCAGGCGTCCGGGTGTCCCACCTACCAGGCGCTGCAGCCCCGATTCCAGCTCCTCTGCCTCTTTGTTCATCCTCTGGGCTCGGCCGCGGCGTTTGGTTTCGGGGAGCCCGGGGCTGCGACGGGGCTGGGGGCCCCTCCGGCCCCCCCGCTTCTGGGGGGAACACATGGGGCAGAGAGGAGGGGGTGACACAGACATCCCCATCCCCCCATGGACAACAGCCCCAACACCCCCCACCCCCTTGGCCACTTGCAGGCACACCGCCCTCTCCCACCCAGAAACGCCCCCCCACTCCCTAAGCCCCATCCCCATAGCCAAGGGCCACACCCACTCGGGGCCCCGCCCCCTGGACAAGAGCCCCGCCCCTTCCGCCAAGCCCCGCCCCCTTGTGCAAGAGCCCCGCCCCTTCCGCCAAGCCCCGCCCCCGCCCGACTCACCATGGCCACGTGCGCTGAGGGGGCGGGTCACTTTGCCGCTGGGAGGGGGGAGCGGGGTCCTGGGGGCGGCGCCATCGCTGGGCGGCTCTGGGGGCGGCAGGAGGCAAAGCGCGTTAAAGCCGGATCGGAACCGGAGCCGAACCGGAGCGGCCGGGCGGGGGGGGGGCTGCGGGCCGGGAGTGGGGCGCACCATCTCACCTGGCTCCTGTGGCACCTCCCCCCTCCAGGGCCGTCAGATGGTCTCTTCCAGCCAGGCGCTGCCTGATGCTGTCACCCAGCCCTGCCCGCCCTACTGGGAGAGACCATTGGCACTTGAGCAGGGGGGGTGGTGGTCTGGAAGGGACCATTGACAGACGGAGGGGGGGTGTGTGGGAAGGACCATTCGCTCTGAACATGGCGGGGCCTGGGAGAAACCATTCACACTGAATGTCAGGGGATGCTGGGAGAGACCATTGGCACTGAGCAGGGGGGGGGAGGTTGGTAGGGACCATTCCCTCTATCTTCATTGGCCACGTCTTTGGGGAATCCCCCCATGACCTCTCTCACCCTGTGACCTTTAAGTCTCTTGACCCCTCCCCCATCTTGCTCCCGAGACCTTTCACCCCCGCCCTCGGTTCTCCTTTGACCTCGTCCCCTTGGAGGAGCTGGTCCCGCATGGCCTTGCCCAGGGACGCTCGCCTGATGCCAAGATGCAGCCACCTCTGGGGCAGGGCGGGTGGGGAACAGCCGCACATAACGCTGCACAGGGATGACGCGCTGAGGGCTTTGCACCAGCAGGTGGCGCTGGGCCTGCCCTGAGGCAGCAATGGGACTGGGATAAATAGCCCAGACCCGTGACAGGTGTCTGTCCTGCCGCCCCTTGGTGGAGGCCCCCAGCCCTGCGCTCTGCCTGGGGCAGCATCCAGGATCGGGCCCCATCTCCAGTTCCCAGCCCTACCCCTCCTCTGCATCCAGGTCCCTTGAAATCCTGTTCCCAGCTCCCCGCCTGGCCAGCCCTCCGCTTGGGGGCCGCTCTCTCCCCTTAGCTCCTCCCCGGGCCCTGACCCGTGGGGCAGATAACCCCGCTCCTGCCCCCTTTGATCGTTCAGAGGCGTGGGAAGTGGGAGAGCCAGAGATGGGGCTGATATGTGGGGTGGGACTCTGGCTCCCCTGCTCTAACCACCAGCCCCCACTCCACTCCCAGAGCTGGGAAGAGAACCCAGGAGTCCTGGCTCCCAGCCCCTCCCCTGCTCTGACCCACCAGAGCCAAGGAGAGAACCCAGGCGTCCTGGCTCCCACCCCCCCTGCTCTAACCACCAGCCCCCACTTCCCTCCCAGAGCCAGGAGAGAACCCAGGAGTCCTGGCTCCCAGTCCCTCCCCTGCTCTGCTCTGACCCACCAGCCCCCACTCCCCTCCCAGAGGTGGGAAGAGAACCCAGGAGTCCTGGCTCCCAGCCCCTCCCCTGCTCTAACCACCAGCCCCCACTCCACTCCCAGAGCCAGGGAGAGAACCCAGGAGTCCTGGCTCTCTGACCCACCAGCCCCCACTTCCCTCCCAGAGCCAGGGAGAACCCAGGAGTCCTGGCTCCCAGCTCTTCCCCCCTCCCCCAACCACTGGACCCCACTCCCCTCCACCAGCCCTGTTTCTGTACACAAAACAATACTTTGGGGGGCAGGGATTTAAACATCCCATAAAATTGGATCCATCCTGACACCCCCCCCCACTGTCTCCCTCACATTCCCACAACCCAACCCCCACATTCCTCTTCCTTGCACCCCACATTCTGAGCTTTGGGGAGCAAATTTTTTGCTCTTTACCGGGGCATGAGCGAACGCCTAGGATCACCGCAAACCATCCACAGAGAACCTCCCTGAAGCACCCCAATAAAAAAGGACACCCCTAAAGTGGAGCATGAACCCCAAAGAGCTTGAACACTAATCCAGTCCCCCAAGCCACAGCCCCCTGCAGCCCCCCATGCTACTCAAAACCAGCTGAGTTGGGGGTGCAGGTAGAAGCTGGCACCCCCAAAATTGAACTGTGAACCCCAATCGTTAAAGACCAATCCAGCCTCCTCCCAAACCACAGGCCCCCCCAGCCGCAGTGCTCAACACAACTACAATAATTTGGGGCTGTTTCTGGATGGACAACCCTGCACCCCCAAACTGAGCCCCAACTTCACCCCGGAGGCATTAAAACGCAGGGACACGCGAGTCATTACAAGAAATATATAATATATTTTAAAATGCGGTTTCCATATATTTTTTTAACCCACAATATATTGGGGTGCCAGAAGGGAGAGTAAAAACGGGGGGTCCTATCGCAGCCAGTGCTGGATCATGGGGACACGGGTTCATTTTGGGGACCACAAGGGGCGAAGGGTGTAGGGGGAGCCCCCTGTGTGAGGATTTGGGGGTGCTGAAGGGGAAACCCAGGCACAGGGGAGGGTAGAAATGAGGGGGTCATTCCTTCGAAAGTGGCCGGGTGGATGGAGGGAGGGACAGATGGGGGTCTAGGGGGGGATGGACGGGTGCGTGTGTATGGGGGGGCGATGGGACAGACGGGGGGGTGGCCCCAATCCTTGCGGCTACTGAGCTGAGGAGAATGCCCCTGTACCCCAACACTCTGCCCCCTCTGTCCCAATCCCCGACTCTGTGGCTGGGGGGGGGCAACCCCCCGAACAGTTGTACCCCAATATCCCCCCAGCTGCTCCCTCTTTCCGGCTCAGCCTCCTTCCCCGAGGGGCCCCCCATCACCCCAGCGAGGTGCCTGCCCCCGGGGAGGCGTGGGGGGGGTGGTAGGCGGCTGGGGGGGGCCCGAGGAGGTGGGTGGAGGGGGAGAAGGGGAGCAGGTGGCTGGACAGGACCATGGGGCTCAGGGCGTAGAGGGAGCTGGGGTCCTCGCCCAGGGGGGAGAGCAGTTCGAGTGGGGTGGGGGGCCCAGCCCCCCCCTCGCCCGGAGCCGCCCCCCGGCGTTTCTTGCCCTTGCCGGAGACTTTGCGGTTGCGGGTCTGGATGCCGTCTTTCCGCATCGTCAGGGGGCGATTGACCTGCAGGGGGGAAGGGGAGATGGATGGAACCCAGGCATCCGGGGTCCACCACCCTAATCACTAGACCCCTCCCTTCCCTCCCGGAGCCAGGGAGGGAACCCAGGAGTCCTGGCTCCCAGCCCCCACCACTGCCCATGCTCCCACCCCCAAGCCTCCTCCCCTCCCCGCGCCGGTCCCCCCACCCTACCCACTAGACCCCCCTCCCCTCTGTGAGCTGGGCAGAGAACCCAGGTGTCCGGCTCACATTGTGCAGTTTGTAGTAGAGGCCGCAGGCGTTGCAGACGGGCTCCCCGCTGGCGTTGCGGCGCCAGAGGGTGGTGGTGGTCGTCTGGCAGTTGCTGCACTGGGTACCCGCTCGTTTGCTGACGATCTGGGGGAAGAGACGGGGGGGTGGGTGGGCGCAGAGCGACGGGTCTGGCCCCTGCGCCCAGGAGATGGGGGCAGGGCATCGCAGGGGTGTCATGGAAGCGGAATGGGATGTTGGGGGGGGGGCTGGGGCATGTCATGGGAGTAGAAGGGGGCATCTCATGAGAGCAGAACATGTTGGGGGAGGCTTGGCCAGGGGGCCTGGAGGTGTCAGGGGACGGGAGCGGAGGGGGGATCTCATGGGAGGGGAAGGGGGTGTCGGGGGGTCTCATGGGAGCGGAACATGTCGGGGGGCTGGGGCGGAGGCCTGGGGGTGTCGGGGGTCTCATGGGAGGGGAAGGGGGTGTCGGGGGCAGGGGGAGTCTCATGGGAGTGGAACGTGTCGGGGGGCTGGGGCGGGGGCCTGGGGGTGTCGGGCGAGGGGGGGTCTCATGGGAGCGGAACATGTCGGGGGGCTGGGGCGGGGGGCATGGGGGTGTCAGGGGAAGGGGGGTCTCATGGGAGGGGAAGGGGATGTCGGGAGTGGGGGGAGTCTCATGGGAGCGGAACATGTCGGGGGGCTGGGGCGGGGGGCCTGGGGGTGTCAGGGGAAGGGGGGTCTCATGGGAGGGGAAGGGGATGTCGGGGGTCTCATGGGAGCGGAACATGTCAGGGGTCTGGGGCGGGGGGCCTGAGGGGGTCTCACAGGGGCAGCAGGGGGTCTGGGGGAAAGGTGGGTCTCAGGGGGATCCCAGAGAAGTTGGGGGGGGGGGGGGAGTTCCCCACTCACCAGGCGTTTCTTGGGCCGGATGAGCGGCCGGTTCTGCCCGTTCATCTTGTGGTACAGCCCGCAGGCGTTACACAGGTAGTGCCCGGTGCCGTCCCGGCGCCACAGGGGGGTGGCCGTGGCCCCGCAGTTCACGCACTCCCGCGCCTCTGAGTGATGGGACAGGGAAACTGAGTCAGCGACGGGGCCTCTCCCCCCAGAGGTGCCGCCCCCCCCACGCCTCCCAGCCCGCAGGAAGCTCTCACCGCATGGGGACAGCTGCAGTGGCCCCCTGAGTTTGGGGGAGTACCCAGCCGTCAGGGGGCTCCCGCTGGGCTGGTAGAACCCGAACTCCGGGGTCCCGGTGTAGGCGGGGTGGGGGGCCCCGGCAGGGGACCCCAACGTCAGCAGCTCGGTGGTGGAGGGGCTCGTCGGCTCCGTCTTCAGCATCTCCAGGAACTTGGGGCTGCCCTTGTCCTCGGGGGGCTGCTCCTTGGGCGAGGGGGGGCTGTAGGAGGAGGAGGAGGGCGGAGCCGGATAGAGGGGGACCCCGGTCTGGGGCTTGCCGTAGGAGACGGGGGTCCAGCCGGCCGTGGCGTATGGGTGCCCGTCCACCCACTGCAGCCCATTGAGGAGGGGGTACACGGGGCGCGCTGCAGGAGGTGGAAAAGGAGAGGAGAGGGGTTAGTGGAGGGGCGTCGGGGGCACATGGAAGGAACCCACAGCTGCCACGGGGACACAAAACCCGTCGCCATGGCGAGGCCGGGGCCATGGCAACCATGGGATGAGGCCATGGGGAACCACGGCAGGAGAAACCCCGACAAGGGGCGGGCACCACGGCGACCACGACAACCCCACACAATGGGATAGCAATGGCACTGTTGCCATGCCAACCAGGCAGGCGGCAGGCCATGCCCACTCCCTCCCCACAGGAGCCCTGGGGACACCACAGGCAGCCACGCAACCATGGCCCCAGTAGCCGTGGCAACCACACAGCCTGCGGTAACGGTGCCCTCTGTGGGTGGCCCCAGGCGATGCCCCTCCGAGGAGCCCTGCGGTGGGCGGGCAGGCTCTGGCCACCTACCCGGCGTGCTGCGGTAGGACTCCGATGTCCGGGAGAAGTAGGTAGCGAGGGCCCCGGGGTCCCCGCCCTCGGCTCCGTGGAAGAAGACCGCGGATTCATCGGCCGGCGGCAGGAGGGGGGGCTCCAGGAAATGGGGGGTCATCTCCTGCCCCCCCAGGGTGGCAAAATCCATCCCAGGCACAAGAGCTCCGGACCTAGATGGGGAATTTACATGGGGGACAAGACACAGGGTGTCAGGACTCCTGGGTTCTCTCCCTGGCTCCGGGAGGGGAGTGGAGGGGAGCCAGGACTCCTGGGTTCCACCCCTGTCTTGGGGAGGGGAGTGAGGTCTGGTGGTCAGAGACGCAGCCAAGAGCAAAGCAAAGTTTAAAGAGGAGGCAACGCCGGCCGGTCTCCCCCAGCACCCAGCGACCGCGAGCGGCCGGCCCTCCCCCTGGACCGTCAAGGACACGTTCCCGGGGGGGAGAAGCCCGTTCTTGAGAGAGGCCACGTGTGAAAACGGCTGTTTGTTAGCGTGCAAACGCACCGATTCCACGTGCGAATTGGGCCAGGCCGGGGGGAGGCCGCTGGCTGCCGTGTTTTGCCAGGCGAACGGTTTATACAGAGTTACCGGTTGGCATCTCGAGGGCAGGGCCGTGCACGCACCAGCCAGGTCACCATTCTCACCACGGCAGGGGCTGGGGGACGAAACCCACCCGCCCGACCCCAACTTCGGGGGGCACTGAGAGACGCAGGGGAGCCCCGGCCAGACCGAGGGCACGAGCACAAGGACCGGGCCAGGGTGGAGCGAGAGGCCCTGGGGCCACGAGGGGAAACGTGGGGCTTATGGGACTGAAAACAATGGGTCTGTCCCTCCCCCGATGCCTGAGCTTACCCTTCCCTTCCTGCATGGCCCCCCTCCCTTCACCCCCATCCCTCCCTCCATCCAGCCCCCACACCCCCCCATCCATCCCTCCCTCCATCCCACCCTCCTTTCCTACATGGCCCTCCATCCCTCCCTGAACGCCCCCCTTCCTCCCTCCACCTCCCCTTCATCCCTCCATCCCTCCCTCCCTGCATCCCTCCATCTACCCCCCACACCCCCCTCCATCCCTCCCTCCATCCTCCCCATCCATCCCACCCTCCTTTCCTACATGGCCCTCCATCCCTCCCTGAACGCCCCCCCTTCCTCCCTCCACCTCCCCTTCATCCTCCATCCCTCCCTCCCTGCATCCCTCCATCTACCCCCCACACCCCCCTCCATCCCTCCCTCCATCCTCCCCATCCATCCCACCCTCCTTTCCTACATGGCCCTCCATCCCTCCCTGAACGCCCCCCCTTCCTCCCTCCACCTCCCCTTCATCCCTCCATCCCTGCATCCCTCCATCTACCCCCCACACCCCCCTCCATCCCTCCCTCCATCCTCCCCATCCATCCCACCCCTTCCTCCCTCCTTTCCTACATGGCCCTCCATCCCTCCCTCCCTGCATCCCTCCATCCAGCCCCCACACCCCCCTCCATCCCTGCATTCCTCCATCCAGCCCCCACACCCCCCATCCATTCCTCCCTCCATCCTCCCCATCCATCCCACCCCTCCCTCCCTCCTTTCCTACATGGCCCTCCATCCCTCCCTGAACACCCCCCCTCCCTCCCTTCATCCGCCTCCCCTTCATCCCTCCAGCCCCTCCCTCCATGCTCATCCCTCCCTCCTTTCCTACACGCCCCATCCATCCCCCATCCACACCCCTCCCTACCTAGCCCTCCATCCCCTCCACCCCCCTTGTTTCCCCATCCCCACCTCTGTCTCCAGCCAGCCAGGCAGGCCCGGGGACCCCACCCCTATATATGGCTAAGGGAGGGTTACCCCGGAAGGCGCTGCCCCTGCCCCGACCAATCTCTGCATCTCTCTGTCTATCTCCCCCCATCTCTCCTTCTCAGAAGTGGTGCCTCCAGCCCGGCCGGGGAGGCCCCTTTTCTCCCGGCCCTATCCGCCCCCCGATCTCGCACGCAGCCCCCCAGCGGCCGCCAGGGCCTGGCCCCGCTGTGAACCCAGGAGTCCTGCCCCCCCTCCCCTCCCCTCCCCAGGGACTGAACCCAGGAGTCCTGCCCCCCCACTCCCCTTCCCTCCCCAGGGACTGAACCCAGGAGTCCTGGCTGCAGGGGCGGGGGGAAGAGGGTGGCGCAGTGCAGAGGAAGTCGGCACCATCTCAAAACTGATTTCAAAAGCTGCCCTTGCCTCATCCCTGCCAACGCAGCAGAGATGGGGCAGATAACACGGGGCGGGGGCAGCGAACTAACCACCCCACAATGGAGGGGGGCTGGGAGCCTGGGTTCTCTCCAGCTCTGGGAGGGGAGGGGGTCGACTGGGGTTAGAACGGGGGGCTGGGAGCCAGGTCGCCTGGGTTCTCTCCGGCTCTGGGAGGGGAGGGGGGGTCGACTGGGGTTAGAATGGGGGGCTGGGAGCCAGGTCGCCTGGGTTCTCTCCCGGCTCTGGGTGGGGAGGGGGTTCGACTGGGGTTAGAACTGGGGGCTGGGAGCCAGGTTGCCTGGGTTCTCTCCGGCTCTGGGAGGGGAGGGGGGTCGACTGGGGTTAGAACGGGGGGCTGGGAGCCAGGTCGCCTGGGTTCTCTCCCGGCTCTGGGAGGGGAGGGGGTTCGACTGGGGTTAGAACGGGGGGCTGGGAGCCAGGTCGCCTGGGTTCTCTCCCGGGCTCTACGTAAAGGTCGGTCAGGGGGTGTATTTCCCCACCCCACTCTGTGCCCTGTTCTTCTCACGTTGTGAATTTTGTTGCTCTTTTAATCTCCTGTCCATTCGTAAATCACAATTCAACCCAGCCCTGCTCCCACCACCCAACACACTCCCAGCCCCCCCACCGCACAAATGCACCCCCTTCGCCGCTACTTAACCATCCCCACGGTGCCACCCCACCACGATCGACACACACACAAACCACTGCCCCGAAACAACGCACAATCCCAGACCACGAGGACACACACCCAGCAGAGCTCAGCCTCGCCAGCAGGGGCATCAGGGATGGATGGACACACACACACACACACACACACACACACACACACACACACACACACACACACACACACACACACACTCTCTCTCTCTCTCTCTCTCTCTCTCTCTCTCTCTCTCTCTCTCTCTACAAAGACAGGCAAAGAAATCCAGACCAAATCACAACTCCCTCTGCGACACACAAGCACTCTCCAAAATACCACACCCTAGAAAAACACACAAACACCCCACAAAGCCAACACTCAGCACCCCCAGAACAACAGACTCACATGTTGGACAACACACGCAGAGAAATACATCCCGAAAAAGCCTCCCCACCCAGCCACAACACGCTGCTAACCCACGGATACGACACACACAAGCTAACAAGCCAACACAAACCCCTGCCACACAAACAACTAAGACATACACACCCACCAAACAACCACAACAGCCCACACAGACATGCCAAATCAACACAAACAACACATCAAGTCACAGCCACCGAAACTATCGCCCGCCACATGAAACACACCGCACAGGCAGTCCCAAACAGCGCACCCTCCCCCGGCCCCACCACCACAGCCCAAACCACACACAGCATAAACAACACACACAAAAACACACAGATGCACCTTCAGTACTACAAAAACACAGCCCAGCCCCACACAAAGAGACACAACCCAGAGAGAGACACCCCTCAACACAACTGCAAAGACACACAACCCAAACACAGACCCCACCACATCCCGGAGACAGACACACAAAGACACACAACCCAAGGGGACATCCTCTCACCACCACTACACAAAGACAAACAACCCAACCACCATCACAACCCAACCCCCCTGAACACTACAAAAACACAGTCACACACACACAACCCATGGGGAAACACCCTCAACACCACCGCAAAGACAGACGCACAGCACCACAACCCGAATGTGCAACCAAAGGCACGCACCCTGAATGCGACAAAAACTCCACCCAAAGACACACACACAACCCCTCGACACCGCCGCAAAGACAGACCCACCACCACAACCCAAAACCCACCCCCCATGACAGACACACTCCAAACTCCCCCTGCGCACCCCCCCATCACCCCCACTTCCATCTCCTTGGGCCATTTTCACATCCAGCTCCAGGATGGCCCCTGCCCCCGATCTCTGCGTTGTGTGGGTGTGTACCAGGCCGGAGGGGGAGGAAATCGGACGTGTGGGGCCCAACGATTATACAGCCCTTATCGGGATTAGGGCCTCAGATAAGAAATAGCCGGGAGATAATTTTTATCTCCCTTGCCTTGACGGGCAGCTCACACGGCAGTCACAGATTTGCCCCGATGCGGCTCAGTGGGTAGAACAATGTGTATTGTAACCCCCCCCCACCCCAGAACGGGGACGACATCCCCTCGCCCCCCCCGATTTACCTCGCGAAGGCTTCGAAAGAACCCAGGCGTCCAGGAGGCTGAGAGGAGAGAACGGAAGGTAAATTGCTGATCCTCTGGGGTATTGCGCAGAGGAGTGGGGTCGGGGGGGGGGGGGAATGTCTCGAGATGGGGGTGGTCCTCCCCCCCCCCCCCCGGACGTCTCCAGACAAGGGTTCCCCCCCGATCCCCGCACGACCAGCCGGGGGGGAACTCAAACGGGGGGTGGGAACCCCGACATTAACCTGCAACGGACCCGCTGGGACCTGCCAGTCTTCTCACCCCTTTTCCTAGTGCGATCCGTCCGTCTGCCCCGCCCCCCCACCCGTCCCCCCACCACACCCCGCCATCCCCCACGCCCTATCCACCCATCTCCCCCCCGTGCCCCCTGACACCTCCACCCCGCCATCTGCCCCCCCACTCCCCTGGCACCCCCACCCCGCCATCTGCCCCACCACCACCCTCCTGTGCCCCCTGACACCCCCTGTGCCCCCTGTTCCCAGTGCCCCTGGCACCCCCGCCAGCCCTCCTCCGTTCCCAGTGCCCCCTGGCCCTCCCCGCCAACCCTCCTCCATTCCCAGTGCCCCCTGGCACCCCGCACCAGCCCTCCTCCGTTCCCAGTGCCCCCTGGCACCCCGCACCAGCCCTCCTCCGTTCCCAGTGCCCCCTGGCCCTCCCCGCCAGCCCTCCTCCATTCCCAGTGCCCCCTGGCACCCCCGCCAGCCCCCCTCCATTCCCAGTGCCCCCTGGCACCCCGCACCAGCCCTCCTCCGTTCCCAGTGCCCCCTGGCACCCCCGGCCAGCCCTCCTCCGTTCCCAGTGCCCCCTGGCACCCCCGGCCAGCCCCCCTCCATTTCCAGTGTCCCCTGGCGCCCCCGCCAGCCCTCCTCCATTCCCAGTGCCCCCTGGCACCCCCCCGCCAGCCCTCCTCCGTTCCCAATGTCCCCTGGCACCCCCGCCAGCCCCCCTCCATTCCCAGTGCCCCCTGGCACCCCGCACCAGCCCTCCTCCGTTCCCAGTGCCCCCTGGCACCCCCGGCCAGCCCCCCTCCATTTCCAGTGTCCCCTGGCGCCCCCGCCAGCCCTCCTCCATTCCCAGTGCCCCCTGGCACCCCCCGCCAGCCCTCCTCCGTTCCCAATGTCCCCTGGCACCCCCGCCAGCCCCCCTCCATTCCCAGTGCCCCCTGGCACCCCGCACCAGCCCTCCTCCGTTCCCAGTGCCCCCTGGCACCCCCGGCCAGCCCCCCTCCATTTCCAGTGTCCCCTGGCGCCCCCGCCAGCCCTCCTCCGTTCCCAGTGCCCCCTGGCACCCCCCGCCAGCCCTCCTCCGTTCCCAATGTCCCCTGGCACCCCCGCCAGCCCCCCTCCATTCCCAGTGCCCCCGGCACCCCGCACCAGCCCTCCTCCATTCCCAGTGCCCCTGGCACCCCGCACCAGCCCTCCTCCATTCCCAGTACCCCCTGGCACCCCGCACCAGCCCCCCATTCCCAATGCCCCCGGCACCCCCGCCAGCCCTCTGTTCCTAATGCCCTCTGCCCCCCCCCCCGCCAGCCCCCCTCCGTTCCCAGTGCCCCTTGGCCCCCCCCGCCAGCCCTCCTCCGTTCCCACTGCCCCCTGGCGCCCGCGCCAGCCCTCCGTTTGCAGTTCCTCTGTACCCTTCCATCCCGTCCCGATTCGCTCTGCCCGTTGGCCTCTCTCCACAACTCCCCCAAACCGGACGCCGCCCGTCCCCCGCCGGCCTCGGCTTGACACTCACCTAGAGCTGGGCAAGAAATTTGGGGGGGCCCCCACATGCGGTGCCAGGTGGACCCTTGGCAAATTTCGAGGGGGGGTTTGAAGCACAGCGAGCTCCCCAGATCTAGCCGGCCGTGGGTCCGCCCCAACTTGCTGGGTGGCTCCGAGAGACAGAGAACAGGAGGGGGGGGGGCAGAGACGCTAAAAATGACACAGCAGCCCAGGCTGGTGAGGTCCCGCCTTCTGAGACGGGACGGGCTCTCGTGGGGCACAGAGGGGGGGGAGAGAGCAGCTGGGGGTCTCCTGCCCCCCACCCTGGAGAACTCAATTACCCCCCAATGTGCAGCAGAGAGAGACAACCAGCCCCCCAAACTCTCTCTAGTGTAGAAGGAGATGGGTCTAGTGGTTCGGGGGGTGGGGGGGGGAGCCAGAACTCCTGGGTTGTCTCGGAGGGGAGTGGGGGTCTATTGGGTAGAGGGGAGGGGCTGGAAGCCAGGACTCCTGGGTTCTCTGGGAGGAGACTGGGCCTTAGGGGGCGGGGTGGGGGGGGGCGCTGGGAGGCAGGACGCCCTGTTCTCTGCTTGGCTCAGTGGGAGGAGGCAAGTAAACATTGGAGGGAGGGTTGGGAGTTTTGGGGTCTTGGTGCTGTACCCCCACGCTCGTCCAGGGGGAGGGGAGGCAGCGATGGATACATGGGGGGGACGGCAACTGGTCTATCATCACTCAGCATTCCTAGAGATTTCACATGTGGGGCAGATCGCAGATGGCGCCCCCCAGAGGGGACAGGCCCTGTGCCCCATTCCCCGCCCTCCCCGAGCCAGCCAGTCCCCGCCCTGGGGCCGGATGAAACCTGGTGCCCCCCAGAGGGGACAGGCCCCAGCCCCATTCCCCGCCCTCCCCGAGCCAGCCAGGCCCTGCCCTGGGGCCGGATGAGACCCGGTGCCCCCCAGAGGAGACAGGCCCCAGCCCCATTCCCTGCCCCACTAACCGCCCGGCCAGTTTGGGGCCTGGGGAGGTGATGGCAGCAGGCCTGGAAGTCCCCGATAAGCCCTTATCTGATGCCAGGGTCAGGAGCTGGCGGTTGGCGGATTCTTGGTGACGGGGCCTGGAACAACCCACGCCATAGTGTTGGGGCGGGCAGCGCAGGGGGCAAGGTGGGGAATAACAGACCTGGGGGGGGGAGGCGTCCCCAGGTCCCCCAATGCGTCTGGGGTGCGAGGGCCACAGTCTTCCTGGCCTGTTCACTCCCCTCCCTCTGCTAATGTTCCAGAGCTGGGGAAAGAACCCAGGAGTCCTGGCTCACAGCCCCCCCCCCCCCCCCCCCCGCTCTAACCGCTAGACCCCACTCCCCTCCCAGAGCCAGGGAGAGAACCCAGGAGTCATGGCTCCCAACCCCCCTCCCCGCTCTAACCCACCAGATCCCACCCCCCTTCCAGAGCCGGGGAGAGAACCCAGGAGTCCTGGCCCCCTGCTCTAACCACCAGCCCCCACTCCCCTCCCAGAGCCGGGAAGAGAACCCAGGAGTCCTGGCCCCCAGCCCCCCCTGCTCTAACCACTAGACCCCACTGCGGCTGTAGCTGGGGGCGTCCCTGCGACACTGGCTGATAGAAACTGATGCAGATTCTGTGTCAGGATGAACCCCCTGGCCCTGCGCACAGGCCGGGGGGGTGAGTCTAACCCAGACTTCAGGGGAAGCCAGCGACCGATTCTCTGAAAAACACCCGCTTATCTCCCAGCGCCAGATAAAGGGGAAGGAGCTGAGCAAGAGAGAGAGATGAGTCCAAACCCAGCCCCACGGTGCCCCTCACTCCCCACCCGCAGCCCCTGCCCTCCCCACCCTCCAACCCATCCCCGCGGTGCCCCTCACTCCCCACCCGCAGCCCCTGCCCTCCCCACCCTCCAACAGCCCCGCGGTGCCCCTCACTCCCCACCCGCAGCCCCTGCAATTCCAGCCCTGGGACAGCTCTCTCAGCACTATAGATTCTTGAGCATCAAGCAGAGATCAGTGTCATTAGGTTAGTAAATACAGTAGGACCTACATTAAGCACAGCAGGTTCATAACATAAGGCTTGTTGTAATAAGATTGTAATGGACCAGGCTGGGGGGACCCTAACGCCCCCTGCTGGAGAGGAGAGGCTCTGAAAACTCCTCTGCGTGTCATGCTTCCTATACTGCTACCCAGTAGCGGAGAGTCTCCGTGCACTCACCCTCTTTCCCCGAGACGGAGCTCAGCTCCCGGATGATTCTAATCTCGCCCCTGGTTGTTCCGGTGCATCTCCACCCACACATCAGGCGACAACTTCCAGATGCCACGGCCAATCCTTTCCAAATTTCCTGGGGACGCTCCGGGCACCGGCGGGCAGGAGTCTGTGGATTTGGGGAGGGGGAGGACATTAGAAAATGGGGGGATACACGGGGAGCCCCCACCTGGCATCCGGTCAGCACAGCCCCAATTTTAGCACCTTGGCCATTGAGTGGAGATGAAAGAGCCCCCGGGGGATGAGGCAGAAAGTGACCCCGTCTCTAGGCCAGCTCCCCAAGGAAGCATAACCTGGGGACCCCTGGAACGACTGACCCCTCAGAGAAGGGTGGTGGAAATGGGGGGAGAACGGGGGACCCTGCTCTGGGGAGATGGGGGGGCACTCAGCTTAGGGGATTAGAGGGAGTCTGTGAATTAGAGGGGGTGGGGGGATGGAGGGGGACACAGAGCCCCCGGGGGTGCAGTGAACTTGCCACGAACCACGAGACTGGCTAGAAAAGCTCCTTAGTCCATCTAGGCCGACTTCCCAAATAGCCCAGGCTAGTGAATTTCACCGAGGGTCCTCCGCACCAAGCCCATGGACTTGGCTAAAGCCCCTTCCGGAAAGGATCCGGCCCGGATCTGACCCCACGGGAGTTGGGGAATCCACCGTGTCCCTGGGCGGTTTGTTCCAAAGGCTCATTACCCGCGCCGGGAAATGTTGGGTCTGCGTTTCAGCTGGGCTCCTGCCTTTCGCAGGGAGATTAATAACCTCGTTAGTGCCCGGGATTCTCTCCCTGGGAAGGGGTTTATACATCAGAACCAAGCCAGTCCTTGATCGGTCGGGGTGTGGGCAGCACCTGGCCCGACGGGGGGGCCCTGATCGCGGGCGGGGTGTGGGCAGCGCCCGGCCCGACGGGGGGGCCCTGATCGCGGGCGGGGTGTGGGCAGCGCCCGGCCCGACGGGGGGGCCCTGATCGCGGGCGGGGTGTGGGCAGCGCCCGGAATGACAAGACCCCGATCTCACAATCAAAGTTTACTGCGGGAACCTTAAACTATCTGGCATGTCCTCATTTCTTTTTTAAAACGTAACTAAGCTCTTTGCCTGGTCTTTCCTAGATTGTTTTATTTCCTTATTGACAGGGGAACAATTCTGCAGCTTACCGAACTCTGCACGGGTCTAAGCTAGCAAGGATGAGAGAGAAGGAAAGATTCTGCTCGGGGAACAGAGGGTGCACTGAAGGACGACACAATGACTGAAAGATCACTCGAAAGGAGGAGTTTCCACCCTCCTGGCTCCTTTTCTGGGGATCTCGGCTTCCCTGACTCCACGGTAGTTCTCTTCTCCATTTGCACCTTCTCCCCCCCACAAACCCCGGTCCAACTCCCGCTTCCACTCCCGGATCGACCTCGCCAAGCTAAAATCCGGCCCTCTCCTGGCTGTCTAGGCAGCTCCTCGCCTCCCCCGCCACCCAACCCAGCTTGCCTGTCGCCATCGACGCGGGCCTCCCTCCCACGTGCGGACTCCGTGCAAATCTTGTGGTTGCCGCCCGACGTCCTCAAGTTCTAGCTTTTCCTCTCCATTCAGCCAGCCGACCGCTCACCCCACCCCACCGCATTGTCCGTGCGATCTTGTCCAGAATGGGGGCTCCCCCCCCCCGAGATCCTCCTCTGAGCCCGTTTCTCTGTCCACGTTGCCCCTAAGAAGAGAAGAACAGCCATGCTGGGTCAGTCCAATCGCTAGCCTGGGGTCCTGTCTGCCGACAGCAGCCAACACCAGATGCTTCAGAGGGAACGAAGAGTGACCCATCCCATCGCCCAGTCCCAGCTAGTGGCAGGCAGAGGTTTAGGGACACCCAGAGCATGGGGTAGCGGCCTGGCCAATAGCCACTGATGGACCTATCCGCCATGAACGGATCTAGTGCCATTTCCAACCCTTGCAGCCCCCCACTGACGCCCCCTTCTCTGGCACATCAAACATAAGCTGTCTGGACAATGAGAAGGAGGTTTTTTTAACCACATGAGGAACACAAAGGATCCCAAGAATGGTATTAGTCCATTCCTTGATGCACATGGTAGACTTACCAATACTAGCACAGAACAGGCAGACACGGTCAATAAATATTTCTGTTCTGCGTAAAAAAACCCATTCGGACGAGTGATGACAACACTTTTTCCATTCCACTAGTGCCTCTGGAGGACACTACTAAAGTCAGACATTTTTACATCATCAGGCCCAGAGACCTTCAATCCAAGAGTTTGAAGAGAGCTGGCCGAGGAGCTGGCAGTACTGTTACTTGGAGCACTGGGGGAAGGTCAATGTGTAATAAATCTGCAATAAACCAAGGTGCCAATTTTTGAAAAAGGGTGAACGAGATGATCTGGGTAATTATAGACCTGTCAGCCTGACATCCATCCTGGGCAAGATAATGGAGCGGCTGATACAGGACTCAATTAATGAAGAATTAAAAGAGAGTGACATAATTAATGCCAATCAACAGGGGTTTACGGAAAATAGATGCGGTCAAACTAACTTAGTATCTTTTTTTGACGAGATTACACGTTTGGTTGCTAAAGATGGCAGCGTTGATGTAACAGGCAGACTTCGCTAAGGCGTTTGACCTGGTCCTGCGTGACACTGATTAAAAATTCACACAATGTAACATTAACACAACCCACATTAAATGCCTTAAAAACTGGCTAACTGATAGATCTCGGAATGTAACCGTAAGCGGGGAATGATCCCCGAGTGGGTCTGTTTCCAGTGGGGTCCCCTGGAATCAGTTCTCCGACAGGCATTTTGATCAATGCCCTGGAAGAAAATATAAAATCATCCCTGATAAAGTTTGCAGATGGCTCAGAAATGGTGGTTAAATAATGCAGGGGGGCAGGTCAGAGATACCAAGCCACCTGGACTGCCTGGGAACCCGGGCATAAGCAAACCATGTGGGGCTTAGTATGGCTAAATGTGCACGTATCCCGGTAGGAACAAGAACGCTGGCCGTGCTGTGCTTGGGGGCTCTGCCCTGCGAAGCAGCGACTCTTCATGGCGAGGAATCTAGGACTGTATGAGGTCTCCGGCAGCCGATCTAGCCCCATCGCTATCCAGATCTCCACTCCTGCCCCCGCCTCCAGCCTCCATCGTCCGCTGGTGTCTCTCCCCACCGAGCAACTTTGGGCTCGGGCGCACAGCCCCCCGTTCTCCGCCTCCTTTGCCGTGATGCCTCGGGAAAAAACCTAGGCGAGGGGAAGGCTACCGTAGTGTGGAGCTGGCTGCAATAGGGACTCGTTGTTCCCTTGCGGTACCCAGTCTGGACCCGCCCCGGGTCTCGTCTCAGACGGGAAGCTCTGCGGGCGCAGGGATTGTCTTTCTGTTACATGTTTGTACAGCGCCCGGCGCGGTGGGTCCTGGGCCATGGCTGGGGTGCCTAGGAGGTACCGTAATACACCTAATAGACACTGTCCAGCGCCCAGCGCAATGGGCTGTCACCCAGAGGGTGCTAACGAACGATGGAGAGAGATCACGCTGCAGAGGGGCGGGAGAAGGTGCTAATGAAAGACAGAACGAGGGTGACAGGCGGAGAGCGGGACAGCGAAAGACAGGGCCTGACAGTGACTGAAGGAAGGGAGGCCCAAGAGTGAGACATGTGTGAGAGGAAGGAAGACGTGAAAGAGACATGAAGAATGAAAGCACGCGAGAGCAGGACAGGCCAAGGAGCAGGAACGGAGGGAGACGAGGCCAGAGCAGGGCAGGAAAGTGAGGGCTCCTGTGCCCCCCACCCCCCAGCAACGCCAGCACAGCCCAGAGGCGGGCACATGGCGACAGAGATAGCGCTATCTCCTGGCTCAGGCTGGGCGGCTGTCACCCGCCTGTCACTGCCGGGAGAACGGGGAAGTGAGGCAGAGCCAAAGACTGGACCCAGGAGTCCTGGCTCCCAGCCCCCCCTGCTCTAACCACCAGCCCCCACTCCCCTCCCAGAGCCGGGGAGGGAACCCAGGAGTCCTGGCTCCCAGCCCCCCTGCTCTAACCACCAGACTCCACTCCCCTCCCAGAGCCGGGGAGAGAACCCAGGAGTCCTGGCTCCCAGCCCTCCGGCTCTAACCACCAGCCCCCACTCCCCTCCCAGAGCCGGGAGAGAACCCCGGAGTCCTGGCTCCCAGCCCCCGAACTCTAACCCAGTAGCCGCCAGTCCTCTGCCAGAGCCGAGTATAGAAACCAGGAGTCCGGGCTCCCAGCCCCCACTGCTCTAACCACTACACCCCACTCCCCTCCCAGAGTCGGGTATAGAAACCAGGCGTCCGGGCTCCCAGCCCACCCTGCTCTAACCCACCGGCCCCCGCTCCCCTCACAGAGGTGGGTGAGAACCCAGGAGTTCTGGCTCCCACATACAGAACCAGACCAGGGGGTGGGGCAATTCCAGGAAAGGGGCCGGGAGTCAGTTCACAGTAAACGAAAGCCGTTTAATTACAAAACTCAGTGACACCAGAGTCCAGAGAGCACCAGGAACCAGAGGGGGAGATGTTGGGGGGACAGACAGACTGGGGGTCCCTATTACAGGGACTATATAGGGGACTGGGGCCAATCTTCACCCTCCACAGGGCTGGATCAGAGCCAGCGCCCCCCAGAGGGGACAGGCCCCTGCCCCGTTCCCCGCCCCCTGAGCCAGCCAGTTCCTGCCCTGGGGCCGGGTGGGAGCCGGCGCCCCCTAGAGAAGACAGGCCCCTGCCCCATTCCCTGCCCCCCTGAGGCAGCCAGTCCCTGCCCTGGGGCCGGGTGGGAGCCGGCGCCCCCCAGAGGGGCAGGCCCCGTGTCCCATCTTCACCCTCACACCACATAAGGGGCCACCCATTTGGGGTCCACCACAGACTCTTCCACGGGCCGCTCGATGTGGAAGTTGCGCTGGTGCGGGGGTCCCTGCCGGGCCGTCCTGCCCCCTCGCTGGGGAATGGGTAGCTCCGAGTGGTGGGCGGGCAGCGGGGGGGTGAAGAAATAGGGATGCAGCAATGCCTGGGGAAGGGGAAAGAAAGGGTTAACCTGGTGACACAGCTGACCAACGGGAGAGCCTGGGGCACCCCCTGGTGGCATCTTGAGGTATTGCACTCCCCGCCCCACGGCACCCAGCCCCGACTGCCAGGGGAGATTAGAGATGGAGGGAAGTGGGGTGCAGTGGGTTGGAGCAGGGGGGGGGGGGGCTGGGAGCCAGGACTCCTGGGTTCTCTCCGGGCACTGGGAGAGCAGTGGGGTTCCCTTACCTGGGCTGCCCTCACGCGCTCCCGGGAAGGGTAGACCAGGAAGCGCCCGAGCAGCTGCAGGGCCTGTGGGGGGGCGTCGGGCAGCACCTCCTCCAGCGGGATGGGCGGGTGGTCTTTGAACGAGATCTTGTTGTAGTCAGGCAGCTCCGTGATCTCCTGCCATGGGAGATGAGTGCTTAGAAATCCCAGGAGTCCTGGAGCCTCCGCCCTGCCTGCTGCTCTAACCACCAGCCCCCACTCCCCTCCCAGAGCCAGGGAGAGAACCCAGGAGTCCTGGCTCCCAGCCCCCCTGCTCTACCCACTAGCCCCAGAGCTGGAAGAGAACCCCGGTCACACTCACCGGCCAGACGCGCGGACTGGGGGTCCCCAGCACCCGGAGTACACAGCAGAGCTGCTCGATGTCGTTCTCCCCGGGGAAGAGGGGCGAGTTGTTCAGCAGCTCAGCAAAAATGCAGCCCACAGCCCTGAAGCGGATGCAGAAAAGGGAGAGCAGGCCGGGGTGGGGGTCTATGGAACCCCAGGCATGACTCTCCATGACTGACCCCTATCCCACTGTGTCCCCGGGGTCCGCGGGGCCATCCTCACCGTCCTGAGGTGCCTCCGGGCAGCAAGGGGGGTGGGGGAGATCATTTAGGGCTCAGTCGTGGGCCCCACACACACACACACACACACATGTACACACGAGAGACGCTGGACCTTCAGGATAAAAAAATAACAGGAGTTCCCGGGACTCCCGCCTGGGGAGAGAAGCGTCAAAGTGCGACACCTGCCCGAAGAGCCGACAGCTCGCAGAAGTGCGAACTGCCTGAGTGTAACGGACACAGGGGCGCTGCCCGAGTCTGCAGAGAGCCTGAGCCGGATGCTTGTAGAAGTGAGAACTGCCTTATCACGTCTCTGCTGGGAGGTGTGGGAAGGGGCTGTGTGGGGGCTGAAACCCCCGCTAGGGCCACGCTCTGTGGTCTGGCTCCCTGTAAAGGGGCTTGGGCGGCATGATTATGTGGGGGGAGCATGGCTATGGGGCAGGACAAAAAGGGCAGGGCTAGGGCTGGATTAAGGAGGGAAGCCCCCTTAGCCAGACCCCTTCATTAAGTATGCAGTCAAATCCGGCCCCAGCAGAGATCTCTGCGTTCCGGACCCCCACATCAGCGGGGGGAGGGGATTCACGCTAACGAGCGGCTGTCCAGCCATAGCGGGGCTCGAGCATGGAGGGGAGACTAAAAATGCGGGGGATGAGGGGCCGGGGAGCTCACCACAAATCCACCCCTTCGTCATACTTCCGGGCACCGTACAGGAGCTCCGGGGCACGGTACCACCTAATGCGGAGACAGAGAGACGGTTACACACCTCCATACCCACCACTAGCATCTCCCTGCTCTAACCACCAGCCCCCACTCCCCTCCCAGAGCTGAGGAGAGAACCCAGGAGTCCTGGCTCCCAGCCCCCTGCTCTAACCACCAGCCCCCACTCCCCTCCCAAAGCCGGGAGAGAACCCAGGAGTCCTGGCTCCCAGCCCCCCTGCTCTAACCACTAGACCCCACTCCCCTCCCAGAGCTGAGGAGAGAACCCAGGAGTCCTGGCTCCCAGCTCCCCCTGCTCTAACCACCAGCCCCCACTCCCCTCCCAGAGCTGAGGAGAGAACCCAGGAGTCCTGGCTCCCAGCCCCCTGCTCTAACCCACTAGCCCCCACTCCCCTCCCAGAGCTGAGGAGAGAACCCAGGAGTCCTGGCTCCCAGCCCCCCCTGCTCTAACCACCAGCCCCCACTCCCCTCCCAAAGCTGGGAGAGAACCCAGGAGTCCTGGCTCCCAGCCCCCCTGCTCTAACCCAGCAGCCCCCACTCCCCTCCCAGAGCTGAGGAGAGAACCCAGGAGTCCTGGCTCCCAGCCCCCCCGCTCTAACCACCAGCCCCCACTCCCGCCCCAGAGCTGGGGAGAGAACCCAGGAGTCCTGGCTCCCAGCCCCCCTGTTCTAACCACCAGCCCCCACTCCCGCCCCAGAGCCGGGGAGAGAACCCCGGAGCCCAATTCCTGGTCCCTGGCTCCGTGGACCGACCCGGTTCTGTGGCCAAGGTTCCAGCCCAGAGCCCGGCCGCTCCCATTCACCTGGTGGCCACCTGGTGGCTGTAGAGCCGGCCTGCGTCACTGGAGAACACCCTGGCGAGGCCGAAATCCGCAATCTTCAGCTGCCCCGTAGAGCTGATGAGTAAATTGGCTGGTTTCAGATCCTGCTGGGAACAATGAGTGGGTTAGAGCGGGCGGGGCTGGGAGCCCGGACGCCTGGGTTCTCTCCTGGCTCTGGGAGGGGAGTGGGGCTGGTGGTTAGAGCAGGGGGGGCTGGGAGCCCGGACGCCTGGGTTCTCTCCCCGCTCTGGGAGGGGAGTGGGGCTGGTGGTTAGAGCAGGGGGGGCTGGGAGCCAGGACTCCTGGGTTCTCTCCTGGCTCCGGGAGGGGAGTGGGGGCTGGTGGTTAGAGCAGGCGGGGCTAGGAGCCCGGATGCCTGGGTTCTCTCCTGGCTCTGGGAGGGGAGTGGGGCTGGTGGGTTAGAGCAGGGGCGGGCTGGGAGCCCGGACGCCCGGGTTCTCTCCCCGGCTCTGGGAGGGGAGTGGGGGCTAGTGCTTAGAGCAGGGGGGCTGGCCTCACCCGGTGCATGATGTTATTGGCGTGGCAGAAGGCCACCCCCTGCAGCAACATGAGCATGTAGCCTTTCGCCTGGGCCTGCGTGAGGGGCTGCTGGGCGTTGCGGATCACCTCGGCCAGGTCCGACAGCATGTACTCGAACACCAGCACGAAGCCTGCGCCGTGGGGGAACACGGCCTTCAGCTTCACCACCTGCGACGGGGGAGACAGGGCAGAGCCGTGAGCCTAGCCAGCCTGGTGTCCCGGCCCTGCCAGGTCTCAGCCACGAGCCCGTCGGCCCAGTATCCTGCCTTCGGTCCGAGCCATGGGCCCGCCCATCCCAGTGCCTGCTGCCCCTAAGCAGTTCGGCGGGCCTGCGTAGCCGAATCTCCCAGACCCACCCATAGCTCACGGCTTCTGCTTCCTTGGCATCTTAACTTACCAAGTATCTATCAGCAACAAGAAAGAAAGAAAGAAAGAAAGAAAGATCCATCCATCCAGGGGGAAAACGTGGTTAGTTTCTAACTGAATTTTTCCAGTTTTTCTGGCCAAAACAAAAAACAAAACAAAACCAGACAAAATTTCATTTGGGTCACAACAAAACCTTTTGATGGTTCCTCCCCCTGTGTTTGGGGCGGGGGGGGGGGGGTTGGTGGAATTTACTGAATTTTTAGTGCCTGAAAACTGCATTTTTTGTCAGTTTCACTCTGTTGATTTTGTTTTGCCCAGCTCTAGAAGCCAATGAAGGAAAAGACAGAAAGGCAAACAAACAAACAAAAAAAAGTAGAGAAAGAGAAAGAAAGAATACAGAGAAAGGAACAAAGAAACAGGGGAACAAGAAAGAAAGAAGGCAGCAACCCTGAGGCAGGAGGATAGGATAGCTACAGCCCCGGCAGTGAAAAGGGATGTGGAGAAATAGACCTGGGGTCTCTATTTCTGACCCCCAACACTGTGGCTTTGCCATCACAGAACCCCAGTGCTGTAGGGCTGGCAGGAACCCCAAGAGGTCACCTTGCCCAGACCCCACTAAACCCCACTCCCCTCCCAGAGCCACGGAGAGAACCCAGGAGTCCTGGTTCCCAGCCCCCCCTGCTCTAACCACCAGCCCCCACTCTCCTCCCACAGCCACAGAGAGAACCCAGGAGTCCTGGCTCCCAGCCCCCCTGCTCTAACCTCCAGCCCCCACTCCCCTCCCAGAGCGGGGAGAGAATCCAGGAGTCCGGGCTCCCAGCCCCCCACTCACATGCTGATTCTCCTCAATCTCCTGTAGCGCTTTGATCTCCCGCAGCGCCTGGTTCGGGATCCCGTCCTCCAGTCTCCGCAGAGCGACCTTCTTCAATGCCACGGTCTCCCCCGTCTGTGGGGCAGGGATGCACTGAGAATAGAACCCAGGAGTCCTAGCTCCCGCTGCCCCCACTCCCCTCCCAGAGCCGTGGAGAGAATCCAGGCGGCCTGCCCCCCAGCCCTGGCTGCGGGGATCAGATCGAGCGGGGACATTCTCACCTCTACGTTCTTGGCTTTGAAGACAATGCCGTGGGCTCCTTCCCCGATCCTGCCCAGGATGCTGTACTGGTCCATGCTGGGCTGACTGGTTTGCACTGGGACCTGTGGGAGAGAATAATTCACATCCTGTTAGGGGCCCCCCACCCCCAAAAGGGGCACTAGGCATTGTGGTATATAGGGGGTGGGGTGGGGGAGATGCCCTGGCCCATAATGCCCTGCTCCTCACCCCTTACACTGAGGGAACCCCGATGCGGGGGCCCCTGCAATGCACTATGGGTTATTGGGGGAGCCCCATCCCACAATGCACTGCTGCCTCTCCCAGGCCAGACCCCCATTCCTAAGGCACCCACAGTGCATTGTGGGATATCAGGGGTGTCCTATCTCATAACCCACTGCTTCCTCACCCCATATCTGAGGGGACCACCCCTTTCCCTTCCCACAATGCACTGCTCCAGGCAACCTCCCCCCCCCCAATTTCTGGGGCACCTGCAGTGCATTGTGGGATACTGGTGGGTGCCTTGTCCCATAATGCACTGCTCCCTCTCAAGTTACAGCCCCCCCAATCCCAAGGCACCCACAATGCATTGTGGGATACTGGAGGGGGGGGTCCCCTTTCCCTTCCCATAATGCACTGCTCCCTCTCAAGTTATGCCCCCCCATTTGAGGGGTACCCGCAGTGCATTGTGGGATACTGGGGGGTGCCCTGTCCCATAATGAACTGCTTCCTTGCCCCACAGGGGACCCCCCCTCACCCTTCTAGGGCACCCCATCCCACAATGCACTGCTCCCTCGCAGGCTACCCCCCCAATTCCTGACGCACCCCAGTAGAGGGGAGGCCCCCCCGTCCCACAATGCACCGCGCCGCCCTCTCCCCCCACAGCCCCAGTACCTGGCAGGCCGGGCAGGCGCCCTGGCAACCGGGGCCCAGTTGCCTAGCAACGCACCCGGAACTGCCCGAAGCCGGCATGGGCCTGGTCACATGACAAGGGGCTGGGAGCCCGGACTCCTGGGATCTCCCCCGGCTCTGGGAGGGGAGCGGGGGCTGGTGGGTTAGAGCAGGGGGGGCTGGGAGCCAGGACTCCTGGGTTCTCCCCCGGCTCTGGGAGGGGAGTGGGGGGGCTGGGAGCCCGGACTCCTGGGTTCTCTCCCCGGCTCTGGGAGGGGAGTGGGGGCTGGTGGTTAGAGCAGGGGGGGGCTGGGAGCCAGGACTCCTGGGTTCTCTCCCCGGCTCTGGGAGGGGAGTGGGGGCTGGTGGTTAGAGCAGGGGGGGGCTGGGAGCCAGGACTCCTGGGTTCTCTCCCCGGCTCTGGGAGGGGAGCGGGGGCTGGTGGGTTAGAGCAGGGGGGCTGGGAGCCAGGACTCCTGGGTTCTCCCCCGGCTCTGGGAGGGGAGTGGGGGGGCTGGGAGCCCGGACTCCTGGGATCTCCCCCGGCTCTGGGAGGGGAGCGGGGGGGCTGGGAGCCAGGACTCCTGGGTTCTCTCCCCGGCTCTGGGAGGGGAGCGGGGGCTGGTGGGTTAGAGCAGGGGGGCTGGGAGCCAGAACTCCTGGGTTCTCCCCCGGCTCTGGGAGGGGAGTGGGGGGGCTGGGAGCCCGGACTCCTGGGTTCTCTCCCCGGCTCTGGGAGGGGAGTGGGGGCTGGTGGTTAGAGCAGGGGGGGGCTGGGAGCCAGGACTCCTGGGTTCTCTCCCCGGCTCTGGGAGGGGAGCGGGGGCTGGTGGGTTAGAGCAGGGGGGCTGGGAGCCAGGACTCCTGGGTTCTCCCCCGGCTCTGGGAGGGGAGTGGGGGGGCTGGGAGCCCGGACTCCTGGGATCTCCCCCGGCTCTGGGAGGGGAGCGGGGGGGCTGGGAGCCAGGACTCCTGGGTTCTCTCCCCGGCTCTGGGAGGGGAGCGGGGGCTGGTGGGTTAGAGCAGGGGGGCTGGGAGCCAGAACTCCTGGGTTCTCCCCCGGCTCTGGGAGGGGAGTGGGGGGGCTGGGAGCCCGGACTCCTGGGTTCTCTCCCCGGCTCTGGGAGGGGAGTGGGGGCTGGTGGTTAGAGCAGGGGGGGGCTGGGAGCCAGGACTCCTGGGTTCTCTCCCCGGCTCTGGGAGGGGAGTGGGGGCTGGTGGTTAGAGCAGGGGGGGGCTGGGAGCCAGGACTCCTGGGTTCTCTCCCCGGCTCTGGGAGGGGAGCGGGGGCTGGTGGGTTAGAGCAGGGGGGCTGGGAGCCAGGACTCCTGGGTTCTCCCCCGGCTCTGGGAGGGGAGTGGGGGGGCTGGGAGCCCGGACTCCTGGGATCTCCCCCGGCTCTGGGAGGGGAGCGGGGGGGCTGGGAGCCAGGACTCCTGGGTTCTCTCCCCGGCTCTGGGAGGGGAGCGGGGGCTGGTGGGTTAGAGCAGGGGGGCTGGGAGCCAGAACTCCTGGGTTCTCCCCCGGCTCTGGGAGGGGAGTGGGGGGGCTGGGAGCCCGGACTCCTGGGTTCTCTCCCCGGCTCTGGGAGGGGAGTGGGGGCTGGTGGTTAGAGCAGGGGGGGGCTGGGAGCCAGGACTCCTGGGTTCTCTCCCCGGCTCTGGGAGGGGAGCGGGGGCTGGTGGGTTAGAGCAGGGGGGCTGGGAGCCAGGACTCCTGGGTTCTCCCCCGGCTCTGGGAGGGGAGTGGGGGGGCTGGGAGCCCGGACTCCTGGGTTCTCTCCCCGGCTCTGGGAGGGGAGTGGGGGGGCTGGGAGCCCGGACTCCTGGGTTCTCTCCCCGGCTCTGGGAGGGGAGTGGGGGCTGGTGGTTAGAGCAGGGGGGGGCTGGGAGCCAGGACTCCTGGGTTCTCTCCCCGGCTCTGGGAGGGGAGCGGGGGCTGGTGGGTTAGAGCAGGGGGGCTGGGAGCCAGAACTCCTGGGTTCTCCCCCGGCTCTGGGAGGGGAGTGGGGGGGCTGGGAGCCCGGACTCCTGGGTTCTCTCCCCGGCTCTGGGAGGGGAGTGGGGGCTGGTGGTTAGAGCAGGGGGGGGCTGGGAGCCAGGACTCCTGGGTTCTCTCCACGGCTCTGGGAGGGGTGTGGGGGCGGGTAGTTAGAGCAGGGGGAGCTGGGAGCCAGGACTCCTGGGTTCTCTCCCCAGCTCTGGGACGGGGGGGCTGGGATTCTCTGACCTCCCCATCAATCTAGTGCCCGGTTCCACCCCCAGAAGCCCCCTTGCAAGGGGCAGGGCCAGACCCCTCACCCAGGAGCTCCCAGGGGCAAATGGAGCTGCCCCCATGTAAAGATGCCCCCCCCGCCCCCACATCATGGGCCCCAAAGGGTCCAGGCCGCCTCCCCTGCGCCCCACCCCCAACCCTTTGGTGTGCAGACTCCTTGCCACTGTCCCCATTTGCACGCTGCCAGGGAGTGGGTGCACCCACCCCACTGTGTCGTCCCCCCCCCCCCCCCCATCATCATCAGTCTGTCTGGGAGATCGGCCCTTCGGGGGTCCCATTCCTCCCCGCAGGGGGCACAGGGCTGTGGTGTGGGTGGGGGCGGTCTTCTTGCATCCATGCCACCTTGCCAGAAGCTAGTGGTTAGAGCAGGTTCTCCTGGGTTCTCTCCCTGGCTCTGGAAGGTAAGCAGGGGGGGCTGGGAGCTAGGACTGCTATATTCTGAGCCTCTCTCTTAGAAAAGTGGAGACAGAGGTGCTGAAACTGCAGCTGCTAGGGTTGGGGGGGGGGTTGTCAGTAACCCTCCATTTACCCTCACCCCGCCAGGCTGCTGCCCACAGCTGCTTAGGCATTTGAAATGGACCAGGCCTGGGGGCTCTGCAAGCAGGAGAGGCGCCGCAAAATGAGTCTCAAGCAAATGAAGCCCAGACAAGGGTGGAGATGAATTTGAAGGGGGTCCATGGGAGTGAGTCAGAGAGTGGGCAGGGGGTCTCTCTCGCTCTAGCCATGCAGCCCCCTCCTGGAAGAGTTGAGGTCCAATGTCTGACGCTCCTCCATCAGCCACCTGGTGCAGATCCCCTATACTGCTCCCACTAAGGGCGATTCTCAGTTCATTTAACCCCAGAGAACTGAAGCTGCTGAAAACAAACAGGGTCTCCCCCCCCACACAATCACGAGACCCCACTCCCCTCCCAGAGCCAGGAAAAAACCCAGGAGTCCTGCTCCCCACACCCACCACTACACACACCAGTCCCCACTCCCCTCCGTGCATCACAGTATCCCCAGTGGCAGGCAGATCATTAAACACTCGGACACACCAGCAAGTCACACACCTTTAAAAACATCTTTAAATACAAACAATAAAAGATGAAATTGGGCTCAGAACTGGGGATTTCGGGGGGCTGACAGCAGGGGGGATGTAACCTTAATTGGAACAGGTTGGGGATACACACCAAGGTGGGGTTTCCCAGGTGGATTGGGGGGGAACAGCAGGATTCACTGGTTATGAAAATGGGGATCACACCCTTTTTGGGGGGGGTCACAGCCAGGCAAGATGGGAAACATAGTCCATGGATGTACTGTCGTATGTCATACCGATTTCAAGAGGCCCCACCTAACTCCACTCCAAGAGATGCCTCCCTCCCAGCCCCCCCGTCTCAAGAGCAGGGGAAGCCACTCAGAACGAGGCACCATGTGACAAGTAGTTTTGGGGTGCTGCAAAAAGATAAGCACCCCCCCACAGGGCCAGGAGCACCCCCTCCTCTATAACCCTGCAGCCCCCCTGAATTTCACCCAAGCTAAAAGGGGTGATACAGCCACCCCTTGCCCTTTCAGGGGTGTACTGAACTCCATTTCTTACTCTGGAAATGGAGGCACCCTCAAACAGAATGGGGGGGTGAGCTCCAGAAAGAAGATGCTAACCCCCCCAATTTATCCTGAGTCCAACATCCCCACAGCCCATCCCCCAACGTACTAGGAAATACAGAGCAATCCCCTGACCCATAGTCCCCATCCCCCCCAAAAATATGCAGATTTAGAGGGGCTCCCAGCAAACCCCTCCCTCCTCCACAGAAAGGGAAGCAGGCCTATTCAGCGTCGCCTCCAGGGGGAGAATCCAAGAACTGGGGGGACCAGTGGCTGGAATCACATCCTGAGCGCCGGCAAGGGGGGGGCGCGAATTAGCAGCTGCAGCTGCCCCCCCCAAAAGAAACAGAGGGGACCCCCACGTACAAAGCAGCTTCACTGATATTGTCCGTAGCCTGGGTATCCTGGAGGCGTGGGGCTGTCCTTCAGGGACAGCTGACTGGGGTCTTCACCGAACGGGTTAGCTGGGGCGGGGGGGGGGGGGGGGGGGGGAAGAGAAAATTACTAGTGAGAAGGCAGAGATGCGGCCACCTCTGGGCAGGGGAGCTGGGCAACAGCCCCACAACGCCACATGGGGACAGCCTGACCAGCGTAGAAATGATCCACACCCCCCTGCTAGCCCAGCCCTCCCCCCTCCCCCCCAGCGCTCCTCACTCCCGACCCGCAGCCCCCTGCTAGCCCAGCCCTGCCCTCCTCCCCCATAGCGCTCCTCACTCCCGACCCGCAGGCCGCCCCAGCCCAGCCCTGCCCCCCCCCAGCACTCCTCACTTCCGACCCGCAGCCCCCTGCTAGCCCAGCCCTGCCCCCCCCCAGCGTTCCTCACTCCCAACCCACAGCCCCTGCCAGCCAAGCCCCGGGCACTGCTTACAGTTCTGGAATTGCTGTGCCGTGTATCTGGTGAGTAAGATCCCAACTCCTTCTATCAAGGCCAGTAAAATGCCCCCCATCATGGCTGAGCCGACCATGGCTAACGGGCCACCTGGGGAGAAGAAGAGATGAATTAAAGAGTTGGAGCGCCTGGCAGGGGGTGTGAGGAGGCGGGGGCCGGCAGAGGGTGCTGCACAGGACACTCACTGCGGGAGGCGAGCACGGCCCCTGTGAGGGCCCCACTGGTGATAGAGTTCCAGGGATCTTCCTTCCCCCTCATCTTCACCAGGCCGCAGTCGATGGTGGAGAAAAGGCCCCCCCAGACAGCAAAACTACCTGGGGAAAGGAGGGAGCAGCAATTAGATACGCCTTGGCCCCCTCCCCACACTGCCCGCCTCCCCCCGCACACTACACAGCCCCCCTCACCTCCGATCTGCGGCGCTCTGATGCGGATGGCACTGACGCTCCCTTTGAACCGGTGTCGGATGCCCTAGGAGGAAGAGCAGTAGAGGAACAGTGGGGGTGAGATGCCACCCGGCCCCCACCGGGCCCCCTTCTCCCCGTAGCGATCAGGGTCAGCGGGGAGCCACCCCAGCCAGAAGGGCCCAGCGCCATCAGCAAGACGGGAATCAGACCAACAGTATCTGGGGCCTGGGTCCAGCTGGCGACGGAGGGGTGTCAGGGGCTGGACTCACCATGGGGGCGTTTCGGAAGCCCTTGACGGCCTGGAAGACCCCCCCACCGATCATCCCCATGGTGAAGGCGCCGCCGCAGTCGTCCACGATGCGCCATGGGCTGGAGAAGGAAAAGGGAGGTGGTTAGCCAGGTCAGGAGACCCTACAATAAACAAACCCAGGAGCAACCCTACAACAAGCCAAGGGTGGGAACCCTACCATAACAGATCCCTGCCAACCCCTCAAGCGCAACCCCAGGATAGTGCCCCCCGCCGCCCCGGGACAACCCACCCTACGGGAAATAACTCCCCCACCCACGGACCGGCAGCGAGCCAAACCCTACAACAACCCCTCCCAGCCAGCGCCAACCTAGTCTCACACATCCCATCCCGTCCCCTCCCCCGCCATGCCACCAGCGAGAAGAGACCCTACAATAATAATCCCCACCCCCACCCCCGGGAATACCACGTGGTACAAACACACCTTCCATTCTTGTGCTCTTGGTATTTCCCAACCCTCCCTGGGTTAGTGACTTGGTATCTCCCAGCCCATGGAGCCTATGAGAGGACGGGGAGGGGGGGGAGAAGAGAAGGTCCATTCCTTCTGCCCCCCCATGTCTCTCCCCAATGAACTCGCCCGCCCATAGACACCAAAGAGCTGGGACATACCAAGTGACCATGAATAGGGGTGTAAAGGTTCTCGAGAGCCCACCCACCCCTATAATGGTTCCTCCCCCGCGGAGCCGCCCAGACGGGGAAAGGGGCGAAGGACGGGAACGGGCGGATCCATTGCAGGGAGGTTGGCGGGGGGAGGGCTGGGCAAATCCATTCCCGAGAGGGGAGTTGGGTGAATCCATTCCAGGAGAAAGGGGCGATAGGCAAGTCCACCGCGGAGAGGGGTCCCTCCCCCTCCACTGCTCCTCCAATGGACTCGCCCACCCATAGGCTGGCAGCTACCAAGGGACCAAACACGGGGGGGGGGGGGGGAGGCTCCGCTCTGAACCCACCGGTCACCTCCCCCACCTAATGGAGCGGCCCACAGGCCCCTGCCGTGGGGGGGGGGGAGAGACCAATTCCCCTCCCAATGGGCTCGCCCGCCGGGCGGTACCAAGCGCCCCGCGCGGGGGGAGGCGGGCCCCGGCCGCTCACCAGGGCTCCCGGGCATATTCCTCCATGGCTCCAAACGGCGACCGCGCGGTCACGTGGGTGAACCGCTCTGCCCCCTTGTCCCGTCCCTGACGTAGCACCTGACTCCCGCGGCCTCTTATTGGGCAGCTGGGATCACGTGTGTTTGCCCCCCGACACGTCACATACAGGCGCCAGGAGGTTATCCAATCTCTCATTGGTCAGTTGGAGTCACGTGGCGGGGGAGACCCCCTCTTGTCCGGCCCTGCGAGCACGTGAGGAGGGGATTCCGCCTCCCTATTGGCTCTTCTGCGAGCACGTGACGTGTGTTGCCCCTTCTCACAGGCTCCTGGGCCCCACGTGATTATGCGGTCTTCGCTCTGATTGGTTGTGTTTGGGGGCGGGACCCTCTGCTCTGTTCTTCTGATTGGTCAGCGGAAAAGGAGAGCTGGACAGCCCCGCCTTCTTCCCTCCCATTGGCCGGAGCCGGTCACATGGGCCTGGGGGCGGGGGCAAGTTGCCCGCGGGATCAGGTGAGCGAGAGGGGCAGGGGAGGGCCTTGATTGGCTCGAGTGCGTCACGTGCGTGGCTGCAGGGGGGGGGCTCTAGGTGCAGCCTGGAGAGCGGAGGGGCCGGACGGAGACTGGTGGGGGGGACGCCGGGGGGCGGGGCGGGGCGAGCCCGGGGGCAGGCGGGAGGGGCTAAGGGGGGGTCCAGGGGCGGAGGAGGAGGGGGCCCCAGGGGGAGGGGCCGAGGAGGGGGCCCCAGGGGGAGGGGCCGAGGAGGGGGCCCGGGGGGGAGGAGGAGGGGGCCCGGGGGGGGGCCAGGGGGGAGGAGGAGGGGGCCCCAGGGGGGAGGAGGAGGGGGCCCGGGGGGGGGCCAGGGGGGAGGAGGAGGGGGCCCCAGGGGGGAGGAGGAGGGGGCCCGGGGGGGGGCCCAGGGGGAGGGGCCGAGGAGGGGGCCCGGGGGGGGGTCCCAGGGCCGAGGAGGAGCCCCAGGAGGGAGGGGCCGCCCCCCCGGGGGGTGTGGGACGCGGGGGCCCCGCACCCCCCCAGCTGACGCTCCCCCCCCCCCAGGTTCCGCGCTCCAGATGCCGCTGCCGGTGGCGCTTCAGTCCCGCCTGGCCAAGAGAGGCCTCCTCAAGCACGTGGAGCCTGGTGCGTGCGAGACACCCGGGCCTGGGGGCGCCGTGGGGCGGGAGGGCAGAGGGGCGGGGGGGGCGCTCCCCCCCGGCGGGCCAGGCGCTGGGGGGCGGGGCGGGCCGGGCGCTGGGGGGCGGGGTGTGGGGGCGCTGGGGGGCAGGGCAGGGGGGGCTCTCCCCCGGCGGGCCAGGCGCTGGGGGGCGGGGTGTGGGGGCGCTGGGGGGCAGGGCAGGGGGGGCTCTCCCCCGGCGGGCCAGGCGCTGGGGGGCGGGGCGGGCCGGGCGCTGGGGGGCAGGACGGGGGGGGGGGCGCTCTCGCCGGGCGCTGGGGGGCGGGGCGGGCCGGGCACTATGGGACAGGGTTCTGCGCAGTCGGTTCTCTGACCCACGCTGTCCTTAGAGCCCGAGGAGGAGGTCATCGCGGAAGATTACGATGACGACCATGTGGATTACGAAGCCACCAGAATCGAGAACTTGCCGCCCAACTGGTATAAAGTGTTCGACCCCATCTGGTAAGAGAGAGCGTGCCTGTGCGGCGTTATGTGCGGCTGTTCCCCAGCTGCCCCACCCCAGAGCTGACTGCATCTCAGCGTGCTATAACGCCAGGGGAATCAACTCTGTGTCTCCCCCTGCCCTCCAGCGGTCTCCCCTATTACTGGAACATGGAGAATGACCTGGTCTCCTGGCTGTCTCCTAACGACCCCAGCTCCATCATCACCAAAGCAGCGAAGAAGTTGAAAAACAGCCTAGGTAATGGGAGGGGAATGGCGTTAGTTGGGGCAGGGGAAGGGGCTGGGATTCAGGACTCCTGGGCTTCTATCCCAGCGCTGGGCAGGGCATGGGGTCTAGTGGCTTAGACTGGGGCAGCGTGGAGGGGCCCGGACGCCGGGGTTCCGTCAGGAGAAGTCTGTGTGTCTCCCCCAGAGGCTGACGAGAAGCCGGAGCGCCCCTATGAGAAGCCGGAGCGCCCCTATGAGAAGCCGGAGCGCCCCTATGAGAAGCCGGAGCGCCCCTATGAGAAGCCGGAGCGCCCCTATGAGAAGCCGGAGCGCCCCTATGAGAAGCCGGAGCGCGAGGAGGTGAAGGAGCGGCGTTACCATCGCCGGGAAGAGCTGGCGCCGTATCCCAAGAGCAAGAAAAGTGCGTTGGGGGGGGGGGGGGAAGAGATGAGGAGTTGGGGGTGCTGCTGGATCCAAGCCAATGTGGGGGGGGAAGGAGGATGAAGGATGGGGGTGCTCACGGCATCCTGGAGAGGGTGGGGCTGAGCCCAGGGCAGGGTGGCTGTGGGGAGCAGAGACATGGGGGACGAAGAGGGATGAGTGGAGAGGAGAAGGGGGTGAATTAGTACCTGGGGGGAGGGGGGTGTAGCTGGACTTGGGGGGAGGATTTGGGGGAGCACTCAACTGAGCAGGGTCTTCCTCTCCCCCCCCCCCCCCCGCCTTTCCCTCCCCAGGCAGCCGCAAGGACGAGGAGCTGGACCCCATGGACCCCAGCGCCTACTCAGACGCCCCACGGTGAGAGCCTGGTGCCCCTTCTCCCCCCTGGTGTGGCTTGGGGGGTGCTGGAGAGGGAGCGGCAGGGACTGGGTGAGGGAGCAGGGGAGGGGGTTACTGAGGGGAAGGAGTTTGGTGCGATGGTCTGTGTGGGTGGGGTCTAGGTGGGGGAGGAGTCTGGGGCGGTGGGCGGGGCCTACTCAGAGGGCTGTTGCGCTGACATCCCCCCCCCCCCGCAGGGGCACGTGGTCGACAGGGCTGCCGAAGCGCAACGAGGCGAAGACGGGGGCCGACACGACGGCGGCGGGGCCCCTGTTCCAGCAGCGCCCGTACCCCAGCCCCGGCGCCGTGCTGCGGGCCAACGCCGAGGCCTCCCGCGCCAAGCAGCAGGACTGACCCCCGACCCCCCGACCCCCACCTTTGTAATAAACCTGGAGCGATGCAACGGGGACCGACCTGTGTGTGTGCCCGGCCTGCAGGGGGGCTGGGCAGGGGGCACTCTCCCCGGCAGACGGCTGTGGGGAGGGGGCTGGGCAGGGGGCGCTCTCAGGTAGTTCCCTGGGTCCTGGAGCCAGAGGCGGGAGAGAACCCAGGAGTCCTGGCTCCCAGCCCCCCCCTGCTCTGACCCACCAGCCCCCACTCCCCTCCCAGAGCCGGAGAGAGAACCCAGGCGTCCTGCAGCTCTACAGATGACAGGAGACATATGCCATTGTGTCAAACTCCATGTTGGACAATAAATAGAAAAGGCCACAGCGGGGAGTGATAAAAACAGGGGGTTCCACATGGCTGCCCCATAGCCACTGTGTTAGGGGGCGTTAAGACTGAGCGCTCATGCCTGTGTCCTCCCCATAAGCACTGGGGGGCTTGAGCGAGGGGGACTGGCCACGCTGTAAGCGGGCACATCCCCTTCTGGGAGGTAGGAATGGCTGCCTGCCTTTTATGCAAGGGTAAACTGAGGCAGGGTGAATCAGGAAATGGCAGTGAGGTGGAGCTCCCAGATCCCCCCTGCTGTAGACCCCACTCCCCTCCCAGAGCTGGGAGAGAACCCAGGAGTCCTGGCTCCCAGCCCCCCACTATAACCCACCAGCTCCCACTTCCCTCCCAGAGCTTGGGAGAGAACCCAGGAGTCCTGGCTCCCAGCCCTACCCTTCCATTGCATCTCCTACTTCTTTCTGAAAGCTGCTGGCAGGATCCCAGGCTGCCTCAGCCGGCACCATGATGCAGCCACCTCTGGGGCAGGGCGGAGGGGCCCCCTTGCCGAAGCCGGATGCTTGGAGACGTGGCGACCATCGCGCCCCCCCCCCAGTCGCTGCCCAACTCAGGAACCCTTCTCTTTACATGCCAGCCTGCAAGAGAGAAACGGGGATGGTTGGGCTGGGGGAGAACCCAGGTGTCCTGGCTCCCAGCCCCCCTGCTCTAACCCACCAGCCCCCGCTCCCCTCCCAGAGCCGGGGAGAGAACCCAGGAGTCTGGGTTCCCAGCCTCCCACAACCCAGTAGTTCATGCAGCTTACAATGTACCTGGTTTAGTTTTGGGGGGCTGGTCCTGCACATCTGCTTGAGGTGGGGGGTCACAGAATTCTCCCCCCCAAGCCCTGGAGTTCCCCAGCTCCCCCCACATCCTATGACTGCCCCACTGCCCCCTCCCCCAGCAATAGGGGCTCAGGGCTATTAAGAAACTAGCCCCAGCACCCCATTTTCATTGCTAATAGCCAAGAGTACAGGAGACATTTCCCATCCCTGCCCCCCAGGAGCCAGCGAGTCCCCCAGCCTCTGGCTGGATGGAAGGTGCCCCCCCGCCAAGGGGCAGGCCCTATGCCCCATTCTCACCCTTCCCCATAGCCAGGCAGTCCCTGCCCTGGGGCTCCAGCCTCCTGGCCCACCTCTGGGTGCCACTGGGAAAGTCCATTCTCTGTCTTAGTTTCCCCACTGCTGCCACCACGACCTGGCAGTAGGGAATCTCTCTCCCCCTGGCAGGGGGGGCATCGGTGCAGCCCCTGCCCCAGTGGCAGGGGGTGGCTCTGATCACCAGCTGGGGAGGTCTGGGCCCTGCCCATGGGGGTTCCCCAATCTCCGTGGAGGCCCCGGCAGTGCAGACACGGGGGATAATACCACCACTGAACATGGGCGGGGGGGTTTGATGGGCCAGGGGACAGCGTTGGGGTCACCCCCTCCCCACCTTTGGCACTGAGCCCTGGGAGAAGTGGAGGGCTCAGCTTGTGGGGGCCGGGGGGCCCTGCCTGGGGGAGCTGCAGCCCCAGGGTGGGGCTGAGACCTGGCAAACTTACCTCAGGAGCAGAGCCAGCACCCCCTGGAGCCACTGCCCCACCCCCTGAGCCAGCCAGTCCCTGCCCTGGGGCTGGGTGGGAGCCGGCGCCCCCCAGAGGGGACAGGCCCCTGCCCCACTCCCCACCCCCCTGAGCCAGCCAGTCCCTGCCCCATTCCCCGCCCCCTGAGCCAGCCAGTCCCTCCCCTGGGGCCGGATGGGAGCTGGCGCCCCCCAGAGGGGACAGGCCCTGCCCCATTCCCCAGCTGTTAGTAGGGTTAGAGGTCATGCACTAACACGAATCCTAGGACCCCCCCACACACACGTGTTGTCGTCCCCCATCAATCACCAAGCACGCCAGCTAAATAAATACACTCTCTTTATTCCGCGCGCGCGCTCTGCAGACAGGACAGCGGCCGGCAGGGTTACAGGCGTTTAAAAAACCCACCCACCCCCGGTCCGTACAAAATATGTCACCCGGCATCTGTGTCCAGTGTAGTGCCCCCGCGGGAGTGTGTGCCCCACCCCAAACCCAGCCAGCTGGCCCCTTGGCAAAGCAGCGCTCCCCCTGAATTGAACCCAGGAGTCCTGGCTCCCAGCCCCCTGCTCTGAGCCACCAGCCTCCACTCGCCTCCCAGAGCCGGGGAGAGAACCCAGGCGTCCTGGCTGGGACGCAGACCCTAAGCGATAAGCTAGCCCCTTCTCCCAGGGCAGCAGGGCATCAGATGACGGCGCATGCACCATCACAACGCCCCCGGCCCCCACCCTGGTTACCAGGGCTGTGACCTTCATCTAACACCTGGCAGTGGCCACTGGCGGTAGACAGGACACTGGGCTAGATGGACCTTTGGTCTGACCCGGTCCGGCCGTTCTTCTGTTCTAACACCCCCTCAGTCCCCCCCCACACACTCCCTGAGCAGCGGGGCAAGCAGCTTTCCCGCCAGGACAGCACAGGGACCAGCTCCCCACAGCTGGGATGCTGCAGAGTGGGGGGAAACTGAGGCAGAGCCATGAGACCCCCAAACCCCCCCAGGCCAGGAATAGAACCCAGGAGCCCTGGATCCCATACCTGCTCTAACCACTAGACTCCCCTCCCATCCCAGAGCCAGGGAGAGAACCCAGGAGTCCTGGCTCCCAGCCCCCCTTCCCCCCCTCCTCTAACCAGTAGACTCCACTCCCATTCCAGGGCCAGGGAGAGAACCCAGGAGTCCTGGCTCCCAGGCCCCCACCCCTCAATAGCAGCATAGGGTAGAGTGACACAAAATATATCTAGTCATCTCATTTGTCTGAGGTACGGGCCAGCCCCCCCCGGCGTCCATCAGCCGTTGCTCTATGGAGTCCCTGGGGATAGCCCCCAGCAGCGGCAATGGGGCCAGCCCCCCAGCTGCTGGGAAGGGGTTTGCAGTGGAGTCGGGGGGCGATGCATGTTCACACCGTCTACTCCCCACTGTATGGTACCACAGCATCCTCTGTCCCCACTGCCCCCGGGATCTGCCCGCCCCTCCCGCCGGGGAGATATGGGTTAGTAATTAATGGCTCCCACCCAGCCGAGCCCCAGGTCCGCGTCCTGGAACACCCGGGGGAAACCGAGTCACAGCGTTGCGGGAGGAACTCAGCTGAAATTTACAGACAGCAAGTCCTGACTCCCAGCCCCCCTGCTCTATCCACTAGACCCCATTTCCCCCCCCCCCCCAGCCAGGGAGAGAACCCAGGAGTCCTGGTTCCCAGCACCTGTGCGTGAGACTACTCCGACAAAGGGGGTGCTGTGGGGAGTCCAGGGGGCAGCACTCCCACAGTGCCTGGGCGAATCATCGCCCTTTGGAAGGGTGGTGAGTCCTTCCTCCATGTGCCAGCTTGGTACGGCCGAGCCATTCCTGGGGGCTCCCTCCCACCCCCCATCTTGATGCACCGTCCATCGGGGCTGCTTTGGTATCGTACAAAAATAATCCTCTGGCTCAATCCATTTGGCAACCCCTGCGGCTCGGGGGGGGGGGGGAACCATGGTCTCTTGGGGGGGGTGGAGGTGACCCCCACATAACCTCTCCCCCCTGTAGTGTGCACCTAAATGCCTCTCCTGGGCTGAGCGTCGGGTGTCCGTCATCCTGCCCCAGGAGAGGGGAACAGGGTCTGAAGTGGAGCAGGGCGGGGGACAGATGTGGGGCAGGGGATCCAGAGGGGAGCAGCAGTGGAATGCTTGGAGGGGGTGGAAAAGGGGGACATGCTTCCCCCCAAAGACCTCTCAAGTGAGGGAGACTTGGGGCAGGAGCCAAGGTAGGAGGGGCAGAGAGATGTGGGGGGCAAGGACAGATGGAGGGGGCAGGGGAGACCAGGAGGGGCTCACAGCCCAGGAGAGACCCTCCACCCCACCCCCCTAGCAGGCCTCACTCGACCAGCACTGACTTGGGCAGGTAGCCCGGCTCGCTGGGTTCCTTGCCGAGGGGCGGCGGGGTGGTGGGCTCCTGGCGGGGGCCCAGGGGCGGCCCGGCCTTGGGCAGACTGTACATGTAGACGGCCCCGATGACCAGCCCAGCCCCCAGGGCGAAGGGCGGGTGCAGCCGGAACCCGAAGAGGTACATGGAGGCCACGGTGGAGGCCACGATGGAGAGCGAGGTGGCGAAGCCCTTGAGGATGTTGTCCGCGTACTTCACCACCACGGCCACCAGGAGGCCGCCGAAGGCCTGGTTGAGGACCACGCCCCACACCAGCGGGCTGTAGGCGTGGAAGAAGCCCTGGGCGGCCACGGCCGCCCCCTCGGCCCACCACATGCCCACCAGCCCCAGCAGGGTCCCGAAGATGCCGAGCTGCACGTTGCGGAGCCAGACGGAGGCCGAGCTGCCCTTCAAGATCTTCTCAAAGTAGACGCCGGCGAAGCCCGAGGAGAGGCAGGAGACCACCACGGCGACCAGGCCGACCACGTAGCTCTGGGGGGCCGAGCCCGGGGAGCTCTGCCCACCCGCCTGGCCCTGCTCCACCTGGACGATGGCCACGCCGGCGAACAGCAGCAGCAGCGACAGCCACTGCCGGCGCGACAGGCTCCTGTGGAGCATCAGGACGGAGAAGACGGCCGTGGTCAAGATCTTCAGCTGGTAGGTGACCTGCGGGGCGGCGGGCAGGCAGGTCAGAACCGCGGGGGGCCAGGCTGGCATCCCCTCCTGACTGCCCCCAGCCTCACATGGGACCCCCCACCCCAGTATCCCCGGGCATACCGACGGGCCCATCAAGCCCGGCGTCGGGGCTGGGGTCCCACCTGGAAGGTGGCTGCCGGCAGGTTGGAGATGGCGACGTACTGGAGGTTGTTCTGCAGCGTGTAGATCAGCGAGGGCACCGCCAGCTTCAGCGTGTCCATGTACTGCAGCACCACGGCGTCGTACAGGAACAGGGCGAACTGCTTCACGTTGCCTGCGGGCAGAGAGAGCGCGCTGGGGACGGCTCACCGGTCTGCCTGGCGCCCACCCAGCCCGGCCCGCCTGGCCCCCCGTGGCGCCCGGACTGCCCAGCCCCCCACGGTGCCCACCCAGCCCGGCCCGCCCAGCACCCCGCAGCGCCCACCCGGCTCGGACTGCCCAGCCCCCCCGTGGCGCCCGGACCGCCCAGCCCCCCACGGTGCCCACCCAGCCCAGACCACCTAGCCCCCCGCGGCGCCCGCCAGGCTCGGACTGCCCAGCCCCCCCGTGGCGGCCGGACCGCCCAGCCCAGGCCACCTAGCCCCCCGCGGCGCCCGCCCAGCTCGGACCGCCCAGCCCCCCCGTGGCACCCGGCCCGTGGCGCCCGGCCCGCCCAGCCCCCCGTGACGCCCGCCCAGCTCGGACTGCCCAGCCCCCCCGCGGCGCCCGGACCGCCCAGCCCCCCACGGTGCCCACCCAGCCCAGACTGCCTAGCCCCCCGTGGCGCCCGCCCGGCTCGGACTGCCCAGCCCCCCCCCCGTGGTGCCCGGACCGCCCAGCCCCCCACAGTGCCCACCCAGCCCAGACCGCCTAGCCCCCCGTGGCGCCCGGACCGTCCAGCCCCCCACGGTGCCCACCCAGCCCAGACCGCCTAGCCCCCCGCAGCGCCCACCCGGCTCGGACTGCCCAGCCCCCCCGTGGCGCCCGCCCGGCTCGGACTGCCTAGCCCCCCCGTGGCGCCCGCCCGGCTCGGACTGCCTAGCCCCCCGCGGCGCCCGGGCCAGACTGCCAGCGGATGGCTTACCTATCTGCCCAGCTCCCCACAGCACCTGGCCTAGACTACCAGGGGAAAGCGCCCCCTGCCCTGCCCTGCCCCCCCTACCTCGTTTCTGGATGAAGATGAGCAGCAGGCAGGTGGCTCCCTTGAGAAGTTCAGCCATCACCACGGCCGTGGTGGCGAAGAAGCGCTCCCCGGGCAGGGTTCGCACGTAGCGGATGCTCAGGATGAGGGAGGCGTTCTGGACCACTAGCACCGCCAGGCTGATGTACTTCAACCGACGGTTCCCTGCGGGACAGAGACGGGTCAGACCCAGGGCCCAGCCCGCCTGGCGTCCCCCTCCCCAGATCAGACCCAGGGCCCAGCCCGCCTGGCATCCCCCACCCTCCATCAGACCCAGGGCCCAGCCCGCCTGGCGTCCCCCACCCTGCATCAAACCCAGGGCCCAGCCCGCCTGGCGTCCCCCTCCCCAGATCAGACCCAGGGCCCAGCCCGCCTGGCATCCCCCACCCTGCATCAGACCCAGGGCCCAGCCCGCCTGGCGTCCCCCCCCTGCATCAGACCCAGGGCCCAGCCCGCCTGGCGTCCCCCCCTTTCCCCATCAGACCCAGGGCCAAGCCCGCCTGGCGTCCATCCCCCCTGGCATCAGACCCAGGGCCCAGCCCGCCTGGCGTCCGTCCCCCCTGCATCAGACCCAGGGCCCAGCCCGCCTGGCGTCCCCCTCCCCAGATCAGACCCAGGGCCCAGCCCGCCTGGCATCCCCCACCCTCCATCAGACCCAGGGCCCAGCCCGCCTGGCGTCCCCCACCCTGCATCAGACCCAGGGCCCAGCCCGCCTGGCGTCCCCCTCCCCAGATCAGACCCAGGGCCCAGCCCGCCTGGCATCCCCCACCCTGCATCAGACCCAGGGCCCAGCCCGCCTGGCGTCCCCCCCCTGCATCAGACCCAGGGCCCAGCCCGCCTGGCGTCCCCCCCCTGCATCAGACCCAGGGCCCAGCCCGCCTGGCGTCCCCCCCTTTCCCCATCAGACCCAGGGCCAAGCCCGCCTGGCGTCCATCCCCCCTGGCATCAGACCCAGGGCCCAGCCCGCCTGGCGTCCGTCCCCCCTGCATCAGACCCAGGGCCCAGCCCGCCTGGCGTCCCCCTCCCCAGATCAGACCCCCCATGGCCTTCCACACACACCCCTTCCCTGCAACGCTGCACCCAGCCAATCCCCCAATGCCAAAATCCTGCGACGCCCCCTTGCACACTGATCTAATGCACATGCTGAAGGCAGGCTTCCCCCTCCCCGGCCCCACCACACGCAGGATGCATTCAGGGGGCTTGCGGCACTGAGATGCAGCCACTTCTGGGGCGGGGCAGCTGGGGAACAGCTGCACATAACGCTGCACAGGGATGGCTCGTCCTCTCCCTCGGGTGGTTCAAAACTTCCTCAATCACTGCCTGGCCAGTTTATCCCCATTTCTTCTTGAGCTGGGGTTGTCGCTTAGCGTCAGTAGCTCTTCCCCTGGTGCTTCATCCCCACCCCTCATCAGCCCGTGTTTTCGGCTCAACTAGACCCGCTCCTGCAGCCGCCCATGGCGAGATCAGCTCGCTGCTCCCCTGATGAGCCCTCCTCTGCCCCCCTCTTTTTCCTCGGATGCAGGCTGGCCACAACAGAACACAGGCGTCCGGAGGAGGCCCTCGTCCCATGGCGTTAATATGTCCCAGTCTCGTCTGGAGACACACCGGGCCTTTCCCCACAGCTCAGGCCTTTCTCCTCCTGTTCACAGATGATGAGCTCCCCACTCAGCAGCCAAAGACGTTCTAATGAAACAAAAGACGGGGCTTTCTGCCCGTTGTCTGGCCAGGCCCTAACACCACAGAAATCTGCATGGCGTCGACCGGAATCGAAAGAATCCACGCCGAGCACAGTGGAAGTTTGATTGTAGACCCTACCATAATAGAAACTGTCAACCACCACCAAAGATTTGCGCCCATCGGGGCAGGGGCCAAATAGCTCTCGGGAGCTGGGAGACAAGGATTTCTCTGGTCGGAGGCAGGACACCGGGTAGGTGGGCCCATGATCCGATCTAGATGTTGCTTCCCAGCGTGATCGATCGCCGCTAATTTCAACTCCTGAGTCCCGGAAGAAAGACTGGCACCGAGACGGGCAGCACTTCAGGTGCCCAGGGGGGGATTTGGCATCAACTGAAGGGAACCAGATGCAGTAAAGTGACTGGCTTCCTGCTGCAGCCGGCTAAGCAAACACACACCTGTCCGGAGTCAAACCAGGAAATACGATAAAAGGGTGGGGAATTTCCCTCCCTTGACCACATTCCAATCCAAGGAACGGTCAGGCCGGCCCAGTGCTACCGTGAGGGGGAAATCCGGCAGACTACGCCGGGAATGGCTCACACGACACAGACGCAGCTGCCTCTGGGGTGGAGCAGCTGCGGAACAGCTACCCGTAACGGCACCTCCGAGTGGGGAGAAAAGCAGGAAATCCCACTCCCGCCCCATCTCTCTCTCCATCCCCCCCCTTGTGCAACCCGCCCTGCTCATCATGGGGGCCAGAGCTCCTCTTTGTACACCAGACACCCCCCTTGCGTATGTCCAACCCCACACGCTCCCCCTTCAGCAGCAGCAATTCCCTGGTCTTCCCTACTGCACCCCGCCCCACACCCAGACCCACTGCAGCCTCCCTCCCACGCTGTCCCAGGGTCTAAACCAACCCCCCCGTTTGTAGGGTCTGCCCCCCCCGGGCTCCCCTCCCCACTTCCCCGTGTCCATGCGCCCCCCCCGGTTCCTCAGTGTCCCCCCTCCCTGCAGTGTCTGTCATCCCCGGAAACTGCCCCCCCCCAGCAGCCGCTCCCCCATCAACCCCCTGCCCCCGGCATCTCCCCACTGCAGCATGAGCCACAACCCCCCCCCGCAACGCCGCCCTCCCCCCAGGGACCCCCCAGGCATCTACCCCCCCCCCCCCCCCGTGGCGTTGGCTTCCCCCCACCCGCACCAGTGTCTGCACCCGCCAATCACAGCTAGACCCGCCCCCCCCGCCCACGTGCCCCCCATGTCCACTTCCCTGCTGCTCCTTAACCCCGCCACTGGCACCGGCCCCCCGCTGCGCCCCCCCCTTCTCCTTGGGATCCGCCCCCCCCCGGGCCCCCAACCCCCCCCGGGGCCCCCCGCCACCTGCCCCCCCAGAGCCTCCCCGCCCCGCCCCGCCCCGGGTCTCACCCCCCGCGGCCGCCTGGTCCCCGCCGCCTCCGGCCCCGCCAGCCGCTGCCATGGTGGCAACTGCCCGGCAACCCCCGGACCCCGCCCCGCCGCCACTTCCGCATCCCCGCTTCCGCTTCCGCCCCACCGCGAGAGGCGGGGCTAGAGCGGAGCCCGAGTGGGGGGGACCATAGAGAGCGGGGAGGGGGCTGGCTAGAGCGGAGCCCGAGTGGGGGGGGACCATAGAGAGCGGGGAGGGGGCTGGCTAGAGCGGAGCCCGAGTGGGGGGGACCATAGAGAGCGGGGAGGGGGCTGGCTAGAGCGGAGCCTGAGTGGGGGGGACCATGGAGAGCGGGGAGGGCTGGCTAGAGCGGAGCCTGAGTGGGGGGGACCATAGAGAGCGTGGGGGGGGGGGGGGGCTGGCTAGAGCAGATCCCCACTGGGGGCACTATAGCGTGCAGGGATGGCTGGTGGTGGTTAGAGCGGGGGTGCTGGGAGCCAGGACTCCTGGGTTCTCTCCCTGGCTTGGGGAGGGGAGCGGGGGCTGGTGGTTAGAGCAGGGGGGGCTGGGAGCCAGGACTCCTGGGTTCTCTCCCTGGCTCTGGGAGGGGAGCGGGGGCTGGTGGTGGTTAGAGCGGGGGTGCTGGGAGCCAGGACTCCTGGGTTCTCTCCCTGGCTTGGGGAGGGGAGTGGGGGCTGGTGGGTTAGAGCAGGGGGGCTGGGAGCCAGGACTCCTGGGTTCTCTCCCTGGCTTGGGGAGGGGAGTGGGGGCTGGTGGTTAGAGCAGGGGGGGCTGGGAGCCAGGACTCCTGGGTTCTCTCCCCAGCTCTGGGAGGGGAGTGGGGGCTGGGAGCCAGGACTCCTGGGTTCTCTCCCTGGCTTGGGGAGGGGAGTGGGGGCTGGTAGGTTACGGAGCCCCCCCTGCTCTCTATGGTCCCCCCACTCGGCCAGCGCAAACTCCTGGTTTCCAGCCCCAGAGCTCACACCCCTGTGGCAGTGAACCGTCCCCCAAGCTCCCCTCCAGCCACCCAGCTCCTTGGTTCGGCTTCTCACACGACACGTCTCAGGGGCTACGCCGGCCAAGAAGTCTCTCAGGGGAGGCCATTTTGCTTCTGGGCACCACAGGGTGTAAAAGTGGCCGGCCCGGTAGGCTATAGGGGACAGGCCCCATGTCCCAGCCCCCCCAGCTAGCCCGTCCCCAGCCTGAGGCTAGATGGGAACCGGCACCCCCTAGAGGGGACAGGCCCCTGCCCCATTCCCCATCCCCTTTGAAGCCCCTGTGGGGAGTGGGAAGCGTGTGGCTGGGGTGGGGACATGAAACGCTGGCAGGTGTTGGGGGGCGCGGTTGTTGTCACAGCTGGTGTGCACAGGGGAAGGTAGGTAAATATCGGGCTGACGTAAGTGACACATGGTAAATGTGTGTGTCACTGCTGGATCCGGGAGTGCTGGCTGGAGCTACACCTTTAGTGTGGGACAGGGCCTGGGAGCTGGGATGCCTGGGTTCTCTCCCCGGCTCTGCGAGGGGACTGGGGTCTGAAGGGTTAGAGCTGGGGCAGGGCTGGGAGCCAGGACTCCTGGGTTCCCACCTCCCCATAGTGAGAGGAATCACTGACTCTACAAGGATTTCCTGGATAAAGATAAAACCTCTTTTATTTAAATAGATTTTTCTTCCTCTCAATCCTGTACAGAATTGGTCTGAATGTCACGCTGGCACCGGGGTCCCCTGCATCGGGGCCCGTTAAGCAGCTTAGATAAGATACCTCAGTCTCAACCCAGCAAGCCACACCTTAGGGAGCATGGGAGGGGCTGGAAATGGGGGGGCTAGAGCCCCCCCAAGCCTCATCCCCCCCTCATGGGCTGGTACTGAGGGGAGCCCAGCTCACGCCAATACACAAGTATTTACACATACAGAGACACGGCTGATCCTCGACAGGGACCAGAATCCAAACCTCTAGCGGGGGAGGGGAGGAAACTGGGAGTCAGGACTTCTGGGTTCTTTCCCCAGTTCTGGGAGGGGAGTTGGGTCTAGTGGTTAGAAGGGGGGGGGGGGAAGCTGGGAGCCAGGACTCCTGGGTTCTCTCCCCAGCTCTAGACACCTGTAAAACCAGGTCAACTCTGATCTCAGCTGGCCACAGGCCCAGCTGCCCGAGGCTGAAGTGTTCCCCATGGGGGTGGGTCCCCATCCTGGCAGAGAGACACGGGGTAAATCCAAGTCTTTCAGCAGCTGCTGTTGCCAGCGGTGCCCCTAGGGGGCGCCGGGTTCTGTGGCTCCTCCTCCGGCTGGAACTGGGGATCAGGCTGCAGCCAGGGGTGTTGGAGAAGCTGCTCCAGCGTGGGTCGGTCTGAGGGCTCTGGGGACAGGCACCATCGGATCACATCCTGGCAGCCTAGGGGGAACGAGCAAGGAGGTTAGAGAGAACCCAGGAGTCCTGGCTCCCAGACCCCACCCAACTGATCATTTTGGACATCCAGAGAAATTAAAAAAAAAAAGGGGGGGGGGGGGGGAGTGTGAAAGAATGAAAAGAGATGTGTCAGGGTGCAGTACCACAGGGGGCCACAGGGGACAGCGCTGGGCATAGGGGGGCAGCGCTGGGCATGGGGGGCAGGAGGGGGCCAGTGAGGGCACTGCTGGGTACAGGGGGGCAGTGTGCTGGGCATAGGGGGGCAGGAAGGGGCCAGCAGGGGCAGTGTTGGGCATAGGGGGCAGCGCTGGGCACAGGGGGGCAGGAGGAGGCCAGCAGGGGGCACAGGGGGGCAACGTTGGGCGCAGGGGGACAGAGGGGGGCAGCGGGGCCAGCGCTGGGCACGGGGGGGCAGGAGGGAGTCAGCGGGGGGCGCTCACCCTCAGGCAGGGGCTCCGGGAAGTGGAGCCGTGCGGCCAGGATCTCCTCGTCGCGCTGGAAGGGGACGTCACCGCAGGCCATGTCGTAGAGCAGGACCCCCAGGGACCAGACGGCGGCCGGCAGCACGTGGTATTGCTGCAGCCCTACCCACTCCGGCGGGCTGTACACACGGGTGCCTGGAGGGGGCGCAGGGGTAAGCGGTGCTGCCTCCCAGAGCCGGGAGAGAACCCAGGCGTCCGGGCTCCCAGCTCTACCCACCACACCCCTCCCAGAGCCGGGAGAGAACCCAGGCGTCCGGGCTCCCAGCTCTACCCACCACTCCCCACCCCCCTCCCAGAGGTGGGGAGAGAACCCAGGCATCCGGGCCCCTCACCGTCAAACTCCGTGTAGACCGTGTCCCGCAGGAGGGCACCGGAGCCGAAGTCGATGAGCTGGAGGTGGCCGGTGCGCAGCTCCACCAGGATGTTCTCGTCTTTGATGTCCCGATGTGCCACCCCCCGGGCGTGGCAGTGCCGCACGGCCTCCAGCACCTGGCGGAAGAAGCGCCGGCACTGCCCCTCGGCCAGGGGCCCCCGCTCCGTCACGTAGTCGAAGAGATCCTGGCAGGGCTCGGGCCGCTCCAGCACCAGGAGGAACCCCTCGGGGGTCTCGTACCAGTCCAGCAGGCGGATCACGCCCCGGTGCCCGCCCCTGGCGCACACCCGCTTCATCAGCATCACCTCCTGGGGCACTCGGAGCCCACTGGGCTGTGGGGAGAGAGGAGGGGGAGAGTGAGGCTGGGCCTCACACTGCAGAGCCGGGGAGAGAACCCAGGAGTCCTGGCTCCCAGCCCCTCTGCTCTAACCACCAGCCCCCACTCCCCTCCCAGAGCTGGGGAGAGAACCCAGGAGTCCTGGCTCCCAGCCCCCCGCCCCCCCGCTCTAACCCACCAGCCCCCACTCCCCTCCCAGAGCGGGGAGAGAACCCAGGAGTCCTGGCAGTCATGGCCGGGTGCTGGGGGTGCCGTGCTGCAGGGGGCAGTAGAGGTTGCAGTGATTTCTAGGATAAAGCACCTTCAGCCCATAGACCCACCCGCTTTAATTGGACCCAATCGAAAAGGAGGAGACAGGGTTAATTTGCATAAACCCTGGTCCCAAGGATCAAAGCGCCGTTTGGAGGACCCTGGTGGGAATTTGCTGAGCTCAGCTCCTCGTTCACCTCCCCAGGCCTGCAGTGGGGACGCAGACTGCTCGTGTGTCACCACGTGGAGCTTTCCAGGGGGGAAGCAATTAACCGGCGAGAGCACCCTGAGCTAACGAGCGGAGTGTCGGAATTAGCTCTCCCCTCCCCCACATCCAATCACTGCCTCACGCCCCTCCCCACGAAACGTACCAGCTTGGACCAGTGCGCGACTTTGTTCTTCGCGATGTGTTTGATGGCAACCTGCAGAGAGACACAGACAGAGCTCAGGCCCCTGCCCCATTCCCTGCCCCCCAACTCAGACAGTCCCTGCCCTGGGGCTGGGTGAGATCCAGCGCCCCCCAGAGGGGACAGGCCCCTGCCCCATTCCCCGCCCCCAACTCAGACAGTCCCTGCCCTGGGGCTGGGTGAGATCCAGCGCCCCCCAGAGGGGACAGGCCCCTGCCCCATTCCCTGCCCCCCAACTCACAGTCCCTGCCCTGGGGCTGGGTGAGATCCAGCGCCCCCCAGAGGGGACAGGCCCCTGCCCCATTCCCCACCCCCCAACTCAGACAGTCCCTGCCCTGGGGCTGGGTGAGATCCAGCGCCCCCCAGAGGGGACAGGCCCCTGCCCCATTCCCCGCCCCCAACTCAGACAGTCCCTGCCCTGGGGCTGGGTGAGATCCAGCGCCCCCCAGAGGGGACAGGCCCCTGCCCCATTCCCTGCCCCCCAACTCAGACAGTCCCTGCCCTGGGGCCGGATGGGAGCCGGCACCCCCCAGAGGGGACAGGCCCCTGCCCCATTCCCTGCCCCCCAACTCAGACAGTCCCTGCCCTGGGGCTGATGGGAGCCGGCGCCCCCCAGAGGGGACAGGCCCCTGCCCCATTCCCTGCCCCCCGGGGCCAGCCAGTTCTCTCACCTGCAGTCCATCAGCCAGCCGGTGACCAGAGTAGACCGTCCCGAAGCCGCCCTTGCCCAGGAGCCGCCCCAGCTGATACACGGCGTCGAAGGCGTCTTTGTCCTTCCCTGCGGCAGGGCAGAGAGTTACTGGCACGGAAAATAGAACCCAGGAGTCCGGGCTCCCAGACCCCCCCTGCTCTGACCACCAGCCCCCACTCCCCTCCCAGAGCCGGGGAGAGAACCCAGGCGTCCGGGCTCCCAGCCCCCCCCCGCTCTAACCAATAGGCCCCACTCCCCTCCCCGAGCCGGGTGCCCCCCGGGAATGAAATGGGAGACGCGGCAGGGGCAGTTCTGCGGAGGGGGAGCCTGGCGGTTGGGGCCAGCGGGGGGGGGGGGTGAAGGGACCCCAGAGAGACCTGGGGGATGATATGGGGGAGAGGAGCCCCCCCAGCACCCCGACCGACACAGCCAGCGAGGGTGAAAGGGACCGGAGAGAAATGGGCAGTGGGGAGGGCTCAGGGCCGGGTCTCACCTCCCGGCAGTGGGGCAAGAGCCGGGGCAGTGGGGCAGGGGCCGTGGGGCAGGAGAAGGGGAGGGAGGAAGGGAGGGGCAGTGGGGCAGGAGCCGTGGGGCAGGGAGGGGCAGTGGGGCAGGAGGAAGGAAGGGGGCAGTGGGGCAGGAGAAGAAGAGGAGGGGCAGTGGGGAGATGCCGTGGGGCAGGGAGGGGCAGTGAGGCAGGAGCCGTGGGGCAGGAGAAGGGGAGGGAACAGTGGGGAGATGCCATGGGGCAGGGAGGGGCAGTGGGGCAGGAGAAGGGGAGGGAACAGTGGGGAGATGCCATGGGGCACGGAGGGGCAGTGGGGCAGGGGCCATGGGGTAGGAGAAGGGAGGGCGGAAGGGAGGGGCAGTGGGGCAGGAGCCGTGGGGCAGGGAGGGGCAGTGGGGCAGGGGCCATGGGGCAGGAGCAGGGAGGGAGGAAGGGAGGGGCAGTGGGGCAGGAGAAGGGGAGGGAACAGTGGGGAGATGCCGTGGGGCAGGGAGGGGCAGTGGGGCACGGGCCATGGGGCAGGAGAAGGGAGGGAGGAAGGGAGGGGCAGTGGGGCAGGAGCCGTGGGGCAGGGAGGGGCAGTGGGGCAGGGGCCATGGGGCAGGAGAAGGGGAGGGAACAGTGGGGCAGGAGCCGTGGGGCAGGGAGGGGCAGTGGGGCAGGGGCCATGGGGCAGGAGAAGGGGAGGGAACAGTGGGGAGATGCCGTGGGGCAGGGAGGGGCAGTGGGGCAGGGGCCATGGGGCAGGAGAAGGGGAGGGAACAGTGGGGCAGGAGCCGTGGGGCAGGGAGGGGCAGTGGGGCAGGGGCCATGGGGCAGAAGAAGGGGAGGGAACAGTGGGGAGATGCCGTGGGGCAGGGAGGGGCAGTGGGGCAGGGGCCATGGGGCAGGAGAAGGGGAGGGAACAGTGGGGCAGGAGCCGTGGGGCAGGGAGGGGCAGTGGGGCAGGGGCCATGGGGCAGGAGAAGGGGAGGGAACAGTGGGGAGATGCCGTGGGGCAGGGAGGGGCAGTGGGGCAGGGGCCATGGGGCAGGAGAAGGGGAGGGAACAGTGGGGCAGGAGCCGTGGGGCAGGGAGGGGCAGTGGGGCAGGGGCCACGGGGCAGAAGAAGGGGAGGGAACAGTGGGGAGATGCCGTGGGGCAGGGAGGGGCAGTGGGGCAGGGGCCATGGGGCAGGAGAAGGGGAGGGAACAGTGGGGCAGGAGCCGTGGGGCAGGGAGGGGCAGTGGGGCAGGGGCCATGGGGCAGGAGAAGGGGAGGGAACAGTGGGGAGATGCCGTGAGGCAGGGAGGGGCAGTGGGGCAGGGGCCATGGGGCAGGAGAAGGGGAGGGAACAGTGGGGCAGGAGCCGTGGGGCAGGGAGGGGCAGTGGGGCAGGGGCCATGGGGCAGGAGAAGGGGAGGGAACAGTGGGGAGATGCCGTGGGGCAGGGAGGGGCAGTGGGGCAGGGGCCATGGGGCAAGAGAAGGGGAGGGAACAGTGGGGCAGGAGCCGTGGGGCAGGGAGGGGCAGTGGGGCAGGGGCCATGGGGCAGAAGAAGGGGAGGGAACAGTGGGGAGATGCCGTGGGGCAGGGAGGGGCAGTGGGGCAGGGGCCATGGGGCAGGAGAAGGGGAGGGAACAGTGGGGAGATGCCGTGGGGCAGGGAGGGGCAGTGGGGCAGGGGCCATGGGGCAGGAGAAGGGGAGGGAACAGTGGGGAGATGCCGTGGGGCAGGGAGGGGCAGTGGGGCAGGGGCCATGGGGCAGGAGAAGGGGAGGGAACAGTGGGGAGATGCCGTGGGGCAGGGAGGGGCAGTGGGGCACGGGCCATGGGGCAGGAGGAGGAAGGGAGGGGCCGTGGGGCAGGAGAACGGGGCCGGCTCTCACCTCTGGGGCCGCCGCGCCCCTCCACGCCCGCGGGCCGCATCCCCGCCCGTCCCCGCAGCCTCGGACCCGCCGCGCCGCGAACTCAGCTCGGGACAGACTCGCGCCGCGCCGTGCGGCTCCCTCGCTACAACCCCGCCGCCAGCCAATCAGCGCCGGGCTCGTTTGCATGGCCCCGCCCCGGGATGCGCTGCGGGCGGGGTGGGATGTTGAGGTGATTTTCCAGGAATCGGGGCGCTGGGAGACCGGGGGGGGGGCGGAAGCGGAGCCGCAGCGTTTGCTGGGAACTCGGTCAGCGGCAACCAGCCGCCGCCGCCGCGCCTCGCCCCTCACCCTCAGCGAGAAGTGAGCCCCGCTTCCAGACCTGCTGGGGACAGGGAACCCAGGCGTCCGAGCACCCAGCCAGCCCCTCCTTGCTCCAACCACCCTCCCAGAGCCGGGGAGAGAACCCAGGAGTCCTGGCTCCCAGGCCCCCCTGTTCTAACCACCAGCCCCCCCTCCCCTCCCACGGCCGGGGAGAGAACCCAGGAGTCCTGGCTCCCAGCCCCCCCTACTCTAACCACCAGCCCCCACTCCCCTCCCAGAGCCGGGGAGAGAACCCAGGAGTCCTGGCTCCCAGCCCCCCTGCTCTAACCACCAGCCCCCACTCCCCTCCCAGAGCCGGGGAGAACCCAGGCGTCCGGCTGCCCGGGGGCTGTTAGTCCTTCCAGCGTCCAGTCCCCGCGAAGGCCAGAGCTCGGCCCCTGCGCTGGGGCGGGTAAAGGCAGCGCCGAGCCGGCGGAACCGCCCGTCACTGGTCCGAGCCGCCCGTCTTCATCCGCCCAGCGCTGCCGGTGCCTGCCGGGGCCCCTCACTCCCGACCCGCTGGCCCTGCCGCCCCTGCCCCCCCAGCTCTGCCGGTGCCCCTCACTCCCGACCCCCTCTCCCAGCCCCCGCCGGTGCCCCTCACTCCCGACCCCCTCTCCCAGCCCCCGCCGGTGCCCCTCACTCCCGACCCCCTCTCCCAGCCCCCGCCGGTGCCCCTCACTCCCGACCCCCTGCCCCCCCTAGCGCTGCCGGTGCCCCTCACTCCCGACCCCCTCTCCCAGCCCCCGCCGGTGCCCCTCACTCCCGACCCCCTCTCCCAGCCCCCGCCGGTGCCCCTCACTCCCGACCCCCTGCCCCCCCTAGCGCTGCCGGTGCCCCTCACTCCCGACCCGCAGCCCCCTGGTGGGGCCTGGTTTCTGGAGTGCAGGTGTGGGGGGAGGTTGGGAGCCCGGACGCCTGGGTTCTTTCCTGACTCTGGGAGGGCCTGTAGCAGGGCCCTTGGGTCACTGAGCTCCCCCCAGACCCCGGGGGTGGGTCATGCACCCTCAGGGGCCCTGCTGCCCCCCCCCCACTGGAGAGCCTGGAGCAGGGACCCGCCCCAGCCCTGTCCTGGGCTGTCCCTGGAGGCAGGAACTGGGGCTCCCCATTCACAGCACATCTTTAGGGCAAGGAAACCTCCATTCCCCCCCCGCCCCCGCAGTTATTTGATGGAGTTTGTGTAGGTCCTACCAAAACAGCCCCCAGGGACCGATACTGTCAGGTACGGGGCGGGGCAGCTTGGCAGGGAACAGAGTGAAAGGGAGAGACGGGGGGGTGATGAAAGGTCACACCCGGTACCCCCCCGGGGCATAGGGGGGCTTCAGTGTTTTGCTCTAACCCCAATGTCACCCCCCTCCCTGTTGTCAGCACCCACTCCCCTCCAAGCCAGGAGAGAACCCAGGTGTCCTGGCTCCCAGCCCCCCTGCTGTAATCCACCAGCCCCCACTCCCCTCCCAGAGCCAGGGAGAGAACCCAGGTGTCCGGGCTCCCAGCCCCCCTGCTGTAATCCACCAGCCCCCCCCTCCCCGTGAAGAAAATCCAGTGCGAAATGGAAAACAATCAATTCAATTTCTTTAAGTTGGAAGCTGTTTTTGGGGGGCCAGGACCGTCCCTCGCTGCGTCTGTGCCCCGGGCGCCGTGGGGGGCTCGACGGGGCCCCCTTCCCATGTGGTGTTGGGGGCAGCACGTGGGCTGGGGGGGCCTCGCTCCTGGGCAGGACCTGGCCGGTCGGGGCCCCCGTCTCAGGCAGGGGGGTCAGGGCAGTGCCCAGCTGGGTGACCCCCCCCAGCAGCTCTGGGGTAGCACAACAGGGGGCCTTATCGTGTGTCTTGGCCCCCCCAGTCCACAGCACCCCCCCGCTATTATCAGGCCCTGGCGGGGGGTGTCACTTGGGGAGGAATTAACCAGCAGCTCCCGTGCCCAGCCCCCCCTCCCCTGGCTTCGCCTTGCAGGAGGCCGCGGCCAGCGCTAGGTGCCAGGGTGACCCGCTGCGGGAATTCGCCCCCGCGCCCGGCCAGGGCCGGCACAGCAGCCAGGGCCGATGCTGCTGGGGGGTGTCACTGGATGGATCTGAGTGGGGGGAACCCCAGGGACCCCCCAGCAGGGCCGGGGGGCAACCGGGGAGGGTCTTTCCACAGCTGGTTGAACCGGCTCTGGAGGGGTCACTCACGGGGCACCAGCCCCATGAGCTTAGCCCCCCGGCTGGGCCTGTAGCTCCCCCCGGGAGGGGGGCAGAGTGGGGTGCTTCTCGGGGGCGTGCAGCTGGGGGGCTGCTGGGGGGTCAGGGGCAGGACGCCAGGGGAAGGTCAGGGGGCATACAGGGGGCCGGGGCATGCTCCCCCCTTTCAATACAGGGGCGTGCTCAGCCGCCCCCCCCTCGCCGCTGCTGCGCCCCCCAACCCCCACGAGAGGGGAGGGAGGCCCCCGCCTGACGCCCCCTTCGCAGACCCCCCCAAATCCAGCCTGAGACCGGCTCCGTCTGCGGCGTCCACCCCCCAGACCCAGAGCGGTGGGGGCGGGGGGGAGACGTAGTTTCCAGGGCTCCCTCGCTCCTGTCCAGCGCCCCCAGCTGGCGCCAGACGGGACGACAGCGCAGGCGGCCGGTTGGGTTTTCTCCCCGGTTCTTGGGCTCCGTTTGCGCCGTGGGGGGGCCCTGGCTCGGGGCCGGGGGGGGGGCGACAGTCTCCATTCATTATCAACTCTTGTCGGCGGGGCTGTCTCTGTGCAGGGATCCCTTCATGCTCTCCAGGTATTCCTGCTGCGAGACCGCCAGCACCGAGGCCAGGATCTCGTCCTCGTCCCAGTCCGTCAGACCTGCCGAGGGGGCAGGGTTAGGGGGCAGAGCACCCCGCGCCCCCCAGCTCTCCCCCTCCCCCCCAGCGTGCACATCGGGGGCGGGGCTAGCGGCTTCAGGGGCGTGGCCTCATTCAGAGCCCTCCTATTCGCCATCGGCAAAGGACCCCTGGGTTCTCTCCCCAGCTCAGGGACTGGTGGTTAGAGCAGGGGGGCTGGGAGCCAGGATGCCTGGGTTCTCTCCCCGGCTCTGGGAGGGGAGTGGGGGCTGGTGGTTAGAGCAGGAGGTCTGGGAGCCCGGACTCCTGGGTTCTCTCCCCAGCTCTGGGAGGGGAGGGGGGAGACACTCACCGAACGCAGTAGGGGACATCTGCTGCATGATGGCCCGGCACTCCAGGGCCGGGTACAAGGACACTAAGGGTGGGGTCGCTCGGCCGCCTCCTGCCGATAACTGACTGCTTGTGCCTGGGGACGCAGAGATGGAGGGAGGGGGGCTAAACAGGCTGAATGTATATTCATTGGCCCTGAGATGCAGCCACCTCTGGGGCGGGGTGGCTGGGGAACAGCGGCACATAATGGCACATGGGGACAACTCATCTGGCGCCGAGATGCAGCCAACTCTGGGGCGGGGCAGCTGGGGAACAGCGGCACATAATGGCACATGGGGACAACTCATCTGGCGCCGAGATGCAGCCAACTCTGGGGCGGGGCAGCTGGGGAACAACCCCACATAACACTGCAGTGCAACAGCTTATGTGATGTTGAGATGCATCCAGCTCTGGGGCGGGGAGGATGGGACCAACCGCACAGAACGCCACATGGGGACCCGGCCCCGAGATGCAGCCACCTCTGGGGTGGGGGGCAGGGACGGCCGCACATAACGCCACATGGGGACCCGGCCCGAGATGCAGCCACCTCTGGGGTGGGGGGCGGGGACGGCAGCACATAACGCCACATGGGGACCCGGCCCGAGATGCAGCCACCTCTGGGGCAGGCAGGCGGGCGGGGGGGGGGGGAATGGCTGCACTGGGGCAGTTCCTGGATCACCCACTCTGAGCTCCTGGGTAAGAGGGCAGGGAACCTGGCGGCACTGACCTGGTGCGCAGGGCGAGGGCGGCTTGGGCAGCGCCAGGGCGGCGGCGGCGCCCGGGGAGGGCGGTTTCAGGGCGGTGATCTCGCCGTGCAGGTCGGGGTGCTCGGGGGACGGGGCCGAGCTGCGCTGGCGCGGGGAGCGGCTGCTCCAGTCCTCCAGCCCGCTGGTCGCCGCTGCCGTGGCCGAACTGCAGGTGGCGCTGGCTTTCCGGGGCTGGGGGGGGGAGGCGAGGGGTGAGCAGCGAAGACCCCCCCACACACACTGGTCCCATTCCCTGCCCCCCATCTGGCCAATCTCCTCCCACCCACGTCCCCTTCCCCACCCCCCAACCGGCCAATCCCCCTCCCGTATCCCATTCCCCACCCCCCGCCACGTCCCGTTCCCCGCCCCGTGTCACATTCCCTGCCCCCCTGAGCCAGCCAGTCCCCAGCGTGGCCAGGCCTGGGGGCGTGGCCGGGGGCGTGGCCTCACCTGTCTGGCTTGTTTCTCCTGGTCCCGCAGCCACTGCAGGTAGGACTCTCGGGCCACCTGCTCCTCGATGGCCTCGTTCGTGGCCTCCCAGTCGGTCGCTCGCTTCTTGTCCTCCAGCATCTGCTGCTCGATCCACGACTCCTCCGACGTCTTGATGGCGCTTTTCATCAGCGACTGCTCCGCGTACTGGGGGGGGGGGGGGGGTCGGGGTCAGGGAGCCACGCCCACAGAGTGCCCCGCCCCGTCTGTCAGACACCTGCCTCCAGCCCCGCCCATCACATGCCTGGCCCTGCCCCAGCCCTGCCCCCCAGTGTGACATGCCCAGCCCCGCCCCCTGGCTGTGACACGCCCCCACCCGGCCCCTGGCCCTGACACACCCAGCCCCGCCCCCCCAGAAGCAGAGAGCCCATTGGCTAAGAGGCGGCCCCAGCCCCGCCCCACTCACCCCTGGCTTGAAGGAGGGCAGACCCAGCCCCACGCCGATGGTGGCCTTGTTGGGGTTCACCACGGAGTTGTAGTGGATGTTGCGGTGGTAGGAGACCCGGATGGGCTCGTCCTCGTTCTGCTGGATGCCGTGGAAGGTGTTGATGGGCTCTGCGAGAGGCGGGCACAGCCTGTGAGCGGGGAGAACCCAGGCGTCCGGGCTCCCAGCTCCCCGGCCCCCTCACAGCTAGGGAGAGAGCCCAGGAGTCCTGGCTAATGGGACGAGCCGGAATGTACCATCTATGGCCTGGGAGTACAAGGGAGTCCCCGGAGGAAGACTCTGGCTCCGGGGTGTGTGTGTGTGTGTGTGTGTGGGGGGTGTCAAACAGCAGGGAGTTGTGTCCCCCACCCCCACCCCGCGAGGCGGGAGCCCTGAAACAGCCCCACAAGCCCGAGTCAGCCGGGCCAGGCCGGCCGGGGGGGGTTGCGCGGTGTAGATCCGGCCTCTGCTCCTTTGAGCTGGGATTTCGGTGAGCAGCCGGCGCCGGGGGCTGGATGTCACGTGTGTGTGTGTGGGGGGGGTTAGAGAGGAGTCGGAGGACTGGGGGGCTCCTCTCGTTACCCTGACGAGCGGAGACGGGGACTGAGCCAGAGCGACAGCCGGGCCCCCCGTACCTGTGCCGTATTGGTACACCTCCACGGGCCGGTTGTACATCTCCGCCATGGCCTGCATCTCAATGTGGTTGCCGTGGCAATTGTTTTTCCGCTTACGGTTGATGTAGGTGGTGAAATCTTCAGTCACATAGTTGGAGAAGTAATCGGCGTTCTTCATCTGCAGGGGGGCGGCCCCGGGGCCGGAGAGAGACTGTGATACAGGGCAGGGACTGGCCGGCGGGGGGGCGGGGAATGGGGCAGGGGCCTGTCCCCTCTGGGGGGCGCCGGCTCCCACCCAGACCCAGGGCAGGGACTGGCTGGCTCAGGGGGGCGGGGAATGGGGCAGGGGCCTGCCCCCTCTGGGGGGCACCGGCTCCCATCTGGCCCCAAGGCAGGGACTGGCTGGCTCAGGGGGGCGAGGAATGGGACATGGGGCCCGTGGGGCCTGCCACAGGGGAAGACGCTAAGGTGGCCACCCTGGGGATCCCCGGAGCTCTGTCCCTCCGCCCCTGCTCACCAGGTAGTCCATACAGTGCTTCCGGACCACTTCATGCATGTCCTGGTCTCCATAGACCTGGTCAGCTGGAAGAGAGGAGAGGGGTGTCGGGAGATGGAACAGGAGACGCGGGGAAGTGGGGGGACATCACGAATGGCCACAGTGGGGCAGACCCAGGGCCCATCCAGCCTGCGTCCTGCCTGGCGTCAGGCGCTGCACAGGGAATGAACCAAACAGGGCAATTCCCGAGTGAATCAGCCTCTATCGCCCAGTCCCCGCAGCTGCCCGTCAGAGGCTAGGGACACTCGGAGCGGGGGTCCGCGGCCCTGCCCATCCTGGCTAACAGCCACTGATGGACCCCCCTCCAGGAACTTGGCTAGCTCTTTTCTGAACCCAGTGAGTGTCCTGGCCTGCACAACATCCCCTGGCAAGGAGTTCCACAGGTCGACAGCGTTGGGTGAAGAAATACTTCCTGTCGTCTGTTTTAAACCTGGTGCCTGTTCATTTCCTCAGCAGATCACTAGTTCGTGTGTTACACGAAGGGGTGAAGAACATTCCCCTGTTCACCATTCCCAGCCCCATCGTGATTTTATAGACCTCTGTCACATCCCCCCTTAGTCGCCTCTTTTCCCAGCTGAACCGGCCCCGGCTCTTCATACGGCAGCTGCTCCATCCCTGATCCTTTTTGTTGCCCTTTTCTGCACCTTTTCCTTTCGAATAGATCTGGTTTGCGATGGGCGACTGCACCTGGGCGCCGCCTTCAAGGTGTTTCCAGAGCAGCACTAGGATAGTCTCTATGCCTCTGCTCACAGTTCCTAGCATGCGGCACGTTGAGCGGCTGTTTTCACCGTGCCGCCGAGCTCTGCTCCTGGAGCGGGAAGAGCGAATTTCCACCCCAGAGGTCTGGGGGCACGGCTGGGATCTGGCTTCCTTTGCGTGTCTCAATGCTGAATTCCGCTCGCTCGCCCGGTTCGGGGACATCCCTTTCTAGCTCTTCGCTGGCTGCCGGGGACTCGACTCTCTCGAGTCGTTTGCCCCTTTGGGAATGTGTTGAACAGCACCGGTCCCGGCGCAGCCCCCGGGGGGACCCCGCTATTTACCGCTCCCCAGTCTGAACACCAGCCATTCACTCCCACCCTCTGTCTAACCCTGGCACTGATCCAGGAGACCTGTCCGGGGAGATGGCACCTGGAGTGCAGGGAAATCAAAAAGGCAAACTCCTAATTACAGACTGCCAGCCCCCCAGCTCTAACCACTAGACTCTGCTCCCCTCCAAGGAATCTGAGTTAGAGCAGGGCACCAGGACTCTTGGGTTCTCTCCTCGGCTCTGGGAGGGGAGTGGGGTCTAGTGGGTTAGAACGGGGGGTGGGAGTCAGGACTCCTGGGTTCTCTCCCCGGCTCTGGGAGAGGAATGGGGGCTAGTGGGTTAGAACAGGGGGTGGGAGTCAGGACTCCTGGGTTCTCTCCCCGCTCTGGGAAGGGAGGGGGTCTAGTGGGTTAGAGCAGAGCGGCTTAGGGCCCAGGACTCCTGGGTTCCCCGCCTGTCCTGGATCCAGCTGATGTACAGGGTACCCCATGAGGCCTAGCACCTTGAAGTGCTGCGTGCTGCATCACAGGAGCCAGTGACTCACCGCCCCCCGCTGCAATGTAAACAAGGATGTGGGTTTTGAGGGGTGTTTGGGGGGGGGGCCTTGGCCGGCAGCTCCCGTCAGTCACATGGGGACCAGCTGGGTTTCCCAGAAGCCTGCGCTGCGGTCGGCCCGTACGTTATTTATACCCACGCTCGGCAAAAACGCGCTGCGGGCTGCGAAGGGGCACACGAAAACAGGAAGTGAAAGACCACAGCTGTTTGCCCCCCCACTATTTCCCCCCCCCCCAGTTACTAGGAGGCGGGGCCAGAGCTAAGGGCAACTGAGGCAAACAACAGCCAGACTTGAGAGGAAAACAAAGAACAGAACCCAGGAGTCCTGGTTCCCAGCTTCCCCCACCCCCCCACCCAATGCACTAGACCCCACTCCCCTCCAGAACTGCAGAAGAGCGGGGGGGGGGGGGGACTGGGAGCCAGGACTCCTGGGTTCTCTCCCTGGCTCTTGGAGGGGAGTGGGGGGGGCTGGTGGTTAGAGCAGGGGGGCTGGGAGCCAGGACTCCTGGGTTCTCTCCCCGGCTCTGGGAGGGGAGCAAGGGCTGGTGGGTTAGAGCAGGGGGGCTGGGAGCCAGGACTCCTGGGTTCTCTCCCTCACTGATGATGCCTGGAGCAGGGAGGTCCCTGCGCGAGATCGCTAGGTCTGCTCAGGGCACCGTTCTGCCCACTGTACATTGAGAGCCAGAGTTTAGCCGGCTGCGGAAATGCCCAGGGGCGCAAGAGAAGCCAGGAAACTCCTCCCCCTGAGCCCGCGTCACCCCCCACTCCGCCCCCCGCCAGGCCCCCTGCCTGCTGACAGACCCCCCCAGACCAGAGGGGGAACGCGATTTGCCCCAAACGAGGCCAAACCAACAATCCCCTTTTCTAGTCCCTCCAGCGGCAGCCGCTTGTCGTCCCTTTGGCGGCTCCTCGCAGTCGAGCCCCCCAATTCTTCGCTGTCATCTCCCCGCCGACCCCCGCCCACGACGCCTCCAGCCCAGGCCCCCGGCGCGTCTCCCTCCCGCCTCGGAGCCATGGTCCAGGAACAGGGAGCTGATCTCAGTGGAGGAGACGGGGTGAGCGCGGCTCACTTGGGCTGAATACAGAGACTTGCCAAAACCCGAAATTCATGGCTCCCGAGGGCAGACGGGCTGGTTCTCTCGAACGCCCCAAAGGAAGCTGGGGAATGGCTCCCGTCCCGGCAAGAAAGGGGCAGCGCAGGAAGGGTTGCAAAGCAGAAAAACGGCACTTGGAGGAGAGCCGCTGTTTGGAACTGGAAGCTGAACCGAGTGAAAAGAACCGGGGGGCCCCCATCCGGGAGCACATCGCCCTGAAAGGGGCCAAGGGGTTTTGATGGCCCCGAACGGACGCTGGTCTCGGCCCGTAAGACTTTGAGAGTTTTCGGCCAAGGGCCAGAACTGGGTTCACTGCGCCGGTCCGGCATCCAGCTGGCAAGCGACAGCGCTGAGCGGCACAGCCTCCCGGTTCCCGTCTGCTTTCCCCTCCACGGCCCAGAGCGCGCCTTCTCCAGACGCTATTGAAATACGTCCAATGATGTACAGCACCTCACACAACCGAGAATGCCGAGACGCTACCGTAATACACCTAATATACCATGCACCGCGCCCGGCACAACGGGTTCCCAAACCACGACGGACACACCTTGTGTAACAGGGACTCCTACAAGTGCCAGCTGAGACAGGGGACTCCTGTTATGCCAGGTGCTGCACAGACAGGCCCCCCCGGGAAGAGATCAGAGCCCCACCCGCTCCCCATCTCCCACCCAAGTGAGATCAGTGCCTCGGTCTTCGCTCGGTGCTGGACAGACCTCACTGACCAAGATCAGGCCCCATGGCACGGGGCACTACTCAGCCCCCCTGCCCAAACCAAGACGGGGGTTCCTGTTAGGCCAGGCACCGGGCGGGTGCTGCGCAGACACACAGCAAGAAACAGTCCCGGCCCTGGAGAGTTTCCAGTCGACATAGACAAACGCGGGAGGAGAAACAGAGGCCCCAACAGCAGGGCTGCCCAAGTTCACCCAGCCCGTCTGGGAATAGAACCCAGGTGTCCGGGGCCCGGCGCTGTCACCGTGTCACCAGATCACACCGCGCCAGTCGAAAAGCGTCTCCCCCCGGATTGAAATTCTCACCTACTGACTAACAGACGCATCGAGGATCGGCCTGATTGCTCTCTCCCGGAATACACTGATGGCTCCCGGCTACCTCAACAGCCACCTCCTCTCAGCCCTCTGTCCGGGTTTCCAGCCAAACAAATTAACCACTCTTGGGGGATCAGCCCACGTGGGCGAGTGTGAAATCTCCCAATGCACCTGGCCACACAGGGGTAACAGTACACAGGGTGGGGACACCCACAAGGATCACGCAGCTTAAAGGGATTTAGAAATTGCTCGCCAAGATGCAGCCACCTCTGGGGCAGGGCAGCTGGGCAACTGTTCTAGCTCCAAGTCAACACTCACTACTGGAGCTATGAATGTAGTGAGAGCCAGGACTCCTGGGTTCTCTCCCTGGCTCTGGGAGGGTGGGGGGAGCCAGGACTCCTGGGTTCTCTCCCTGGCTCTGGGAGGGTGGGGGGAGCTGGGAGACAGGTTCTCTCCCTGGCTCTGGGAGAGACTGGGGTCTAGTGGTTAGAGCATGGGAGTGTCAGCACGTCATTACCTGCTCCTCACCCTCTGCTGTGGAGGGGGAAAGCAGCTACCCCCCAGGGGCGGGAGGGGCCCAGTGTATGTAAAGTGCTGGCTATTCTTAGCAGCCAAATTCCCCATCGTGGCTGGAGGAAGAGGACAAGTCAGTAACCGCGAAGGCAGGCCGGCCAGTGGTGCATGCGGTGCTTCCGCCCCCCCCGCTCCCTGAGCGCGCACACCCCACTGCGCGGCTGTTCCCTGGCTCCCCCGCCCCAGAGATGGCTGCAGCTCAGCGCCCGGGGAGCCGGCCTTGGGTCCTTTGGAACGGAAGACGAAGCAGTAGAAACGGGGAGGAAGGTCCTATGGGCCCAGGGGGAGGGCTGGTTTCCCAGTGGCACTGTGGCCGTACAAACAGTGCGAAGTGAGTCAGGGAAGGCTGACACTAATGCAGGGGTGAAGACTTTCCCCTGGGGGCAGCTAATCGTTAGGGGTGAAGGGCCGCTGGGGGTGGGGCGTTACTGAGAACGGAGCAAGAGCAGCAGTCACCTGCCTCCCCCCTTATCGGCCTGCGAGTTTCAGTTTCTCTCAAAACAGGGTGGTTGAAATTCCCCCACCCCTCACACCACAAAGGCTTTCTAATACCGGGGTTTCAGTCACTTCTCGGTGCTCACGAGACCCCCTCCCCCAGCCAAGGAGAGAACCCAGGAATCCTGGCTCCCACCCCCCCCCGCTCTAACCCACCAGCCCCCCTCCCCTCCCAGAGCCGGGAGAGAACCCAGGAGTCCTGGCTCCCACCCCCTCTGCTCTAACCTACCAGCCCCCACTCCCCTCCCACTGCCGGGGAGAGAACCCAGGAGTCCTGGCTCCCACCCCCCCCCGCTCTAACCCACCAGCCCCCCTCCCCTCCCAGAGCCGGGAGAGAACCCAGGAGTCCTGGCTCCCACCCCCTCTGCTCTAACCTACCAGCCCCCACTCCCCTCCCACTGCCAGGGAGAGAACCCAGGCGTCCTGGCTCCCAGCCCCCCTCTAACCCAGGGAGGATGTGTGGGACGGGTGCTGATGCTCGGGGCAGGGAATGTTCCACCTGGGGGGCAGGTGGAAAACCCATCAAAAGAGGAAGGAAACTGACGTGCTGCTGGGAAAATGTAGGTGTAATTGACGAGAGGCAAGGGCTGCCTTTAATCTAAGCAGGTGGGAAGTGCATCTAGAGGTTACAGCAGGGGGAGCTGGGCGCCAGGACGCCTGGGTTCTCTCCCCGGCACTGCGAGGGGAGGGGGGGCTGGAGGGTTAGAGCGCGGGGGCTGGGAGCCAGGACTCCTGGGTTCTCTCCCTGGCACTGCGAGGGGATGGGGGGCTGGGAGCCAGGACTCCTGGGTTCTCTGTCCGGCTCTGGGAGGGGAGTGTGTCTAAAGGGATAGAAGGGGTGGGGGCGCTGGGAGCCAGGACGCCTGGGTTCTGACCCCATGGCCGCACCACTGCTGGCAGAGAGACCAGCTGCAGTGTGGGAAGGCGCCTTGCTCTAGTTCGGAGGCCGGGCGGGGCCCTCCGGGCGGCTGAGTCTGGAGAGCAGCGACCACTGACAAGGCCTTGCCAGGCCTGGGCAGAGCAGGAGCAAAACATGATGCTGCAAAACCTCCTCTGACTCAGCAAAACCCTGCCACGACTCAGCAGCCACGCCAGCCCCCTGCCAAGCCAGCGCCAGCAATGGGAGCCCGGACGCCTGGGTTCTCTCCCCAGCGCTGCGAGGGGAGGGGGGGGCTGGTGGGTTAGGGTGGGGGGGCTGGGAGCCAAGACTCCTGGGTTCGCTCCCTGGCTCTGGGAGAAGACGGGGGTCTAGTGGGTTAGAGCAGGAGGGGCTGGGTGCCAGGACTCCTGGGTTCTCTCCCCGGCGCTGCGAGGGGAGGGGGGGCTGGTGGTTAGAGCAGGGGGGGCTGGGAGCCAGGACTCCTGGGTTCTCTCCCCGGCACTGCGAGGGGAGGGGGGGCTGGTGGTTAGAGCGGGGGGGCTGGGAGCCAGGACTCCTGGGTTCTCTCCCCGGTGCTGCGAGGGGAGGGGGGCCTGGTATTTAGAGCAGGGGGGCTGGGAGCCAGGACTCCTGGGTTCTCCCCCCAGCTCTGGGAGAAGACGGGGGTCTAGTGGGTTAGAGCAGGAGGGGCTGGGTGCCAGGACTCCTGGGTTCTCTCTGCATCTACCTCAAACTACTCCCCCCTCCCAAAAAACCCCACAGATCATGCTGGCCTGGCTCATTCTCCCCCACCCCGCACGTGCCCTGCTCCCCCCACCCGCAGCGGCGGGGACAATCTGCAGCCCTGCTTTGCTGCGTCAGGGGTGATAGGAGGGGAGGGGGGCGGGTGCTGGCCGCGGGAAGGGAGGCTGTTTATGGCAGAAGCAAGCGGGTGTGTGGGCTTGAGAGGAGACCAGCAGAGGAGAAGGCAATGCCAGGGCTGTGCTGCCCCCTGCTGGTCACACGGGAAAAGGCACCGACAGGGTAACAGACTTCATGCCTGTGGGACTGAGATGCAGCCGCCTCTGGGGAGGGGCAGCTGGGAACAGCTGCACAAAACGCCCTGCAGGGATGGCGCGCCTGGTGCTGAGATGTAGCCCCCTCTGGGGAGGGCAGGCTGTGCACTACCCCCAGTTCTTATGTTCGGTCATATGGGGTGGGATCCTGATCTCATTCGGGGTGTACCCGAAATCTCTCTGCAGCACCCAGCCCATCGGGGGGCCCCCGATCAAGGAATCCCCCACCTCTGGGGGCGGGGGGAAGAACAGAGTTCTGGGAAAGGGGCAGGGTCACTGATTCCCCGCCCCTCCATATGGGGGGGGTCATACACACCTATGGGTCAAATGAGCAGCTAATCATAAGGCCTGGGGGGCGGGACAAAGATGGATTTAGGGATTAGAGATGTCAATCAATAGAAGGCCAATGATTGACATGGGGAGTGCCCCCTGCCCCATCCCCCGCAGCGTGGCGCCCCCCACAGCATGGCCCTGCCGGCCAGGGGAGAGAGCCCCCCACTCAGCCCCTCACCTGCAGCGGGGCACCCCGCAGCGCCAAGGCTCCCTGTTTCTCCCAGGGGCGGTGTGGACTCGTGGGGAAGGGCTGGGACTCAGGCTCCTATCCCCAGCTCTGCTCCTCGTGCCTCGATTTCCCCTCGCGCCCCTTGTCAGCACCCACGGGAAGCCCGTCTGGGGATCTGCCTGACCCCGATTGACCATCATACAGTCTCCCCTGAAAGCCGCCCCCCGTCCCCCGCTTTTTCCAACCCAGAGCCAAGGCCCTGGGGGCCACGAACCCCACAACTCAGAGATCACCCTGAAAACAGCTGGCAGGCAGCAAAGAACACCCCCCACCCCCCGCACCCACTTTCCAGGAACCCGGGGTGAAGGCCTAGTGGAACCACCCGATCTCGCCACAGGGACCCCAGCCCCCTCAAACCTGACCCTACTACACCCCGTTCTTAGGGCTTCCACACAGGCCCCCACCCCGACCCCCCAATCCTCTCTCATGCCCCCCCGACTCTGACCCCCAAACTCATTCCTTATGACACCCCCAACCCTGCCCCAAATCCCCCATCCATCACGCCTGAACCCCAACTCTGACCTGCTCCCCAGCAGGTCCCCATGACCACCAGCCCCCCTAACACTGACCCCCATCCCCACCCTGACCTGCTCCCCCAACTTATCCCAGAAGGGCTGGGAAGGAGATCAGGCTGCTCCCCCCAGGACAGGGGTGCCCCACATCCCCCCCACACCCGACTTACCCACGGCCCGGAACAAACAAGCCCCATCCTCCTTCATCTGCTTGATGATGAAACCTTTCTTCTCCCGCAGCGACTTCTCAAACCTGTTCTCCTGCTGGAGACAAGAGAACGCCCGTCAGCAAGTTACCACGGCGCTGCTCGCCGAGCCCCCCGCCCCACGGCACCCCACGGCCGAGCTTCCAGCCCCACGGTGCCCCCTGGCCGAGCCCCCCGCCCCACGGCACCACCTGCCCACGGTGCTCCCCACCGAGCCCCCCGGCACCCCCTGGCCGAGTCCCCCACCCCACGGCGCCACCTGCCCATGGCGCTCCCCGCCGAGCCCCCGCCCCCGCCTGCCCATGGTACCCCCCAGCGCCCGGCCCTGACTACCAGGGAAGAGCGCCTCCGGACGAGCCCCACAGCCCATTCCCCACAGCACAGCGCCCCCTAGTGCCTGGCCCTGACTCCCCTGCCCAGCCACCTTGTCTCCCAGCTCCTAGGGCCCCCGCTCAGAGCCCAGGCCCCCAGTCTCTGGCACAACGTAGGGTACGTACATGGCATATTACGGAGCACTGGTGCCTAGTGGTTAGAGTGGCCGGGGGGGGGGGGGGGGGGGGGGCTGGGAGCCAGGATCCAAGCTCAAGTCCCTGGAAGGGCTAAGCTCAGTGGTCCAGCTGATGCCCCCGGCTGCGTATGGGGATCACCCCACGGCCCGGGCACTCAGTGATGTCAGGACGGACTGGGTTACAGATCAGATTCTGTCTGGCCCTCGAGTGGGAAAGGGGGTCGGCCAGCCCCACACAAATCCCCCCCCCCCAACTTCAGCTGTGGGACCAGGCCCCCCATCTTGGCTCGCCACATGAAGCATTAATGGACCTGAGCTAGGAGACGTCCATCACAAATGGGTACCGTCCCAGGCACCCCCTCCGGTCCCCCTTCCCTGATCTCAGCTGGGGGGATCCCAGCCCCAGGGAGAGGAGATCCCACAGGACCCATAGCCCAGATGGGGTGGGGTTTCCCGAGTGCCAGGCCCTGTGAAGCCAGCCCGGATTGGGGACCCCCCGCCCGGCTAGACAAACCAGACCCCGTAAGGGGAACGCCTGGCGGGTTTTCACTTAGGCCAAGTGCCATCCCACAATCCCCTGCAACAGCCCAACTCAACAGGCGGCACGTGCAGCTAGACAAGCTGCCAACAACCGAGAGACAGTCGGCCTACGTGTGGGCACCTTCGCGCCTGGACTGTAGGGATGGGTGACGGGTCTGTCTGTCGGCAAGTTACCCCAGCAATACCCCGCGCTGCCACTTGTGACGCACCGGGACTGAGACACGGCCCGGCCGGAGCCTCTCTCCCCGACCTGTGTTACTCCGCCTGGAGCGGGTCTTGCCCCGAACCAACAGGCGAGCAGCACGATTCACCCACATCTCCCCCAGTGTCCTGCGCAACCCAGAGCCACGCGTTGCCGGGGGCAGGTCCGCTGGGCGGGGGGAGGGGCAACGGTAATTCCACCTCACTGCGGCCGGGGTAGGGCTGGGTTCAGGCTGTGGGATCGGGGAGTCTCTCTCTGGTCTGTGTTTGTACAGCATCTGGCGCAAGGCTCTGCCACCGGGCACTGCCGTAATACACCTAATAGATAACATACAGCGCTTGGCACAAGGAGTGTGTGTGTGTGTGTGTCCTGGATGCTACCGTAATACACCTAATAGATGATATACAGCGCTTTCCCCTGGGGGCACTACCGTAATACACCTAATAGATAATATACAGCGCCTGGCAGAAGGGGTGTGTGTGTGTGTGTCCTGGATGCTACCGTAATACACCTAATAGATAACATACAGCGCTTTCCCCTGGGGGCACTACCGTAATACACCTAATAGATGATATACAGCGCTTTCCCCTGGGGGCACTACCGTAATACACCTAATAGATAATATACAGCGCCTGGCAGAAGGGGTGTGTGTGTGTGTGTCCTGGATGCTACCGTAATACACCTAATAGATAACATACAGCGCTTTCCCCTGGGGGCACTACCGTAATACACCTAATAGATGATATACAGCGCTTTCCCCTGGGGGCACTACCGTAATACACCTAATAGATAACACACAGCGCCTGCCACAAGGCGGGAAGCGTGTCCTGGGTGCTACAGGTAATACACCTAATAGATAACATGCAGCACCTGGCATGGGTGGGTGTGTGTGTGTGTGTCCTGGGTGCTACCGTAATACACCTAATAGATGATATACAGCGCTTTCCCCTGGGGGCACTACCGTAATACACCTAATAGATAATATACAGCGCCTGGCAGAAGGGGGGTGTGTGTGTGTGTCCTGGATGCTACCGTAATACACCTAATAGATAACATACAGCGCTTTCCCCTGGGGGCACTACCGTAATACACCTAATAGATGATATACAGCGCTTTCCCCTGGGGGCACTACCGTAATACACCTAATAGATAACACACAGCGCCTGCCACAAGGCGGGAAGCGTGTCCTGGGTGCTACAGGTAATACACCTAATAGATAACATGCAGCACCTGGCATGGGTGGGTGTGTGTGTGTGTGTCCTGGGTGCTACCGTAATACACCTAATAGATAACATACAGCGCCTGGCGCAATGCCCCTCCCCTCCCCCCCCCCCCCCGCACTACCGTAATACACCTAATAGATAACATACAGCGCCTGGCACAAGGGGGTCCCAGTCCAGGACAGAGCTCCTGCATACTACCACAATACACCAACTATATCCTGTCGAGCACCCAGAACAAAGAGGTCCTGGGGCAGGACTGGGCTCCTAGATGCTACAACAACACACAGTTCACTTTTCACCATTGCTAGGGTTCCACGCTGAAGCTAGTTTCACTTGCTCACCTGGTGAATTGTGTCTCTTACGCTAGCACCATCTAGTGAGCGCACGCTCACATGCACAGAGCAGGACTCAGCCTCTCCAGCAGGGGGCAGCAGGGACACCGAGGGACACACACACATAGTACCATCTAGGGCAAAACCTCCCCTGAATGTGCTGAGAGCCTGAGCCGATCGCTCGCAGAGGTGTGAACTGCCCCCAGCGTAACCGACGCAGCCTGAACCCGAGCCAATCGCTCGCAGGGGGGTAGCCTGTTACTCTAACTGGGGTGTCAACATTAAAGCCCCTGTCAGTGTTAACTATTTAATCACTATTGAGAGGGCTAGATTTTCCCCTCATGCAATGAGCACATAACGAGACTGAATAAATCCGCCCCCCTCCCCCCTGGTGCAGAACAGGGCTCATCCCCTCCAGGAGGGGGCAGCAGTGAACCCTCCCAGCCCCACCACCCCTCCCTCCATCTCCCAGCCCCCTGCAAAGCCGTGTTGAGAGATAGGATGGCCCAGTCTCTCAGGACACTGGATGAGGACGCAAGAGGACCTTGGCTCACAATCCCGGCTCTGCGCCAGACACCCCATGTGACGTTAGGCGAGGCTACCCCGTGCCTCAGTTTCCCCAGCTACACAAAGATAGCAATTCATAGATCCCAAGGCCAAAAGACACCCTCTGTAGAACACAGGCGTGAGATTGGCCCTGAATTAACCCCTGCAGGTGTCTTAGAGACGCAGCCGGCCTTGATTTAAACATTTCCTCGCGCGCCGGGGGGGGTGCGTGAGATCCATTAGGGGCTCAAACCCTGCTCTGAGGGCAGAGGGCATGTGAGCAGATGGTAGCTGGAGAGAGAGCACGATATTCTGGGAAGCAGGAGAAAGACACACAGGGACGGGGCAGACTGGGGTTTTGAAGGGAGGGACGAACACGACCCCAGACAAGGAGACACAGCCCGCTCCCAGGCCACCCTGTTTCGCAGACAATCTGGGGGAACCGGCCGCTACGCTCCCACCGGCTCCCATGTGGCAGAAACCCCACGGGATCGGCCCCTAGGCCTGTGTGAACCAGCACCCGCCTGGCACCAGCCCGATCACAACCGTATCTTTGGGCACCCGGTCCAGACCAACAGCGGCACTGACCAACCCTCCCCCGCCCTGCTCAGGGGGAGGAGGGGGGGCTAGGAGCAGAGCCCCCGGACGCCTGGGTTCCCAGTGTGCTCGGGGGACCAGAGCCTCCAGATGCCTGGGTCCCTAGAATCCCACCTCCAAAGGGAAAGCAGGCCCGGATGCCTGGGTCCCTAGAATCCCAGCCACTGGATCTGGGTGGGGTGGGGTGGAGCTCACAGGTCAAGTGCCCCCAGTGACTAAGAATGAGTGCTGGGGGGGGCGTTTGGGGGGACCCGCACCCAAACAGCAATAAGAGGTGGTAAACAGCAGACTAATAGGGTGACAATACAGGGGCCCCCTCAGCGCCCACCACATGGGATGAGTGTACAGCTGGAAAAACAGCGTTACCCCCCCCAGCTCAGAGCACCCCCACTAACTGCCAAGGATAAGTGCCAGAGGGGGCCCCCCCGTTCCCTCCCCTCCGGCGGACACGGCCCCCCATTCCCCAATCACATAGAGAGAGGCCCCATGGGGAAATGTAAAGGTCACCGCCCGATTGTTACATCCCTCCCATCATATGGGGGTGGTGTCTTCCCACTTCCAGATCAGAGCCCCCCCCCCCCCCCCCCAAGAGGGAGCAGGGTCGCCTGTCAACATCTCCCCAGGCAGGGCTGCCCCCGCCCCCATATCAGAGGAAGGGGGCTCACCACCACATCTGAAAGGGAGGTGCCTCCCCCAGATCAGGGAGTGGAGGATCTTCCCTTCCCCCCCCCAAACGAGGGGGCATTGCACCCCTCCAGCTCAGGTCAGAGGGGAGGGTCTCCCCACTTCCCCCAGCTCTCAGAGGGAGGGGGTCCACCCATTCCCAAGGAGAGAATGCCCCCCAGGATACCTGCTGTACAGTGGGTGGTTCCCCTATACCTCAGAGGGGATCCCCATCCCTGCCACAGCTCAGAAGGGGGTCCCCCCACAGCCCTCAGCGGAGGAGAAATCCCTCATTCTGCAGCATAGCTCAGAGAAGGGGAATCCCTCGGATACCCCAGAGGAAGGGGGGTCCCCCAATAGCCAGGGGGGTCCCCCAATAGCCAGGGGGGTCCCAATCTCCCAGAGCCCAGAAGAGGGGGGTCAGGGCCCCCCCCACCCCCGCCCCAGGGGACCCCCCCCCGGGTACCTGCTCCACGGTGGCCGGGTCCATGCTCTCCCCGCGGGCCGCCGCCGTCTCGTACTCGTCCTCGCTGTTGCAGCCGGCGCCGCCGCCGGCCTCGTCCCGCTCGGGGCTGCTGCCCGGGCCGGCCCCCCCCTGCCGCCGCCGCTTGCTGTGCCCCGGCCCCGAGCAGCAGCCCCCGCCTCGGGCCTCGCCCGCGCCGAGCAGCGGGGCCCCGTCCAGCCCCGCGAGCGGGTCCCCGCCGCCCCCCACCCCGCCGGGGCCCGGCGGCGGCGGCGAGCCGGCGGGGGGCGCCCCCCAGCGGGGCGGGGGAGGGGAGGCCCGGGATCGGGCCCCCCCGCCGCGGGGGTCGGGGCCGGCGGGGGGGCCGCCCCCGCCGCCGGGCCCCCCCCGCGGGTGCGAGTCCGGGCCGGGCCCCCCCCGCGGGTGCGGGTGCGGGTGGGGGTCCGGGCCGCCCACCCCGCCCGGGGCCGCGGCGCGGGGGGGGCCGCCCGGCGGGTCCCGCTCCCCGTCCCCCGCCGCCGGGCAGGGCTTCTTCTTGGGCAGGATCGTCATGGCCGGGAGGGAGCGGGGCCCGGCTGGGCCGGCGGGCGGGGCGGGGCTGGCCCCGGATGGAGGGGCTAAGGGGGGTACTAGGGAGGGCTGGGTACCCGGATGGAGGGGCTAAGGGGATGTTGGGTACCCGGATGGAGGGGCTAAGGGGGGTACTAGGGAGGGCGGGGTACCCGGATGGAGGGGCTAAGGGGGGTACCAGGGAGGGCGGGGCTGGCCCCGGATGGGGGGGCTAAGGGGATGGTGGGTACCCGGATGGAGGGGCTAAGGGGGGTACCAGGGAGGGCGGGGTACCCGGATGGAGGGGCTAAGGGGGGTACTAGGGAGGGCTGGGTACCCGGATGGAGGGGCTAAGGGGATGGTGGGTACCCGGATGGAGGGGCTAAGGGGATGGTGGGTACCCGGATGGAGGGGCTAAGGGGGGTACTAGGGAGGGCGGGGTACCCGGATGGAGGGGCTAAGGGGGGTACCAGGGAGGGCGGGGTACCCGGATGGAGGGGCTAAGGGGGGTACTAGGGAGGGCTGGGTACCCGGATGGAGGGGCTAAGGGGATGGTGGGTACCCGGATGGAGGGGCTAAGGGGGGTACTAGGGAGGGCGGGGTACCCGGATGGAGGGGCTAAGGGGGGTACTAGGGAGGGCGGGGTACCCGGATGGAGGGGCTAAGGGGGGTACTAGGGAGGGCGGGGTACCCGGATGGAGGGGCTAAGGGGGGTACTAGGGAGGGCGGGGTACCCGGATGGAGGGGCTAAGGGGGAGGTCCCCGGGGGCTCCCTCTCCCCCACACTCTCACTGCCCCCCCATAGGGAGGGGTCGTCGGGGCGAAAGTACCCCGGGGGGAGGGGGGGGCAGCAGCCTCCGGCGGCCGGACGCAGACGAATCAACCCCTCGCTCGCCCGCTCCTTCCCCCTCCCCCGCCCCGTTGCGGCTTTTTGACCCTTCCCGGCTTCCGCGGCAGCCCCTCGCGCTCGGCCCCGGCCTAGTGTCAACATCAACACAGCCGGCCCCTGACCCCGCGCGCTCACTTCCGCCGTCACGCCCCTTAGCAACGCCGGGGGCGGGGACTACGCACGCCTGGGAAACTGCCCTGCTCTCACTGGCTACCACGCGCGGCCTCACGCTCATTGGCCACAGTTGACGGGCCTACTATCTGATTGGCCACGGCTCACCTGCCAATCAAGAAGGTCCCACCCACACCCGTTTTCTCACTACAATAGCCCCGCCCACAGCCCATAGCAACGACACAGCGGAAGGCGGGACCTGGGCCGCCCTTAGTAACAGTGACTTGTCTTATTGGAGCAGAGGTTAAGCTCTCATTTCTGATTGGCTGTACACCACGGAACCGATTTCTGATTGGCTCAGAGGTGGAGTACTCATTTCTGACTGGCTGAGAGACAAGGAACCAATTTCCGAATGGCTGAAACGCAAAGGAGCCATCTCTGATTGGCTAGGAGTCTGATACGTCGTCTCTCATTGGCTACGAAGGATCGACCTTCGCTTCTGATTGGCTGCTGGACGGGCTCCACACCTCCGATTGGACGACGAAACAGCAAATGACGTTGATTGGCTGGGAAGACAGGTGCCCACATTTCATTGGCTGAGAGCACAGCGCTCATCTCTGATTGGTTGGACATCAGAGGACAGCTCTCTGATTGGCCAAGAAGAAAAGCCTCCATTTTGATTGGCTATAAGGCATCATCCAATCAAAGGCCCCCTTCCCCTCTAGCCCTGCCCTGCCCTGGAGAAGCCCGCGCGGCAGCCGCTCTGATTGGCTGAGGTGCTTGTCACTCAAAAATAGTCCCACCCCTTTTTCTCACCTACTAACCCATTCAACCCACCCACCCAGCCCCAAGGGGGGGGGCTAGGAGAGAACCCAGGAGTCCTGGCTCCCAGCCCCCCCTGCTCTAACCCACCAGCCCCCACTCCCCTCCCAGAGCCGGGAGAGAACCCAGGAGTCCTGGCTCCCAGCCCCCCCTGCTCTAACCCACCAGCCCCCACTCTCCTCCCAGAGCCGGGGAGAGAACCCAGGAGTCCGGGCTCTCTTACACACACCGCTGAGCCAGCGCCCCCTAGTGGGGATAGGCCCCGTGTCCCAGTCCCCAGCCACCCCCTGCCCTGGGTCCCTCCAGAGCCGACACCCCCCAGAGGGGCCCCCTTGTGTCGCACCCCCTGTTAGTTCGCCCCCCGCGCCCCAAGGAAGGTCGGGAGTCGGGGGTCTGAGTTTCAACACGTTTCACTGTATTTGCTCCAACAACAGCGGCGTCGCTCTGGGCTCAGGGCAGCCCCTCGACCCCCATCTTCTCTGCCCCCCAGCCTCTGTACTGCCCACCCCCCGCACCCCACATGCAAGGTGCTTCGAACGCGCCTCTGGCCTCTAAGGGGTTAAACTGCCGAGCTCCCTGCCCCAAAGCTGGTCACTTTTATTCTCCCCCTGTGGACACAAAGGGGAACCTGAGTTGAAGTGACTTGACGGTCACACACTGAGTCAGGGAGAGGACCCAGGAGTCCTGGCTCCCAGCCTCCCCCCCGCCAACTATTAGCACCCACTCCCCTCCCAGAGCTGGGGAGAGAACCCAGGAGTCCCGGCTCCCCCCGCCCCAACTTTTCCACTCGTCTTCATGTAGACTTGGAGGTAAATTGAAGGGGGAAGTATGTGGGGGGGTCGGGACTCCCCCCTATAGGGATGCTCTCTCGGGGGAGGGGGTACCCACTGGGTATATTGCTTTAGATGGGAGGGGGGTGCAGCAGATTCCACGTTGCCCCCCAGTGGCCATGCAAGGAATTGGGCGTTGTGCTATTCAACCAATCAGGTGCCTGCTCCCCCAGAGCGCGTGATGGGACTAGGGGGCACCTACCCCCAACCCAGGTCCCGTGGCTTGTTTCTCGTCCAGCACCCCCTACTGGCCCGTCCTCGGGGCTGGCTGTCCCCCCGCAGCGCTGTGCTGGGGGTGCATGCATTCGTCCCTGCATTGCCCACCCTCGCAACCCCCGCCCCACTGTCAGTGCCGGGTGAGGGGAATACCGCTGCCACTCTTGTCAGGGACACAACAGCCCTACAGGCTGTTGGCAGGGCTGGGGGTCCGAGACAACCCCCTCCTCTCCTAGAGCTGGGGAGAGAACCCAGGCGTCCGGGCTCCCAGCCTCCCACCCCCCCCCCCGCTCTAACCTCTAGACCCCACTCCTCTCCCAGGGCTGGGGAGAGAACCCAGGAGTCCTGGCTCCCAACCCCCCTGCTCTAACCACCAGCCCCCACTCCCTTCCCCAAGCTGAGAACCCAGGCGTCCTGCCCACCCCCGAATGTCTAGAACGGCACCCGTGAGGCGGATCAGAGGTGGCCGGAGTCCCATCGAAGACATGAAGTTATTAGCAGAGCACGTCGTTGGCTTCGGCGTCCGGTCCCCGTCAATCTGTACCTAGGCAAGGGCCCGGGAAGGAGGGGGGGAGGTGGAATTTGGGGGGGTCTGGTACCCCCTTTCTGCTCCCCCAAAGAGGAGCCTTCCCACTGAGTCTAGAACGGAGATGCATGCAGGTGGTGGTCGGCAGCCATGGACAGCGCCCCCCGCTGGTGGAAGAGACACATGCATAGTCCAGGGGCTGGGATTTCGAGGGGGGGGGGAAGTGAGATCTGGGTGTGTCCCCTTTGGTGGGGAGTAGATGGGGCCATCCAAGGCGGTGGGGAAGGGACCCAGGAGTCCGGCCCCACAGGTCCTTGGTTCTGATCTAGTGCGGCATGGTTGGGGGGGCACTGGGCTATATGGCCCATGGGGTCTGATCCAAGGGGGGGTGGGGGGTTGAATCCTGGTGGAAGCTGATTCGCTGCTTCCACAAACGATCTCTGGCCCAAACCTGCCCCTCCCCAAGCCAGGGACAAAACCCAGGAGTCCTGGCTCCCAGCCCCCACTCCCCTCCCTGACAGGCCATTCAAGGGCTTTGGGTTAACCAGGTTTGTTGCCCACATTCCCCTGGGGCGGTGGCGTGGGGTTGGGGGGGGGGTCGAAGGCTTTACCCAGGTGCCGTATCCTTCCGCCCCCTAGAGCCAGCCCTGGAAGTAGTCCCGTTTGCCCGTCTTGCATAGCTGTCCCCGAGATATGGCTTTGATTCAAACAGGGAGCTGAGGGGGGGGGGGGGGGCAGGACTCAGGCGTCCGGACAAGGCTGTGTCCCTCGGCGGGTGGCACCTCAGCGTTTGTGGAAGACTGTGTCGCTACAGTGGCGGGACCCAGGCATCCGGGCGAAGTCATGCGCCTAAGCAGGGGGGAGGGGGTGGGACCCAGGTGTCCGGGAGGAATCCAGACCCTCAGGCAGATGCCACCACCCCAGCGTTTGTGGAAGACGATGTCCCTGGGACCAAGGCAGCCAGGTGAGGACATGCACCGAAGCAGGGGGACCCAGGCATCCGGGCCACTCCAGGCCGTCAGGCAGCTGGCACCCCAGCGTTTGTGGAAGACGATGCCCTTAGGCAGGTGGAACCCAGGTGTCCGGGGCAGGCAGGAGCCCAGTGTCCGGGCCCTGGTGGCGGGCAGAGGGGACAGGGCACCCCCCTCCCCCCACAGCCGCTCCACGCTCCACCCTTACAAGGAGGAGATCTTGACCATGCGGTGGGGCAGGTAGGGGGCAGGCAGGCTGGAGTTGGGCAGGGCGTGGGGCGAGGGGGGGCGGCTCTCGGGCGTGTTGGAGGGGGGCGTGGGGATGCTGGTGAGAGCGGCCGCCAGGTCCAGCCCGTCGTAGTGCAGCATCATGTTCTCGTGGGCCTTGGCGTTCAAGCTGGAGCGGCTGGGGGAGGTGGAGGGAGAGAGAGAGTGAACCCAGGCGTCCTGGCTCCCAGCCTGCCCCCTCTAACCACCAGCCCCCACTCCCCTCCCAGAGCAGGGAGAGAACCCAGGAGTCCTGGCTCCCAGCCCCCCCCCGCTCTAACCACCAGCCCCCACTCCCTTCCCAGAGCAGGGAGAGAACCCAGGCGTCCTGGCTCCCAGCCACTTTTCCTCACGTGTCCACTAGGAGGCAGCAGACCCCAGCGCTACTCTGTAGAGTTCAGCACAAAGACCCCAGGGGGCGGGGGGGGTGCCAGCTCCCCCTAGCGGGTGCTGTAGGGAGCACCTAGACCCCCCCCAGTGCCCCTCCCCCTCCCCCCAGTGTGGGGGTGCTGTTACCTCTGGGGGGCGGGGGGCCCCTTGTGGCCCTGCAGGGTGTTGAGCTCCTGGGCGCTGGCGCGGCTGACGGAGGCGGTGGAGGGGGCCGGGCGCAGGGCCCGGCGCGGGGGGCCCCGGCGGGGGCAGCAGGAGGTGGCGCTGCCCTGCTGGGAGGAGAAGGAGGTGCTGCGGCTGGTCCGGCCGCCAACCGAGCCCCCCAGCCCGGCCTCGCTGCACGAGCGCTCGTCCGTGAACTCGTGGCTCTGCGGGGGTGGGGGGGGGGTGGAGATTCAGCACGGCCCACAGCACCCTCTGCCCCCCCACCGCCCCCATCTCCGCCACTGCCTCCCACACCACTCCCTAGCTCCACCACTGCCCCCCACACCGCCCCCAGCTCCGCCACTGCCCCCCACACCACCCCCCATCTCTGCCACCACCCCCTAGCCACCCCCTGCCTCCCACACCGCCCCCATCTCCGCCACTGCCCCCCACACCACCCCCCATCTCTGCCACCACCCCCTAGCCACCCCCTGCCCCCCACACCGCTCCCAGCTCAGCCACTGCCCCCCACACCGCCCCCCATCTCTGCCACCACCCCCTAGCCACCCCCTGCCTCCCACCCCGCTCCCAGCTCCGCCACTGCCTCCCACACCGCCCCCATCTCCGCCACTGCCCCCCACACCACCCCCCATCTCTGCCACCACCCCCTAGCCACCCCCTGCCTCCCACACCGCCCCCATCTCCGCCACTGCCCCCCACACCACCCCCCATCTCTGCCACCACCCCCTAGCCACCCCCTGCCTCCCACCCCGCTCCCAGCTCCGCCACTGCCCCCCACACCACCCCCCATCTCTGCCACCACCCCCTAGCCACCCCCTGCCCCCCACACCGCTCCCAGCTCCGCCACTGCCCCCCACACCGCCCCCCATCTCTGCCACCACCCCCTAGCCACCCCCTGCCTCCCACCCCGCTCCCAGCTCCGCCACTGCCTCCCACACCGCCCCCATCTCCGCCACTGCCCCCCACACCACCCCCCATCTCTGCCACCACCCCCTAGCCACCCCCTGCCTCCCACCCCGCTTCCAGCTCCGCCACTGCCCCCCACACCACCCCCCATCTCTGCCACCACCCCCTAGCCACCCCCTGCCCCCCACACCGCTCCCAGCTCAGCCACTGCCCCCCACACCGCCCCCCATCTCTGCCACCACCCCCTAGCCACCCCCTGCCTCCCACCCCGCTCCCAGCTCCGCCACTGCCCCCCCACCGCCCCCATCTCCGCCACTGCCCCCCACACCACCCCCCATCTCTGCCACCACCCCCTAGCCACCCCCTGCCTCCCACCCCGCTTCCAGCTCCGCCACTGCCCCCCACACCACCCCCCATCTCTGCCACCACCCCCTAGCCACCCCCTGCCTCCCACCCCGCTCCCAGCTCAGCCACTGCCCCCCACACCGCCCCCCATCTCTGCCACCACCCCCTAGCCACCCCCTGCCTCCCACACCGCTCCCAGCTCCGCCACTGCCCCCACCACCCCCCATCTCTGCCACCACCCCCTAGCCACCCCCTGCCTCCCACCCCGCTCCCAGCTCCGCCACTGCCCCCCACACCACCCCCCATCTCTGCCACCACCCCCTAGCCACCCCCTGCCTCCCACACCCCTCCCAGCTCCGCCACTGCCCCCCACACCGCCCCCCATCTCTGCCACCACCCCCTAGCCACCCCCTGCCCCCCACACCGCTCCCAGCTCCGCCACTGCCCCCCACACCGCCCCCATCTCCGCCACTGCCCCCCACACCACCCCCCATCTCTGCCACCACCCCCTAGCCACCCCCTGCCTCCCACACCGCTCCCAGCTCAGCCACTGCCCCCCCACCGCCCCCATCTCCGCCACTGCCTCCCACACCACCCCCCATCTCTGCCACCACCCCCTAGCCACCCCCTGCCCCCCACACCGCTCCCAGCTCAGCCACTGCCCCCCACACCGCCCCCATCTCCGCCACTGCCCCCACACCACCCCCCATCTCTGCCACCACCCCCTAGCCACCCCCTGCCTCCCACCCCGCTCCCAGCTCAGCCACTGCCCCCCACACCGCCCCCCATCTCTGCCACCACCCCCTAGCCACCCCCTGCCCCCCACACTGCTCCCAGCTCCGCCACTGCCCCCCACACCGCCCCCATCTCCGCCACTGCCCCCCACACCACCCCCCATCTCTGCCACCACCCCCTAGCCACCCCCTGCCCCCCACACCGCTCCCAGCTCAGCCACTGCCCCCCCACCGCCCCCATCTCCGCCACTGCCTCCCACACCACCCCCCATCTCTGCCACCACCCCCTAGCCACCCCCTGCCCCCCACACCGCTCCCAGCTCAGCCACTGCCCCCCACACCGCCCCCATCTCCGCCACTGCCCCCCACACCACCCCCCATCTCTGCCACCACCCCCTAGCCACCCCCTGCCTCCCACACCGCTCCCAGCTCCGCCACTGCCCCCCACACCACCCCCATCTCTGCCACCACCCCCTAGCCACCCCCTGCCTCCCACACCGCTCCCAGCTCCGCCACTGCCCCCCACACCGCCCCCCATCTCTGCCACCACCCCCTAGCCACCCCCTGCCTCCCACACCCCTCCCAGCTCCGCCACTGCCCCCCACACCGCCCCCCATCTCTGCCACCACCCCCTAGCCACCCCCTGCCCCCCACACCGCTCCCAGCTCCGCCACTGCCCCCCACACCGCCCCCATCTCCGCCACTGCCCCCCACACCACCCCCCATCTCTGCCACCACCCCCTAGCCACCCCCTGCCCCCCACACCGCTCCCAGCTCAGCCACTGCCCCCCCCACCGCCCCCATCTCCGCCACTGCCCCCCACACCGCCCCCATCTCTGCCACCACCCCCTAGCCACCCCCTGCCCCCCACACCGCTCCCAGCTCCGCCACTGCCCCCCACACCGCCCCCATCTCCGCCACTGCCCCCCACACCACCCCCCATCTCTGCCACCACCCCCTAGCCACCCCCTGCCTCCCACACCCCTCCCAGCTCCGCCACTGCCCCCCACACCGCCCCCCATCTCTGCCACCACCCCCTAGCCACCCCCTGCCCCCCACACCGCTCCCAGCTCAGCCACTGCCCCCCACACCGCCCCCATCTCCGGCACTGCCCCCCACACCACCCCCCATCTCTGCCACCACCCCCTAGCCACCCCCTGCCTCCCACACTGCCCCCATCTCCGCCACTGCCCCCACACCACCCCCCATCTCTGCCACCACCCCCTAACCACCCCCTGCCTCCCACACCGCCCCCATCTCCGCCACTGCCTCCCACACCACCCCCCATCTCTGCCACCACCCCCTAGCCACCCCCTGCCTCCCACACCGCTCCCAGCTCCGCCACTGCCTCCCACACCACCCCCCATCTCTGCCACCACCCCCTAGCCACCCCCTGCCTCCCACCCCGCTCCCATCTCCGCCACTGCCCCCCACACAACCCCCCATCTCTGCCACCACCCCCTAGCCACCCCCTGCCTCCCACACCGCCCCCATCTCCGCCACTGCCCCCACACCACCCCCATCTCTGCCACCACCCCCTAGCCACCCCCTGCCTCCCACCCCACTCCCAGCTCCGCCACTGCCCCCCACACCACCCCCCATCTCTGCCACCACCCCCTAGCCACCCCCTGCCTCCCACCCCGCTCCCAGCTCCGCCACTGCCCCCCACACCACCCCCCATCTCTGCCACCACCCCCTAGCCACCCCCTGCCCCCCACACTGCCCCCATCTCCGCCACTGCCTCCCACACCACCCCCCATCTCTGCCACCACCCCCTAGCCACCCCCTGCCCCCCACACCGCCCCCCAGCTCCGACCCCACCCCCCGCTCACCGTGGTCTTCTCCAGGCAGTGCAGCAGGTGATGGTGCTGCTGCTCGAAGGTGGAACAATTCCGCACAGCCAAGGCATGAGCTGCGCTGCCCAGGTCCTGTGTGGGGGAGATCAGAGCTAGACAGACCCCCCCAGGCACACCCCTGCACGGCCTACTGGGGGCCTGGGAGCAGGGGGGGGTAGAACAAGGAGAGTTGGCGGGGGGAGCGTGCGAAGAGCGAACACAGCTGTGTTCTGCACTCCTGTGCACGTGTAAGGGAGGGTGTGCGACTGGCCGTGGGTGTGTCAGTGCAACCAGGGAAGCGTGCAAGTTGTGAGCGTGCACTGGGATTGTGCATGGTGATGTTAGTGCAGTGGTGCACCGGTGGGGGCGATGATTCTGCATTGGCATTGTGCAAGGGTGTGTGTGTGTGTGTGTGTGTGCGTGTGTACAGCCAGTGTGCATTGGGACTGTGAGAGTGCAAGGGGTGAGTGTGCAGTGACTGTGCACAGGTGTGTCAGTGCAACTGGGGCAGGATGTGGGGGGTGCCAACGGAACTGTGAGTGTGTGTGCTGGCATTAATGCAATTGTGTGTGTGGAAAGTGTGAGGTGAGTGTACCTTGCACTTGCACAATGATGGGTTTAGTGCAAGCAGGTGGTGGTGAATGTGTGTTGTGCATGTGTATGTGTAATGGTGTGTGACGGAGCAGGGAGCAGGGCAGATTTGACCTGGGAATGTTGCAGGGGGATTGCAGTGAGGAGGGGGGACTTCCCTTGAAGGAAGCTACCTGAGCTGTAACCTGAGCCAGGAACGGGGGTGGGGAGAATTAACACCTTCTGCCCGGGAGACTGAACAAAGGAGAGGAGCAGCGGGAGGGGCTGGGAGTTTAGTTTCGGTTGGGGCTGGGTGGTGCAACGCAGGGAACCCCAAGCTGGGGTCTAAGCTCCCTGAACCTCCCCGAGGGACCTAATTGAGGGGGTCTGGTCGTACCTACACGCTCTGCTTGAGACTGTGTTCCTGTCCTTAAATAAACCTTCTGCTTTACTGGCTGGTTGAGAGTCGCAGTGAATCTCGGGAAGAGGGGTGCAGGGCCCTAACTCCCACACAATCCGCAACATGGTGTGCATGTGTAAAGGGTGAGTGTGCACTGTGATTGTGCATGGGAGTGTTACTGCAATTGTGTGAGTGTGTGAAGGGTGAATGTGCAGCCAGTGTGCACCTGAGTGAGCTAGTGCAACAGTGCGAGCAGTGAGCATGCAGCGTGGGTGCCTGCTGAGTGTGCACGGTCGTGTCCGTGCCACTGAGGCAGTGGGGGTTTGTGCACAGGGTCTGTGCTAACATCATTGTGGGCAGGGCGAGTGTGCTGTGCGATTGTGCACGGGGGGTGTCAGCGCTGGGGGGGTGCGTGTGCGGGGGAGAGCGTGCATGGCGTCTGCAGTGAGTGCTCTCCCACCACTGGGCGAGCATGTGCTGCCACAATGCAGGGGTGTTTGCTAGTGCAACGGGACGCGCGTGCGGGCGGCGAGCGTGCGAGGGGTGTGCGTGCGTGTGCTGGGGGTAGGTACCTGGAGGCCCCCGTTCCGCTTGAAGTGCAGGAAGGCGTTGGTCGTGGTGCTCTTAGCCAGCCGGATCCGTGCCAGGCGAACCTTCTGCAGGGGGACGGAGGGTCAGAGACACAGACACAAACCTCCCCCCCAGCTCCCCAGCCCCCCTCTGCATCTCAGCCCCACAACCCCCCTCCACCCTGGCTCACTCTCCCCTCCCCGCAGCCCCCCCGGACCTGCTGCGCCCGGCGTTTGTCCGCCCGCTGGTTCTGGTGGTAGATGCGGCTGAAGTTGGAGACGATGACGGGCACCGGCAGCGCGATGACCAGCACCCCGCTCAGCGAGCAGATGGAGCCGAAGATCTTCCCGGCGATCGTGCTGGGAACCATGTCCCCATACCTGCCGGGGGGGGGGTGTGTGGGAAGGGAAACGAGAACACGAATGCGCCAGAAGCTCGGCTTTCGGGGGCTGAAAAAAGTCCGTTCCTAGCCCTTGCCGTCGGGGAGAACCCCCCACCCAAGTGACGCTGCCGGAGTCTGTCGAGAGCCTGAGCCGGCCGCTCGCAGAGGTGTGAACCGCCCCGTGCAGCTCACAGCCCCGCTGCTCCAGGGCCCCTCCCCGGCAGGGTGGGGGAGACGCTGAGATGCAGCCGCCTCTGGGGCAGGGCGGCTGGGGAACAGCCACCCATAACGCCGCATGAGGATAACAGACGGCAGAAGTGTTGCAATTAGTAATGGAGCGCTTGGGAAAGCGAACTCGCTTCTGGAGAAACGCTGTTAATCCACGTCAGGCGAGCGGCGATTATATAATAAAATACGCGCCACAACACCATGACTTATTTAACGGGCTGAGGAATCAATCAACGGCTCGGAGCGTGGCCAGAGAACGGCGACAGCTTCCCCATTACGGGTAACACAAGGCGTGGAGATGCGGCCACCTCTGGGGCCCGGCAGCTGGGGACCAGCCGCACACAACGCTGCAAGGGGACGGCTCGCCAGGAGCAGCGATGCGGCCACCTCTGGGGCAGAGCGGCTGGGACCAGCTGCCAAACAAATACAGAAGAATTTGATCTTAATTGGGAATTCCAGGGAATTTTAGCTGGGTGGTGGCTTGTTCTAACTGGCCAGGACACTGGGATCCCCCTGCTGAGACCCCCCGCCCCACAGCACCCCCCAGCACCCAGCCCCGACTGCCAGGGGAGAGAGACCCCCGCCCAGCCCCCGCCCCGCTCCCCGCAGCACGGCGCCCCCTAGTGGGTCAGTGCAGACCCCAGGACAAGGGTGATGCCCAGGGGGCAGGAAGGGGATTTTCTGTTCTGTGCCAGGGCTGGGATTCTGGAGGGGGGGAGGAATCAGAAGCCAACTCCCGGCTCTAGGCCGGCTCCGTGTGTAACTACGGAGAACATGAAATATTCACACGTCCCCAGGTACCAGCGCGGAGCGGGTCCGCTTGGCTGGCGAGAGGTTGCTGTAACCTTGCGCTGCGGCATGTGGGGGGGGGCCTGGGGCTGATCCGGGGGTGGGGGGAGAGACCACACTGGGGGGGGGGATGGGAGCCACCTGGGGCCTGAGATGCACAGAAATGGGGGAGGCGGCTCCCAGCCCCCCCCCCGCCCGCTCTAACCACCAGACCCCACTCCCTTCCCCGAGCTGGGGAGAGAACCCAGGAGTCCTGGCTCCCAGCCCCCCCTGCTCTAACCACCAGACCCCACTCCCCTCCCAGAGCCGGGAGAGAACCCAGGAGTCCTGGCTCCCAGCCCCCCCTGCTCTAACCCACCAGCCCCCACTCCCCTCCCAGAGCCAGGGAGAGAACCCAGGAGTCCTGGCTCCCAGCCTCCCCTGCTCTAACCCACCAGCCCCCACTCCCCTCCCAGAGCCGGGGAGAGAACCCAGGAGTCCTGGCTCCCAGCCTCCCCGCCCAGCCGCCAGCCCAGCGATCACCGAGCAAGTTGCCGATTCAGCGGAATCTCCCCCGGCCTCAGGACGAGCCCAAGGCAGGTCACCTGGATCCGATCCCAGCCCCGGGCTCTGCCGGTGCCCCTCACTCCCGACCCGCAGCCCCTGCCAGCCCAGCCCTGCCGGTGCCCCTCACTCCCGACCCGCAGCCCCTGCCAGCCCTGCCCCCCAGACCCGCGAGCTGTGGCAAGCGGCTGTCTCTGCCTCCCGCGCTCGGTGGATAAATAATTCATCCCCCCGTGGAGCTGCAGCAGGGCCCTGCTTCGGTTACACGCCACGTGCCTGCTCTGCTGCAGAGCAAAACACCCGGGCAGCCACTGAGGCCTCGGCGTGGGGCGGGGGCGGGGGTGGGCTGGGCCTGGAGGGAGAAAACGTGGAGCTGCCGTGTCCCCAGACACAGATGGGTGTTCAATGCAGCCTCTTCTGGGGCGGGGCAGCTGGGGACCCGCCGCACATAACGCCACATAGGGACAGCTCGCTGGGCGCTGAGATACAGCCAGCTCTGGGGCGGAGCAGCCGGGGAACCACCGCACATAACGCTGCATGGGGATGGCGCTGAGATGCAGGCACCACTGGGGCGGAGCAGCTGGGGAACCACCGCACATAACGCCACATGGGGACGGCTCGCCGGGCGCTGAGATGCAGCCAGCTCTGGGGCGGAGCAGCCGGGGAACCACCGCACATAACGCCATGTGACGAAGTGGGGGGGTTTCTTGTTTTCTGTGGAGTTTCAATGGTTTGCATGCGGAGGGGGTGGGACTCAGTTTCCCTGAGTGTTACTGGTTTAACGAGGTGAGGGGAGAGGGAGTGTGTTTTGCAGAGGACCGGAGAGAGGACGTGGGGACCCAGCCGATGGCGGGAGGACGGATACCCCAGCGACCGGTGACCTGGCGACCTGGTGACCCAGAGACCCAGCTGAGGAGACGCAGCCGGTTCTGGCCAGTGGGGGGACAATGGGCTGCGGGGAGAGGACCCCGGAGACCGGACCAGCCGGTCCCAGCCCGAGGGGCCAGAGGACAGAAGAGGGGAGAGGGGCCCAGGCGACCCTGTTTCCCTGGAGAGAAGACAATGGACAGAGGGGGGCTTGAGGACGGGGGTATCAGATGCCCAGCTGGGGAGCAGGGGGGTCGGGGCTGGAGAGGGGGAGCAGGCAGAGCCCCCCTGGATGCAGGGAGACTGGGATGTGCTGGGCTGAGGGGGGCCGGGCCTGAGGCCGGAGAGTTTCCTGTGCTGGGGTCAGACACTCGATAACCCTCCTGTGCGACGCTGGCTGAGAGTCCCTCCGGGCTAGAGAACGGGGGGGGGGAATTATTCCCTCTGGGAGCAGGGAGATGGGGGGCCCCGAGTGAGGGGACTCCCTGGGGGGCCCATGGCAGAGACAGACGTGCTAAGGCTCAGAGGGGTGCGGCTCCAGGAGGTGGAGGGACCTGACCCCTGGGACAGAGGGGACCCCCGAGAAGGGCTGTCGCACTGAAAGGGGCCCTCCCCATGGACCACACGGGGCCAGGAGTGGGCACGATCTGTGAGTCCGTGACACGTCACACGATGGATTGGGACAGGAAGGAGAAGCTTGTTTCATAGAAACTTCCGGCAACAGTTATGGAGGCAGAACGGACTCAACCCAGGGGGGCTTGGCCCAGATGGCCCTGGCTCATGGCCACAAATGGAACCCAGGCGTCCGGGCTCCCAATCCCCCTGCTCTAACCCACTAGACCCCACTCCCCTCCCAGAGCTGGGCAGAGAACCCAGGAGTCCTGGCACCGCCCCATTCCCTTCACCATGAAGGCACATCTCCTCCAAGCCCCCATCGATGTGGTGGGACCCGACACGCAATCGGGGCTGTTAACACTTGAACCTAGTGATGGGGGAGAATGACGCTTTCCTCCCTTCATCATTGCAGCGTGAACCTCCAGCCATCCCACCTAGCCCAGAGCCCAAACTGCCCCCTCCTCCTGCCCTCCGCCTTACCCACAATGCATCTCTTTGCCACACCCTTGTGTAATAGTGCCCCCCCATGGCACCCCCTGGCGGGAAGTAAGGGAAGGACAGTTTGTACGGTGACCTGAGGATTGTGTGTGTGTCCCTGGGTGGTGGGGGCTGGGAGCCAGGACTCCTGGGTTCTATCCCGGCTCTGGGAGGGGAGTGGGGGCTGGTGGGTTAGAGCAGGTGGGACTGGGGGTCAGGACTCCTGGGTTCTCTCCCCGGCTCTGGGAGGGGAGTGGGGGCTGCTGGTTAGAGCAGGGGGGGCTGGGAGCCAGGACTCCTGGGTTCTCTCCCTGGCTCTGGGAGGGGAGTGGGGGCTGGTGGGTTAGAGTGGGGGGCTGGGAGCCAGGACTCCTGGGTTCTCTCCCCGGCTCTGGGAGGGGAGTGGGGGCTGGTGGTTAGAGCAGCGGGGGCTGGGAGCCAGGACGCCTGGGTTCTCTCCCTGGCTCTGGGAGGGGAGTGGGGGCTGGTGGGTTAGAGTGGGGGGCTGGGAGCCAGGACTCCTGGGTTCTCTCCCTGGCTCTGGGAGGGGAGTGGGGGCTGGTGGTTAGAGCAGGGGGGGCTGGGAGCCAGAACTCCTGGGTTCTCCCCGGCTCTGGGAGGGGAGTGGGGGCTGGTGGGTTAGAGTGGGGGGCTGGGAGCCAGGACTCCTGGGTTCTCTCCCTGGCTCTGGGAGGGGAGTGGGGGCTGGTGGTTAGAGCAGCGGGGGCTGGGAGCCAGGACGCCTGGGTTCTCTCCCTGGCTCTGGGAGGGGAGGGGGGCTGGTGGGTTAGAGTGGGGGGCTGGGAGCCAGAACTCCTGGGTTCTCCCCGGCTCTGGAGGGGAGGGGAGGGCACAGCGCTGGAGCGGGCGGACTCGTGGGCGGGAGGCCGGGCCTGGCACGGCTGGTGCCATCTGCAATGGGTGGATATTTCCTGGCTGCCCAGGATGCAAACGTCTGTTCAGCTCGTTATTCTTCCCAAGAGCCCCATGGCAGCTTCCATCGCGGGCCAGCGGCGGGGGAGGGGAGAGCGAAAGAGAGGCGCTGGGGGCTGCGGGTCGGGAGTGAGGGGCACCGCATGTCTCTTTAACAGTCCCCAGGATTCCTGGGCACTGCTGCAACTTACTGCATCACTGCTGGGGCAAACCACAGAGCCGGGGAGAGAACCCAGGAGTCCGGGCTCCCAGCCCCCCCGGCTCTAACCCACCAGCCCCCACTCCCCTCCCAGAGCCGGGGAGAGAACCCAGGAGTCCGGGCTCCCAGCTCCCACTGCTCTAACCACCAGCCCCCCTCCCCTCCCAGAGACGGGGAGAGAACCCAGGAGTCCTGGCTCCCAGCCCCTCTGCTCTAACCACCAGCCCCCACTCCCCTCCCAGAGCCGGGGAGAGAACCCAGGCATCCTGGCTCCCAACCCCTCCCCCACACCCACTTCAGCCCTTTCCCAGCCTGTCCCGAATCCGATGCATGTGGGAATTGCCCGGGTTGGATTCGCACTCTGCTCCCAGGAGGCCCAAGAAGAACAATGCTGGTGCCCCATGGACCCGCCGCACCCCACATTTCCTGGCCACGGTAGAGTCCGGGCCCGGACTCCAGAGTCAATCCCTCAAACGCCCGGGAACAAAGCCATCAAGATGCCGGGCTGTGTTCCGACGCGTCCGGCTCTCGGCCAGGGCCCAGCCGGAGAGGTGTTCCCCGCGGGGTCCCGGGAGACCCTCCATCGCAGAGCAGAGCGGGGGGCGAAGGGCGCACTCACCCCAGCGTGGTCATGGTGACGATGGTGTACCAGAAGGCGGCCGGGATGCTGGTGAAGTTGGTGCTGCGGGTCCCTTTCTCGGCGTAGAACATGACGGTGGCGAAGATGATGATGGCCATGGTCAGGGAGAAGAGGAGGAAGCCGAGCTCCGAGGCACAGCTCTTGAGCGTGTAGCCCAGGATCCGCAGGCCCTGCGAGTGCCGGGAGAACTTGAAGATGCGGAAGACCCGGAAGACCCGCAGGGTGACGAAGGCCCCGCTGACGTCCTCATTCTCCGGCATCACCAGCCCGATGTAGTAGGGCAGGATGGCCACCACGTCGATGATGCTCATGACGCTGCGCAGGAACCGGCAGCGGCTGGGGGCGGCGAAGAGCCGCAGCAGGTACTCGCCGGTGAAGATGAGGACGCAGGCCGTGTCCATGCAGGAGAAGGCCAAGGGGAAGCGGTCGCCGCAGGGCTGCTGGCGCTTCCGGCCGGGCGGCGGCTGGCAGGGGATGGTCTCCACCACGTTGGCGATCACCGAGACGGCGATGAAGAAGCCGGTGACGTAGTAAAAGACCAAGGCCACCGTGCTGGTGTGGGGGTTCTCGAAGGCCCGCCACAGCCGCTGCCGGACGGTGCTGTCCGGCGGCAAGGAAAGGTCGGTGGCGCTCTCCGCTTCCTCGTCCTCGGCCAGCCGCTCGGCGTTCTCCTTCTTGCGGTCGCGATACTCCTCCAGGCAGCAGTCCCCGATCAGCTCCGGGATGATGCCGTAAAAACTCAGCTCCTCGTCGAAGGCCTGGATGCACTCGTGCCGGGGGTAGTGCAGGTGGCCGGTGCGGTAGAAGTTCAAGACGTGCCGGAAGATCTCTGGGTCGCGGTCGAAGAAATACTCCTGGCTGTCCTCGTCGTAGAAGAACTCCTTCTCCGAGCTGCCCAGCAGCGTGTCCGGGTACCGGTCCAGCGTGTTCTGCCAGGTCTGGAACCGCCGGCCGCTCACGTTCACCACCAGGATCTCGTCGCCCCGGGGCCGCTTGTCGCTGGGCGGTTTGGGGATCGGCTTCTTGGCCAAGGGCAGCCAGCCCACGGCGGCTGCACGGGCGAAGGGCAGCCAGGTGGCCACGCCGGCCGCCATGGTGGTCGGGCGCGGGGGTCGCCGGGGCAGGGAGGGGGTGTCAGCTCAGAACGGGGCGGGCGCCAAAGACGGAGGTGCCCGGGCAGTGGTCTTGGGACCCAGGAGATGGGGCGCCGGCAGAAGGGGGGGTTGTCTCCAAACGTGGCTGTGTCCGAGGGAGGGTGGGGCAGGTCTCAGGACCCAGGGCTCTGCTAGCTGTGGGTCCCTCGTGGGGACCTGCCCGGGGCTCAGCCGTCTCCGAAACACGAGCACCCGGCCTGAGTCGCAGTGGGGCACGGAGCCAGGGTCTAGGGGGAGAAACGAGTCGCTCCTGGTCACGGTCTCAGGTACCCCCCGGTCTCGGCCGCCCCCTCTCGAGGCATGGGGGGGGTCCCGGGCTCCCCCACGCCGCTGGCTCTTGGCAAAGGGCCCGAAGGGCTCGGCAGCCGGGGGCGTCTCAGGGTGCTGCGGGCAGGAGAGATGAGATGTGAGACAGAAAATCAAGAACTGCAGATTGGACACCTCAGCCCGGACGCCTGGGTTCTCTCCCGGGCTCTGGGACTGGAGTGGGGTCTAGCTGGTGAGAATGGGCGGGGGGGGGGGGGGGGGGGGCTGGGAGCCAGGACTCCTGGGTTCTCTCCCCAGCTCTGGGAGGGGGCTGGGGCCTGGTGGGTGGGGGGGGGGAGCCGGGGCTCCTGGGTTCTCTCCCTGGCTTGTGGGGGGGGATCCACTGGAGGGGGTCAGTCCTAACCAAGCAGTGGGGGAGGGGTGGGTGTTTCTGATTCTTACTCAGAGCCCTTTCCCGGGCCCAGCCCCCCCCCTCCCCCGCAGGGGACAGTAAATGCTCCGTGTGGGATGGGGGGGCCAGGAGGGGCCACCCGACTCAGGGACACCCCAGCGTTGGGGTGGATACGGGGCCAGGGCGGGGGGCAGATCAGGGGGTGGGGGCAGGGCGGGGGGGGAAGCTGCCAGAGGTGGAGGGTCTGGGGGGGCGGGGGGGCTGGAAGTGGCTCCATCCTATCCAGGGTTTGCAGCTCGGCTCCCAGCCCCCCCCCCCCGCGCCCCTGGCAGATCCGGGGCCCCGGGGGGGTGGATGGGGGCGCGGATCCGGGATCCGGGGGGGTGGATTGGGGGGGCGGATCCGGGATACGGGGGGGGGGGGGGGGGGCTCGGACAGACCCGCCCGGCCCGGCCGCTCTCACCTCTCTCCGGCGGCCGCGGGCGGCGATCCGGGCTCGGGGCTGGGGGGGTCCCTGCCCCGGCCCCCCCCAAGCGCATCGCTCCGGGCTCCGGCGGGTGTGAGCGAAGCGGGTCCCGCCTGCATCAGGGGCGGGGGGGTGGGAGATAGCGGCGCTTAGAGCGCAGCGCCGGCTGCCGGGGGGGCGGGGGGAGGGATGGAGGGATCTGGGGGGGGGGGAGAGATGGATCTATAGGGGTGGGGGATGGATCTCTGGGGGGGTGGGATGCGGGGGAAGAGAGCTCTATAGGGGATGTTTCTATAGGGGTGGGGGATGGATCTCTGGGGGGTGGGATGCGGGGGAAGAGAGCTCTATAGGGGATGTTTCTATAGGGGTGGGGGATGGATCTCTGGGGGGGTGGGAGGGGGAGCAGGGGGATCGAAGGGGCAGAGATGAGGTTTGAGGGGGCACCAATGGGGCGGGGACAGGGGGACCCAGAGCAGAGGGAGAATTTGGGGGCCTGAGCGGGGAGGGGGGGGGAGTCCCCGGACCCCTCCCCCACAACAACTCCAGGCACCCGAGGAGGGGTCCACAGACTGAGAACCAGGGAGAGAACCCAGGAGTCCTGGTTCCCAGCCCCCCCTGCTCTAATCACCAGCCCCCACTCCCCTCCCAGAGCCAGGGAGAGAACCCAGGAGTCCTGGCTCCCAGCCCCCCTGCTCTAACCACCAGCCCCCACTCCCCTCCCAGAGCCGGGAGAGAACCCAGGAGTCCTGGTGCCCAGCCCCGCCCACACCCGACATAGCCAGGGGTCGCCACAGGATCCGCAAACAGGTTTAGTGCCCCTCACTCCCGCCCCGCAGCCCCCCCCCCCCGGCCCTGCCCCCCCCCGGCCCTGGGACTCACCCGACTGCCCACCCCGCATGGCCCGGGCTGCCAGTGTCGGAACAAACCTTCATCAGCACATGGGAAACAAGCAGCACTTAGAGCAGATCGATACCCGGAGCGGCTGAGAGCCAGGACGGGGGGGGGCACCGGCAGCGGGGGCAGGGCTGGGGGGGGGCTGCGGGTCGGGAGTGAGGGGCACCGGCAGGGCTGGTGGGGGGGCGGGCTCAGGGCCGTTGGACCAGCCCCCTGCCCTGGGGGAGGATTAGGGCGGGCGCCCCTTAGAGGTGACAGGCCCCATGTCCCCTTCTCTGCTCCCCCAAAGCAGCCGCCCCTCCCCCTTGCTCTGTGTGCGGCTGAGTCTGGTGCCAGCCACGGGGACGGAGCAGGAATCTCACGACTCCGGCGTCAGGGCCCTTCAAAGGCTCCCAGGTGACAGGCAGGCGGCTGTGCCCCCAATCCGTCACCGCCAGCGAGACGCGCCCCAGAAAAACATCCTGCTGCCAGGGAACCCAGCCCCCGCTCCACCCGGCAAACCCCCTCCCTCCTGGGGAGAGAACCCAGGCGTCCTGGCTCCCATCCCCCCCTGCTCTAACCACCAGCCCCCACTCCCCTCCCAGAGCCGGGGAGAGAACCCAGGAGTCCTGGCTCCCAGCCCCCCCTGCTCTAACCACCAGCCCCCACTCCCCTCCCAGAGCCGGGGAGAGAACCCAGGCGTCCTGGCTCCCAGCCCCCCCTGCTCTAACCACCAGCCCCCACTCCCCTCCCAGAGCCTGGGAGAGAACCCAGGAGTCCTGGCTCCCAGCCCCCCCGTCTAACCCACCAGCCCCCACTCCCCTCCCAGAGCCGGGGAGAGAACCCAGGAGTCCTGGCTCCCAGCCCCCCCCTCTAACCCACCAGCCCCCACTCCCCTCCCAGAGCCGGGGAGAGAACCCAGGAGTCCTGGCACCCAGCCTCTCCCCCCCCCGCACCCCCACCAGACCCCCCTGCAGGTCAAAACATTCTGCGCCTGTGACCTGCTGGTTGTTCTGCCTTGACCCCCCCCCCCCCCATCTTCCCTGGGGGATGTCCCAAGTGTCCGGGCAGCTGCCCCGTGGCCCATCGTCTGCAGGATCCGGGGCTTGAAGGCCTCTGGGCTCTGTGCTCCGGGAAAGCGGTAAAAGCGTCTCTACGTTGTTGACCCCATGGGCCCATCTACCCTGGTCTCCGGGCTGCGGCTGATTCTTCCAAGGGCCCTGCACCCGCAGCCAGACACCAAATATCCGGCCTCCCGCGCGCCCTGCTGCACTGGGATCCCAGTTCAAGACCAGCCCGGCTCTGGGACGAAATCCAGTGGCCGGTAGTTCCGCAGGACACGCGCCCTGGGCGTCTCCGTCCAGCGCCCCCTGCTGGCAGAGCAGGAGCGATCCGTGGGAGTTGGGGGTCCCTGCCCTGTACTGACCCCCCCTCTAACTACCAAACAGGCACTTGTTGCCAGAACTCACCTCGTTATTGGGCTTTGTAACTTTGGAGAGTTTAAGCTGCCACATGATTGGCTGATGAAAAACTGGCCTCCCATTGGTTCAAGGGGGTTCTCTGTCCTGCCCCCTTCTCCACAGACCATTGGATTTGGCTGACAAAAAAATTAGTCTATAAATGGGGGGGGGGCGCGAGAGAGCCCAGGGCCGGGCTGGCAGGGGCTGCGGGTCGGGAGTGAGGGGCACCAGTGGGGCTGGGGGGGACGCAGGGGCTGCGGGTCGGGAGTGAGGGGCAGTGGCAGAGCTGGGGGGGGCAGGGCCAGGCTGGCAGGGGCTGTGGGTCGGGAGTGAGGGGCGCCGGCAGAGCTGGGGGGGCAGGGCTGGGCTAGCAGGGGCTGCAGGTCGGGAGTGAGGGGCACTGGCAGAGCTGGGGGGGCAGGGCCAGGCTGGCAGGGGCTGCAGGTCGGGAGTGAGGGGCACCGGTGTGGCTGGGGTGGGCAGGGCGGGAGTGAAGGGCACCGGTGGGGCTGGGGTGAGGGGCTGCAGGTGGGGAGTGAGGGGCACTGGTGGGGGTGAGGGGGGCTGTGGGTCAGGAGTTAGGAGCACCGTCAGAGTTTTTTTATGGGGGGGGAGCCAGGGCCCTACCCCACACGGTTGGGGGGGGGGGGGCGTGGATGACATCACCAGCCCAGCCATTCCTATTTCAGTGTTGTGCTGCCCCCCCTGCAAGCCCCCGGGAGCGCTGAGCCGGGAACGGGGGGGGGGGGGTAGGATCCTTTCCAGGCAGCACTTTGATGCCCGCAGCGGCTGGCATCCGACAACCCGGCCTCAGCGCCCAACGCAGAGATGCAGCCAGCTCTGGGGCGGGGCAAGGGGGGAACCTGGAATTGCTCCAGGGGGAATTAACCCAGGACGCCTGGGTTCCTGCCCGGACTGGGGCTTCGGGGCACAGGGTGGAGGAATTTAAGGACAAACAAGATTAGGGCATTTCCCGCCCGATGGTGTTTCCCCGGCCCTGCACCCCAGCCCTCTAGTGCCCCTCACTGATCCCCTCCCAGGCCCTTGCCCCACGGCGCCCCCCAGCACTGCCGGGGAGAGCGGCCCCTGCCCCGCCCCGACGGGAGCCGAGCGGGCACTGCAGAGTCCACGTCTTTATTGTCTCCGTCATTAACCGCGGTTCACGTCACTGACACATTAAAGGGCCCCGGAGCCGGGCCAGGAAAGTGCAATTAGATATCGTACAGGCCCCCGCCCCCCCGCAAGCCATATCCACACAGCAGTGTCCTCGACACCCACGTCGTACAGATGAGAGCCGGGGGGGGGGGGTGTTTGCATTGGGACACATGCAGAGGGGTCTGGGGGGCAGGAAAGGGGGTCAGAGCAAACCCAGGGCAGAGCATGATAGGTAAAGGAGCTAATAGCCCATGGGGGGGGGGGATGCGGGAACCTCAAAAAGATGAATAGGTGCCCCTGACTCCCACCCTGCAACCCCCTGCCCTGCGGGTGCCCCTCACTCCCGACCCACAGCCCCCCGTCCCCCTGCCCTGCGGGTGCCTCTCACTGCTGACCCCCAGCCCCTGCTAGCCCAGCCCTGGCCCCCGCCCAGCTCTGCCGATGCCCCTCACTCCCAGCCTGCAGCCCCTCTCCCCCTCACAGGGCCCCTGCGTAATTGGGCTGCGGTTCCCCCTCCCGCCAGCGGAGGCGGCATTATGAAATCTCACCTCTTTCCCCTGCTTCTTAAGGGGAAGTTACTCCCCCCCCCCCCCCAACTCCCTCTAGCCCAGATAAAGTCTGGGGGTGGCATGAAGTGCACCAGGGCTGGGAGAAGTTGGGGGCAGGGAGGAGCAGACGGGGGGGCATAGTTCGGGGGGATTGGAGGGGCTGGGGCAGATGGGGGCAGAGCTCGGGGGGGGGCAGTTACCCAGTACTGGAGCTGGGGGGCAGAGCGTGGGGGGGATGGGAGGGGCTAGGGGGCAGAGCTCGGGGGGGGGCAGTTACCCAGTACTGGAGCTGGGGGGCAGAGCGTGGGGGGGATGGGAGGGGCTAGGGGGCAGAGCTCGGGGGGGGCAGTTACCCAGTACTGGAGCTGGGGGGCAGAGCGTGGGGGGGATGGGAGGGGCTAGGGGGCAGAGCTCGGGGGGGGCAGTTACCCAGTACTGGAGCTGGGGGGCAGAGCTCGGGGGGGCATGGGCAGGGCTGGGGCAGACGGGGGCAGAGCTCGGGGGGGGGATGGGAGGGGCTGGGGGGCAGAGCTCGGGGGGGGGGGGGGCAGTTACCCAGTACTGGAGCTGGGGTCCAGAGCGTGGGGGGGGGGGGGGCAGTTACCCAGTACTGGAGCTGGGGGCAGAGGCAGGCTGCAGGGGTACAGCTCCCACCCCCCACACACAGTCCATGGGGGGAAGCGGGGGAAGGGCAGGAGGCAGCGGATGAAGCCAGAGCACACAGTGCCCTGGGAAGAGGCAAGCCCCGCCCCTGGCCCCGCCCCCTGGTGCAGTGGGGGGGGGGTCAGGGGGCCCCGGGGGGGGTCGGCGCCGTTCGGGGGGAGGGGGGCGCACTCCTTGCTCAGCCGCACAATCTCCTGGGACAGGACCTCCAGGTGCTGCAAGAGACGAGAGAGAGGGGTGAGGGGCAGAGAACCCAGGAGTCCGAGACACCCCGGCCCCACGCTGAGGCCCCGCCCCCAGGCTCAGGCCCTGCCCCCTCACCTTCTGCAGGTGCATGTTCTTGGTGAGCTGCTCCTCCAGCATGTTCTGGAGCTTCTTGTTCATCTCCCGCAGGTTCTCGTCGCCCGGCTTCACCAGGTCCCGCAGGACAGAGCCCAGCCCGCCGCGCTCCAGGGGCCCGTGCGCCGACACGTCTGGGGGGAACGGGGGGGGGGGTGTCAGCCAGCCTGCGCCCCCCAGCGAGACCCCACCACACACCCCGGGGGGCTGCCCAGCCCGCCGCGCTCCAGGGGCCCATGGGCCAACACCTCTGGGGGGAACGGGGGGGGTGTCAGCCAGCCTGTGCCCCCCAGCGAGACCCCACCACACACCCCGGGGGGCTGCCCAGCCCGCCGCGCTCCAGGGGCCCGTGCGCCGACACCTCTGGGGGAACGGGGGGGGGGTCAGCCAGCCTGCGCCCCCCAGCGAGACCCCACAACACACCTGGGGGGGGGGAGCCAGCCCCAAGGCTCCCAGCGCTGGGCAATCAACTGGGATCGGATGGGGCTGCACCCCTGGGCAGGGAGTGAGCCAAAAAGAACGAACACAGGTGTCCTGGCCCCACCCCACTAGTCTAACCACCTCCTCTGATCACCCGCCCCCACTCCCCTCCCAGAGCAGGGAGAGAACCCAGGAGTCCTGGCTCCCAGCTCCCCCCCCCCCCCCCCAAACCACCAGCCCCCACTGCCCTCCCAGAGCCAGGGAGAGAACCCAGGAGTCCTGGCCCCTCCCCCCCCCCCCAAACCATTTAGGTTAACGGTTTAGTGGTGTGGGGGCTGGGATCCAGGACTCCTGGGACCCCCCCCCCCCCCCCACAGGGCAGGGCAATGACAGAGGAAGGGAAGCGGGGGAGGTATTTTTAGCTGTCATTAAACATTCAGGGCTGGAGCCAGCGGCCGCGGAGCCAAGGGGAACACGACCCCGCAGCCGCTATTTATACCGGGGCTGCGCCAGACCCGTCCGCACCCCCACGGCGCCTGGCTCACCACCCCGCCCCAGAGGTGGCTGCAGCTCCGCACCTGGGAGCTGTCCCCGGGCGCCCTTGTGTGTGGCTGCCCCGCCCACCAGGGGAGCGCGTCACCCGCCCAGCCCACGCCCCACTCCCGCGGCTGCCCCATGTTCTGGGGAGCGGCTCCCACCCCACTTTGTAGGGGACGTGGTGCCAGGTCTGAGCCCGGCTGGCTGGAGGCCCGGAGCCGCCTCTGGGCCAAGATGACCCCGGCTGGAGGGAGCGCGAGGGGAAGCGCCCGGCAGACCATGAGGAGCCACAGGACGGGGACAATTCCAGGACGCGGGGAACAGGACACGAGGCCTTTCCCCCGTAGGGGGGGCCGGCCCCGAATCATCCCATGGCAGGGGGGCGGCTGGCTCAGGGGTTCCATAGCAACAGAAGCCACTTGGAGAAAACAAATAGGCCGTGGGAACCTAGGAACAGCCGCACAGAACGCTGCATGGGGGCGGCTCGCTCAGCGCCGACATGCAGCCACCTCTGGGGCAGCGCAGCCGGGGAACAGCCACACAGAACATCGCACGGGAGCGGCCAGACTGGGGCAGACCAAAGGTCGCTCAAGTCCAGTGTCCTGTCCATCCCTCAGGGCGAGAGGGGGTGACCAGCACCCCCCCACACAACTCCCCAACAGACACCCGCAGCCCCCACCTCACCTGGAGGGAGGGGGGCAGTGAGGGAGGGTTTTCCCAGCATGCTGTGCGGCAGGACTTACCTCCCACCCCGGCTCCCTGCCCCCTGGCCTCATAACCTCTGGGACGCCTGGCGATGAATCCAACCCACTGGGACAGGGAGAAGCCCCCCCGCGGCCGCCCCCACCCCCGGACACTGGGGTTCTCACCGATGCGACTGTCCATGACGTAGGTTTCGATAATGGCGCTTTTCCGGCACAAATCCTCCGCCATCGACGAGCTGCTCACCTCCAGGTGCTTCACCTGTGGGGGCAGGTCAGAGCATCCGAGCCGGCGCCCCCGCATCCCGCCACGGCCCCCCCGGCCCGAGCCAGCGCCCCCCCCCCAGCCTGCCGCGGCCGGCAGCCCCCCCTGGCCCGAGCCAGCGCCCCCCACTCCCGCCCCGCAGCCCCCAGCCAGCGCCCCCCACTCCCACCCTGCAGCCTCCCCTGGCCCGAGCCAGCGCCCCCCCCACTCCCGCCCTGGAGCTCCCACCCCGGCCTGGCCAGCACCCCCGACTCCCACCCCGCAGCCCCCCCCTGGCCCAAGCCAGCGCCCCCCACTCCCGCCCCGCAGCCCCCGGCCAGCGCCCCCCACTCCCGCCCTGCAGCCTCCCCTGGCCCGAGCCAGCGCCCCCCACTCCCGCCACGGCGCGAGCCAGTGACCCCCCCACTCCCGCCCCACAGCCCCTGGCCGGCGCCCCCCAGTCCCTAGCGCCCCCTGCAGGGCTGGTACCTTTTCCTCCAGCATCCACTTCTCCTGCTGCGTCTCCGCCAGGCGCTGGAATAGCTCCGAGATCTCCTCATCCGACAGCTCCGCGGGGCGCTGGGCCTGGGGGCTCCCCGTGTTGGACTGGGGGGGCAGAGCTGCCCTGAGTGCCAGCTGGACCCCATGGGGAGGGGTGATGGGGATTGGGAAGAGGGTGGGGCCTGCCATGGGGGCGGGGCTGGGCATAGTCTGAGGGAAATGGGGAGGGGAGGAGCCAGACACAAGGGGCGGGACTAGCAGCAGAGGCCACGCCCCTGGGCAGGGAGGGAGTAGGAAGGGGCAGAGGGCAGCACAGGAGGTCCTGCCCTTTTAGGAGGGAGGGGGAAAGGAGCATGGGGGGGGGCTTGGCACCCAAGAGCAGGAAGCCCCGCCCCTCACCTTGGTGCTGCCCGGCCCGGACCCCTCCTTCATGATCTCCCGGTAGCTGAAGGACGAGATGCTGCTGCTGTCGCCCGTCTGCGCCCGGCTGGGGGAGCTCATCTCTGCCAGAACCAGCTCCTCAATCCCTGCGGAGACAGGGCATGGAACCCAGGAGTCCGGGCCCCCACTCCCCTCCCAGAGCCGGGGAGAGAACCCAGGAGTCCTGGCTCCCAGCCCCCCTGCTCTAACCCACCAGCCCCCACTCCCTTCCCAGAGTCCGGGCTCCCAGCCCCCCCAAACCGTCCTGCTGGGCCGTTCCAAACAGAGGGGTCCCCCATCAAACCAAATACCAGCTGACCCCCCCCCCCCCCATTCCCTACCAGCGAGGGAATAATTCACAGCCTGAGAAGGGATGAACCAGGCCGAATGGGGTGGGGGCTGCGATGCTGCATGGGGCCCGCGAGCCCGGTGCGGAGATGCAGCCAGCTCTGGGGTGGGGCAGCTGGGGAACAGCCACATATAACGGCTTCCCGGAGCTGGGGGGAGAACCCAGGTGTCCTGGCTCCCAGCCCCCCCGCAGCGGGGGACAGAAATTGAGGGGCTCGTTAAGACAGGCGACGGTTATTCCGAGGGAGATGAAGGCTCGGCGCTCCAGCTAAATACGTTTCATTTCAACGTGTTTCTTTGCCATGGGAATTAATATTTCATGCCCAGAAGCGTATTTAACGCTCCAGCTCCCCGTGGCAGCGAGGCCGGCTCGGAAACGACGCACGCGTTTAATATTTGATCTCCCCTTCTCCTGCCACGTTCCAGTGAAAAGCAGAACGCTTTTGCCTCTTGGCACCTGGCCCCGGAGACGCCGCCCTCGATGGCGTCTCGCCGTGGAGGGGAAACTGCAGATTCAAGGAACGGCCCAGCCCCAAAAGCTACCGAGTCAAACACATGCTCCTCTGGGGCGCTCCCCACGTCTGTATATGCCTCCCTCCCCGCTCTAAAGCTTGCTGAGTTCTTGGCCTTCTGGGCCATCCTGTGGCGAGGAGTTCCACAGGCTCCTCCTTTGAAACGGCCCCCGCCCCCTTCTGGGAAGCCTTGGCCAACTGGAGAATGGTGGGACTGTCCCCTAATGGTGGGGGAGGGAACAGCTCACAGGCCGCACTCCCATCGTCCCCTACAGGCCACAGCCTAAGATCACTGCAGATTCACTGTGTGGCTACACCCCCCACAGCTGCCTCGCCCCAGAGGTGGCTAAATCTCAAGACTGGGCGAGCCATCCCCGTGTGACGTTATGTGTGGCTGTTCCCCAGCTGCCCTGCTCCAGAGGTGGCTGCATCTCAGTGCCAGATGAGCCATACTTGTGCAAAGGAGCTTGGGAAGGGACTTGGAGGTTGAGGGGAAGGTCCCGGGTCCCGTTCCCTGTCCCCCTCCCGGGCCAGCCAGTCCCCAGCCCTGGTGCCGGACGGGGTGGGGGGCCCGGTATCCCATCCCCGCTCACCCGTCCGGGTCTTGCTGTTGGTCAGGATTTCCTGCAGTCGCTCCTGCAGCTTATCCGCCCGCTTCCGCTCCAGCTGCAGCTGCCGCTTCAAGTCTTTGAGCTATGGAGAAGGGGGGCCAAGAATTGAAAGGGCCCAGGGCCCCCGAGCGCAGCCCTGTGCCGGCCAGGGGGTGCTGGGGGGAGCAGGGACACTAATGGGGAGCGCGCTGCTGTTTAACCCCGTCTCCCCGGGGGGACTCCACGACCTGCCAGCCCCTCCCACACACACTGCAGTGCACGGAGCAGCGTCATAGCAAGGAGAGTGCCCGGGGTCTGTCCCGGCTCGGGGGGCAGCGGGGGGGATCAGAACTCCTGGGTTCCAGCGGCGGGGCCGGAGGGGATCGGGACTCGGGGATCACTCACAGCGGCGCTGCCTTTCTTCTCCAGGATGCGCTGGCCGTCCACCGTGTCCTTCACCTCCTGTCAGAGACAAGGCCGCGTCAGTTTCACCCCCAGCCCCGCCCCACCCCGCACCGGGGGGCTCTGGGGCCGGAGGGAACCCAGGCCGCCCCTCACCTGTCTGAGGCGGCTGATTGTGCCCACGTGCTCGTCCCGGGAGCGCTCGGCCGCCCGCAGCTGCTCCCTGGTAGCTTCCACCTCCTGGTCCTTTAGCTGAGGGGAGGGACAAGCAGCCAGGGGTCAAAGGGCTGTCTGTCCCACAGAACATGCAGCCACCTCTGGGGAACAGCTGTGTATAACACCGCACCGGGAGTCTCCCTGGCTTGAGCTGCAGCAACCTCTGGGGCAAGGCAGCAGCCAGTCGTACCTTCAGCTCGGTCGCGTGCTGCTCCTTGCACACTCGAAGCGCCTCTTCGTGGTTCTGTTGGTGCTTTTCAATCAGCTCCTGCAACACGAGAGACGCCTGGAGTGAGACCGGCCGGGGACGGGGGGGAGGGAGACCGGCCGGGGACGGGGGGGAGGGAGGGATCTGGGGCCGGATCCCTCCAGGGGGTGCCGGCTCCCACCCAGCCCCAGGGCAGGGACAGGAATGGGACCTGGGGCCTCTCCCACCTCCGCTTCCTTGAGCCGCCGTTCGAACCAGCCTTTGGCCCCATCCATGGACTGGATTTGCAGGCGCAGCTCCTCCACCGTCTGCTGCGAACTCTCCAGCTCCCGGCTCCGGGCCTAGGCGTGGGGAGAGAGGCACCATCACCGCCCGCCCCCCAGACAGGCGTGACCCCACCCAGCTGGGGCAGAGCCCACGGGGCTGAAATGCAGCCAGCTCTGGGGTGGGGCAGCTGGGGAACAGCCGCACATAACGCCGCATGGGAATGACTCGCCCGGCGTGGAGATGCAGCCACCTCTGGGGCAGAGCAGCTGTGTGTAAAAACTCCAGCCCCCCAGAGGTCCCCCGCCCCGGCTCCCTACCCCCCACGCCCAAGCACCTTCTCCTCCTTGAGCTGCCCCCGCAGCTCCTCCTCGTGGCGTTTCTTCTCCTCGTGCAGCTGGCGCAGCTCCCGCTCGTAGTGCGCCCGGACGCCCAGCACCTCCTTGTCTTGCTGCACCCGCAGGGCCGCCAGCGCCTCCTGGTGCCGCCCCTTCTCCTGCTGCGTCTCTACCGCCATGGCGTCCAGCAGGGACTTCCGCTTGTCTGCGCTCTGCGGGGAGAGCCCGCTGAGCCCCCGGCCAGTGCCCCCGCTGAGTCCCCCCCGCCGAGCCCCCGGCCAGTGCCCCCCCGAGGCGAGTCCCCCAGTGCCCCCCGGCCAGTGCCCCCCCGAAGCGAGCCCCCCAGTGCCCCCCCGGGGCTAGCCCCCCAGTGCCCCCCTGGGGCTAGCCCCCCGGCCAGTGCCCCCGCCGAGCCCCCCGGCCAGTGCCCCCCCTGGGGCAAGCCCCCCAGTGCCCCACGGCCAGTGCCCCCCCTGGGGCAAGCCCCCCAGTGCCCCTGCTGAGCCCCCGGCCAGAGCCCCCGCCGGGGCGAGCCCCCCAGTGCCCCCGGCCAGTGCCCCCCCCAGCCCCCTGGCCAGTGCCCGCTCCCCCGCCGGGGCGAGCCCCCCAGTGCCCCCGGCCAGTGCCCCCCCCGGCGACTGGCCCCCCAGTGCCCCCGCTGAGCCCCCCGGCCAGTCCCCCCCCCCCCCGAGCCCCCCGGCCAGTGCCCCCGCTGAGCCCCTGCTGAGCCCCCCAGTGCCCCCGGCCAGTGCCCCCTCCCCCGGGGCTAGCCCCCCCAGTGCCCCCGCCGAGCCCGCCGGCCAGTGCCCCCTCCCCCGGGGCTAGCCCCCCAGTGCCCCCCGCCGAGCCCCCCGGCCAGTGCCCCCGCCGGGCCCCATGGCGAGTGCCCTCCCCCCCGGGCCAAGCCGGCCAGTGCCACTGCTGAGCCCCCCGGCCAGTGCCCCCACTGCAGACTAGCCCCCAGTGCCCCAGCCAAGCCCCCCGGGGCTAGCCCCACAGTGCCCCAGCCAAGCCCCCCAGCCAGTGCCCCCTCCCCCGGGGCTAGCCCCCCAGTGGCCCCACCGAGCCCCCCGGCCAGTGCCCCCCCCGCTGAGGCTAGCCCCCCAGTGCCTCCGCTGAGCTCCCTGGCCAATGGCCCCCCCCCGGGGCTAGCCCCCCAGGGCCCCTGCTGAGCCCCATGGCCACTGCCCCAGAGACTGGCCCCCCAGTGCCCCCGCCGAGCCCCACGGGCAGAGTGCCCCCCCAAGATTGGCCCCCCAGCTGAGCCCCGTGGCCAGAGCCCTCCCCCAAGACTGGCCCCCACAGGGCCTGACCCTGCCAAGCCCCCCACCCCATTCCCCCCAGGGCCTGGCGTGCTGGGGGAGAGCGCCCCTGCTGAGCCCCCCACAGCCAGAGCCCCCGCCCCACCCCTCACCTTCCTGGCCTCTTCCAGCTCCACAACCAGCTTCTCCTTCTCCTGGCCCAGCTCCTGCAGTTGCTCCAGGAGGCGGCTGTTGGCTCGGATGGATTCCTGGGGGGGGGGGGGGGGGGGGGAGAGGAACGGGACGACACACACCAGGTCCCGATAAATCCACTGCCCCCACAGCTCAGCCGGGGGGCCAGCGACCAAAGCCGGTGATTCTGGGAAGACCCCGGCTGACAGAGGTGCCAGGCTAATCGCCGGGCCTGGCCTCCAGCTGCTGCTCTGGGCAGCCGGCCGCCCCGAGGCGAGGAGTTCCACAGGTGAACGCAGAGCGCAGCCTCCCGTGGGCATTAAACCAGCGGCCCGGCCCTTCCACACGGCCCCATTAATAACCCAAACCAGTGCCCACCGGGGGCAGCCCAGGACCCTGCAGGCCCCACGGGCGTCACGGCCTGTCCTGTCCCCCGCACCTGGAGCTGGGTGCTGAGGTCGTCCCGCTGCCCGGCCAGCGCCTCCTTCTCACTCTGCTTCTGCTGCAGCTCCAGGCCGAGCGCCGCGCTCTGCTCCCGCAGCAAGTTCAGCTCCTGGGTCTTCGACGTCTGGATCTGAACAGCGGAGAGACGCTCGGCCTGGGGAACTCCCCGCCACCAGACCCCCTCCCTGCGGCGCTTTGCTGGTATCTCCCAGGACAGGGCTGGGACCCGGCCCTCAGGGACGCCCAGACCCCAAGCAAGGGGTCCCCAATAGCTGGGATCAGGGGAGGGCGGAGCACGGGGGAGGGGGGGGACAGGACTGCCCCCCTCCACCCGGGGGATCAGGGCAGAGAAGAGCCCAGAGGGGACACAGACACGGACTCCAGACGCAAGGAGCAAAGCGGATTTCCCGGGCCAGGCGCCGACAGAGGAAGGAATCCAGCAAGCAGGAGAACCCGGGAATTCAGTGCAACAGCCCCGAAGTGCTGCTGGGGGGTCACTCGCAATGGGCAGGGGCTGCCCAGTGTGGAGATGCAGCTGCCTCTGGGGTGGGGAACAGCTGCCTAGAACGCTGCCCAGGGACAGCTCCCTGGCGCCGTGACGCAGCCGCTTCTGGGGGGTGGGGGAGGCAGAGCTTGAGAGTCCCGTCCCTGGATCAAACCCCACCTGGGTGCAGGACTGGAGCAGAGGCGCCCCAGCTGAGAGTCCTGCCGAGCCCCCACCCTGCTCCCCAGCACCCAGCCCGGACTGCCGGGGGAGAGCGCCTCCCGCCGAGCCCCCCACCCTGCCCCCCAACGCCCAGCCCTGACTGCCAGGGGAGAGCGCCTCCCGCCGAGCCCCCCACCCTGCCCCCCAACGCCCAGCCCTGACTGCCAGGGGAGAGCGCCTCCCGCCGAGCCCCCCACCCTGCCCCCCAACGCCCAGCCCGGACTGCCGGGGGAGAGTGCCTCCTGCCGAGCCCCCCCCTGCCCCCCCAACGCCCAGCCCGGACTGCCGGAGGAGAGTGCCTCCCGCCGAGCCCCCCCCCCTGCCCCCCAACGCCCAGCCCGGACTGCCGGGGGAGAGCGCCTCCTGCCCAAGCGTGTCCCAGCGGGTACCTGCTCGAGCGCCGCTAGATTGGTTCTCAGGGCATCGTTCTCAGAGAGAATCGTCTCTACTTGCTCCTGGCTCTCTGCGCTCTGGCAGGCCACCTGCCCCGGGGGGCACGGAGCGGGGAGGGGGAGACGCCCCAGAGACAGGCAGAAAGAGAAGAGACGCAGGTTAACACAGAGAACAGCCGAGGAGGAGGAGAGGAACGACGGCAACGCATCCCTGCCAATGCCCCATCAGTGCCTCAGTTTCCCCAGCTGTACCTCACGTGTAACGCCACTGCTCTCCCGCGGCTGGGGCAGGCGGGGCCCCCATGGCAAGGGGCTATTCGTAGGGTCACGTGAGGACACAGCAATCAGGGGGGAAAAAATCACTACCAAAATATCCGTGATTTTGAACTTCAAAATTCAAAGCGGGACCCGGGGTCGGCGTGAAGCGCAGAACGGGCCCCGGGCCCCGGAAAACACAGGCACCGAAGGGTCCCGGTCTCTGCAAAACGCAGCTGAGCAGCGAGGGAACATCGAGCCGAGCCAAACAGGACACGAAACGCAAAGCGCCAAGTGGCAGGAACTCAGCAGGACGCAGCCAGGTTAGAAACCCCCCGGAGAACAACGCCCCAGGGGAGGCCGGGATGTGCGACCCCCCCCGGGGGAAAGGAAAGGCCGAGGCCGGCGGACGAGAAAAGGGGGTTCATGAAATGCAGACGCGGGCGCCGGCGGGACCCACGGGAAGGGGCTGGAGCTTGTGGGGTGAACCAGGGGGGCGAAGCCCAGAGACCAGAGCTGGGCCCCGCGCCCGCCCCAGGGGTTAGAGAAATGGGGGGCAGGGGAGAACGGCTGCTATCCTCCACACGGCCCTGGGGGGACCGGATCCCGGCCCCCACCCAGAGAACCCAGGAGTCCGGGCTCCACTGCCTCCACCCCGGGGGTCAGCTGGGGGCCTCACCTGGTCCTGGAGAGCGTGAAGGGCGTCCGCGTGCTCCCTCTGCTGGCTCTGCAGCTGGTCCCGCGCCTCAGAGGCGCCCTGCGGGGGAGAGGGGGAGGGACTGGGAGAGCGCCCCCCATGATCCCCCCAAACCATCCCCACCCCCGGAACCCCACAGAGATCTCAGAACCCCCCAACCAGCCCCTGCCCCGGGGACGTGAGGAGGGGCAGGCCCCAGCCCCCCCCCCCGGCTCTCACCTGCGTGGCTGCCTGCAGCTCCTGGTGCAGTTTCTGGTTGCGAAGCTGCAGCGATTTCAGCTCCTCGTCTTTCCGCTGCTGGATCTCCGCCAGCTTGGTCCTGGGGGAGGAATAGCAGAGACGGGTCCCCCCCTACTCAGGGGAGAGAACCCAGGCGTCCTGGCTCCCAGCCCCCCCAGCTGAGCCCATGGCAAGTCAGGACAGGGTACCTGCCCCCCAGCCGCAGGCCCCAAAGGGAGGGGACATTCCCAGGTGCCCGGTGGGTGCTCCCGACGCAGCCCCCGCGGACACCAACTGCTGCCCACCCATGGGTGAGATGCGGTTTATACCACCCCATTGACCATCCTACCCCCCGGCTGGGATCTCGGCCATTACGGAACGGTGCAAACCCAGCCAGGACGCACCAGAACCCAGGAGTCCGGGCCCCAGCGCCCTCCAACCACTAGTCCCCACTCCCCTCCCAGAGCCAGGGAAGGAGACAAAACTATTAACCGGCTACTTTACAACCCACGGGGTCATAAAAAATTCAGAGCAGAGAGAGAATAAGAAAAGTGTGTGTGTGTGTGTGTGTGTGTGTGTGTGTGTCCCTGCGCCCCCTGCTGGTGTGTCCCTGCGCCCCCTGCTGGAGGGGCTGGGCCCTGCGGGGGTGCGTGTGTGTCCCTGCGCCCCCTGCTGGAGGGGCTGGGCCCTGCGGGGGTGCGTGTGTGCGTACGTGTGTGTCTCTGCGCCCCCTGCTGGAGGTGCTGAGCCGTGTGTGTGTGTGTCCCTGCACCCCCTGCTGGAGGAGCTGGGCCCTGCGGGGGTGTGTGAGTGTGTGTGTGTGTGTGTGTGTGTGTGTCCCTGCACCCCCTGCTGGACAGGCTGGGCCCTGCGGGGGTGCGTGTGTGTCCCTGCGCCCCCTGTTGGACAGGCTGGGCCCTGCGGGGGGTGTCTGTGCGCGCACTCGCAATGCGCCCGGCCCCGCCCAGGGAGCCGGAGGAACGCCGCGGCCGCGGGCGCGTCTCACCTGCTGTCGTTGTACAGAGCTTCCTTCTCCGTCTGCAGCCGCAGGAAACTGGGAGACAAAAGCCCACAGTCACCTCCGACCCCAACGGCCTGGTTCTGGGGTGTGGGGCCCGGCCCCATAGGGGGCACCGGCTGCCCCTGCTTAACCACCCGAGCCGGGAGAGAGAACCCGGGCGTCCCGCTCCCCCCCCCCCCCCCCCGCCAGAGCCGGGAGAGAGAACCCGGGCGTCCCGCTCCCCCCCCCACCCCCCCCGCCAGAGCCGGGAGAGAGAACCCGGGCGTCCCGCTCCCCCCCCCCCCCGCCAGAGCCGGGAGAGAGAACCCGGGCGTCCCGCTCCCCCCGCCAGAGCCGGGAGAGAGAACCCGGGCGTCCCGCTCCCCCCGCCAGAGCCGGGAGAGAGAACCCGGGCGTCCCCCCCCCCGCCAGAGCCGGGAGAGAGAACCCGGGCGTCCTGGCCCCTACCTCTCTTGCTTTTTCTTCAGTTTCTCAGCGAGCTGCAGAGAGAGGAGGGAGACGCCGTCAGGAAGGGGTCACCACGTGCCCCCCACAACCCCCCACTCCACAGCCCCTACCCCCACACACACACCGGGTCAGGGATCCGGGGTCCCACTCACCTTATTCAGCTCGTCCTGAAGCCGGGAGATCTCTGCCTGCTTGGCCGCCTGGGGGGAGAGCAGAGGGGGGGTCAGACCCAGGGGAGCCCCCAGCCCAGGACCCCCCTTTCCCCCAGGGCTGTGCCCCCCACTGACCTCCAGGCCCTGCAGCTGCTCCGTCAGCAGCCTCTTCTCCTCCCGCTCCGTCTCCCACTTCAGCTCCAGCGCCGAGGGCAGCGTCGGCCCGGCCACAGCCTCCCCGGCGGGGCCCGGAGCTTGGGGGGCGCCCCCCTGCCCCTCGGCCTGCCGGGCCACCTCCTTCTCCAAGCGCTCCTGCAGGGCTGCGGGACCTGGTTACTGCCCCGCTCCTGCCCCACGGCGCCCGCCGGCCCCGGCCCTGCCCCCCACAGCCCCCCAGCACCCAGCCCCCGGCCCTGCCCCCCACAGCACCCAGCCCCACCCCTCAGCCTGCCGGGCCACCTCCTTCTCCGAGCCTCCTGCAGGGCTGCAGGACCTGGTTACTGCCCCACTCCTGCCCCACGGTGCTCGCCGGCCCTGCCCCCCACAGCCCCCCAGCACCCAGCCCTGCCCCCCCCAGCACCCCAACCTGCTCCTTGGCCTGCCGGGCCACCTCCTTCTCCAAGCCTCCTGCAGGGCTGAGAGACCCGGTTACTGCCTCGCTCCCGCCCCACGGCGCCCGCCGGCCCAGCCCCCCAGCACCCGGCCCCGCCCCTCGGCCCTGCCCCCCACAACCCCCCAGCACCCAGCTCTGCCCCTCGGCCTGCCAGGCCACCTCCTTCTCCAAGACTCCTGCAGGGCTGCGGGACCTGGTTACTGCCCCGCTCCTGCCCCACGGTGCCCGCCGGCCCAGCCCCCCACAGCCCCCCAGCCCCTGGCCCTGCCCCCCACAGCACCCAGCCCTGCTCCTCGGCCTGCCGGGCCACCTCCTTCTCCAAGCGCTCCTGCAAGGCTGCGGGACCTGGTTACTGCCCCGCTCCTGCCCCACGGCGCCCGCCGGCCCAGCCCCCCTCTCCCCACCCACGGCACCCCGCCCTGCCTGCCGGGGGAGAGCGCCAGGTTACCTGCCACGTTCTTTTGCAGCGCCGCGTTCTCGGCCTGCAGCCTCAGGAACTCGCCGGGCGGGGGTCCGGGGGGCGGGGGCCCGTCTGCCATGGGGGCCCCCCCCCTGCATCTGCTTATTGTCCATCTCCAGCTGCTCGATCTGGGAGCAGAGCTGGAGCGAGGGACCCAGAGGAAGGGGTCAAAGGTTAACCAACGTCACAGATCTGAGAGCCCAGCCCCCATTCCCCCAACCCCCGCCCGGGCCCCCCCAGGCGAGCCCCCCCCCGCGGGTACCTTGGACAGCTCCTGCAGCAGGGTGCTGTTCTGGAGCCGGAAATCCTCCTCCTGGCTGTGTAGTTTGCCTTGCAGCATCTCGTTCTCGCTGAGCAGGGCCTCCACCTCCTGGGGGGGCCACAGGCCGGCTGTGACCCCCCCGGCCATAGAGCCGCCCCCCCCCAGAGACTGCCCCCCCTTCCAGGGCACAGAGCCCACACTCCCCCAGCCCAGACACCGGCTGTGACCCCCCCGGCCACAGAGCCGCCCCCCCCAGAGACTGCCCCCCCTTCCAGGGCACAGAGCCCACACTCCCCCAGCCCAGACACCGGCTGTGACCCCCCCGGCCACAGAGCCGCCCCCCCCCAGAGACTGCCCCCCCTTCCAGAGCACAGAGCCCCCACTCCCCCAGCCCAGACACCGGCTGTGACCCCCCCGGCCACAGAGTCGCCCCCCCCCTTCCAGGGCACAGAGCCCCCACTCCCCCAGCCCAGACACTGGCTGTGACCCCCCCGGCCACAGAGCCGCCCCCCCCCCTTCCAGGGCACAGAGGCCCCACTCCTCCAGCCCAGACACCAGCTCTGCCCCTCACCAAGATCCATCCCCTCCCGCCACCTTCACCCAACATGCCCCAGCCTGACCCCAACTCTGCCCCCCAATTCCCCCCGCCACTCATTCCATCCCCTTCTCCCAGAGCCGGGAACCCCAACGGGTCGATCGGCTGCCCCAGGGGCAGGAGGGCTGAGTGGGCAGGGTGCCAGCCTGGGGCACAGGACTCCTGGGTTCTCTCCCCAGCTCGGGGAGGGGGAAGGGGGTTAGAGCGGGGGGGGAGGGGGCGGGAGCCAGGACTCCTGGTGCTCTGCTGTTGCCTCAATATGGTCACTTAGCCGTGCCTCAGTTTCCCTGTCTGGCACACAGTGACAATAGCACCGGCTTACAAGCCCAGATCAATGCGTTTATAGACCGCGAAGCGCCCAGGCGCCCCGGTGACGGGCCTCCCGCTGGTCCCGGTGACAGAGAACAGCCCTACCCGCCCGAGGCTTTCCCGCTCCCGACGGGATGGCCTCACCTGAGCCTTCTTGCTTTTCCCCAGAGCCTGGAGAGAGAGAGAAGGGAAGAGTGAGTAATTAACAACGCCGCAGACTCTCAGCTTCCCTCCCACCCACCCCAGAGGCGGCTGCATCTCAGCGCCAGGCAAACCATCTCCATGGGGGGTTACGCTTGGCTGTCCCCCCCCACCGGCCCTGCACCCTGGAGCAGGTGAGGCGAGCAGGGCCCCGTGGGCCGTGCTCAGAGGCAGGATCGGGGCCGCGCTGTCACACACCCAAACGCTGCCCCCGCTCGGGGAAGGCAGGTACCTTCTGAGCCTTGGCGAGCTCCTTATCCAGAAAGGCCACACGGTGCCGGAGCCCGGTCAGTTCTGTGGGGGGAGAGACCAGGTCAAACACCACAGCAAGGGGGTGGGCCCCCCAGGGGTGTCAGCTCCCACCCGGCCCCAGGGCAGGGACTGGCTGGCTCGGGGGGGGGGGGGGGGGGGGGGGAAGAACAGGGTCTGGGGCCTGTCCCCTCTGGGGGGCACCGGCTCGGGGTAGGGGGCAGGGACAGGCTGGCTCGGGGTGTGTGTGTCTGGGAACAGGGTCTGGGGCCTGTCCCCTCTGGGGGGGCACCGGCTCGGGGGGGGGGTCTGGGACAGGCTGGCTCGGGGGGGGGGGTCTGGGAACAGGGTCTGGGGCCTGTCCCCTCTGGGGGGCACTGGCTCGGAGGGGGGGCCTGGGACAAGCCAGCTCAGCGGGGCACTAGCTCAGGGGGAACAGGGACGGGGAGATGCCGGGGCAGAGGCTCAGGGCCCCCCAAGGTGAGTCAGTTGCCCCCCCAGACCCCCCGTTACCGGCGCCGGTTTTCCGCAGCTCGTCCGACAGCTGGTAGTTGTGGGTGCGAAGCTCCAGCAGCTGCGCCTGGGAACAAACACACACGGCACAGGGGGGTCAGAGCGGGGGGGGGGGCCCGGACGCCTGGGTCACCCCCAGCTCGGGGAGGGGGGGTCAGAGCGGGGGGGCCCGGACGCCTGGGTCCCCCCCAGCTCGGGGAGGGGGGGTCAGAGCGGGGGGGGGCCGGACGCCTGGGTCCCCCCCAGCTCGGGGAGGGGGGTCAGAGCGGGGGGGGGGGGGGGCCCGGACGCCTGGGTCCCCCCCAGCTCGGGGAGGGGGGGGTCAGAGCGGGGGGGGCCCGGACGCCTGGGTCCCCCCCAGCTCGGGGAGGGGGGGGCAGAGCGGGGGGGGGCCGGACGCCTGGGTCCCCCCAGCTCGGGGAGGGGGGTCAGAGCGGGGGGGGGGGGGGCCCGGACGCCTGGGTCCCCCCCAGCTCGGGGAGGGGGGTCGGAGCGGGGGGGGGGCCGGACGCCTGGGTCCCCCCCAGCTCGGGGAGGGGGGGTCGGAGCGGGGGGGGGGCCGGACGCCTGGGTCCCCCCCGCACCTGCAGCCGCTGGAACTCCTCCGCCGACAGAGCCTGCGCCATGTTCCGGCCCCCGCCCGTCGGAGGACAAAAACCCGCCCCCGGCCCGGCGCTGCCTGGAACGGGGCGGGTGACTTTAAGGGCGGAGCATAGAGTTGCCGGGGGAGGCCGGCGGGAACGTCACCCGGAAGCAGGAAGTGGAGCCGGGCGCCGTAGTCGCGCTCAGGGGCCGCAGGATCATAGAGTCGCGCCCTTCGCCCCCTACAAACCGGAAGTGAGGACCATAGAGACGCAGCGGCTCAAGCCGGAAGTAGCGCCCAGAGAGCCGCGAGGGACAGAGCGTCGCTCGCTGAAAAACCGGAAGTGACCACGATAGAGATTAAGGCGCCACCCGTGGGCAGAGCGTCCCCTTATGAGCCCGGAACCGCAGTGACCATAGAGATGCAGGCAGGGAACGTTACCCTCTTTGGTCCTCCAGCTCCCCCTCCCCCACCCCAATTCGTGCCAACCATTAATTAGGATTAATTAACTAATAATTAGTGACTTGGGCTGCCCCTTTAAACCCACCCAATTACTAGGTCCCTTCGTTAGCGCTGATTAGCCAGCCCCAATTAGCTAATTACCCTGATTAACAAGATCCCCGGGGTCATTAACGAAGGGGCCCTGGGGGGAGCCGAGGCCAGGCTCCCAATTAACCCCAGGCTAATTAGTGAGGCTGCGGCACTAATGAGCAGCCAGGCCCAGGGGCTGCCCAATTAACCCTGGCGCTAACGAACGAGGCTGCAGCGCTAACGAGCCCGCCACCACTGCCGGGGGGAGGGGGGGTGACGCTGTGCGGATTTGGGGGAGTGTGTGCCTCAGTTTCCCCTCTGCACTGTGCCTGGGGCCCGCAGGAAAAGCGGGACCCCTGGGGGGGGGCTGCCCCACTGACGGGGACCGCGTTGAAAGCCGGGGGGCTCGGGCCTGGCCGCGTCCCCAAAGGCCTTGGAGGGGAGGAGTTAGGCACTGGGCTGCCCGGCCGAGGGGCCTCGGGCACAGCCCCGCACAAGCCAGCGGGCGCAACCCTCGCCACGTCCCCGGGAACCACCCGCCCGTCTCCTGCCTCCCCGTGCCTCACCCTGGGCCGCGGGCGCCGCGACCCGCTGACTTCCGTGCCAAGTAAACCCGGCGGCGTTATACACGGCTGTTCCCAGGTTGCTCTGCCCCAGAGGCGGCTGCATCTCAGTGCCAGGCGAGCCAGTCTCGTGTAGCGTTATACACGGCCGTTCCCCAGCCACCCAACCCGAGAGACAGCTGCATCTCAGTGCCAGGCGAGCCAGTCTCGTGCAGCATTATACACGGCCGTTCCCGGTCTACCCCACCCCACAGCTGGCTGCATCTCAGTGCCAGGCGAGCCATTCTCATGCAGTGTTATCCCCAGCCACCCAGCCCCAGAGCTGGCTGCATCTCAGCACTGGGCAAACCATCCCTGTGTGAGCCCTGCAGGGCGGGTGCATTTGGATGGACTCCTGGCCCCAGGGGTCACCCCCAGATGTGCCCCCTCCATTCCTGGCCTGATGTGGGGTGGGGGCTGGGGGCTGGATCAGGGAGGAATTGTGGGTATTTATAGAGGGTTAACTGGGGCCAGGGAGAGCCCCCCTCTAATTCCCCCCCCCCAGCGCTGGGACGAGATAAGAACCCGTCTGATCCAACTGTCCATCGGTTCGCGAGGGCAGCCCCCCCCCCCCCCCGACAACACTGGCTAGGCCCAGGGGTCTGTTCTGGGGGCGGCTACTGGGCTGGCGGCCTCCAGGGGCTCTAGATCCCCCCTCCCCATTCTCTCCCCATCTCGGGGTGGGGGCTGGTGGGTTAGAGCAGGGGGGGCTGGGAGCCAGGACTCCTGGGTTCTCTCCCCGGCTCTGGGAGGGGAGTGGGGGCTGGTCGGTTAGAGCAGGGGGGGCTGGGAGCTGGCCTCCTGAGTTCGCTCCCTGGGAGTGGGGGCTCACATTGGGGTAGATGCAGCCACACTCCTGTTCCTCTAGGCGATTTCCCCACCCAAATATCCTGTGCTGGGGGGTCCATGCGACGCCCCCCCCCCACCACCACCAGGAGACCCCAGACCTCACTTCTTCCAAAGAGACTTTATTGGAGTGTCCTAGCTCCGCCCCCCTGACCCAGGGGCGGCTCCCCATTGGGTGGGGGCGTGGATTCAGCAAAGTGGGGGGGCTGCTGGCACGGCCACCCCTAAGGCAGTAGCCCGCCTCGGCAATGGGGGGGCTGCGTTCGGGGGGGAAGTCCCTCCTCTGCTGTGTCTTCTCCTGCCCCCCATTCCCCCTGGCTGCAGCCCCCGGGGGGGGGTCTCCCACAGCTCCCTGCCCTTGGGGGCGGGTCCAGCCGTAACTCTGAGTCCTGGGGGGGACTGGCGGTCTCCTCGGAGGGGTCCTCGCGCCCCCGCCCCGGTCAATACGAGGCCACACAGACCATCTCGTCAGCCAGCTCGTCCTCAGCCCGTGAGCGGAAGGGCTCCTCGTCGCTGCCCAGGGGGCCCCCCTCGCCATCGCTGCCCAGGGGGCCCCCGCGCCCCCCGGCCCCCCGCCCGCGGCTCAGCAGGTCGGAGGCGGCGCTGTCCATCTCGGCGATGGTCATGTGACAGGCGTCGGCGATCTCCCGCTTGGCGAAGGCCACGAACTTGGGGTCCCGGGCGTAGAGCCCCAGGCCCTCGGAGATCAGCACCTGGGGGGACGGGGAGTCAGAGAGACGAGGCGCCCGCCCGGCCCCCAGCCAGCCCCCGGTCCCTGCCCCCCAGAGCCCCATTTCCCGCCCCCCACAGCCAGCCGGCGCCCCCCAGAGGGGACGGGCCCCTGCCCCATTCCCCGCCCCCCCACCAGCCGGCGCCCCCCGACTCACGGCTTCCACCAGGCTGTCAGCGCTGCCCCGCTGGTCGTGGTAGCCGGGGCTGGGCACGTGGAGATGGGCGTAGGGGGGCCAGGGCAGGTCCGGCTCGGGGGCCCCCCAGCGGGCGCGGGAGGGGGGCGGGAGGCTGCGGCTGCTGCTCTTCTCCCCCCAGCCCCTGACCGTCAGCCCCCCCTCCTCCACCAGCAGCAGTGGGGCGTAGAGCAGCCGGCCCCGCCTGGGGGGCGCCGCCCATGCCTGCGAGGAGTCCCCCGGGGGGGTGGTGCTGTGCCACGAGGCGGCACTCCCGTAGCCCTGGGGGGGGAGAACGGGGTGAGGGGGGATGTGGGGGGAGCAGATACGCACATGCCCCTCCATCGCACGCACACACCCCTCGTCGCACCATCGCAAACACACAGCCCCCCATCGCACGCACACGCCCCCTGTCGCACCATCGCACACACATGCCCCCCATTGCACCATCATGGCCACTCAGCCCCACGTTGCACCATCGCACACACATGCTCCCCCATCGCCTGCACACGCCCCACGTCGCACCATCATGGGCACTCAGCCCCCCATCGCACCATCAAATGTCCCGTTGCACCGTCGCACGCACACGCCCGGCAGCTCAGCCCCACGTGCAGAGCATCTGCCCTCTGGCTGTTATGGACACAGGCTGGGAGACGACCTGTGGCACCAAAGGGGGCACCCACCCCCCAGCGGGCACTAGGTGCCCGTCCCCAGCAGGGCCGGCTCTAGGTTTTTTGCCCCACCCCCAAGCACCGAGAGCACAACTGCCCGGAGTGCCGCCCCCTGGAATTGTGCCGCCCCGAGCACGGGCTTGCTGTGCTGGTGCCTAGAGCCGGGCCTGGCCCGAGCACTGACCAGCCGGGACACCGCGACCGAGAGAGCTCTGCACCGGCTCTGCCACCTCGCACGCCTGCCGGCCACAGATCGTCTGGGCAGGCCGCCTCGTGCGAATGGCCGTGCGAGAGGCGGCCCCAGGTGCAGGTTGTGCACAGCCCCGCCCCCCCGGGTACCTGGGGGGGGTGGCGCCGGGCCGGGGCGTTCTGGTGGTAGGTGCCCGGGATGGGCATGTCCTCACAGCTGCCCTGGCTCTGCAAACACTGCATGAGGAAGGGCGGCTTCCGGCCTGGGGGGGCAACAGGGGGGGCGTTACTCCCCAGCGCTCACACACCCCCAGCACAGGCCCCGCCCCTTCCCCATCAAGCCCCACCCCTGCCCCTCCCACCTTGCCCCAGCCCCAAATCTCCCCTCCCCTGCCCACTTTAACTCCGCCCCTTGCCCCGCATCAATGTTCCTTCCAGCCCCTCCCCTAGCCCCGCCCACAACCATAGCCCCGCCCCTTATCCTGCCTCAATGTACCTTCCAGCCCCTCCCCTAGCCCCGCCCCTTACAATCCACCACTTGCACCTTCCAGCCCCTCCGCAAGCTCCACCCACCACCCTATCTTTGTCCCTTGCCCCGCCCCCAGCACCACTTCCAGCTGTTTGCCCCACCCCCCTAGCCCCATCCCTGTGGCCCCTCACCCTCCTCTTTGCTAGCCCTGGCCCCCCCAGTCCTCTACCTGCGGGCGTGGGGGGCAGGAGGCGTCGGCGCTTGGCCAGGCGGCCCCCAGGCCCCCCATCCGGGTGGGCGTTGGAGAGGCGGCGGTGTGGCAGTGGCAGGGACCCCCCATAGCCATTGTTCCAGCGGTGCCGGTAGAGCCGGGCGTCCCCCAGACACGGCTGCCTGAGCCGGAGAAGGAATGAAAGAAATAAAGGAAAGAAGGGGGCAGAGGAAGAGAGGAAGGGGGAACCCCGGCATCTGGGGCCGAACCCCAGGGGGTCAAAAATGAAGGCAGGGAAGACAAAAAAGTGTCAGACGGACAGAAGGACGCAGCAGGAGAGAGAGGGACAGAAAACACCTCAGTGAGCCCCGCCCCCCGTCCAGCTCCCCCGTGGGGCAATGTGGGGGGTGCTCCCTAATCACTAGGAGGTGGGCTAAACCCAAGCCCCACTCCAGTTCCAACCCACAAGAGTCAGGGCGGGAACCCAGGCGTCCGAGCTCAATCCCAACGTGGGAGAGTCCGCCCCATGAGGCGTTATGTGCGGCTGTTCCCCAGCCGCCCTGCCCCAGAGGTGGCTGCATCTCAGCGCCCCACCTGTCCCGAGAAGCCAGGCTCTCTGAGTCCTCCTCCCGGCTATTGTAGCCTTGCTGCCCCGCAGTCCCCTCGCTGTCCTCCTCGGCTGGGGTGGGCTCCTCATGCACCGTCGGGGGGATACAGCTCCCGTCGGAGCTCCGCCTGGACAGACACACGGACATCGGGAACCCAGGAGTCCTGGCTCCCAGCCACCCCTGATCCAACCCACCAGCCCCCACTCCCCTCCCAGAGCCGGGGAGAGAACCCAGGAGTCCTGGCTCCCAGCCCCCCGATCCAACCCACCAGCCCCCACTCCCCTCCCAGAGCCAGGGAGAGAAACCAGGAGTCCTGGCTCCCAGCCCCCACTCCCCTCCCAGAGGCAGGGAGAGAACCCAGGAGTCCTGGCTCCCAGCCCTCCCTGCTCTAACCCACCAGCCCCCCTCCCCTCCCAGAGCCGGGGAGAGAACCCAGGAGTCCTGGCTCCCAGCCCCCCCTGCTCTAACCCACCAGCCCCCCTCCCCTCCCAGAGCCAGGGAGAGAACCCCGGTGTCCGGTACCTGCTCATGCGGCACCTGCTGGGGATGTGGGGTAGCTCTGGCAGCTCCTCCTGCCCCCCCTCGTTCTCCTCGTAGCTGGGGGGGCCGTTGGGGGTCCTGGCCAGACTGGCGGAAGAGGGGCGCCGGGGGTCCAGCAGCCTGTTGGCCAGGGGCTCCCCACCCCCCTCGGACGGGGCGGAGATGGGCGCCGTGGGGTGGTGGTCGGGGGCGCTGCCGAGCAGTCCCTCTGGGATCTGTGGGAACACGGGGGAGGGGTTAATTGGGGGTGGGGGCTTCGCTGCAGGAAAGGGGGGCTTGGGGGACACCCAGGGGGGCTAGGCAGACAGGGGTGGTACCAGGAGCCGTGGCGGGAAGGGAAAGCGGGTGCTGGGGGGGGGGGACGGGGTGCTGGGGAGGGGGGCAGACGGGGGTGGTACCGGGAGCCGTGGCGGGAGGGGAAAGCGGGTGCTGGGGGGGGGACGGGGTGCTGGGGAGGGGGGCAGACGGGGGTGGTACCGGGAGCCGTGGCGGGAGGGGAAAGCGGGTGCTGGGGGGGGGTGCTGGGGAGGGAGGCAGACGGGGGTGGTACCGGGAGCCGTGTCGGGAGGGGAAAGCGGGTGCTGGGGGGGGGGTGCTGGGGAAGGAGGCAGACGGGGGTGGTACCGGGAGCCGTGGCGGGAGGGGAAAGCGGGTGCTGGGGGGGGGGTGCTGGGGAGGGAGGCAGACGGGGGTGGTACCGGGAGCCGTGGCGGGAGGGGAAAGCGGGTGCTGGGGGGGGGGCGGGGTGCTGGGGAGGGGGGCAGACGGGGGCGGTACCGGGAGCCGTGGCGGGAGGGGAAAGCGGGTGCTGGGGGGGGGGGGCGGGGTGCTGGGGAGGGGGGCAGACGGGGGCGGTACCGGGAGCCGTGGCGGGAGGGGAAAGCGGGTGCTGGGGGGAGACGGGGTGTTGGGGAGGGGGGCAGACGGGGGCGGTACCGGGAGCCGTGGCGGGAGGGGAAAGCGGGTGCTGGGGGGGGGCGGGGTGCTGGGGAGGGGGGCAGACGGGGGCGGTACCGGGAGCCGTGGCGGGAGGGGAAAGCGGGTGCTGGGGGGGAACGGGGTGCTGGGGAGGGGGGCAGACGGGGGCGGTACCGGGAGCCGTGGCGGGAGGGGAAAGCGGGTGCTGGGGGGGGGACGGGGTGCTGGGGAGGGGGGCAGACGGGGGGCGGTACCGGGAGCCGTGGCGGGAGGTGCTGGGGGGGAACGGGGGGGTCTCACCTGGCACGTCAGCTGCTCCTCCTCACACAGGGTCTCCCCGGCCGCCTCCTCCCCCTCCTCCAGGTCGCAGGACAGCGCCCGGCGCATCTCGGGGCCCAGGTCCTGCAGGGTCTGCAGCCCGGCCTGGGGGGAGACCTGATCCGTGGGGCGGCTGCCAGTGTGCCCCCCCAGCCAGCCCAGTGTCCTCCCCCGCTGCCCCCAGCCGGCCCCGGGTCCCACCCCCCTCCGCCTCCAGACAGCCCCGTGTCCTCCCCCCGCCGCCCCCAGGTCCCCCCCCGGCCACCCCGAGCTGGCCCTGGGTCCCGCCCCCCACGCCTGCCCGCCGCCCCCAGCTAGCCCAGTGCCCCCCCGCCTGCCCGCTGACCCCAGCCAGCCCCGTGTCCCCCCCGCCCGAGCTGGCCCCGTGTCCCACCCCAGCCAGCTCCGTGTCCCGTCCCCCGCCATCCCCTGCCGGCCCGATGTCCCCCCCCCCGCCGCCCCTGTGTCCGCCCGCCCCCCCCGCCACCACGGTGTCACCCCCCGCCCCCATGTCCCCCCCCGCCCGCATGTCCCCCCCCACCCCGGCGCCCCCATCCGGCCCCTGTCCCCCCCCGGTGCCCCTCCTGCCACCCCCATGTCCCCACCCGCCGCCCCCAGCTGACCCCGTGTCCCGCCCCAGCCAGCTCCGTGTCCCCCCCCGCCGCCCCCCGCTGCCCCCAGCCAGCCCAGTGTCCCCCACGCCTGCCCGCCGCCCCCAGCCGGCCCAGTGTCCCCCACGCCTGCCCGCCGCCCCCAGCCGGCCCTTTGTCCCACTCACCCGGCGCCACCCCCAGCCAGCCCCGTGTCCCCCCCATCGCCCCCAGCCGGCCCTGTGTCCCCAGGATGGGGGTCTCACCTGCAGGGCAGTGGAGTTGCTGGGGGAGGCGTCCGGCCCCAAAAGCCCCTTTTCCTTCCGCTTCCGGAACTTCCGGAAATAATCCTGGATCAGGAACGTGGCGTAAAACTTCCCCACCGTGACCTCCTCCTCTGCAGGGCGAGAGAGGGGGCTCAGGACTCCTGGGTTCTCTCCCCGGCTCTGGGAGGGGAGTGTGGGCTGGTGGTTAGAGCAGGGGGGCTGGGAGCCAGGACTCCTGGGTTCTCTCCCAGGCTCTGGGAGGGGAGTGGGGGCTGGTGGTTAGAGCAGGGGGGCTGGGAGCCAGGACTCCTGGGTTCTCTCCCAGGCTCTGGGAGGGGAGTGGGGGCTGGTGGTTAGAGCAGGGGGGCTGGGAGCCAGGACTCCTGGGTTCTCTCCCCGGCTGTATGTGGTGGTGGTCGTGGTGGGTGTTTCTCACCTTCTGGCGGAGGTATCACCTCGTCCAGGAGTTTGGGTTTCGTTCTCTTCCAGATCTTCTTGATGACGGCCCGGAGCTCTTTGTTGGCTTGGTCCAAGTTCCCTGGGGGGTGACATGGGAGGCCCGGCACCGTGAGCTACAGGTCAGAGGCCCCATGGCCCCCTGTGGGGCTGGGTTCCTGGGCGGGACTCCCATGATGCACTTTGGCCGGTGGCGGGACGGTCTCCCCTAGCTAAGAGGGGAGAGCATGAGGCATCATGGGAGTTGTAGCTGGGTCAGGAGAATGGGGTGGAGGGGTTGGAATGAGGCAAAAAAAAACTACAATTCCCACAATGGCCCTGGACTACCACTCCCGTGATGCCTTGCAGTGACTCTCCTAGAGGCTACACCATGGTGCCTCCTGGGAGATGAAATTCCAGCTGGGATCCCAACTCATAGATGACTGAGAGGCACCAAACTACCACTCCCATCATGCCTTGCAGTGACTCTCCACTTGGAGTTCTCAGGTCACATTTTTTGGTGGCCGACTCTTGCCGGTGGCTGCCCTGACATACTAACACGTCCACCGCACCGCACGTTCTTTGTGTAGGGTTTTTTTGCAGACTCAATGATAACAATAACGTCCCGTTGTCTCTGTCCGTTACTGGCCCCACACGCGATAGAAACCCAAATAAGGCGCTTAAGACTTGATGGCTAGTAAATCAGTCTGTTTGTTACGATCACTTTTCCCAGCAGCCAAGCTGGGGGACAAATGAAGCCCGAGGTGGGGAGGGCGCGGGGCGATGGGGGGCTGGCGTAAGCAGGGGGGGGTTAGGGTGATGGGGGGGACTGAGCCCGGGGCTGGAGCCCAAAGCCCGCCCCCGGGAAGGTGGGGAACCAATGGGAGGAGCCACTGCTTTTCCCCCGCATCACCACCCAGGAGGCTGTGGCCGCAAGAAAAGCCCCTGGTGGCTGCATGGGGCCACAGTGGCTGCATTTGAGAAAGTGGTGCATCATGGGAGATGTAGTCCATCCGGGAACCCTGATTCAGAGAGACCCTGCAATGTGAGGCACCAGAACGATGCCCATGAAGCCCCTGAACTACAACTCCCATGATGCCCTGCAGGAACTCACCAAGAAAGGCGGCTGTGGTGCATCATGGGAGATGTAGTCCATCCACCCCCTCCCAGCCCATGGAGGAGAATGCGAGAAGGTAGGCAGCTGAACTACAACTCCCATGATGCTCCCCTGCAGCATTTCGTAGCTCAACGGTTCTCCAAAAAAATTATTTTTCCCAGGGGGCTGGTGGGGGAATCCCAGTCCCCCCCATCTCCAGTTAACTCTTTGCCCCCCAGCATGTCCAGCCCCCATCGACTCCGGTTGTGTACGGACCCAGAGGTCTATGGATCACGCCACAGCGCTCGCTCGAGCCCTCCCTCCCCGAGCCAGGCCGGGCCCAGAGACACCAGACCCCCACAGTACCCCTGCCCCACACCCCTGGGGTTCACCTTCGGTCTTGATCTTCAGCGAGGTGCGGACCAGGGCAAAGAGGGTGGCGTTAAAGGTGACGGTGCCATCTGCGTTGAGGGGCATGTTCATGGCCACCAGCCTCTGCGGAGAGAGGAAGGATAGAACCCAGGTGTCCGAGCTCCCAGCCAGCCCCCACCACTCTAACCACTAGCCCCCACTCCCCTCCCAGAGCCGAGAGAGAACCCAGGCGTCCTGACCTTACAGGCCACGCGGTGGGGGCAGAGCTTCCCGAAGCCGAGGGGCGGCTGGATCCGGCGTAGCAGAGTCACCACGTCCAAGTGTTTAATGCGGCCCCTGGGGAGAGAAATGGGGTGGGGGGAAGGTGAGGGGAGCTGTGTGCCACGTGGGGGGCCTGCTGCCCCTGGTGGTGGATGGGGGAGTGGCAAGGGGGGGGGATAGAGCTGGGGCTGTGAGTAGGGAGGGGAGCTGTGGGGGGCCTGGAGGAATTGGGGGGGTCCCAGGGGAATTGGGGGTGTGGGGAGCCTGGGGGAATGGTCCCAGGGGAATTGAGGGTGTGGGAGGCCAGGGGGAATTGGAAGGTCCCAGGAGAATTGGGGGTGTGGGGGAACTGGGGCTTGTGGGGGGTCTCAGGGGAATTGGGGGGTCCCAGGGGAATTGGGGGTGTGGGGGAACTGGGGGTTGTGGGGGTCTCGGGAATTGGGGGTTGGGGGCAGGGCCGGGTCTAACTTTTTTGCGGCCCCAGTCAAAAAAGAAGAGCGCCGCTCTGCCGTAACACCCTCCACCCCCCCAGCGCCGCGCCGCTGACCCCCTCCCCTGAGCGCCGGGCCGGGCCGCCCAAACCCCCGCCCGCCCCCCCAGCGCCTTGCCGCACCGGGCTGCCCAAACCCCTGCCCCCCCCGAGCACCACTGAAGCCCCCCCCCCCCCAATGCCGCGCTACGTCAGGCCGCCCAAACCCCCAAGCGCCACGCCGGGCCGGGCTGCCCAAACTCCCGCCCTCCTGAGCGCCGCCGAAGCCCCCCCCTCCCCCCCAGTGCCGCGCCGCCGAAACACCCCCACGCTGCCTGGCCAAAACAAACAAAAACAAAAAACCCCTCGAGCGTCCCCCGCCACCCCACCCTCGGCCGCCCCTTCTGAGGTGCCGCCCCAAGCACGTGCTTGGTCGGCTGGTGCCTAGAGCCGGCCCTGGTTGGGGGGTGTCACGGGGTCCCCGGCGATGCTCCGGAGCTGCTCCCTACGAACCCAGACAGGACTCTGGAGAAATCTCCTCTCTCGGAGCAGACTGTGTCCAGGGCCAGCAGCTCCCACGGCTTCACCTCCTGGGTCTGACCCCGGAGCCTTTGGCCTCCCCTGCCCCCCGTGCACTTCCCCCGGGTGGGGTCCTGGGGGGGCCCTGCCCCCCAACTCCGCAGCCAGACGCCACTGTCCGCCCGCCGGGAACACAGGAACACGGCGTAGGGCAGAGCTCGTTAGCGCAGAAATCAGGGACTTTCAGCCAAGCCCATCTTGGGAATCCTGCACCAGACGCCCTGGGCTCCCCCGTCCAGCCCCCCACGCAGACGGCCAGCCTCCGACCCCCCCCGATACCCCCCTTTGACCCTCCTCCCGGGCCAAAGGTGTCACCTGGCCGCACCCTCCTCCTGGGTCTCAGGTTAACAGGTGCAGACACCTGGGCAGCCTCACCTGCCCCAGGGCCTCAGCAAAATCACCCCCCCCAATTCCCACCCCCGAAGCACTGGGGCAGCACACAGGGAAACTGAGGCACACACAGTATTAGTATAGGACAGTAAGACTCACATGCAACATAACCAGATGAATAAAGGCCACTTCGTCACAGGGTGTCCCAGGGAAATTGGGGTGTGGGGGAATTGGGAGTTTGGGGGCCTGGGGTCGTTAGGGGGCTGGGGGTCTGTCACTTTATTGATTTGAACTGGGACCGTATAGAACATGGTTGCAACCAAGGTCCTGTAGTGGGACCAAATCTTGTATAAAGGGGGTCAAATGGGGTGTCTAGGACAAGGTTATGGTTTACTGGTTATGATTATGCTGTCTATATGTATGTATCAGTTTTGTAGTTGAAGTTATGAATATTGGCTCTAGACTGTCTGTATGGCAAACTTATGCTGTGCTTCTGGGTGACATCCCAGACAAGCTGAGATTAGCTCTGCCTAGCCTGCTTGATGGCCCATTAAGGACCATCAGCTATACAATGGACCCATTGAGAGAAGGCAGATACGCCTTGTAACTCAGCAAAGTATGCAGGGACTGGCCCATGTGACTCCAGACTCCATTTTGCTGTAATTTTCCACAGTAAGAACAAAGAGGTGTTCTTACACCTGGAAAAGACTATATAAGGCTGATGCCTCATCTCCATCTGGTCTTCAATCCTGCTTCTTACCTCTGGAGGAACTTTGCTACAAGCTGAAGCTTTGAACAAAGGACTGAGGACCCATCCCAGCTGGGGATGTTCCAGAGACTTGATTTGAACCTGCAGTTTATTCCATCACTGCTGCAAGCCTGAACCAAGAACTGTGCCATTACTGTATGTAATTGATTCCATTTAACCAATTCTAACTCTCATCTCTATCTTTTTCCTTTTATGAATAAACCTTTAGATTTTAGATTCTAAAGGATTGGCAGTAGCGTGATTTGTGGGTAAGATCTGATTTATATATTGACCTGGGTCTGGGGCTTGGTCCTTTGGGATCAGGAGAACCTTTTTCTTTTACTGGGGTATTGGTTTTTGTGATGAAGTGGGGGTAGGGTTACCATAGTTAACAAATAAAAAAAGAGGACCCCCCCTGCCCCGCCCATTTCCCGCCCCCAGACCCGCCCCAACTCCGCCCCCTTCCCCCTCCCACTCCCAGCCAGGGGGAAAGGGCTGCCCGAGCGCTACCGGCTTCACGGTTTGCCGGGCAGCCCCCAGACCCTGCGCCCCCGGCCGGCGCTTCCCCAGCGCAGCTGGAGCCCAGGAGGGGAAGCGCCCAGCCAGGGGCGCAGGATCTGGAGGCTGCCCGGCAAACCGTGAAGCCGGTAGCGCTTGGGCTTCGGGCAGCCCCCATGGCTCCGGACCCTGCGCCCCCAGCCAGGCACTTCCCCTCCCGGGCTCCGTCAGCGCAGGGTCCGAAGGTATGGGGGCTGCCCAAAGCCCGTACCGCTCGGCTCTTAAACAGAGCCTAAGAGTCAGGGGAGGAGCAGAGCCGCCGCGGGAGGGGAAGTGCCTGGCCGGCATTTTCCCGGACATGTTCGGCTTTTTGGCAATTCCCCCCGGACGGGGGTTTGATTGCCGAAAAGCCGGACATGTCCGGGAAAAACCGGACGTGTGGTAACCCTAAGTGGGGGTGTTCTTGTTTTCTGTGGAGTTTCAATGGTTTGCATGCGGAGGGGGTGGGACTCAGTTTCCCTGGGTGTTACTGGTGTAACGAGGTGAGGGGAGAGGAAGTGTGTTTTGCAGAGGACCGGAGAGAGGACGTGGGGACCCAGCCGATGGCGGGAGGACGGATACCCCAGCGACCGGTGACCTGGCGACCTGGTGACCCAGAGGCCCAGCTGAGGAGACGCAGCCGGTTCTGGCCAGTGGGGGGACAATGGGCTGCGGGGAGAGGACCCCGGTGACCGGACCAGCCGGTTCCAGCCCGAGGGGCCAGAGGACAGAAGAGGGGAGAGGGGCCCAGGCGACCCTGTTTCCCTGGCTTGGGGCCGGGGGTATCAGATGCCCAGCTGGGAGCAGGGTGGTCGGGGCTGGACAGGGGGAGCAGGCAGAGCCCCCCTGGATGCAGGGAGACTGGGATGTGCTGGGCTGAGGGGGGCCAGGCCTGAGGCCGGAGAGTTTCCTGTGCTGGGTTCAACTCTCAATAACCCTCCTGTGTTACACTGGCTGACAGTCGCTCCAGGCAAGAGAACGGGGGGGGGGGGGGGGCATCAACCCCTTCGGGGGTGGAGGCCCCGGGGGGTCCAGAGCGAGGGGACTCCCTGAGGGGGCCCACGGCAGAGACAGACATGCTAAGGCTCAGAGAGGTGCGCCTCCAGGAGGTGGAGGGGCCTGACCCCTAGGAGAGAGGGGACCCCGAGAAGGGCTGTCTCACTGAAAGGGGCACCCCGCACGGGGCCAAGAGTGGGCACGATCTGTGAGTCCGTGACAGTTTTCATAACCATTCGTCCCCACAACAAGTGGCACTGGTGGTGATACTGGGAAACTGGAGTGTGTAAGGGGATTGCTTGTGTGACTTGCGGTGAGACCAAAGTCCTTTCTGGCTGGCTGGTTTGGTTTGCCTTAGAGGTGGAAAGACCCCAGCCTTGGGCTGTAACTGCCCTGTTTTAAGTGATTTGTCCTGAATTGGCACTCTCAGTTGGGTCCCACCAGAACCAGCATCGTTACGGGCCCAGGGGAATTGGGGGTTGTGGGGCTCCTGGGGGACTGAGGAGCTTGGGGGCCCAGGGGAGTCAGGGGATTGGGGGGGGTGTCGAAGCCGGGGATTTTTGTAGTGTTGTACATGACTAGCATGTGCGCCTCAGTTTCCCTGTGTGCTGCGTGTGTAACAAGGTGGTGGGAGATGGTTTGTTGGTGCAGAGGACCAGGTGTGACCTCGCCTAGCAGCCGGGACCCCCGGACAACGGCCTGGAAATGGGGAACCCCAACTACTCCTGACCTGGAGACTACGAGGCCACCCCAGCTCAGCCGTCAGCCGGTTCCAGCCAGAGGGAACAAAGGAGGGAGGAGAGAGGGGCCCGGCGAACTGTTTACCTGGGACAGAGGACAAAGGCCAGGAGAGGAGCTGCTGGGGCGGGGGGTGGGGGCCTCAGGACTGGGGGGAGGAGGCAGGTAGAGCCCCCTGGATGCAGGGGAGACGGGGTGTGCTAGGCTGAGGGGGGCCAGGCCTGAGGCCGGAGTTTCCTGACACTGGATAAACCCTGCTGTGTGACGCTGGCTCCGGTCTAGAGATCGGGGGCTCATTCCCCCTGGGAGCAGGGAGACGGGGGAGGGGCGTCACTCCCTCTGGGAGCGGGGGGGACCAAGGGGGCGTTACCCCCTCTGGGAATGGGGGGATGGGGAGGGAGGTGTTACTCCCTCTGGGGAGCGGGGGGACGGGGGGGCGTTACCCCCTCTGGGAGCGGGGGGATGGGGGGGTCCAGAGCAAGGGGACAGGGACATGTGGCTCCAGGAGGTGGAGGGGTTGGACCCCCGGGAGAGAGGGGACCCCTGAGAAGGGCTGTCACAGTGAAGGGGGCTCCCCCCAGGGACCATACGGGGCACGAGCAGTGAGTCTGTAACAGGGGTCCCAGGGAACTTGGGGGTGTGGGGGACCTGGGGGAATTGGGAGGTTGGGGGGGGTCTGGAGATGTCATTGTGGGGTTGGGGTGTCCCAGGGGAATTTGGGGGGCTTGGGGAATCGGGGGGCTGAGGGAGGTTGGGGGCCCGGGGGAATTGGGGGGTTGGGGGTCTGGGGGAACCATTGAGGGGCTGGGGGGTCCAGGGCAGGGCCCTTACTTGGCGGTGGGGTCGTACTCCGACCAGATGCGTTTGAACTCGTCCAGGTGGTGGGGGCCCAGGATGGACCAGTCCCGGGTCAGGTAGTCGAAATTGTCCATGATCACAGCCACAAAGAGGTTAATGATCTGGGGGTGGGGTGTCAGAGGTCAAGCAGCGAAAAGAGGGGGGGCAGGGTCCCCATGGGGGGACATCTCGTGCCCATACAGCATAGGGGGCACTGGGGGATTATGGCAGATTGGGGGGTTGAGGGGGCAAATGACTCCCAGGAAAGGGGCGTAGCCCTGGGGGGGCTGGTGCCCATGGAACATGGGGAGCCCTGGGCCCTCTGGCAGATGACGGGGGGATCCCATGGTGGAGGAGCCGGGTGCCCACGGGGGGCCGGGATCTGGTGGATGAGGGGGTCCCACGAGGGGCAGGGTGGGGGGTGCCCATGGGGGACACAGGGGGCTCCGGCGGACTGGAGGTCCCAGGGGGGCAGGTGGGGGGCGCCGGGTGGCAGGGGGCTCCGGCGGATGGGGGTTCCGGGGGGGCAGGGTGGGGGGTGCCCATGGGGGACACAGCGAGCTCTGACGGACGGGGGGTCGCCGGGGGTAGGTGGGGGCACCGGGGGGCAGGGCGGGGGGTGCCCATGGGGAACACAGGGGGTCCCCGGGGGGCAGGTGGGGGGTGCCCATGGGGGACACAGCGAGCTCTGGCGGACGGGGGGTCCCTGGGGGTAGGTGGGGGGTGCCGGGGGGCAGGGGGCTCCGGCGGACAAGGGGCAGGGCGGGGGGTGCCCATGGGGGACACAGCGAGCTCTGGCGGACGGGGGGTGCCCAGGGGGCAGGTGGGGGGTGCCCGGGGGCAGGGGGCTCCGGCGGACGAGGGGTTCCCAGGGGGCAGGTGGGGGGCGCCGGGGGGCTCACCAGGAAGGCACAGAGCATGAAGAAGCTAATGAAGTAGACGATGGCGAAGTGGCTCCCGCAGGTGAATTCCTCGCCAGGCCCCACGTCCGACTCGGGGTCGCAGCGTTTCCCGGGCAGGCTGGCCAGCATGATCTCCTGCCAGGCCTCCCCCGTGGCGCACCTGGGGGGCCGGGGGGGTCAGCTGGGCCCCCGTCCAGCCCCGTGGCGCCCCACGGTACCCCCTGCCCCCTCCAGCACCCGGCCCAGCCCCACGGCACCTGGCCCCACCCAGTCCCATGGTGCCTCATGGTACCCCCTGCTCCCTCCAGCACCCGGCCCAGCCCCACGGCGCTCCCAGCACCCGGCCCAGCCCAGCCCCACAGCAGCCCCCAGCCCCACCCAGCTCCACGCCGCCCCCCAGGCCTACCCCAGGGTGGAGAGTTGGGGGGACAGTGGAGCCCTGGGGTGGAGTTGGGACATTGGGGGCCTCAGGGGGGAAGTTGGAGAGACGGCAGATTCCTGGGGGCAGTTGGGGCATCAGGGCTCCCTGGGGGGGGAGTTGGGGAGATGGCAGAGCCCCAGGGGGGAGTTGGGGCGTCGGGGGCCCCGGGGGGAGGTGGCAGAACCCCAGGGGGGAGTGGGGGCATCGGGGGGAGTTAGGGAGGTGGCAGAGCCCCAGGGGGGAGTTGGGGCATCGGGGGCCCCAGGGGGAGGTGGCAGAGCCCCAGGGGGGAGTTGGGAGCCCCAGGGGGGTGTTGGGGCGTCGGGGGCCCCAGGGGGAGGTGGCAGAGCCCCAGGGGGGAGTTGGGGGCGTCGGGGGGAGGTGGGGAGTGGGGGCGTTGGGGGCTCTGGGGGGAGTTGGGGTGTCGGGGGCCCCGGGGGGAGGTGGCAGAGCCCCAGGGGGGTGTTGGGGGCCCCAGGGGGGTGTTGGGGCATCGTGGGCCCCAGGGGGAGGTGGCAGGGCCCCAGGGGGGAGTTGGGGGCCCCAGGGGGGAGTTGGGGCGTCGGGTACCTGAAGAGCAGCAGCACGGCCTGGGGGAACGTCTGGAAGTTGTTGTTGCGGTTGATCTGCGTCCCGTCCTGCAGCGCCACTTTGCCAAAGGTCTGAAACAGCCCGGGACGTCACCGGGGGCGGGGGCACCCCAAAAGGGGCCAATGCCCCCCAGCACCCCGCCACCCCCACCGTTCCTGCTCCCCGCTGCCACGCAGGTTAGCTCTCCTGAGCTCCTCGCCCCTGCGTGCCAGGCAGAGACCCGTGGACGACGCACGACTGGAGCCCTAAGCACAGGGTGCACGTGGAGGCACACTCGTGTGCATGTGTTGCACACTCAGGGCCTGCACAAGCACCCATGGGTCTGATCGTGATAGATACTAGTGTAGCCCAGGACTGGGTGTGCGAGGCACACTCCACCTTGCACAGGCAGACACAGCACAATGTGCATGTGCCAGAGATACCCTCGGGTGCATGTCGCACAATCAGAGCCATGCACAAGTGTGTGACGCATGCTCACGAATGGGCTGCAGACTCAGAGGTGTGTGCAAGTCTTCAGTGTATGCTCCAGCGTTTCTCGCTCGGTCCTAGCCTTGCACAAATGTGCCACACGTGCTTTGGTGCATGATCAGGGCCATGCACAAGGGTGCACGTTGCACACGCAGGGCAGTGTGTTGCCCAGCTGCAGGCTTGCACAAGTGCACGACTTGCACTCAGGCGTCTCTCAGAGGCACCGCCTTGCAGTTCACACTTGGGGCGTTGCACAGGCACAGCCGTGCGAGGCTCCTCCCCCGCTCACCTGCATGCCGATGACGGCGTAGATGAAGAAGATCATGGCGATCAGCAGGGCAACGTAGGGCAGGGCCTGTGGAAAGACACGGGGTGGGGGTCAGAATATGGGGGGGTCACGGCCCCCCCACCCAGCCCCTGCTGAGTCCACCAGGGCTGCTCCCAGCATGCATTGCTCCATCTGGGCGGCCCCCAGCGGTGCCATGCGATGCATGCTGGGAAGGGTTGTCTCTGGGGCAATCCAGCGGGCAAGGAGCGTGAAGGCCCCTCCCACAGGTGTACCCCCATAACCCCCCGGCTGTACACCCAATACCCCCATGGGTTTATCCCCATAACCCCCTGGGTGTACCCCCATAACATCCTGGTGTAGCCCTCATTCCCCCTGAGTGTATCCCCTGCTCCCCCATGTGTGTACCCCCATAACCCTAACCCCATCCCCCCCCCGGGTGTACCCCCACAACCTCCCAGGTGTACACCCCTCATCCCTGTGACGGAGTGGGAACGGTCTGAATGTTTCCTCTTAACACCATGTGCGTGCCTCAGTTTCCCCTCCGTGTTACTCAAGTCCCTAGGTGGGGGGATGAGCGTGTGTGATAGGTGCAGCGACCCCTAGAGGGCAGGCGTGACCCGAGTGGCCGCCTGGGCCCCAACAGTGGCCGACACCCCATCTCCTGGCAACGGAGGGCTGGGGGCCCAGCCGGAGGTGCTGGTGCAGCCCAGGCAACCTGTTGCCCGGGAAAGGAGGGGAACCGGCGGGTCTGGGGCCGGGCAGCCTCCGGTTTGGGACTCGGGGGGAGGGTTCAGGGGCCCCAGGCCTGGGGTCCCCCCCAGATGGACTTTGCTAGGTCTCCCATGCGGGCTGTGGAGTGGGGGGCCAGGGCCCCGCCAGCTGCGGGAGGCGCGGTGAGAACGGGGGGCTGGACTCCGGGACACCCCCTCGGCCCTGCCCGGGGGTCCACCCGCCCCCCGTGGGCGCCGTCCCACCTGGAAGGACTTGATGAAGGTCCAGAGCAGGGTGCGGATTCCTTCGCCTTTGCTGAGCAACTTCACGAGGCGCATGACGCGGAAGAGGCGGAAGAAGGTGATGGAGATGCGGGAGCTGTCCTCCGAGCTCTGTGGGGCAGGGCGGGGTGGGTCACGGCGCCCCACGGCAGACCCCTCGCTGACCCCCCGCTGACCCGCATGCTGGCCGCCTCGCCAACCCCCCCGCCCGCTGCCTCACTGACCCCCACGCCGGCTTCGACACCCCCCCGACCCCCACGCCAGCCCCTTGCTGACCCCCACGCCAGGCCCCACAGCTACCCCACAACTCCCTCCGACATCCCCTCTGCACCCCCCCATCTCGTCCAGCTCCAGAGCCTCGTCTGGGTCTGGCCCCCCAGTCCCGTGGGGGGGATCTGGGGCATTACCTCTCCGACATGGCCGCCATTCTAGTGGGGACATAGAGTTGTGATGATGACGATGAGGAGGAGGAGGATGAAGCCATGAGACGCGGCGTCCGCCCCGGGAGAGATGAGAGACAGACAGCGACGTGGGGGGATGGATGGATGGATGGACAGATGGGGGTTGGGGGGGGACGGACAGAGGATGGGGGTGTGTGGGGGGGGACCGAGGGGCGGGTATTTCTCCATCATGTTCCACCCCTGCGGATTCCCAAACATTTTACACCAGGACCCCTGGCCTGGCGCTGCGACACGCAGCCCCCTGGTATGGGGCGCGGAGGCCGATCACACGGGAACCCCTCCGGGGCGGGGGGCGGGGATCGTTCACATGGGGACCCCTCTGCGGTGGGGGGCCGATCACGCAGGGACCCCTCTGGGACGGGGGGCGGTTCACACAGGGACCCCTCCAGGGCGGGGGCCGATCACATGGGGACCCCTCCGGGGTGGGGGGCCGATCACGCAGGAACCCTTCTGGGACGGGGCGCGGGGAACGTTCACGCGGGGTGGTGATCACGCAGGGACCGCTCCGGGGCGAGGGGCGGTTCACACGGGGACCCCTCCGGGGCGGGGGCCAATCTCACGGGGACCCCTCCGGGGCGGGGGATGTTCACGTGGGGACCCCTCTGGGACCAGGTGGGGGCTGATTCTCCAGTGCCGGGGTGTGGCCCGGATGCCGGGGTACACGCTCTGGATTTGGGGGGGAAGGGTGAGCGCTTACATTGACCTCGGTGACGGCGATGTCCACCACGCTGCCCACCACGATCAGTGCGTCGAAGGTGTTCCAGGCATCGCAGAAATAGTGCTGGGAACGGGGCGGGGGGGTCAGCCATGGGGGAATGTCCCCGTCCCCGCACCCCCCCACCCGTCTTGCCAGACCATGCCCCCTCACACAATGCCCCGCCCCTGTTGTGCCTGGCCCCACCCCCATCATTGCAGGACCTGCCCCCTCACACAAGGGTCCGCCCCGTTGTGTCCAGCCCCGCCCTACATTGCGCCGGGTGCCCCCCCAGCAGGCCCCGCCCCCAGCTCCCGGCCCCGCCTACCCGGGGTTTGAAGGCGATGATTTTCAGCACCATCTCCACGGTGAAGAGGCCGGTGAAGACCATGTTGAGCAGGTCCATGACGTAGTTGAAGGGCTGCGACTGCTCGTAGTGCTGGGGGGGGGGGGGGCAGGGTGAGGGGGGCCCGGCACCGCCCCCTGCCCTGACAGAGAGACAAGCCCCGCCCCCAGACAGCCAGGCCACGCCCCCTCTCCAGATGAAAGCACAGCCCCCACCCCCAGCCAGGCCCCGCCCCCTCCCCAGATGAAAGCACAGGCCCCTCCCCCAGCCAGGCCCCTCCCTAGGCCCCGCCCCCTCACCAGATGAAAGCACAGACCCCTCCCCCAGCCAGGCCCCGCCCCCAGGCCAGGCCCCACCCCCTCTCCAGATGAAAGCACAGGCCCCGCCCCCAGGCCAGGCCCCGCCCCGCCCGCGGGCAGCACCTGCACGGCCAGGGCGATGGTGTTGAGTAGGATAAGCAGGAACATGCCGTACTCGAAGGCCGAGCAGTTCACGGCCGCCCACACCCGGTGCTGGTGCCGGTTCTTGGGGATGTAGCGCCGCAGCGGCTGGGCCTTCAGCGCGTACTCCACACACTGCCGCTGGGGGGCAGGGGTTAGGGGGGGCGGGACCCCGCTGAGCCGTGCCCCACGCCCGCCCCCGCTGAGCCGAGCCCCCCGCCCGCCCCTGCCGGCCCCCGGCTGAGCCGTGCCCCCTGCCCGCCCCCCACTGAGCCGTGCCCCACGCCCGCCCCTGCCGGCCCCCCGCTGAGCCGTGCCCCCTGCCCGCCCCCCGCTGAGCCGTGCCCCACACCCGCCCCTGCCGGCCCCCCGCTGAGCCAGGCCCCCCGCCCGCCTCCGCCGGCCCCCCTCTGAGCAGTGCCCCATACCCGCCCCCGCCCGCCTCCGCCTGGCCCCCCCATCCACGCCCCACTGAGCCACCCCCTCACTGAGACCCACCTCCATGCCTGGTCCCCCCCACTGAGCACCCCTCCCCACGCACTGCATCTTGGGGGATGGGGTTGGGGCAATGGGGTACCCCACACCCTGCCCCTGAAACAGGCCCCTCTCCCCCACACTTGCCACACTGGGGACAGGGGACAGGTGGTGCCCGGTGCTTGGCCAGCTCACAGTTGCGGTACTCCTGCTCGCCCTGGGCGCGGAAGGTGACGGGGGGCTGACGAGGCCGTGGGGCAGGCGGGGGGCAGGCTATGGGGCAGGCCATGGGGCAGTACCTGGTTCTTGTCCAGCTCACAGTTGCGGTACTCCTGCTCGCCCTGGGCGCGGAAGGTGACGGGGGGCTGACGAGGCCGTAGGGCAGGCGGGGGGCAGGCTATGGGGCAGGCCGTGGGGCAGTACCTGGTTCTTGTCCAGCTCACAGTTGCGGTACTCCTGCTCGCCCTGGGCGCGGAAGGTGATGATGACGAAGCCCACGAAGATGTTCATCATGAAGAAGGCGATGATGATGATGTAGACGATGAAGAAGACGGAGATCTCCACCCGGTAGTTGTAGATGGGGCCGAGGTTCTCCCCATTGGCGTCGATCGCCTTGTACAGCAGGCTGGGGGGTGGGGGGATGAGATGGGGACCCCCAGGGATCCCCCCAGCTCCTCCCATTCCCCGTGCCCCACATCTCCCCACCCTCCAGCTCCCCTGGGACCTGCCAACTCCCTCTCATTTTCCCCAGCCCCCCATCTCCCCCCAGCCCCCCGGTCTCCCATCTCCCCAGCCCCCCCATCTCCCCCAGCCTCCCAGGTCCCCCTGATCCCCATTTCCCCGGGCGCACCTGGGCCAGCCCTCGAAGGTGGAGACGGTGAACAGGGCCATCATGCCGGACAGGACGTTGTCGAAGTTGAAGTCGCTGTTGTGCCAGACCCGCTCACGCACCATGGGGTGCCCCACGTCCCCGTCCTTGTACACGATGAACGTGCCCCTGGGGGGCGGGCGGGTGTCAGGCGGGGGTGGGGACGACGGACCCTGATGCGCCAACCCCTGGCCTGGTCACCCCGAGAACCAGAGCCCCCCCCAGCCTGGACACCCCGAGAACCAGAGCCCCCCCCTGGCCTGGTCACCCCGACAACCAGAGCCCCCCCTGGCCTGGACACCCCGAGAACCAGAGCCCCCCCCGGCCTGGTCATCCCGAGAACCAGAGCCCCCCCCGGCCTGGACACCCCGAGAACCAGAGCCCCCCCGGCCTGGTCATCCCGACAACCAGAGCCCCCGCCCCCCCGGCCTGAGCCCCCTCCGTCACCCTAACAACCAGAGCCCCCGCCCCCCCGGCCTGAGCCCCCCCCGTCACCCTAACAACCAGAGCCCCCACCCCGCCCGGCCTGAGCCCCCCCCCGGCCTGGTCACCCCGACAACCAGAGCCCCCCCCGGCCTGGTCATCCCGACAACCAGAGCCCCCGCCCCCCCGGCCTGAGCCCCCCCCGTCACCCTAACAACCAGAGCCCCCGCCCCCCCCGGCCTGAGCTCCCGCCGGCCTCGTCACCCCGACAACAGCCCAACTCCCGGCCCCTAATCTCAGACCCCAAACTCTGACCCCCGGCCCCTGTGACGAACTGGGCCTGTTCTCACGGTGGTCTGTGAATGCTGACAGGGGAGTGTGCTGGGATAGTCTGCATTGCAGGATGGGATCTGCCCGAGGGCGCATACCTGAGCGTGTAACATGAGAACCCAGGAAGGGGTTGGAGGCCAGGTGACACCTTGGCCCGGGAAACTGAACAAAGGCTGTGGGAGGGGTCGCTGAAGCCAGAGTGCTGGAAGCAGGCTGGAGAGATGGCTGGGAGGCAGAGATGGCTCTGACCCCCCAAAGGGGGATGGGCTGGGATGCCCTGGGACCCCAAGCTGGACCTAACTGAGGGGGGCCCTGTTGTCTGTGCCTGCAAGACCTGTCTTGGACTGTATTCCTGTCATCCAAATAAACCTTCTGCTTTACTGGCTGGCTGAGAGTCATGGTGAATCGCAGGAAGCCGGGGGTGCAGGGCCCTGAGTTCCCCAATACTCCTTGACAGCCCCGCAACCAGCCCCCGATCCCAGCCCCTGCCCACGACCCCTGACAGGTTCTTTGACTCCTGGGGGGCGGATGGACCAGGGAAGGTCTGGCTGGGACTGGCTGCATGGGGCTGGGGGGCTCTCCTTGAGGAGCCACACCTGAGCAGGTAACATGAGAGCCCAGGGGGACTGGGGCCAGGTGACCCCTTCTGCCCGGGTGTGACGGAGTGGGGCGGGACACTGGACGAAGGCTGGAGGAGGAATCGGCGGGGCTGGAGGAGGGGCTGGAGGAGACGGCTGGAGGAGGGGGCGGGGGGCCGGAGGAGGGGCTGGAAGGGCTGGAGGAGACGGCTGGGGGGGGCTGGAGCAGGGGCTGGGGGGTGGTGGGGGTCAGATTGGAGCTGGCTGGGGAGACGGGGTCTGGGCTCCCCACCCCCAGGATGGACCCAGCTGAGGGGTCCTGGTCTCTGTCCCTACGAGCTCTGGCTCCCCCGCGTGTCCCCGGCGTGTTGAGAGTCACGTCTGACTGTGGAGTGGAGGGGTCCCCCCAGGCCCCCGCCCGGGCGACTCACTGTGGGGGCGCCCGGGGGGGGCAGGGGAGGCCGAAGGCTCCGGGGTCAGACCCAGGAAGGTGAAGCCGTGGGAGCTGCTGGCCCTGAGGCCAGTGGGAGCAGTTCCAGCATCGCCCGGGGACCACGACACCGCTGGGGGGGACAGGCGGGTGGGGCTGGGGGGTGAGGGAGCTGTGGGGGGGCTGAAGGAGCCGTGGGGGGCAGGCGGGCAGGGCTGGGGGGTGAGGGAGCTGTGGGGGGGCTGAAGGAGCCGTGGGGGGGGACCGGCAGGGCTGGGGGGTGAGGGAGCTGTGGGGGGGCTGAAGGAGCCGGGGGGGGCTGGGCAGGGCTGTGGGGTGAAGGAGCTGTGGGGGGGCTGAAGGAGCCGGGGGGGGGCGGGCAGGGCTGGGGGGTGAGGGAGCTGTGGGGGGGCTGAAGGAGCTGGGGGGGGCAGGGCTGGGGAGTGAGGGAGCTGTGGGAGGGCTGAAGGAGCCGGGGGGGGCGGGTAGGGCTGGGGAGTGAGGGAGCTGTGGGGGGCGGAAGGAGCCGGGGGGGGCGGGCAGGGCTGGGGAGTGAGGGAGCTGTGGGGGGGGGGGTGAGGGAGCTGGGGGGGGCGGGCAGGGCTGGGGGGTCAGGGAGCTGTGGGGGGGCTGAAGGAGCCGGGGGGGGCGGGCAGGGCTGGGGGGTGAGGGAGCTGTGGGGGGGACGTACTTGCATTCCTCTGGTGTGTGCTTGGCCTCGTCCGTGCAGCTGTAGAACTTGCCCTGGGGAGAGCCATGGGGCTGGCTTCAGACCCTCCCCGCCTGCCCCACACCCCCAGCCTCACATAAACCTCCCGCCCTCCACCCCGCCAGCCCCACACCCACATAACCCCCCTCTGCTCCCTCACCTCCTCCCGCCCCCACCTGCCCCACACCTCCAGCCCCACATAACACCCCTGCCTCTTCTTCCGCCACCTTCTCGCAGGGGGCTCGGCTGGGCTGGGAGCCAGCGGGGGGCTGGGGGCCCCACAGGGGGTGGGCCCGTGGGGGGGGGGTCGCTGGGGCACTAGGTTGGGGGCCCCACAGTGGGGTGGGGCGCTGGAGGCCCATGGGGGGGTGGGGCACTGTGGGGGGGGCTGCGGGCCCGTGGGTGGCTTGTGACGAAGTGGGGGGTTTCCTTGTTTTCTGTGGGGTTTCAATGGTTTGCACGCCGAGGGGGTGTGACTCAGTGTCCCTGGTTTAACGAGGGGAGGGGAGAGGGAGTTCGGCCTACGGCCTGGAGAACGGAGACCCCAGCGACTGGTGACCTGGAGTCGCAGCCGGCTCTGGCCAGTGGGGGGACAATGGGCTGCAGGGAGAGGACCCCGGTGACCGGACCAGCCGGTCCCAGCCCGAGCGGCCAGAGGACAGAAGAGGGGAGAGGGGCCCAGGTGACCCTGTTTCCCTGGCTTGGGGCCGGGGGTATCAGATGCCCAGCTGGGGAGCAGGGGGGCTCTGGGCTGGAGAGGGGGAGCAGGCAGAGCCCCCCTGGATGCAGGGAGACTGGGATGTGCTGGGCTGAGGGGGGCCAGGCCTGAGAGTTTCCTGTGCTGGGGTCAGACACTCGATAACTCTCCTGTGCGACGCTGGCTGAGAGTCCCTCCGGGCTAGAGAACGGGGGGGGGCATTATTCCCTCTGGGAGCGGGGAGATGGGGGGCCCCAGAGCGAGGGGACTCCCTGGGGGGCCCACGGCAGAGACAGACGTGCTAAGGCTCAGAGGGGTGCGGCTCCAGGAGGTGGAGGGGCCTGACCCCGGGAGAGAGGGGACCCTGAGAAGGGCTGTCGCTCTGACGGGGATTCGCCCCAGGGATCGCACGGGGCCAGGAGTGGGGCCGACCTGGGAGTCCGTGAGAGGCTCACCTTGAACAGCTGCACCCCGATGCAGGCGAACATGAACTGCAGCAGGGTGGTGACGATCATGATGTTGCCGATGGTGCGAATGGCCACGAAGACGCACTGGACCACATGCTGGGGGGGCAGGGGAGTGAGACCCCCAGACACACAGCGACCCCCCCCCCAGCCCCCTCGGACACACCGGCCCTTTGGCGCCCCATCACGGCGCCCCCGGGCCTGCAGCCCCTCCCCCCGAGCACTGCCCCCCCAGCACTGCCCCCCATCCCAGCCCTCTGCACACTGCCCCCCCAGCACCCCCTTCGCCTGCACCCCCTCCCAGCCCCTTGCACACAGCCCCCCCCAGCACTGCCTCCCCAGTGCTGCCCCCCCAGCACCCCCTCACCTTCAGCCCCTTGGCCCGGTTGATGGCTCGGAGAGGCCGCAGTACGCGCAGCACCCGCAAAATCTTCACCACAGAGATGGCGCTGGAGCTGGGGAAGGAGTGGGGATCAGAGACATTGGGGAGAGTTCCCCAACTCCCCTGCCCGGTACCTGCTGCCCCCTTTCATTACTACCACCAGCATATCCCACTGCCTCCACCAATCCTTCCCGCCCCCGGCGTATCGCACCGCCTCCACCACTCCTTCCCGCCCCTGGCGTATCCCACCGCCTCCACCATTCCTTTCTACACCCGGTGTATCCTAAGGCCCCCACCAATCCTTCCCATGCCCGGCGTATCCCACTGCATCCACCAATCACTCCTGCGCCCAAACCATTTCCTGGGCCTGGCTACTCCCTTCCCTCCCCCCCAGCCCCATACAGCACCGTTCACCCACTGCACTCTGAGCCCCCTGTGACGGAGCAGGGAGCAGGGCAGATTTGACCTGGGAATGTTGCAGGGGGGTTGCAGTGGGGATGTGGGACTTCCCTTGAAGGAAGCTACCTAAGCTGTAACCTGAGCCAGGAACGGGGGTGGGGAGAATTAACACCTTCTGCCCGGGAGACTGAACAAAGGAGAGGAGCAGCGGGAGGGGCTTGGAGTTTAGTTTCAGTTGGGGCTGGGTGGTGCAACGCAGGGAACCCCAAGCTGGGGTCTAAGCTCCCTGAACCTCCCAGAGGGACCTAATTGAGGGGGTCTGGTCGTACCTACACGCTCTGCTTGAGACTGTGTTCCTGTCCTTAAATAAACCTTCTGCTTTACTGGCTGGCTGAGAGTCGCAGTGAATCTCGGGAAGAGGGGTGCAGGGCCCTAACTCCCCCACAATCCGCAACAACTGGTGGCAGCGGTGGGATCTACTGCACCCCGTGGACGGCGCTTCCTGCAGTAAGTGACTGGGGAGCAGTAAAACGAAGGGGGATTGACGGGGACCTAGAGGACTGGCCAAGCAGCCCCCAAACCGCCTTAGTCGTGACCCGTAGCCAGAGCCGGCGAGGGGCACTACGCCCGGACCCTGGGAAGGATGTCCCACCGGAGGCACCGAACCCTTCCCGGGTGGGAAGGGAAACCCCAAGGACAAGCCGCGGGGTGGCTGGGGCTTCCGACCCAGCCGACGAGAGGGAGCAGGTCCCCATCCCTTCCCCAGCCGCCGAGTTCCAGGCCGAGTTGCAGAAGGACCCCTCCCTGCGGAAGCTAAGGGGCCTGGCTGACCTCAGTGTGGTACAGACCATGAGGAGAGGATGCAAGGAGAGGTTCCTGTGGGAGAAGGGGTTCCTGTACCGAGAGTGGGCTCCCCCGGGGGAAGTGGAGTCGTGGGGGATCAGGAGGCAGCTGGTGGTTCCCCAGAAGTTTCGCCACAAGCTACTGTACCTGGCCCATGACATCCCTCTCGCAGGGCACCAGGGGATCCGGCGCACCAGGCAGAGGCTGCTACAGAACTTTTACTGGCCCGGGGTCTTCACCAACGTCCGGCAGTACTGCCGATCCTGTGACCCCTGCCAGAGGGTGGGGAAGGCCCGGGACAAGGGGAAAGCAGCATTGAGACCTTTGCCCATCATAGAGGAGCCTTTCCAGAAGGTGGCCATGGACATAGTGGGACCTCTCAGCAAGACGACCCGGTCTGTGAAGAAATACATCCTGGTGGTGGTAGATTTCGCCACCCGCTACCCCGAGGCAGTGCCCTTATCGTCCATTGAAGCAGACACTGTGGCGGATGCGCTGCTGACCATTTTCAGCCGAGTGGGGTTCCCCAAGGAAGTCTTGACGGACCAAGGGTCCAACTTCATGTCGGCCCTACTCCGGTGCTTGTGGGAGAGATGTGGGGTCTGGCACAACTGGGCCTCAGCATATCACCCCCAATCCAACGGGCTGGTGGAAAGGTTCAATGGGACGCTAAAAATGATGCTGAAAACATTTATGAATCAGCACCCGCAGGACTGGGACAAGTACTTACCTCACCTGCTGTTTGCGTACAGGGAGGTACCCCAGGAGTCTACCGGGTTTTCGCCTTTCGAACTGCTATATGGAAGGCGGGTAAGGGGGCCCCTGGACCTGATGAGAGACGAATGGGAGGGGAAGGCCACTCCTGACGGAGAGTCGGTGGTGGAGTATGTCCTGACCTTCCGGGAACGACTTGCCGAGCTCATGGGCCTGGCCAGGGAGAATCTGGCCAGAGCCCAGAGGAAGCAGAAGGTCTGGTATGACCGCACAGCACGGGCCCGCGCCTTCGCCACTGGGGATCAGGTGATGGTCCTCATCCCCGTGAGGAAAAACAAACTCCAGGCCGCCTGGGAAGGGCCCTTCAAGGTTGTCAAGCAACTAAACGAGGTAAACTATGTGGTGGAGCTGTCGAACCAGGCACACCACCACCGGGTGTACCATGTGAATATGATGAAGCCATATTATGACAGGGGGAATATGGTGTTGGCCGTGTGTGGACAGTGGGAGGGGCAGGGAGATGACCCTTTAGTAGATCTATTCCCTGGGACAAGAGTTGGCTTCCCCCTGGAAGCAATTCCCCTCTCTGATCGGCTAACCCCTGCCCAGCGGGCTGAGATCGGAGGGGTGCTGCATCTGTACCAGCAGCTGTTTTCCAACCAGCCTGGGCGCACTAATCTGACTGTCCACCGGGTGCAGACAGGATCGCACCCGCCTATAAAATGCTCCCCCTTCCGAGCCACAGGGAAAACTGCTCAGGACCTGGAAAGAGAGGTCAATGACATGCTGGCTTTGGGGGTGATCCAGCCGTCTTCCAGCCCTTGGGCCTCGCCGGTGGTGCTGGTCCCCAAAAAGGACGGGTCAATCCGGTTCTGTGTGGACTATCGGAAGCTCAATGCCATCACTGTAGCCGATGCCTACCCCATGCCCAGGCCGGACGAGCTCCTAGACAAGCTGGGAGGTGCTCGGTACCTTACCACCATGGATCTTACAAAGGGCTATTGGCAAGTGCCGCTGGATGCAGATGCCAGGCTGAAATCGGCCTTTGTCACCCCTCTGGGGCTCTATGAGTTCCTGACCCTGCCCTTCGGCCTCAAGGGAGCGCCGGCCACCTTCCAGCGCCTGGTGGATCAGCTACTGAGGGGGATGGAGAGTTTTGCCGTGGCGTATATCGATGACATCTGTGTCTTTAGCCAGACCTGGGAGGACCACATATCCCAGGTTAGACAAGTGCTGGACCGACTCCAGAAGGCTGGGCTGACCGTAAAACCGGAGAAGTGCAAGGTGGGGATGGCTGAGGTATCCTACCTAGGCCACCGGGTGGGAAGCGGCTGCCTAAAGCCGGAACCAGCCAAAGTGGAGGTGATCAGAGACTGGCCCGCTCCTCAAACCAAAAAGCAGGTCCAAGCCTTTATTGGGATGGCAGGGTACTATCGGAGGTTCGTGCCCCACTTTAGCGCCATAGCCGCCCCCATCACTGAGCTGTGCAAGAAGGGGAAGCCAGACAAAGTGGTCTGGACCGAGGAGTGCCAGGAGGCTCTCCGGGCGCTGAAGGAGGCTCTGGTCAGTGGCCCAGTTCTGGCAAACCCAGACTTTGACAAGCCCTTTATGGTGTTCACCGACGCCTCAGACACAGGACTGGGGGCGGTGTTAATGCAGGAGGATGAAAAGGGGGAGAGACACCCCATCGTGTACCTGAGCAAGAAGTTGCTACCCCGGGAGCAGAACTACGCGGCCATCGAGAAGGAATGCCTGGCCATGGTGTGGGCCCTCAAGAAACTAGAGCCATATCTCTTTGGGCGTCACTTCACCGTGCACACCGACCACTCTCCCCTGACCTGGCTGCACCAGATGAAAGGAGCCAACGCCAAGCTCCTGAGATGGAGCCTGCTCCTGCAGGATTATGACATGGACGTGGTCCATGTGAAGGGACGTGACAACCTGATAGCGGACGCGTTGTCCCGGAGAGGGAGCCCTGAACTTCCCCAGGTCACTGGTCAGAGTGACCCCGCTCAGTTCAGTCTCGAAGGGGGGAGAGATGTGACGGAGCAGGGAGCAGGGCAGATTTGACCAGGGAATGTTGCAGGGGGGTTGCAGTGGGGATGTGGGACTTCCCTTGAAGGAAGCTACCTGAGCTGTAACCTGAGCCAGGAACGGGGGTGGGGAGAATTAACACCTTCTGCCCGGGAGACTGAACAAAGGAGAGGAGCAGCGGGAGGGGCTTGGAGTTTAGTTTCGGTTGGGGCTGGGTGGTGCAACGCAGGGAACCCCAAGCTGGGGTCTAAGCTCCCTGAACCTCCCAGAGGGACCTAATTGAGGGGGTCTGGTCGTACCTACACGCTCTGCTTGAGACTGTGTTCCTGTCCTTAAATAAACCTTCTGCTTTACTGGCTGGCTGAGAGTCGCAGTGAATCTCGGGAAGAGGGGTGCAGGGCCCTAACTCCCCCACAATCCGCAACACCCCCCTATCACCGGGAGCCGGTCTTCCCTGCCCCACTCACTGGATCCCGAAGGAGATGAGGGAGACGCTCACGACCAGCAGATCCAGCAGGTTGAACCAGTTCCTGCAGAAGGACCCTTTGTGGAGGAAGGCGCCGTAGGCTGTCATCTGGGAGGGCGGTGGGGGAAGAGGGTCAATCCAGGCCTGTGCTGACCCCTGGGCCCCGTTCCCCTCCCCGAGCCGGGAGAGAACCCAGGAGTCCTGGCGCCCAGCCCCCGGTAGTACCTTGAGCAGGATCTCCACGGTGAAGATGGAGGTGAAGGCATAGTCGAAGTATCCCAGAATCTGAGCAGGGATGGGGGGGAGACAAGGCCATGGGGGAGAGTCAACGGCCAACGTGGGGCAGCCCCCCCTACCCTGCTTCCCTGCCCTGTCCTGCCCGTCTGCCCCACCACAGCGCCCTCCCCCGTCCCCTGTGTCCCTCCTCGTCCACCCTGCCCCATCCAGCCCCCTTCCTCACCCCCCCACGCCTCCCTCCCATCCATCCCCCTCCTGTGCCCCTCCCCCATCCTCCTCCTTCCCCCTCCCCCCTTGTACCGCCCCCCACCCCCGGGGGTCTCACGATGTTGCGGAAGGAGTGGGCCCGGATGGGGTCCTCGGCGGCCAGCGAGATGCTGCTGAGGATGATGAAGACGAGGATGAGGTTGGTGAAGATGTGGTGATGGATCAGGGCGTGGCACCCCACCCGGAGCCTGGGGGGAGGGGAGAGATCGGGTCAGAACCAGAACCGCCCCCTGCCCGCCCCCCCCAGCCAGCCAGTCAGTCCCTGCCCTGGGGCCAGGTGGGAGTTGGCGCCCCCCAGAGGGGACAGGCCCCTGCCCCATTCCCCGCCCCCCTGAGCCAGCCAGTCCCTGCCCTGGGGCCGGGTGGGAGCCGGCGCCCCCCAGAGGGGACAGGCCCCTGCCCCATTCCCCGCCCCCTGAGCCAGCCAGTCCCTGCCCTGTGGCTGGGTGGGAGCTGGCACTGTTTTGCTCCCCTTAACTGCATTGGCCAGGTGAGTTAGATGGGGGAGGGGGTGGAGCCGGGCTTCTGCCAATCCGGATCGATGCTCCCATGTTGACAAGACGAGACCCGGGGTCCTCTGCAAGATACCTCACTTTTATAGCAGCTTCCCTCTTATGCAAATCTATACCAGATTCAAACTCTGTGTCTGTGTCCATTGGTCCTTTGTGCTGCTTTCTTTTGAGTTTCAGAGTAGCAGCCGTGTTAGTCTGTATCCGCAAAAAGAAGAACAGGAGTACTTGTGGCACCTTAGAGACTAACACGTTTATTAGAGCATAAGCTTTCGTGGGCTACAGCCCACTTCTTCGGATGCATCTAGAATGGAACATATATTGAGGAGATATATATACACACATACAGAGAGCATGAACAGGTGGGAGTTGTCTTACCAACTCTGAGAGGCCAATTAATTAAGAGAAAAAAAACTTTTGAAGTGATAATCAAGCTAGCCCAGTACAGACAGTTTGATAAGAAGTGTGAGAGTACTTACAAGGGGAGATAGAGTCAATGTTTGTAATGGCTCAGCCATTCCCAGTCCTTATTCAAACCAGAGTTGATTGTGTCTAGTTTGCATATCAATTCCAGCTCAACAGTCTCTCCTTGTATCAGAGGGGTAGCCGTGTTAGTCTGAATCTGTAAAAAGCAACCGAGGGTCCTGTGGCACCTTTGAGACTAACAGAAGTATTGGGAGCATAAGCTTTCATGGGTAAGAACCTCACTTCTTCAGATGCAAGACTCTCCTTGGAGTCTGTTTTTGAAGTTTTTCTGTTGTAATATAGCCACCGGTTTGAATAAGGACTGGGAATGGCTGAGCCATTACAAACGTTGACTCTATCTCCCCTTGTAAGTATTCTCACACTTCTTATCACACTGTCTGTACTCGGCTAGCTTGATTATCACTTCAAAAGTTTTTTTTCTCTTAATTAATTGGCCTCTCAGAGTTGGTAAGACAACTCCCACCTGTTCATGCTCTCTGTATGTGTGTATATATATCTCCTCAATATATGTTCCATTCTAGATGCATCCGAAGAAGTGGGCTGTAGCCCACGAAAGCTTATGCTCTAATAAATGTGTTAGTCTCTAAGGTGCCACAAGTACTCCTGTTCTTCTTTTTGAGTGTTGTCCCAATGCTGCAAAGAGGGTGTTTCCAAAAGAAGGTGCTCGCTTCTAACCCCCGAGGCCGTCGGTATGTCTGCTTGTCTTTAATGAGCCCACTTGACACGTTTTATTGTCCTTGGGTCTGGCTCCCAGCCCCTCTCCAAGGGTTGAGGCTGTCTGGAGGTGCTGCCTTCCATGCCTTGCTCATCCACACCTCATTCATTCAACAGGGCAATTGATTAAGAGTGGGGGGGGGAGAGCTCTTGTTCTACTGCTAGCAAAAAGAAAATTTTCTTCTATCTTATTCTATCCTGAGGGGCTATAATATTATACCAAGGGCAATGCAAAGTTTCTAAATGAGGCTTTGATACAAAGTCCCATGAAAACAGAGGTCACACGTGGGTAGACCCACCACGAGGTTATATGAAGAGGCACAATGTAAAGTCATGTGAAAATTATCAAAGATTTATCTACATTGTAAAGGGGAGCAACTAATTGGTAACAAGACGGAGTGTGTGTGTGTGTGTGTGAGTGTAAGTGTAATATATTATATGCATATGATACAGTGTTAATGAATACATGTATCACTAATAAATGTGGCGTTTTGCCTTATTCCCCTTGAAAAGATCCTGTGCAGGACTTTAAGTACAACATTTTGGTGGAGAATGCGAAATGGGGAGCAAGCATAGAACCCACAGTTATTATCAAACTGGTGTGCACACCGCCAGCTTTAGCAAGCCTGGCACTAGAGGAAAAAGAGCGTAAACTTTCAGTTAATTAACCAAACTCTGAAGGATATAGGAGTTTAGGTTTCAATTGTGTTGTAGAGGTACATACACCCTCAGCCGTAGCAAGACTGAGCTAAAGAGGAGAACTTAGTGTTTCTCACTCTGATCCGGGGAAGGATTTGTATAATTGGTGTATGAACCACAGAGGGAAGCTTAGCGTCTCTCCCTCTGGCCCAAAGTGGGTTAAAAACATAAGATACATACGGTTACCATATTTTGTGCCTCCAAATGGAGGACACTCCACGGGGCCTCGGCCCCGCCCCCAGCCCCGCCCATGCCCCCTCCCCAACTCCGCCCCCTCCCCAAAGTCTCCGCCCCCTCCCCTGCTTCCCGCGAATATTAAATTCGCGGGAAGCCTGAAGCTGGTAAGGGGGGGTGTGGGGGGAGCAGGCGCGGCCCAGGCTGGCCCCCCGGCGGCGCCAGCCTGGGTCGGCTCGGGCCCTGGGGTGCCGGCCCCGGCCCACCGCCCCCGGCCCGCCCAGCACTGCCGGCCCCCGGCGGCCCAGCGCACCCCCCCGCTATCCCGGACCGGCTCCCGGCCCCGCGCACCCCCCAGCGGCCCGGCCCCGCGACCCCGGACCGGCCCGTGGCCCCGCGCACCCCCTGCTCCCCGCCCAGCCCCGCGGCCCGGCGCACCCCCCCTGTGACGAACTGGGCCTGTTCTCACGGTGGTCTGTGAATGCTGACAGGGGAGTGTTCTGGGATAGTCTGCATTGCAGGATGGGATCTGCCCGAGGGCGCATACCTGAGTGTGTAACATGAGAACCCAGGAAGGGGTTGAAGGGGAGGCGACTCCTTAGCCCGGGAAACTGAACAAAGGCTGTGGGAGGGGTCGCTGGAGGAGAGTGCTGGAAGCAGGCAGGGAGAGAGGGCTGTGGGGCAGAGATGGCTCTGACCTCCCAAGGGGGGCTGGGCTGGGATGCCCGGGGACCCCAAGATGGACCTAACTGAGGGGGGCCCTGTTGTCTGTGCCTGCAAGACCTGTCTTGGACTGTATTCCTGTCATCCAAATAAACCTTCTGCTTTACTGGCTGGCTGAGAGTCATGGTGAATCGCAGGAAGCCGGGGGTGCAGGGCCCTGAGTCCCCCAATACTCCGCAACACCCCCGCTACCCCGGACCAGCTCCCCGCCCGGCCCCGCGGCCAGGCGCACCCCCCCGCTACCCCGGACCGGCTCCCCGCCCGGCCCCGCGGCCCGGCGCACCCCCCCGCTACCCTGGACCGGCTCCCCGCCCGGCCCCGCGGCCCGGCGCACCCCCCCGCTACCCTGGACCGGCTCCCCGCCCGGCCCCGCGGCCCGGCGCACCCCCCCCCCGCTACCCTGGACCGGCTCCCCGCCCGGCCCCGCGCCTGGCCCGGCACCATGCCCCCGGCCCCGCGACCCCGGCCCGGCCCCGCACCGGCCTGGCCAAAGAGGCCCCGCCCGAGCCCTCCATCCCTCCCTCCCGATTTTCCCGGACATGCCCGGCTTTTGGGGATTTCCCCCCGGACGGAGATTTGAACCCCCAAAAGCCGGACATGTCCGGGAAAATCCGGACGTATGGTAACCCTAAAGATACAGATCTTGTTCTGTTAAACCAAACTCTGAAGGATATAGGAGTTTGGGCAGTGTAGTGTGGTTTATGTTTGTTTGTTTTGTAAGTAATATTGTGGTAATTTCACAATTTAAAAAAAAATGTTTAAGAAATGGGACCAGGAAGGGTGGGGGCTAGTTGGAAAGCCCACCCTCCTTGCTAAATTGGTAGTGGAACAAGGCTTGTGCCCATGGAAAGGAACTGTTTATTGGAAAAAGCAGGATCGGGCCCAGGCAAGCAACAGATAGAGAAACCGAAAACAGGTTGGGTACAGAGAGTTAAAACAGCACTCTCAAATCTTACAGCAGCAGTAACATCAGGAGAAGAAACATTTAACACCCCAGAAGGGGGCAGACCTTTGGGACCCCTCTGGAGATTGGGAAGGGGGATATTTGGGATATTTGGGTAAATTCCTCCTCCCAGGGCCAGAATGCCATTGAAACAGTTAACAACAGTGCCTGCTTGTGCCTCAGATCTCCAGGCCATGGCAAAATGGCTGGAGATTTTAAAACAGAATTTTTTTTCTAGATGGAGTGTTAACGCCCTTTTACTGAGAGAAAGGGAGGATTTACACTCACAAGCAATACACCACTTAATTAGCATTTGTGCAGCCCCAAGTACCAAACACACTGTGGCAGAGACCAAGCAGGTTCTGCCAGGGTGAAAGCACTGTGCTAATTTGTTTCCAAGCTTCTATCTTTCAGGCTCTGAACCAGAACATCAGGAGAGCTGGTACCAGCTGAAGAGTTATAAAATACCATGGTTCTAGTGTCATGACAAAGTCTGTGTTCAGTGTTCTGTGTTGCATGTTCTGTGTCTGTCTCTGGTGGTGTCCTGTGCTAGCATTGGGTCCAGAGAGAGAGGGGGGATACTACACTAGACAGGGCAAATGTCTTTTCCTCTCTCTTCTTCCCCCATCTCCATCCAACTTATCAATCACCACTTGTGTCCAAAACACTTTGGTCCCCAGGGCATCAGGTTTATTTTTTGTTAGGTTCTCTAATAGTCATTGTGTTGTTAATTTTTGTTATTAATACATTTGTATTGTTAGTTACATTTGCTTGTATTATTATTAATTCCACACTTTCCTCTATGCACTCTGGTTCTATTTCCCCAAGCCCTGAAGGGTAGTTCTTGGGCCCCCATAACCTGTAAGACCTTGGTCCATAATTGTATGGCCCCATCTTTCAGGTCCCCAGAAACCTCTGCAAACAACTGTTAAAAATAGGAAATTCTACAACATTTTAGCTTAACCTTGCATAACAACTGTGGTACTCCTACAAAATCTTATTTGTTGTGTGTGCTCAAGAAGGTCCTGACCTCAGTGACTTTTATTGTTTGATGGCTGTTGCAGCATCAAACTTGGGCCTCATTTTGTTTGTCAATGTACCCAATTATTGTAATGGTAATGGTTTTGTTGTATTTCCAATTATTATAATTATAATTGTTTGCATTTGTGTTTATGTTATATCTGGTGTTTAGTCAATTTTAATGGTTTTAGTTATATTCACCTGGTTATAATTGTTTGGTTTGTTTGCAACAAATACAAAAAAAATTATATGGTGACCACTCAAGAATTGTTCTTGAGAGGTCAAAAGGGGGACAATGTAGATAAATCTCTGATAATTTTCATATGACTTTACATTGTGCCTCTTCATATAACCTTGTGGTGGGTCTACCCACATGTAACCTCTGTTTTCATGGGACTTTGTATCAAAGCCTCATTTAGAAACTTTGCATTGCCCTTGGTATAATATTATAGCCCTAAGGATAGAATAAGATAGAAGAAAAATTTCTGTTTGCTAGCAGTAGAACAAGAGCTCTCCCCCCCCCCCCCTCTTAATCAATTGCCCTGTTGAATGAATGAGGTGTGGATGAGCAAGGCATGGAAGGCAACACCTCCAGACAGCCTCAACTGTAGATTTGCATAAGAGGGAAGCTGCTATAAAAGTGAGGTGTCTTGCACAGGACCCCGGGTCTCGTCTTGTCAACATGGGAGCATTGATCCGGATCGGCAGAAGCCCGGCTCCACCCCCTCCCCCATCTAACTCACCTGGCCAGTGAAGTTAAGGGGAGCAACTAATTGGTAACAACAAAACGGAGTGTGTGTGTGTGTGTGTGTGTGTGTGTGAGTGTAAGTGTAATATATTATATACATATAATACAGTGTTAATGAATACATGTATCACTAATAAATGTGGCGTTTTGTCTTATTCCCCCTGAAAAGATCCTGTGCAGGACTTTAAGTACAACAGCACCCCCTAGAGGGGACAGACCCCTGCCCCATTCCCCGCCCCCCTGAGCCAGCCAGTCCCCGCCCTGGGGCCGATGGGAGCCGGCGCCCCCCAGAGGGGACAGGCCCCTGCCCCATTCCCCGCCCCCCTGAGCGAGCCAGTCCCTGCCCTGGGGCCGATGGGAGCCGGCGCCCCCCAGAGGGGACAGACCCCTGCCCCATTCCCCGCCCCCCTGAGCCAGCCAGTCCCTGCCCTGGGGCTGATGGGAGCCGGCGCCCCCCAGAGGGGACAGACCCCTGCCCCATTCCCCGCCCCCCTGAGCCAGCCAGTCCCTGCCCTGGGGCTGATGGGAGCCGGCGCCCCCCAGAGGGGACAGGCCCCTGCCCCATTCCCCGCCCCCCTGAGCGAGCCAGTCCCTGCCCTGGGGCCGATGGGAGCCGGCGCCCCCCAGAGGGGACAGGCCCCTGCCCCACTCCCCACCCCCTGAGCCAGCCAGTCCCTGCCCTGGGGCCGGGTGGGAGCCGGCGCCCCCCAGAGGGGACAGGCCTCAGACCCCGTTCCCAGCCCCCCTGAGCCAGCCAGTCCCTGCCCTGGGGCCGATGGGAGCCGGCGCCCCCCAGAGGGGACAGGCCTCAGACCCCATTCCCTGCCCCCTGAAGGCCCCAGGCCCCACTCACGGGTTGGTGCTGCTCAGGATGAAGAAGGCGCTGCCGGCCGGGATGGGCAGGACTTTCTCTGCCGGCGCCTCCTCCAGCTTGTCCAGGTGGGACTCGGCCAGGCTCTCCTGGTCGCCCCCCTCGGTCTCCTCCCCTGCGGGGCAGACGGGCAGCGGGTGTGGGGACCGGGCCAGGCCCCGCTGGGCTCAGCCAGCCCCTCCCCGAGCAGAGAACCCAGGAGTCCTGGCTCCCAGCTTCCCGCTCTCACCACCAGACCCACTCCCCTCTCAGAGCCGGGGAGAGAACCCAGGAGTCCGGGCTCCCAGCCCCCCTGCTCTAACCACCAGCCCCCACTCCCCTCCCAGAGCCGGGAGAGAACCCAGGAGTCCGGGTTCCTATTCATCATGATAGGATCTAAAAATACAGTAGGGTCAAGACCAGCAGCCACGGATCAAAGGTCCCAGCGCCCGAGGGGAGAGCGACCCCCTGCCCTGCCCCACACCCTACCCCACGGTGCCCCCAAGCCCCCCACCCTACCCCACAGCGCCCCCTGCCCTGCCCCCTGCCCTGCCCCACGGCGCCCCCAGCTGGGAAGTCAGACCCGCCCTTCCTACCTCCTTCTTCGCTCCCTTCGTCGTCGTCCTCCTCCTCCTCTTCCTCCTCGCACGGCACCTGGGCAGAGGGCAGTAGGAGCTCAGGTCTGTGTGTGTCCCTGCCCCCCCTGCTGGAGGGGCTGAGCCCTGCGCTGTGGTGGGGTAGCCAGACCCCCGCCAGGGGATTACAGCTCCCCTGCCCCTGGCGTGAACCCCAGCGTCCAGGCCAAACCCCATTGTGACGGAGAGGGAATTGTTCAGAAAGTTTTGGATGAGTATTGTGCGTGTGCCTCAGTTTCCCTGGCATGCTGCCTGGTTAACCGGCGGGGGGGGACGGGACGACAGGGTGCTTGCTCTTTGCAGAGACCCAGGCATGACCCACTCCTGGCTGTCTGAGGCCCGGCCCCCCATGCCGAAAACGGCTGTTCACCCCCTGGTACCAAACGACCCCGGGGGCCGACCACGCGCCGGGGGCAGGACCAAGTGGGGGGGTGTCTGAATGCGCTGCGCTGGGCGTGCCTCAGTTTCCCCCATGTGCTGCGTGTTCAACGAGGTGGGGAGAGAGGGGGTGTGACCCCGGGTCCCCGCCTGGCACCCGGGACTCCGGACTATGGCCAGTGGGGAGCCAGAGGGCGGAAGAGAGGGGGCCCCAACTGAGGACAGAGAAGGGGCTGCGAGGAGGGGAAACGGGGGGGGGGGGGGCACTTCTTACCATCACGCTGCCGTCCTGGGTGCCGCTGCCCTGGCCTTCGTCCGCCGCCTTCCCCCTGCGGGGAACAGGGGGGCTCGGAGCAGAGATGGGGAGAGAACCCAGGCATCCGGGCGCTCAGCCCACCACCGCCCCCAACCACTAGACCCCACTCCCCTGCCAGAGCTGGAGGAGAACCCAAGCATCCAGGCTCCCAGCCCCCCTGCTCTAACCACTAGACCCCACTCCCCTGCCAGAGCTGGAGGAGAACCCAAGCATCCAGGCTCCCAGCCCCCCTGCTCTAACCACTAGACCCCACTCTCCTCCCAGATGTGGGGAGAGAACCCAGGAGTCCTGGCTCCCAGCCATCCCCGCCCCGCATCAGCCTCCACTCCCCTCCCCTCCCAGAGTCAGGGAGAGAACCCAGGCGTCCGGGCACCTCACTTTTTGCTCTCCTCCTCCTTGGACGAGTTGATGTTGTCCCCATCGGCCAGATTGTCCACCGCAATGGCCAGGAAGACGTTCAGCAGGATATCTGGGGGGGGGCTCAGGAAATGGGGGTGCAGGGGGAACCCCTGTCCCAGCCCCCCTCAAATCCACTCACCCCCGCACATGCTACTGCCTGACTCCCTCCTGCCACCAGCTCCTGATCCACCCCCCAGCCCGGGATCTGCCCCCACTACTCGCCAGCTGGCTGTCAACTCCCCCGGCCCCCTCCCCGGCCTCTGTAGCCCCCACCAGCCCCCTGTAGCCCCCCGGGTACAGTTGCCGCAGATGAAGAGGATGATGAAGTAAACGCAGACCAGCATGCCGGGGAAGTAGGGCCCCCCGTAGGCCATGATGCCGTCGTACATCACCGCGTTCCAGTCCTCGCCCGTCAGGATCTGGGGGGCCAGGCAGCCGTCAGTGGGGGCAGGGGGCTGCCATGTCCCCCTGGAGGGAGCAGGGGGTCCCGGGGGAGTGGCCCTGGGGGGCAGGGGGGTACCTGGAAGACGGTGAGCAGGGCTTGCGGGAAGATATTGAAGGTGGGGGTCCCAGGGGGGCTGGGGGGAGGGGGCTGGGCAGTCCCGGGGGGGGGGGGTACCTGGAAGATGGTGAGCAGGGCCTGCGGGAAGGTGTCGAAGGTGGGGGTCCCAGGGGGGTCCCAGGGGGCGCGGGGGGGCCGCAGGGGGTACCTGGAAGACGGTGAGCAGGGCCTGCGGGAAGGTTTCGAAGGTGGGGGTCCCAGGGGGGGTCCCAGGGGGCGCGGGGGGGCCGCAGGGGGTACCTGGAAGACGGTGAGCAGGGCCTGCGGGAAGGTGTCGAAGGTGGGGGCTCCCAGGGGGGGTCCCAGGGGGCGCGGGGGGGCCCCAGGCGGTACCTGGAAGACGGTGAGCAGGGCCTGCGGGAAGGTGTCGAAGGTGGGGGTCCCAGGGGGGGTCCCAGGGGGGCCGCAGGGGGTACCTGGAAGACGGTGAGCAGGGCCTGCGGGAAGGTGTCGAAGGTGGGGGTTCCAGGGGAGGTCCCAGGGGGCGCGGGGGGGGCCGCAGGGGGTACCTGGAAGACGGTGAGCAGGGCCTGCGGGAAGGTGTCGAAGGTGGGGGTTCCAGGGGGGGTCCCAGGGGGCGCGGGGGGGGCCGCAGGGGGTACCTGGAAGACGGTGAGCAGGGCCTGCGGGAAGGTGTCGAAGGTGGGGGTTCCAGGGGGGGTCCCAGAGGGTGCGGGGGGGCCGCAGGGGGTACCTGGAAGACGGTGAGCAGGGCCTGCGGGAAGGTGTCGAAGGTGCTGCGTTTGGTCTGGGTCTCGTCGAAGTTGAACTTGCCCCCGAAGAGCTGCATCCCCAGCAGGGAGAAGATGATGATGAAGAGGAAGAGCAGGAGGAGCAGGGATGCGATGGATTTCATGGAGTTGAGCAGCGAGGCCACCAGGTTACTCAGTGACGCCCAGTGCCTGGGGGGGAGACGGCGCGACCCACGGCCGGTTAGGGGGCCCAGCCCGTGGCCAGCCCGGCCCCACGCCCAGCGCCCAACATCCAGCCCCGCGCCCGGCCCCACGCCCAGCGTCCGACACCCGGCTCCACGCCCAGCGTCCGACACCCGGGCCCACGCCCGGCCCCACGCCCAGCGCCCCACGCCCGGCCCCATGCCCGGCGCCCGACGCCCGGCCCCACGCCCGGCGCCCGACACCCGGCCCCACGCCCGGCCCCACGCCCAGCGCCCGACACCCAGCCCCACGCCCAGCGTCCGACACCCAGCCCCACGCCCAGCACCCGACACCCGGCCCCACGCCCGGCCCCACGCACAGCGCCCGTGTGACGGAGCAGGGAGCAGGGCAGATTTGACCTGGGAATGTTGCAGGGGGGTTGCAGTGGGGATGTGGGACTTCCCTTGAAGGAAGCTACCTGAGCTGTAACCTGAGCCAGGAACGGGGGTGGGGAGAATTAACACCTTCTGCCCGGGAGACTGAACAAAGGAGAGGTGCAGTGGGAGGAGTTTTGAGTTTAGTTTCGGTTGGGGCTGGGTGGTGCAACGCAGGGAACCCCAAGCTGGGGTCTAAGCTCCCTGAACCTCCCAGAGGGACCTAATTGAGGGGGTCTGGTCGTACCTACACGCTGTGCTTGATACTGTGTTCCTGTCCTTAAATAAACCTTCTGCTTTACTGGCTGGTTGAGAGTCGCAGTGAATCTCGGAGAGGGGTGCAGGGCCCTAACTCCCCCACACTCCGCAACAACTGGTGGCAAAGGTGGGATCTACTGCACCCCGTGGACGGCGCTTCCTGCAGTAAGTGACTGGGGAGCAGTAAAACGAAGGGGGATGGACGGGGACCAGGCGTGCTGAAGAGTGAGAGAGAGATGGTTATTACCCCTGGGAGTGTGTGACCAGCGAGAAGGACTTTTGCAGTAACAGGGTCCCCCGGGGGGATCGCAGCGAGTGGTCCCAGGGGCGGAGGAGTCTGCAGCTCGACCCTGGCAGAGAGGTGGTGACCTCGAGAAGGGCTGGCACACTAGGGGTCCCCCTGGGAACTGTGGGGAGCTGTGAGCACACAGGCCGGTGAGTGGCCAGCAGGAAGATGTATGCCAAGCGGCTTAAGAGCGACCTGGTGGAGCTGTGCAAGCAGAGGGGGCTGTGCATTGGGAGGCTCACCAAAGAACAGCTCATTGCCCGGCTGGAGGCGGAAGATCGCGCGAATGAACTGATCCCTGTGTCTCAGGGAAGCAGCCTGGCAAATGCAGCGCAGGCACCAGTGTCTGTCCCAGCGGGGAGTGGTCAGCCGGCTGCTGAGGGCTTCCCGAGACCCCTCCTTCCTATGCCTAAGGGAAGGGTGGGGAGGAGCCCAGCAAATACCGAAGGCGCCGTGACCCCCCCGGCCAGCAGGGGATCCTCCCGGCGAAGCTCGCCGGCCAGCAGAGGATCCTCCCGGCGACGTTCGGCATCCGGGGAGCGGAATTGGCTGGAATGGGAGAAAGAGCTAAAACTGAGAGAGCTGGAGGATCGTGAACAACAGAGACAGCATGAAGAGAGACAGCATCAGCGTGAAGAGAGACAGCGTCAGCAGGAACGGGAGGAGAATGAGAGACAGAGACAGGAGAATGAGAGACAGCGTCAGCATGACCTGGAACTGGCGAGACTGAGGGGCAGCGAACCCCCGGCTGCGGTGAGTGAGGGGGGACCCAGGACTGCACGGAGCTTTGATAAGTGCATCCTGGCCCCACGCAAGGAGGGGGAGGACATGGATGACTTCCTGGAGGCCTTTGAGACGGCCTGCGAGCTGCACCGGGTTGATCCCGCGGACAGACTCCGGGTCCTTACCCCCTTACTGGACCCCAAAGCCGTGGCATTGTACCGCCAACTGGGAGAGGCAGAGAAAGGGGACTACGAACTATTCAAAAAGGCCCTGCTACGAGAGTTTGGGCTGACTCCTGAGATGTACTGGGAAAGGTTCCGGAGTCAGGATAAAACCCCTGAGATCTCATATCTGTAACTAGCCGCCCGCATGGAAAGATACGCCAGCAAGTGGGCTGGTGGGGCCCAGGCGAAGGAGGACCTGATTAAACTGCTGGTACTGGAGCAACTGTATGAGCGGTGCCCATCCGACCTGAGGCTGTGGTTGGTGGACAGAAAGCCAGAGAACCCGCGACACGCAGGGCAGCTGGCTGATGAGTTTGTAAAGAGCCGGTCAGGGGGTGGCAGGGAGGAGCCCCAAAGGAACAGGCCCGCTGCGATGCAGAGAGAGAGTCACCCTGGGGCCTCCCAAAGGGGGAATATGGGGAATCCCCTCCCACGGGGAATGCCCAGCGTCAGGGACAACCGACCGGCTCGAGGGGACCCACGGGACATGAGCTGCTATTACTGCGGCCGAAGAGGCCACGTTCGGGCCCAGTGCCCCAAGCTCAAGGACAGACTGAGCAGACCGAACCCGCACCGGGTTAACTTGGTAGAGGCCCAGACGGACGAGGGACAGGCTTCTCACGCAAGAGGGGCTGGCAGCTTATCAACTGCTCAAGAGAGAGAAGGGCCCCAGGCCAGCTTCTCTAGGGGGCCAGATGCTCCGGATTCAAAGTTCTCCGTTTACAGGGTTGGCGCGGGGCTGTCCCTGCGGAGCGAGTGCCTTGTTCCCCTCGAGGTGGATGGGAAGAAAGTTTATGGATACTGGGACACGGGCGCAGAGGTGACACTGGCCCGGCCCGAGGTGGTGGCCCCAGATCGGGTGGTGCCCAACACCTTCCTGACCCTGACCGGGGTGGGCGGGACCCCATTCAAGGTTCCCGTAGCGAGGGTACACCTGAAATGGGGGGCCAAGGAGGGCCCCAAGGACGTGGGAGTGCACCACCATTTGCCCACTGAGGTGTTGATGGGGGGGGACCTAGAGGACTGGCCAAGCAGCCCCCAGACCGCCTTAGTCGTGACCCGTAGCCAGAGCCGGCGAGGGGCACTACGCCCTGACCTTGGGAAGGATGTCCAACCGGAGGCACCGAACCCTTCCCGGGTGGGGAGGGAACACCCAAGGACAGGCCTCGGGGTGGCTGGGGCTTCCGACCCAGCCGACGAGAGGGAGCAGGTCCCCATCCCTTCCCCAGCCGCCGAGTTCCAGGCCGAGTTGCAGAAGGACCCCTCCCTGCGGAAGCTAAGGGGCCTGGCTGACCTCAGTGTGGTACAGACCATGAGGAGAGGATGCAAGGAGAGGTTCCTGTGGGAGAAGGGGTTCCTGTACCGAGAGTGGGCTCCCCCGGGGGAAGTGGAGTCGTGGGGGATCAGGAGGCAGCTGGTGGTTCCCCAGAAGTTTCGCCACAAGCTACTGTACCTGGCCCATGACATCCCTCTCGCAGGGCACCAGGGGATCCGGCGCACCAGGCAGAGGCTGCTACAGAACTTCTACTGGCCCGGGGTCTTCACCAACGTCCGGCAGTACTGCCGATCCTGTGACCCCTGCCAGAGGGTGGGGAAGGCCCGGGACAAGGGGAAAGCAGCATTGAGACCTTTGCCCATCATAGAGGAGCCTTTCCAGAAGGTGGCCATGGACATAGTGGGACCTCTCAGCAAGACGACCCGGTCTGGGAAGAAATACATCCTGGTGGTGGTAGATTTCGCCACCCGCTACCCCGAGGCAGTGCCCTTATCGTCCATCGAAGCAGACACTGTGGCGGATGCGCTGCTGACCATTTTCAGCCGAGTGGGGTTCCCCAAGGAAGTCTTGACGGACCAAGGGTCCAACTTCATGTCGGCCCTACTCCGGTGCTTGTGGGAGAGATGTGGGGTCCGGCACAACTGGGCCTCAGCATATCACCCCCAATCCAACGGGCTGGTGGAGAGGTTCAATGGGATGCTAAAAATGATGCTGAAAACATTTATGAATCAGCACCCGCAGGACTGGGACAAGTACTTACCTCACCTGCTGTTTGCGTACAGGGAGGTACCCCAGGAGTCTACCGGGTTTTCGCCTTTCGAACTGCTATATGGAAGGTGGGTAAGGGGGCCCCTGGACCTGATGAGAGACGAATGGGAAGGGAAGGCCACTCCCGAGGGAGAGTCGGTGGTGGAGTATGTCCTGACCTTCCGGGAACGACTTGCCGAGCTCATGGGCCTGGCCAGGGAGAATCTGGCCAGAGCCCAGAGGAAGCAGAAGGTCTGGTATGACCGCACAGCACGGGCCCGCGCCTTCGCCACTGGGGATCAGGTGATGGTCCTCATCCCCGTGAGGAAAAACAAACTCCAGGCCGCCTGGGAAGGGCCCTTCAAGGTTGTCAAGCAACTAAACGAGGTAAACTATGTGGTGGAGCTGTCGAACCAGGCACACCACCACCGGGTGTACCATGTGAATATGATGAAGCCATATTATGACAGGGGGAATATGGTGTTGGCCGTGTGCGGACATTGGGAGGGGCAGGGAGATGACCCTTTAGTAGATCTATTCCCTGGGACAAGAGTTGGCTTCCCCCTGGAAGCAATTCCCCTCTCTGATCGGCTAACCCCTGCCCAGCGAGCTGAGATCGGAGGGGTGCTGCATCTGTACCAACAGCTGTTTTCCAACCAGCCTGGACGCACTAATCTGACTGTCCACCGGGTGCAGACAGGATCGCACCCGCCTATAAAATGCTCCCCCTTCCGAGCCACAGGGAAAACTGCTCAGGACCTGGAAAGAGAGGTCAATGACATGCTGGCTTTGGGGGTGATCCAGCCGTCTTCCAGCCCTTGGGCCTCGCCGGTTGTGCTGGTCCCCAAAAAGGACGGGTCGATCCGGTTCTGTGTGGACTATCGGAAGCTCAATGCCATCACTGTAGCCGATGCCTACCCCATGCCCAGGCCGGACGAGCTCCTAGACAAGCTGGGAGGTGCTCGGTACCTTACCACCATGGATCTTACAAAGGGCTATTGGCAAGTGCCGCTGGATGCAGATGCCAGGCTGAAATCGGCCTTTGTCACCCCTCTGGGGCTCTGAGTTCCTGACCCTGCCCTTCGGCCTCAAGGGAGCGCCGGCCACCTTCCAGCGCCTGGTGGATCAGCTACTGAGGGGGATGGAGAGTTTTGCCGTGGCGTATATCGATGACATCTGTGTCTTTAGCCAGACCTGGGAGGACCACATATCCCAGGTTAGACAAGTGCTGGACCGACTCCAGAAGGCTGGGCTGACCGTAAAACCGGAGAAGTGCAAGGTGGGGATGGCTGAGGTATCCTACCTAGGCCACCGGGTGGGAAGCGGCTGCCTAAAGCCGGAACCAGCCAAAGTGGAGGTGATCAGAGACTGGCCCGCTCCTCAAACCAAAAAGCAGGTCCAAGCCTTTATTGGGATGGCAGGATACTATCGGAGGTTCGTGCCCCACTTTAGCGCCATAGCCGCCCCCATCACTGAGCTGTGCAAGAAGGGGAAGCCAGACAAAGTGGTCTGGACCGAGGAGTGCCAGGAGGCTCTCCGGACGCTGAAGGAGGCTCTGGTCAGTGGCCCAGTTCTGGCAAACCCAGACTTTGACAAGCCCTTTATGGTGTTCACCGACGCCTCAGACACAGGACTGGGGGCGGTGTTAATGCAGGAGGACGAAAAGGGGGAGAGACACCCCATCGTGTACCTGAGCAAGAAGTTGCTACCCCGGGAGCAGAACTACGCGGCCATCGAGAAGGAATGCCTGGCCATGGTGTGGGCCCTCAAAAAACTAGAGCCATATCTCTTTGGGCGTCACTTCACCGTGCACACCGACCACTCTCCCCTGACCTGGCTGCACCAGATGAAAGGAGCCAACGCCAAGCTCCTGAGGTGGAGCCTGCTCCTGCAGGATTATGACATGGACGTGGTCCATGTGAAGGGACCTGACAACCTGATAGCGGACGCGTTGTCCCGGAGAGGGAGCCCTGAACTTCCCCAGGTCACTGGTCAGAGTGACCCCGCTCAGTTCAGTCTCGAAGGGGGGAGAGATGTGACGGAGCAGGGAGCAGGGCAGATTTGACCAGGGAATGTTGCAGGGGGGTTGCAGTGGGGATGTGGGACTTCCCTTGAAGGAAGCTACCTGAGCTGTAACCTGAGCCAGGAACGGGGGTGGGGAGAATTAACACCTTCTGCCCGGGAGACTGAACAAAGGAGAGGAGCAGCGGGAGGGGCTGGGAGTTTAGTTTTCGGTTGGGGCTGGGTGGTGCAACGCAGGGAACCCCAAGCTGGGGTCTAAGCTCCCTGAACCTCCCAGAGGGACCTAATTGAGGGGGTCTGGTCGTACCTACACGCTCTGCTTGAGACTGTGTTCCTGTCCTTAAATAAACCTTCTGCTTTACTGGCTGGTTGAGAGTTGCAGTGAATCTCGGGAAGAGGGGTGCAGGGCCCTGACTCCCCCACACTCCGCAACAGCCCGACACCCGGCCCCACGCCCGGTCCCACGCCCAGCGCCCGACACCCAGTCCCAGGCCGGCCCCACGCCCAGCGCCCGACACCCAGCCCCACACCCAGCCCCACGCCCGGCGCCCGACACCCGGCCCCATGCCCAGCGCCCGACACCCGGCCCCACGCCCAGCGCCCGGCCCCACACCCAGCGCCCGACACCCAGCCCCACGCCCAGCGTCCGACACCCAGCCCCACGCCCAGCACCCGACACCCGGCCCCACGCCCGGCCCCACGCACAGTGCCCGACACCCAGCCCCACGCCCGGTCCCACGCCCAGCGCCCGACACCCAGCCCCACGCCCGGCCCCAAGCCCAGAGCCCGCCCCCCAGCCTCACGCCCAGCCCTGATGCCCAGTCCCACGCTCAGCGCCCGACACCCAGCCCCACGCCCGGCCCCACGCCCAGCGCCCGACACCCAGCCCCACGCCCGGCCCCGATGCCCGGTTCCCCCCACGGACCTGGTGACTTTGAAGATGCGCAGCAAGCGGACGCAGCGGAGCACGGAGATGCCGAGCGGCTCCATGACCTGCAGCTCCACCAGGCCCGTCTCCAGGATGCCCCCGCACACCACGAAGCAGTCGAAGCGGTTGAAGAAGCTGACGAAATAGGCCTGCAGGCCCAGGCTGTACAACTTCAGGAGCATCTCCAGCGTGAAGAGCGAGAGCAGCACCTTGTTGGCGTAGGCTGGGGGGCGAGAGGGGGGGTCACTCGGGGGGCAGACGCCCGGGGGAGGAGGGGCTGGCTCGGGGTGGGTCAGCGCCTCGAACCGGGATTGCCGGGTTAGCACGGTCAAGGCCAGGATTAGGGTAATCTGGGGGGTCTCCGAGCGAGGCCGGGCATGTTCTCTAGGACCGGGGCTAGTCGACACAAATGGGGGCAGATGGAAGATCCCCGAGGCCTGGCGGGGTGCCAGAGCAGGGGGCAGATCGGGGGTGGAATTAGGATCGGCTGGCGGGGACGTGGGGGGAGATGGAAGATCCCCGAGGCCAGGCGGGGTGTCGGACAGGGGTGTGACGTTATTGACATAAACTGGGACCATATAGATCATTGTTGCAACCAAGGTCTTGTATTGGGACCAAATCTTGTATAAAGGGGGTCAAATGGGGTGTCTAGGACAAGGTTATGGTTTACTGGTTATGATTATGCTGTCTATATGTGTGTATCAGTTTTGTAGTTGAAGTTATGAATATTGGCTCTATACTGTCTGTATGGCAAACTTATGCTATGCTGCTGGGTGACATCCCAGACAAGCTGAGATTAGCTCTGCCTAGCCTGCTTGATGGCCCATTAAGGACCATCAGCTATACAATGGACCCATTGAGAGAAGGCAGATACGCCTTGTAACTCAGCAAAGTATGCAGGGACTGGCCCATGTGACTCCAGACTCCATTTTGCTGTAATTTTCCACAGTAAGAACAAAGAGGTGATCTTACACCTGGGAAAGACTATATAAGGCTGATGCCTCATCTCCATCTGGTCTTCAATCCTGCTTCATACCTCTGGAGGAACTTTGCTACAAGCTGAAGCTTTGAACAAAGGACTGAGGACCCATCCCAGCGGGGGATGTATTCCAGAGACTTGATTTGAACCTGCAGTTTATTCCATCGCTGCTGCAAGCCTGAACCAAGAACTTTGCCATTACTGTATGTAATTGATTCCATTTAACCAATTCTAACTCTCATCTCTATCTTTTTCCTTTTATGAATAAACCTTTAGATTTTAGATTCTAAAGGATTGGCAGCAGCGTGATTTGTGGGTAAGATCTGATTTGTACATTGACCTGGGTCTGGGGCTTGGTCCTTTGGGATCAGGAGAACCTTTTTCTTTTACTGGGGTATTGGTTTTTATAACCATTTGTCCCCATAACGAGTGGCACTGGTGGTGATACTGGGAAACTGGAGTGTCTAAGGAGATTGCTTGTGAGACTTGCGGTTAGCCAGTGGGATGAGACCGAAGTCCTCCTAGTCTGGCTGGTTTGGTGCCATAGAGGTGGAAAAACCCCAGCCTTGGGCTGTAACTGCCCTATTTGAGCAATTTGTCCTGAGTTGGCACTCTCAGTTGGGTTCCGCCAGAACCGCATTGTCACAGGGGGGCAGATCGGGGCTGGGATTACGATCGGCTGGCGGGGACATGGGGGGAGATGGAAGATCCCCGAGGCCTGGCGGGGTGCCGGACGGGGGGCAGATCGGGGCTGGGATTAGGATTGGCTGGCAGGGACATGGGGGCAGATGGAAGATCCCCGAGGCCTGGCGGACTGCCGGACTGGGGGGCAGATCGGGGCTGGGATTAGGATCGGCTGGCGGGGACATGGGGGGAGATGGAAGATCCCCGAGGCCTGGTTTTGTCCGGGATCCGGCCCCACTGGCACGGGGTTTTCCGGTCGTGACGGGGAGCTGGGCTGGGTCACTGCAGACCCCAGGCGGGCAACTGGGCTGGGAATCACAGATGGGGATTGGGATTGAGGATACGAGAGGTCGGGTTAGTGTGGGATCGGGACCGGGACGGGTGGGGGGGACGGAGTGGGGCGGATTGACCTGGGGATGTCGAAGGGGAGTTTTGCTGAGACTGTCTGCATTGGGGGGGGGATCTCGGGGTGACTTCGGTGGCTCACCCACAGTCCAACGGGCTGGTGGCGAGGTTCAACGGGACGCTACAGAGGATGCTGAAAACCTTTACGGACCAGCACCCGCAGGACTGGGACACATACTTACCCCTCCTGCTGTTCGCGTACCGGGAAGTGCCCCCGGGTCAGCCGGGTTTTCACTCGCGCTCAACTTACGTTCAGGTATCGTCCCTCAAGTGAAGTCACCCCAAGATCCCAGCCCCTCTGCAGACAGTCCCGGTAAACTCCCCTGCGACATCCCCAGGTCAATCCGCCCCCTCCCTGCTCCGGCACACAGCTATGAACCTCTGCAGCTAGAATAAACTCCTGCCCAGAGCCGGGAGAGAACCCAGGAGTCCTGGCTCCCAATCCCCCCCCGCTCTAACCCAGTGTGACGAGCAGGGAGTGGGGCGGACTGACCTGGGAATGTTGCAGGGGGGTTGCATTGGGGATGAGAAGGAATTTACCTGAGCCAGGAGGGGGGTTGGGAGAAGTGACACCTGGACAGAGGAGAGGAGGAGCAGAGGGGAGGGGGGAGAGAGCTGCTGGAGGGGTTTGGGTAGTTTCAGTTTGGGCTGGATAGTGCAACGCAGGGAACCCCAAGCTGGGGTCTAAGCTCCCTGAACCCCCCAGAAGGACTTGATTGAGGGGTTCTGGTTGTACCTACACGCTCGGCTTGGGACTGTGGTCCTGTCATCTAATAAATCTTCTGTGTTACTGGCTGGCTGAGAGTCCCGGGGAATTGCAGGAAGAGGGGTGCAGGGCCCTGACTCCCCCACACTCCATGACACCCACCAGCCCCCACTCCCCTCCCAGAGCTGGGGAGAGAACCCAGGAGTCCTGGCTCCCAGCCCCCCTACTCTAACCCACCAGCCCCCACTCCCCTCCCAGAGCCGGGAGAGAACCCAGGAGTCCTGGCTCCCAGCCCCCCCTGCTCTATCCACCAGCCCCCCTTCCCCTCCCAGAGCCGGGGAGAGAACCCAGGAGTCCTGGCTCCCAGCCCCCCCTGCTCTAACCCACCAGCCCCCCTTCCCCTCCCAGAGCCGGGCAGGGACCCCGGCGTGCGGGGCTCACCCTGGATCTGGGTCAGCCAGTCGGGCTGGTTGTAGTGCTCGGAGGCGATGGTCAGCGTGTTGAGGAAGACGAGGATCAGGACCATCCAGTAGAAGGAGACGGATTTCACGGCCAGGCGGCACCGCTTCCGCAGCTGCCGGTTCACGCGCCGGCACCGGCGGCTGGGGGGCAAAGCAGGGGGATGGGTCAGGGGGGCTGAGCCCCACAGAGACCCCTCCCCCCACGGCTGGGACAGAGCCCCCCAAGGGGGTCAGTCAGGCTGGGCCCCATAGAGACCCCTCCCCCCACGGCTGGGACAGAGCCCCCCCAGGGGGTCAGTCAGGCTGGGCCCCATAGAGACCCCCCGCGGGTCGAGCCCCACAGAGACCCCTCCCCCCACGGCTGGGACAGAGCCCCCCCAGGGGGTCAGTCAGGCTGGGCCCCATAGAGACCCCTCCCCCCACAGCTGGGACAGAGCCCCCCCAGGGGGTCAGTCAGGCTGGGCCCCATACAGACCCCCCCCGAAGGGCGGAGACGCCCCCTCCTTCGCTCCCACTCACCAGAATTTCGTCTTCGAGATTTTGCCTCTGGAGAAAGAGAAGAGAAAAGAAACAAAACGACAAATCAAACGCAGCCACTTCTGGGGTGGGACCTGGGGCCTGTTTATACCCCCAGCCCCTGGAGCACGGGCCCCTCCGCGCACTCACAGGTACACGGCGCAGCAGGTGGCATGATGTTCCTCTTCACCCACGTTCTCGGTGTTGACGGAAGTCGTTTCACTCGCGGGGAGACTGGCTGGGGGAGAGATGTACGGGTGAGTTCCCCCATCAGTGCCCCCACGGCTGGCTGGGTGTCTCTGGTTTGACCTGGGGGGGGGCTGAGATCAGAATCCAGCCCTGCCCACATTGCAATCAGGAGTGACTCCAGATTGACCCCATGGGAGCTGAGATCAGACTCTGGCCCTGGCCCCAATGCAATTAGGAGTGACTCTGGATTGACCCCATGGGAGCTGAGATCAGAATCTGGCCCTGACTCCACTGCAATCAGGAATGACTCCGGATTGACCCCACAGGAGCTGAGATCAGACTCTGGCCCTGGCTCCACTGCAATTAGGAGTGACTCTGGATTGACCCCATGGGAGCTGAGATCAGAATCTGGCCCTGGCCCCACTGCAATCAGGAGTGACTCCGGATTGACCCTGCGCAACCTGAGATCAGACTCTGGCCCTGGCCCCACTGCAATCAGGAGTGACTCCGGATTGACCCCACGGGAGCTGAGATCAGACTCTGGCCCTGACCCCACTGCAATCAGGAGTGACTCCGGATTGACCCCAAGGGAGCTGAGATCAGCCTCTGGCCCTGGCTCCATTGCAGTCGGGTGACTCTGGATTGACCCCAGGGCGGGGAGCTGGGAACAGAATATTAATGGGCAGCGGGAGACATGAGTCCCCCCCCCGAGCGATGACACACGGGCGCAGACAGACAGACAGACAGACAGAGATGGAGGCGCCGGTTACTGTGGGTGTCGGTGGAATGGCTGGAGTGACGGAGCCATCGGAGTCGGCCTTTCTTCTTCTCCGTCAGGTCTTCCACGGTCACCCCTTCGCCAGGGAGCAACGGACGGACGGACGGACGGGATGGAGGGACGGACGGACAGGAGGATGTGCGGGGGTGGGGAATGAGAGACAAGACACACAGATGTGAGTGTTGTGACAAAGGGAGGTGACCCCACCCCAGGGCATCATGGGTTGTGACAGGACCCAGGGACTGATCCACCCCCCACCTGTTACAGCTCCCCACGCTATACAAGAGGGGCCCCAGCAGTTAGAGCAGGGGGGGCTGGGAGCCAGGACTCCTGGGTTCTCTCTGGCCCTGAGAGGGGGGTGTACAATTGACCGCAGTGTCCCTGATCCAGAGAGGCTAACGAGGGAGGCCCCGGGGAGTTAATGAACTCTGCGTGGCTGGGGGCGGGGGGCGACTGGAGGCAGGGACACACCCCTGCTACCCCTGGGGGAGGACACACAACTCTGCAGTGTCCCCAGCCCCCGCCCTGCTCTGCTGAGAGAAACCAGACTCTGCTCTGCCCCCGCCATCTCTTCCCCGCCGGCCCCACCCCCACTGCCAGGATCTCCCCCCAGATGGCAATTGACTCGGGTGCCACTAATCTCCCAGCCTGGAAATCTCATTTCTCTGCCCGCTAATCCCCTGGCCACAGCTGGCTACAGCTAACCCCCCCTCGCCTGGGCGCAGAATCGCTGGCCCAGATACCCAGGGCTGGGCTAGCGGGGGCTGCGGGTCAGGAGTGAGGGGCACTGGCGGGGGGGGGGGCAGGGCTGGCCTAGCAGGGGCTGCGGGTCGGGAGTGAGGGGCACCGGCAGAGCTGGGGGGGGTAGGGCTGGGCTAGCAGGGGCTGCGGGTCAGGAGTGAGGGACGCCGGCGGGACTGGGTGGGGCAGGGCCGGCCTAGCGGGGGCTGCGGGTCGGGAGTGAGGGGCACTGGCAGAGCTGGGGGGGGCAGGGCTGGGCTAGCAGGGGCTGCGGTTCGGGAGTGAGGGGCACCACGGGCTGGGGGTCCCTTACGGGCGTGCTTGTCCTCGGGGTCCCCCTCCTCGTCGTCGGGGTCGATGTCCTCGGCCTGCGTGATCCAGTCCAAGTAGCCCCTGAGATCTTCCTCCATCTGCTGCTTCTCCCGCAGCTTCTGGAAGTCGCCCCGGGCTTTGGCCTTCTCCCGCTCCTTGGAGAACTCCCTGTGGGCAGCAAGGGGTTAACCCCCGGCACATGCAGCAACATGCTAAGCACACGCACATGCTGTGCGCACATGGGATCCAGCTGCACGTGCTTTGAGATGCACCTCACCTGCGTGATCCAGCCACACGCCTCAACATGCTAATGACACGCACGATCTGGCTGCATGGCCTGTCACATGCGTATGATCCGCCCACACAACTGACATGCCAATGGCACACACAATCCAGCCGCGCACCCTCCAACACACTTAGAACACGCTCCCCCTCTGCACACGTCCTGAGCCGCTTATCACATGATTCCCCTCTGTACACACCTGTGACGAAGTGGGACTGTTCTTAATGTTTCCTCTGAATACTGTGTGGGTGCCTCAGTTTCCCCCATGATCTCTAGGTGGGGGATCGGGGGGGTGATTGGTGCAGAGCCCGAGAGGGCCAGTGCGATGGTGTCTGCACAGAGAATGGCCGACGCCCTGTCTCCTGGGCCCCCCGGCAAGGGGATGCGAAAGGTCTTGGCGAACAAAGGGATCAGGAGGGGACAAAGGCCAGAGGAGGGGTCGGGGGGGCTGGAGCGTTTCAGTTTGGAGCTGACTGGGGAAGGGGAGGGAGCCCCAGGGCTGGGGTCTAAGCTCCCTGCCCCCCAAGATGGACCCAGCTGGGGTCCTGGTCTCTGTCCCTACAAGCTCTGGTTTAGCCTGTTCCTGTCATCTAATAAACCTCTGTGTCCCCGGTGGGCTGAGAGTCACAACTGACTGCGGAGTTGGGGGGCAGGACCCCCTGGCCTTCCCAGGCCCCCACCCGGGCGACTCGCTGTGGGGGCGCCCGGGGGGGCAGGGGAGGCCAAAGGCTCCGGGGTCAGACCCAGGAGGTGAAGCCGTGGGAGCTGCTCGCCCCGGAGACGGTCTGCTCCGAGAGGAGACTCCCAGAGTCCTGCCCAGCCTCGTAGGGAGCAGTTCCAGCATCGCCCGGGGACCCCGTGACAGCACCCCGACATGCTTAGAACACACTTCTCCTCTGCACACGCCCCGACATGCTTAGAACACACTTCTCCTCTGCACACACCCCGACATGCTTAGAACACACTTAGAACCCTGCTGCACACGCCCCAACACGCTTAGAACACACGTCTCTGCACACACCCCAACACGCTTAGAACACACTTCTCCTCTGCACACGCCCCGACACGCTTAGAACAAATTTCCCTACTGCACATTTCCCGACACGCTTAGAACACACTTCTCCTCTGCACACACCCCGACACACTTAGAACAAATTTCCCTACTGCACACGCCCCAACATGCTTAGAACACACATCTCTGCACACACCCCAACATGCTTAGAACTTGCTTCTCCTCTGCACCCCCCCCAACATGCCTAGAACATGCCTCCCCCGCTGCACAGGCCCCCAGAGCCTCTCCAAGCCACCTCCCACACAAGGGCCCCATTTCCTCCCTGAGCTCCTCCCCAGAGCTGGGCACATCCCCTCCGCGGCCGCCCCCCTTACCCGCTCAGCACCCCCAGCACCAGGTTGAGCACGAAGAAGGAGCCGAAGATGACCAGGCTGACGAAGTAAACCCAAGGCAGCTCGTGCCCCATAGCGTCCTGCATCTGTGGGAGGGACAGAGATCAGAGGGGGCCCGGGGGCGGGGGAGACTGGCACCCATGGAGCCCCCGGGGGGATCCACTGTGGATAGTGGCCTAGGGGGGTCAGGAGGGACCCCAGGGCGGGTTGGAGGGGTCCCCGGGGGTTTGGAGTGCAGGGAGATCCCTGCGGGCAGGGGGTGCAGGGGAACTCCTGGGAGTTTGGGGAGTGAGGGGGTCCCCAGGGGTTTGGGGTGCAGGGGGTCCCAGGGGATTTGGGGTGCAGGGGGTCCCTGGCAGTTGGGGTGCAGGGGGTCCCAGAGGTTTGGGGTGCAGGGGGTCCTGGGGTTTGGGGCGCAGGGGGACCCGGCGGCTGGGGCACAGGGGGACCTGGGGGTTGGGGTGCAGGAGTCCCAGGGATTTGGGGTGCAGGGGGACCTGGCGGCTGGGGTGCAGGGGGGACCCAAAGGTTTGGGGTTTGGGGGGTCCCAGGGATTTGGGGTGCAGGGGGACCCGGCGGCTGGGGCGCAGGGGGACCTGGGGGTTGGGGTGCAGGGGGGGTCCCTGGCGGTTGGGGGGACCCAGGGATTTGGGGTTTGGGGGTCCCAGGGATTTGGGGCGCAGGGGGACCTGGGGTTTGGGGTGCAGGGGATTCCAGGGGGTTGGGGTGCAGGGGGCTCCAGGGGATTTGGGGCGCAGGGGGACCCGGGGTTTGGGGTGCAGGGGGCTCACCCAGTAGAGCACGTCGGTCCACCCCTCCATGGTGATGCACTGGAAGACGGTGAGCATGGCGAAGAAGAAGTTGTCGAAGTTGGTGATCCCGCCGTTGGGCCCCTCCCAGCGGCCCCGGCACTCGGTGTTGTTGAGGGGACACTCGCGGCCGTGCCCCGAGAAGGCGCAGGGAGAAGGGTCCTCCTCGGCCTCCAGGTCTGGGGGAGGGATGGAGAGTGAGCGGGGCCCCGGGCAGGCGGGGGGGGCAGGGGGGCCCCGGATAGGTGGGGGGGTGGGGGGGTGAGCGGGGCCCTGGCAGGTGGGGTTGCGGGGGGCCCGGGCAGGCGGGGGGGTGGGGGGTGAGCGGGGGCCCGGGCAGGTGGGGGGGTGGGGGGTGAGCGGGGCCCCGGGCAGGTGGGAGGGGCGGGGGGTCCCAGGCAGGCGGGGGGGCAGAGTGGCGCAGGGCCCCAGGCAGGCGGGGTTGCGGGGGCCCCGGGCAGGCGGGGGGGCAGGGGGGCGGGGGGTACCTGAGCCGAGGATGAAGCAGGTCTTGTGCATGCGGCCGATGAAGAGCTCCAGGCCGATGATGGCGTAGATGATGATGACGAAGAGGACGAGCAGCGCGATGTGCAGCAGCGGCACCATGGCCTTCATGATGGAGTTGAGCACGATGTGCAGACCTGCGGGGGAGGGGGGCGCGGGGGGGTCAGGCCTGGGGGCGGCTCCCGTGGTGCAGCACGGCAGAGGTGTGCAGTGTGCAGCACAAGGCAACGCTGTGCCGCGAAACGGGGTGCAATGCACTGGGGCAGTGTGACCGCGCAGTGACACGTGCCACGGGGGGGGGGTGATCTCACACCGCGCAGTGACACGTGCCACGGGGGGGGGGTGACCTCACACCGCGCAGTGCCACACGCCAGGGGGCAGCGCGACCTCACACCGTGCAGTGCCACGTGCCACGGGGGGGGGGTGACCTCACACCGCGCAGTGCCACGTGCCACGGGGGGGGTGACCTCACACCGCGCAGTGCCACACGCCAGGGGGCAGCGCGACCTCACACCGCACAGTGCCACACGCCACGGGGCGGTGTGACCCCATAGGAATGCAGTGAAATGCAACACTGCAGAAAAATGGGTTGCAGTGCATGAGAGCAGGGTGCAACAAACTGGCATGCAGTGCAATGCATCATTGCACAGTGACACTGCAGGCAGTGAAGGGAACCATTGTGCAGTGTCACGCCATGCAAAACGCAGTGCACGTCACCACCGTGCAATGAGCCAACACGCACTGCGACTCGCCGATGCGACGGCATGCACTGCCACGCACACGTGTGCAGTGAGGCAGCGTCCTAGGACATCATTCAACCCAAGCCCCCTGCCCCCCTCGGGCCTTACTGGGGACGCCGGAGACGAGGCGCAGCGGCCGCAGTACGCGGAAGGCCCGCAGGGCTTTGACGTCGAAGCCGCCCGGCTTCCCGCTCATGTGGTGGGCGTCCCCGGGCTTGTGGGACGCCTGCTCCAGGACCACACTGAACAACCTGCGGGAGAGCGGGTGGGTGAGGGGGGGCCCCAAGGGCTGGGGACGGGGGGGCCGGCGGGGGCCCAGCGGAGCGGTGGGGGGCGGCAGGAGGTGCAGCGGGGTGTTGGGGAGACCCGTGGGGGGCGGGGGCCCAGCACGGCAGCTGGGGACGGTTGGGGGCTCGGCGGGGACCCACCCCACCACCACGATGACGAAGTCCAGTACAGGTTCCAGCCGTTGTGGATGTAGGCGCTGGGGAGCCGGGCAGGGGGTGGGGGAGCCACGGGGGGTGGGGGCTGGGGAGGACAGGGGGGCACGGGGGGACTAGGGGGGGACGGGGGGGACCCACCCCACCACCACGATGACGAAGTCCAGCAGGTTCCAGCCGTTGCGGATGTAGGCGCTGGGATGCAGGACCAGCCCGTACGCGATGATCTTCAGGAACGTCTCCACCGTGAAGATGATGAGGAAGATGTACTCCACCTGCTCCTGTCGGGGGGGCGGGGGGGGCGGAGATGGGGATTGAAGCCAGGCGTCCGGGCAGCACCAACCCCCGGCCGTCAGCCACCCACACCCAAACCACCCCCTGCATCCTAGAGAATGAACCCAGGTGTGCTGGGGGGCTTTCCTGCTGGGGTACGGATCCGGGTGTCCAGGAGTGGGGGAACCCCGGTGTCCGGGCAGGCCCCGAGCCTTGAGGGGGTGGACAATCCCATGCAGGGGAACTGATGGCTCCCCCCAACCCCCCCGCCGAGTTCGCAGGTTAGAGCTCGTGGCTTGGGACAAACAAGGAGACAGAGAACCCAGGCGTCCGGGCTCCCAGCCCCCCCCCGCCAACACTAGACCCCACTCCCCTCCCAGTGCTGGTGAGAGAACCCAGGGGGGAACTCCTGCCCCCGCCCGCGCTAATTCCTTCCCACTCCCATGACGTCTGCCCAGGGACCCGGCACTCCTTAAGGACAGTCATTAGCTCTGAGCTCTTAACGAGGCTAAACCCAACACCAAGGGGCTCACAGGGCCTGCCCTGGGGCTGGGAGCCGGACGCCGGGGTCCCCGCCCGGCTCCGGGAGGGGCGCGGGGGTGGCCGGGCGGAGCCGGACGAGCCGGACGCCGGGGTTCCCGGGGCTCACCAGGTCATGGTTGGCGGTGTTGGAGTCGTCCTCTGGGAAGGGGATATAGACCCCCAGGGCCACGCAGTTGGCGAAGATGGTCATGAGGATAAGGATGTCGAAGGGCCTGGGGCGGGGGGGCGGGTTAAGGATCCGAACAGGGGGGGTGCCCCCTTCCTCAGCCTGCGTGGCCCCCCCCACATTCCCCCGGCTTCCCCCACCCTGTAGCACCATCCCTTCCCCCCGCCCCCCTGAGCCCCCAGCCGGGCGGATGCTTCCACTCCACGATGCTGATGGCGGCCCGGCGCAGGGGATGGCTGAGCCGGAGACAGAAGAGGGCCCGGGGGGAGCGCGGCACCGTGGGGCTGCCCTGAGCCTTGTGCTTGGCGGAGGGCAAGCGCCGGCGGGGGGTGGGCGGGGGGCTGCCAGCCTCGGCCCCCGGCCCTCCGACCTCCGCTGCCCACCCTGGGCTGTCGGGGGGGATGACCGCTGTGGGGCAGAGAGGAGAGGGGTCAGGGTGTGCCCCCCCGCCAAGCCCTCTTCCCCCCCATGGTGAGACCCCTCCCCCCATGGTGACCCCGGAGACCCCTCCCCCCACAGAGACCCCTCCCACTGCAGAGATCCCAGCTCCCTTCCCAGAGCCCCCCGTCCTGCCCCCTGAGGGCCCCCTGCCTCCTCCATGCCCCCTCCCCTTCCACCCCCCCATGCCCCGATAGCCCCCCAACCCCTCCATAAATTCCCCTCCTAGTGCCAACTGGGGGCCCAAGAGGTGCTGGGCACTGGAGGGGGGGGTCAGTGTATGTGCCTCCGCATGAAGCCCCCCCCAGCTCCCTGCCTCCCCCTCCAGTCCCCCCCATCAGGGTCGCTTACCCCTCCCGTTCTCCTCCAACTCCGGCATCCTGGGTTTGGGGGGCCACGAAGCAGGTGGGGGGGTTAACCTCTTAGCCCGACTGATGCCCTACACCCCCCCACACTCCTGCCGGCCTCTTGCCAGCCCCCTACCTCTCATGGGGAGCCGGCCCAGGTGTGGGGGGGTGAGAGCCGGTGATAGGGTGCCCCCAGGTGTTCCTTGTGCCGGCTTCTCCCCCAGATACCCCCCGGTGCCCCACAGGCCCTGCTCCCCGGCAGCCCCTGGTGCCCCCTTTCTCTCCGCTCTCCCTCCGACTCCGTCCCGTCGCTGTCCCTGGCTCGGCTGCGGATTAAGGGGGATTAGCTTCAGAGGCCAGCGCGGGCTAGTGTGGGGCGGGGGGAACCAGCTGGCCCCCCTCCCTAGGTGGTGGCGGGCACCGAGGGGGGGAGTGGTGGTGAAAGCTGGGGGCAAAGGCATCCTCCATGTGCCTCCCACACTCCCCCTCGCGCCCGGTGCATTCTGGGAACCCCCAGGTCCCCCAAATCCTCCCCCCAAGTGCATTCTGGGAGCCCCCTGGGTCCCCACATCCTGCTCACCTGGTTAGGGTGACCAGAGAGCAAGTGTGAAAAATCGGGACGGGGGTGGGGGGGGTAACAGGTGCATATATAAGAAAAAGCCCCAAATATTGGGACTGTCCCTATAAAATTGGGACATCTGGTCACCCTAGCCCCAGTGCATTCTGGGAGCTTCAGTGGAGACCCCCCACACACACACTCCAGGATTCTTGCTGGCCCCAGTGCATTGTGGGAGCCTCGATCCCCTCCCCCTCAAAGAACTGGTTCTATGGGCAGCCCTGGGACAAGTGGGGCTGGGCCCCCCGACCCCAGCCCCCTCCTCTCAATTGACGGGGGAGCCCCTGAGCCCAGGAGCGGGAGTGAGGCCGAGGGTAGAAAGTTGGGGGCCTGAAGGGGATTGTGGGGGGGACTCGGTACCCCCGTTCCCCCGGGGCCTGGAAGAAGCGGGTGCGAAGGAGCCGGGCGCGGGGCGGGACGTCGGGTCCCCTGGGGCGAGCTGCCCGGGGCCTCCAGCTCCCAAGCCTGGCGCTCTGGCTGCACCCGGGGGTCAGCCCGGCCGAGGCGGCCCCGTGTCTCGCACCCGGGACCAGGCACTCAGCCCGTGCCAGGCGCTCCTGGGCCAAGAGCTCACTAAGCAACCATGGCCATAACTAGGACTATAAATCCCAGCATGCACTGGGCTGGGGAGGCGGGGCTGGACTACAAATCCCAGCATGCACCGGGGTAGGGAGGTGGGGCTGGACTACACTCCCCAGCATGCACCGGGCTGGGGGCGGGGCCGGACTACACACCCCAGCATGCACCGGGCTGGGGGCGGGGCTGGACTACAGATCCCAGCATGCACCGGGCTGGGGGCGGGGGCGGACTACACACCCCAGCATGCACCGGGCTGGGGGCGGGGCCGGACTACACACCCCAGCATGCACCGGGCTGGGGGCGGGGCCGGACTACACACCCCAGCATGCACCGGGCTGGGGGCGGGGCCGGACTACACATCCCAGCATGCACCGGGCTGGGGGCGGGGGCGGACTACACACCCCAGCATGCACCGGGCTGGGGGCGGGGCCGCACTACAGATCCCAGCATGCACCGGGCTGGGGGCGGGGCCGGACTACACATCCCAGCATGCACCGGGCTGGGGGCGGGGCCGGACTACACATCCCAGCATGCACCGGGCTGGGGGCGGGGCCGGACTACACATCCCAGCGGCCCTTGCAGCAGCTCCTGTGACTCCGTGGCCGCAGAAGCGCAAAGAGGGAACCTGTGAGTGTGACCCAGCCCCCCCGGGACCCCCCCGACCCTCAGCTCTGCCCCCCACATCCCTCCGCCCCTGAACCCAGCTGTGCCCCCCGCCCCCTCGCCTCTGCACAGCCCCCCCAGCCTCTGCACAGCCCCCCCAGCTGTGCCCCCCGCCCCCCAACCTCTGCACATCCCCCAGCTGTGCCCCCCGCCCCCCCGCCTCTGCACATCCCCCAGCTGTGCCCCCCGCCCCCCCGCCTCTGCACATCCCCCCCAGCTGTGCCCCCCGCCCCCCAACCTCTGCACATCCCCCAGCTGTGCCCCCCGCCCCCCCGCCTCGGCACATCTCCCCCCAGCTGTGCCCCCCGGCCCCCCCGCTGTGCCCCCCGCCCCCCAACCTCTGCACATCCCCCAGCTGTGCCCCCCGCCCCCCCGCCTCTGCACATCCCCCCCAGCTGTGCCCCCCGCCCCCCCAGCCTCTGCACAGCCCCCCCAGCTGTGCCCCCCGCCCCCAACCTCTGCACATCCCCCAGCTGTGCCCCCCGCCCCCCCGCCTCTGCACATCCCCCCCAGCTGTGCCCCCCGCCCCCCCGCCTCTGCACATCCCCCAGCTGTGCCCCCCGCCCCCCCCGCCTCGGCACATCTCCCCCCAGCTGTGCCCCCGGCCCCCCGCCTCGGCACATCCCCCCCAGCTGTGCCCCCCGGCCCCCCCGCCTCGGCACATCTCCCCCCAGCTGTGCCCCCCGGCCCCCCCGCCTCGGCACATCTCCCCCCAGCTGTGCCCCCCGGCCCCCCAGCCTCGGCACAGCCCCCCCAGCTGTGCCCCCCGGCCCCCCAGCCTCGGCACAGCCCCCCCCAGCTGTGCCCCCCAGATCCCTCCGCCTACCTGAGCCCCGCTGTGCCCCCCAGTTCCGGGTGCGAATCCCACTCTCTCTCTCTCTCTTCCCCCCCCCCCCCAGGGGTCGCTGCTTGGGGGCCCCTCCCCGCCCATTATGGACGAGGTTGACAAGATCCTCATCCACTCACTCCGCCTCTCCGGAACGTAAGCCCTGCCCCCTGCTGGGGGGCGCTGGGGGGCTGGGCGGTGCCGTGGGGCGGGAAGCAGGGTGGGGGGCTCAGTGGGGCTGGGGGATGCCATGAGACTCAGCGGGGGACTCTCCCCTGGCGCTCAGGGCTGGGGGACGCCATGGGGCAGGAAGCAGGGTGGGGGGCTCAGTGGGGCTGGGGGGTGCCATGGGGCAGGGCGTGGGGCTCGGCAGGGGGTGCTCTCCCCACCCATCAGTGCTGGTCGAATTCCAGTGCTGGGCGAGCCATCCCTCTGCGGCGTTCTGTGCGGCTGTTTCCTAGCTGCCGCGCCCCAGAGGTGGGTGCTGCGTGGCGCCGGGTCCCTGCCCGCCGTGGGGGCTGTGTGATGGCGGTTCCCGGCTCCCCACAGGCAGGTCCCTGAGGAGGTGCAGAGCCTGCAGGAGTTCACCACGGAGCTGATCGTGGAGTCGGTAGTGCGATGCCTCCGCGTCATTCACCCGTCGCTGGGCGCCAGCCTTGGCCACGTGCTGCCCCCCGGCATGTCGGCCCGGTTCCGCGTCGGCACCAGCCTGGCCCAGGCCTGCCAGGTGAGAGACCCGGGAGTCCGGGCTCCCAGCCCCCACCTTCTCTAACCACCAGGCCCCCACTCCCCTCCCAGAGCCGGGCAGAGAACCCAGGAGTCCTGGCTCCCAGCCCCCTCCTGCTCTAACCACTAGACCCCACTCCCCTCCCCGAGCCAGGCAGAGAACCCAGGCGTCCTGACGCTCTCCCCCCCCGCCCCCCAGGAGCTGGGCTACCAGGGTGAAGTCGGGTACCAGACTTTCCTGTACAGCAGCGAGCCCGAGATCCGGCGCCTCCTGCTGTTCCTGGTGGAGAAGCTGCCCAGGGACGACGCTGAGGACGCCAGGCAGCCGGCCGGTACCCGGGGGGCTTGTGGAGTGTGGGGAGGGGCCTCACGGCGGGGTTGAAGGTGTGTCGGGGGGGGCGGATCAGAGGGGGAGGGGGGATCTATGGGGTAGGAGGCAGGGGCCATGGCGGGGGGGAGGGGGGCGGCGGCGGCGCTGGCCGTGACCTTTGCCCCCCTTGCAGGGAAGTCGGCCGGGCTACTCCGTGCCATCGCCGCGACGATCAAGGAGCAGCTGGGGACGCCCTGGGTACCCCCCGCCTGCCGCACCCCCCGGCTACAGCGGCTGCAGGTGGGTCCAACCCCCCCAGATTCAGTCCCACGCATCCAGCCAGCGAGCCCTGTATCCCCACCACAGCCGGCGCAGCCCCACGGGCCCATCTACCCCGGCGTCCCGGCTGGGTTCGGTCCCCGGCAGCCACCTCCCATGGACTGAATGTGCATAATTGTATTCTAATTAATTCATTAATTACATTCTCCTGTCCTAGTCTAGAGTAAATATAATGCAGAATTTATCTCTACACCGTGATCTGTGACTATTAAACTTGACGTAACGTATTGAATGTTATGTCTGGGACAATACTCCATTTCTGTTTCGCCTGTAGCTCTAATGTACAATGTACCAGCGATCGTTTCTTTAATGAACGATGTAACGTATCGTTCGTGTATTGTACGTTTCCACCTGGCGTACTAAACGCGCTGATAATCTATTCGAACGAGAGCGGCGCCCAGTGCTAATCCGTCGGGAAACGGGCTCTGGCGTAAGTGACTAGAACGATTTCTGTCACAGAGACAGTCTGGACGGTATTTAGTGTCTAGTGAAATAGAAAACCCAGAGCTGGGAACGAACTCGACACATTTCACGTAACACGAGGCGGGTGAATCCTCGTGTTTATAACACTGACGGATTCGGGGTCGAATTCCGTTGTCATTACAAACCTTCCTTCGGGTTAATGCCGGAGCGTCAGAGGCGGGTTGGGAGGATGGTGGATGGTTCAGGTTCGGGCCGTTAACCAGCTCGATCCAGTTCCGATCTCCCCGAAGGCACTGGTTGGATTTCGGGGCGTTCGCTGCCGGGGCTTGGTCCAGCCTGCCCTGCCGGGGCCCCTCCCAAACCTGGTGCAGAGCTGAGCAGAAGTGGTTCTGCGGGCGGGACGGGACTTCCTATTTTGCACCAGCATTGCCTCGCCCCCATCCGGTGGAACTGGCCAATCATTGCTCTCTATCTGCGAGGTGCTACCACCCCATAACCCTCCCCGCCCCCCCAGCTGGGATTCACCCCACAGGCATCCCCTGGCAGCGCCCCCCTTTCCTCTCTCAAATGATCCTGTGGCAGGCAGTTCCACAGGCTAACGGCATTGGTTTTCTCCCCACAGGGCACCTCTCTGCTGAAACCGTTTCACGCCCACCCCTTGGTCCTGCCCCGCGATTTGGGGCCGGTTGGTAGGTGACGTGGGGGGGGGGGGGGATTGGGGCACAGAGGCATGGAGGGGGCATGGATTGAGGGGGAGTGAGTGGGAGCCGGGGCGGGGTTGAGGCAGGGGGGTATGGATTGAGTTCGGGTAGGCTGGGGGGAGGGGTCTGTGGGCCCTGGGGGGCTGGATTGGGGGCACAAGGGGGCGTGTGTGGGAGCAGGGTGGGGTCGGGCTGGGGGCATGGGTGGGAGGTGGGGGGCCTGACTCTGGGGCAGGGGGCGGGCTCTGACCTCTATGTCTACCCCCCCCCAGAGCGCCGGGAGTTTTTCGGGGGGTTCCTGCCCCCGGTGCCGGCCCAGCCCCCCCAGCCGGGCGCTGTGGCCCCCTCCCTGCTGGAGCGACACGCAGGCGACCTGGGGGCGCAGCACGACTGGGAGGCCGACTGGCAGAGCCAGGGGCTGGCGTCTCGCCTGCCCCCCAAGGTGAGGGGGGGGGCTCTTGCCCAGATGTTTGTGGGGGGAGGGGTTTGGGGTCCTCTGGCCCCCAGGAGTACATGCCCGGGGGGGTTGCTGCAGAGGGGTCCCCCAGTTGCACTGACCCCCCCTCCCCCCAGGAGTACATGCCCGGGGGGGTTGCTGCAGAGGGGTCCCCCAGTCGCACTGACCCCCCCCTCCCCCCAGGAGTACATGCCCGGGGGGGGTTGCTGCAGAGGGGTCCCCCAGTCGCACTGACCCCCCCACTCCCCCCAGGAGTACGTGCAGTGGAAGCGTCAGCGGCTCCAGCGCCGCCTGTTGGACCAGCTGCGTCAGGCCGCCCCCCCCCCACGGCGCCGCCGGCCCCCCCCAGCCAGGGGCGCCCGACCTGGCCCAGCTGCTGGGCATGGGGGGCACCGGGGGGCCCCTCGCCAAGGGGTCCCGCTTCAGCCACGCCCAGCGGCTGGCGCACGAACAGGTACTGGGGGAGTTGGGGGGCTGTGGGGCATGGGGAGGGGCTGGGGGGCTCAGAACTCGGGGTACTGGGCAGACTTTGGGTGTGTCTGGGTGGATGGGGGATTGTGGGGGTTAGGGGCTACCTAGGAGGTTGGGGGACACTTGGGAATTTGGGGGGCCGGGGAGGGAATGGGGGGTGGAGTTTTCCAGGCTCTGGAGGGACTCTGGGAAATTTGGGGGGGCGGTGGTTGGGGGGCTGAGGGGAGAGGCCCCCTGTGACTGCCCCCTTGTGGCCCCTCAGGACCCTCAGGAACTTGTGGGGCAGATGCAGGCGCCGGTGGAAACTCTCCCGTCTTCCAAGACCTCGGAGCAGGTAGCAGGGGGGACCCCAGTTCGGGGCAGGGTGGGGGGTGTGACGGGTTGGGTCACAGAAACCCCCTGGGAGCTGCCACCTGATGTGCCCAGACCACCTCTGCTTCCCTGCCAGCTCGGGGCCCCAGCCCCCCGACTTGCTGAGCCAGACCTGCCCGGCTGCTCCCGCCCAGCCCCAGGGCCTGACCCACGCCCCACAGCCGCTCACAGGGGGGCTCCCGCCTTTAGCCCCCCGACGCCCAATGGGGTCTAACCCCAATACCCCGTGTAAAGCTTATGCTGGGTAAACTCATGAATTGTCCCCCCCCTAGAGAGACGCATGGCTGTGCCCCCCCGCCCCCCCCCCCCCGGTATTAACACACACTCGGAGTTAATTAATAAGTAAAGAGTGATTTTATTAAATACAGACAGTGGGATTTCGGTGGCTCCACGTAGTAACAGACAGAACAAAGTAAGTTACCCGGCAATATAGAATAAAACGCACAAATCTCAGCCTAATACAGTAACACAACTGAGTCCAGATAAAATCTCAGCCTCTGAGATGTTCCAATGAGCTTCTTTCACAGCCTAGACCCCTTCCTAGTCTGGGCCCGACCCCCCCCCCCCCCCCCGGCACGGCCCTTGTTCCAGCTCAGGGGGGAGCTGGGGGGTTTCTCATGACTGCCGCCCCCCTTTCTTCTGTCCCCCCCCTTATATCGCCTTGGCCCAAGGCAGGAACCCTTCGTCCCTCCGGGTCCCGTCCCCCCCACTGGAAAAGCCCCAGGGTTAAGATGGATTCCAGGCCCGGGTGACATGGTCACATGTCCTGGGATCCCCCCAAGCCTGGCTCCCAGGGCCCTGCCTGCAAACAGAGCCACCCCCAGCCAATTGTCCCGGCTAACGGGAGCCACCAGGAACGGCCCCCACTTGGCATCATGACAACAGGCCCCCCGAGTTAGTTCATATTTCTAGTCCCAGATCCACGAGTGAGACATTTATACAGACACGACGGCCACGCTCCGGAGATTGTCCCGTACGAGAGCCCTTTGGCGTGAAGCATGTTCCAATTGCGTCATAGTCACTCCTTAGCATATTTTTATAAAATCATATGGCGTGCACAACGTCACAGGGGGTGCTTGCTGGAGAGAGGGGGACCCCCATAAAGAGCAGGGGAGGGGGAGCTCTCAGCAGTTGGGGGACGGGGGACCTCGATACAGGGTGCGGGATGGTGCTCTGGGGGACCCCAACACAACTGGGAGTTCAGAGCTCCCACCTGCCTGGTCGTTAACCCTGGACCCTAATGATGGCGGGTTCTCCTCCCCTGCCCCCTGGTAGGACTTGGCCAGCTGGTGGGGGGGCTGTTCCCAGGGTGCTCCCCACTGCCCCTCCATGCTGGCCTAGAGACCCCGTCCTCTCCCTCCCAAGGAGGTGCAGGCGCGGCAGGAGGAGGAGCTGGCCAACCTGCGGGGGGAGCTGCAGCGCCTGGAGGCCGAGATGGACGCCGTGGGGGGGGAGGTGAAGGTCCTGGAGCTGAGCCTCAGCCAGGTGAGAGCCAGGGGCATTTCTCCATGGGCGGGGGGGGCCATGTCTGGGGGGGCCGGGCACCCTGATCTCTGCCCCCAGGCAGAGGCGGGGCCGGGGGGGGGGGGGTCGTGCTGCCCTGATCTCCCCGCTCCCAGATGGAGGCGGGGCTGAGGGGGGTCCGGGGGGGTCGTGCTCCCCTGATCTCTCTGCTCCCAGGGGGAAGCGGGGCGGGGGGGCTGGGTCGTGCTCCCCTGATCTCTCTGCCCCCAGGGGGAAGCGGGGCGGGGGGGGGCGGGGTCGTGCTCCCCTGATCTCTCTGCTCCCAGGGGGAAGCGGGGCGGGGGGGGCGGGGTCGTGCTCCCCTGATCTCTCTGCCCCCAGGGGGAAGCGGGGCGGGGGGGCTGGGTCGTGCTCCCCTGATCTCTCTGCTCCCAGGGGGAAGCGGGGCGGGGGGGCTGGGTCGTGCTCCCCTGATCTCTCTGCCCCCAGGGGGAAGCGGGGCGGGGGGGCTGGGTCGTGCTCCCCTGATCTCTCTGCCCCCAGGGGGAAGCGGGGCGGGGGGGGCGGGGTCGTGCTCCCCTGATCTCTCTGCCCCCAGGGGGAAGCGGGGCGGGGGGGCGGGGTCGTGCTCCCCTGATCTCTCTGCCCCCAGGGGGAAGCGGGGGCGGGGGGGGGCGGGGTCGTGCTCCCCTGATCTCTCTGCCCCCAGGGGGAAGCGGGGCCAGGGGGGTGCTGGGGGGGGTCGTGCTCCCCTGATCTCTCTGCCCCCAGGGGGAAGCGGGGCGGGGGGGGCGGGGTCGTGCTCCCCTGATCTCTCTGCCCCCAGGGGGAAGCGGGGCCAGGGGGGTGCTGGGGGGGGTCGTGCTCCCCTGATCTCTCTGCCCCCAGGGGGAAGCGGGGCGGGGGGGGTGGGGTCGTGCTCCCCTGATCTCTCTGCCCCCAGGGGGAAGCGGGGCCAGGAGGGTGCTGGGGGGGGTCATGCTCCCCTGATCTCTCTGCCCCCAGGGGGAAGCGGGGCGGGGGGGGCGGGGTCGTGCTCCCCTGATCTCTCTGCCCCCAGGGGGAAGCGGGGCCAGGAGGGTGCTGGGGGGGGTCATGCTCCCCTGATCTCTCTGCCCCCAGGGGGAAGCGGGGGCGGGGGGGGGCGGGGTCGTGCTCCCCTGATCTCTCTGCCCCCAGGGGGAAGCGGGGCGGGGGGGGGCGGGGTCGTGCTCCCCTGATCTCTCTGCCCCCAGGGGGAAGCGGGGCCAGGAGGGTGCTGGGGGGGGTCGTGCTCCCCTGATCTCTCTGCCCCCAGGGGGAAGCGGGGCGGGGGGGGCGGGGTCGTGCTCCCCTGATCTCTCTGCCCCCAGGGGGAAGCGGGGCGGGGGGGGCGGGGTCGTGGTCCCCTGATCTCTCTGCCCCCAGGGGGAAGCGGGGCCAGGAGGGTGCTGGGGGGGGTCGTGCTCCCCTGATCTCTCTGCCCCCAGGGGGAAGCGGGGCGGGGGGGGCGGGGTCGTGCTCCCCTGATCTCTCTGCCCCCAGGGGGAAGCGGGGCCAGGAGGGTGCTGGGGGGGGTCGTGCTCCCCTGATCTCTCTGCCCCCAGGGGGAAGCGGGGCCAGGGGGGTGCTGGGGTGGGTCATTCTCCCCTGATCTCTCTGCCCCCAGGGGGAAGCGGGGCCAGGAGGGTGCTGGGGGGGGTCGTGCTCCCCTGATCTCTCTGCCCCCAGGGGGAAGCGGGGCCAGGGGGGTGCTGGGGGGGTCATGCTCCCCTGATCTCTCTGCCCCCAGGGGGAAGCGGGGCCAGGGGGGTGCTGGGGGGGGTCGTGCTCCCCTGATCTCTCTGCCCCCAGGGGGAAGCGGGGCCAGGGGGGTGCTGGGGGGGTCATGCTCCCCTGATCTCTCTGCCCCCAGGGGGAAGCGGGGCCAGGGGGGTGCTGGGGGGGGTCATGCTCCCCTGATCTCTCTGCCCCCAGGCGGAGGCGGGGTTGCGGCAGCAGCGGCTGGCTCTGGGGGGGCGCAAACAGACCCTGCAGGTGAAGAGCCGGGCCCTGGAGCTGCTCCCCCAGGCTGAGAACAACCTGGCCAAGCTGCAGGTACTGGGGGGGGCTGAGCCCGGGATGGACGGGCTGCGGGGGAGGGGTATCAGGGAGGGGGCTCTGGGGTGCACTTGGGGAGGAGGAAGTTTGTGGGAGTGGGCCCGGGGGACTGGGGGGGGTACGCTGGGGGGGCACTGGGGTTGGAGGGGGGTGTGCAGGGTTAAGGGGATAATGGGAGGATGGGGTGTTAGGGGGCCTGGGAAGTGGGGGGGCCGGGAGGACGGGATGTTGGGGGGCCTGGGGAAGTGGGGGGGCCGGGAGGACGGGGGATGTTGGGGGGGGGCTGGGGAAGTGGGGGGGGCGGGAGGATGGGGGATGTTGGGGGGGCTGGGAAGTCGGGGCGGTGCTGACCCCCCCCGCCCCCCCAGCTGCTGGTGGAGAGCAGCGCTCAGCGCCTGGTGCACCTGGCCGCGCAGTGGGAGACGCGCCGGGGGCCGCTCGTGGATCAGTATCGTCACCCTCCGGGCCGCCCGCCATTCCCGCCAGGTGAGCGTGGGGGCGGGGCTTCTCCGCGGGGGCGGGGCTCCTCGCTGGGGGTGGCCCCTCCTCTGCTGACCCCCCCCCCTGTCCCCCCGCAGCTGGAGTCGACCCCGGCGCGTCTCGGAGATCCAGGCCCTGCACGAGCGAGGGCCGGAGCGCGGCTGCCGAGGCCCGACGCAAGGAGGATCTGTGCCGGCAGCTGGTGGGCGGGGCCTCTGGCGCGGGGGTGGGGCCTCGGGGGGGCGGGGCCTGGCACAAGGCCCGGGGTGGGTGAACTGGGCACGCGCCCTTTGCATGCCCACCTGGGGCTGGCTGGGTGTGATTTGCACGCCTGCCCGGGGGGGGGTGGGAGGGGCTCTTTGCACACCCACCTGGGGCTGGCTGGGTGTGATTTGCACACCTGCCCGGGGGGTGGGGGCCCTTTGCACGCCCGCCTGGGGCTGGCTGGGTGTGATTTGCACGCCTGCCCGGGGGGTGGGGGGGCCCTTTGCACACCCGCCTGGGGCTGGCTGGGTGTGATTTGCATGCCCAGCTGGGGGGTGGGAGGGGCTCTTTGCACGCTGGTTTTGCACCTCCCTGGGCGCAGCCGCGGGAGAATTGAGGCTGGGCCCGGGGGGGGCTGGGGCAGACGCTGACCCCCCGCCCCCCCAGCTGACGGAGCTGGAGTCGCTCCCCAAGGACGTGTCGCGGGCGGCCTACACGCAGCGCATCCTGGAGATCGTGGGCAACATCGGCAAGCAGAAAGAGGAGATCACCAAGGTACCTGCCCCCTCCCCCGGCTGCAGCGGTGCTGGGGCGGCCCCCCCACGCCATGGCAGCGGTAGTAGCTCTCTCCCCCGGCCCCCAGATCCTGTCGCACACCCGGGCCCTGCAGAAGGAGATCAACGGGCTGACCGGGAAGCTGGACCGGACCTTCGCCGTCACCGACGAGCTGGTCTTCAAGGTGGGAGGCCCCTGGGGAGGGGCGGGGAGAGGTGGGGTGCCGGGGGGGGGCCGTACGGGGTGCTCCCCTGGGGGTCACTGGGGGGAGGGGTTGTGGAGGGATCCCCAAAGGGGCCCCCTGGGGGGTAGAGAGAGGAGGGTGAGCAGGGGGCATGGGGGGGCTGGCTGGGGGGGTAAGGTGGGGGAGGAGCGGAGTCCTGACCCCCTCTTGTCTCTGTGCCCCCCCAGGATGCCAAGCGGGACGAGTCGGTCCGGAAAGCCTATAAGTACCTGGCCGCTCTTCACGAGGTGAGTGTGGGGGGGCAGAGCTGGGGGGTGGGGGTGTCGCGGGGGGGCAGAGTATGGGGGATGGGGGAAGCTGCTGGAGGGGCCACACCTGGGGGGTGGGGGTGTCTCGGGCAGGCAGAGAGGGGCAGCTCTCATAGGCTGGGGGGGCCTGGGGGTACCAGAGACGCAGGAGTGGATCTAGGGGACCAGTGTGGGGGTGGGGCTGCCGCAGCCTGGGGGGGGGCTCATTAACCCCTGTCCTGCTGCCCCCCCCGCGCCCCCCCCAGAACTGCAGCCAGCTAATCCAGACGATAGAGGACGCGGGCGCCATCCAGCGGGAGATCCGGGACCTGGAGGAGCAGGTGAGAGTCGGGGGAAACAGGCCCGGAGGCTGGGGGGGGGGCAGGGGGCCCTCCTGGCTCCAGCGCTGAAGGAGTTAATTCTGCCCCCCCCCCAGATCGAGAGCGAGGGGGCCAAGAAGACCTTGGCCAACCTGGAGCGGATCCTGGGCGACTACCGGGCCCTGCGGCAGGAGAACGCGGCACTGCTGGGGAGGAGCCGGGACCCCTGAGACGGCTGCATATAACGCCCCTCCGCTGGGCCCCCCCCATTCTCCACTGCCCCCACCCCCAGCTGCCGGGGTGACCCCCCCATTTCTCTCCCTGCCAGCTGCGGCAGCAGACCCCCCCCCCCCCCCCCGCAGCAGCTGAGTCTGGGCGCTGGATTTTGCTCCCTTTATTCCCCCCAGCCTCGGCCCAAGGTGGCTGTGGCAGGGGTGCAGCGTGTCCCCCCCCTTCCCCTCCTGGAACGAGGCCAATAAAGTCCGTGGTTTTGCAGGCAGCTCCTGGGTCCAGTCGTGGGGGGCCCCGTCCGTCCGTCCCCCCCGCATTCATGGGGGGTCTCAGCCGCTGGAGCTGCCCTGGGGGCGTCTCATCGGGGGGGGGGGCGTGAAGGGCAGGGGGGGGCAGCAGGTGCTTCAGCTCCAGGTACCTGGTGGGGGGGGGGGGAGAGAAAAGGTGAGGAGGGAAAGGGGCGTGGCTAGCATATTTTGGCCTGGCCCTCCCCAGATGGACCCCCCCTGGGGGTGTGGCTAATGGCTGGAGCCCCGCCCTCTCCTGCTGGTCCCCAGGGCGTGGCTAATGCCTGGGGCCCCGCCCACCCTGCTGGATCCCTGGGGGCGTGGCTAATGGCTGGGGCCCTGCCCACCCCATGCCGACCCCCCCTCTGGGGCGTGGCTCGCGGGAGGCCCCGCCCACCCCGGGGCACCGTACGGGGGAGGTCGCTGGCTCCGCTTCTTCTGGAACTCGGCCTCGTCCACGGTCCACACGGCGCCTTTCACGTGCTCCACTCGCACGAAGCACTTGTGCAGGCTCAGGTTGTGTCGCACGGCGTTCTGGGGGGGGGAGGGGGGTCAGGGGAACTGCAGCCCCCTGAGTGCCTAGTGCCCCCCACTCCCGACCCACAGCCCCCCCCCCACCGGCGCCCCTCACTCCTGACCCACAGCCCCCTGCTAGCCCCGGCCCTGCCCCCCCCCGGCCCTGCCCCCCCCAGCTCTGCCGGTGCCCCTCGCTCCCGACCCGCAGCCCCTGCCCCCCCCCCAGCTCTGCCGGTGCCCCTCGCTCCCGACCCGCAGCCCCTGCCCCCCCCCAGCCCTGCCGGTGCCCCTCACTCCTGACCCGCAGCCCCCCCCACCGGCGCCCCTCACTCCTGACCCACAGCCCCCTGCTAGCCCAGCCCAGCTCTGCCGGCACCCCTCACTCCCGACCCGCAGCCCCTGCCAGCCCAGCCCTGCCCCCCTACAGCCCTGCCGGCGCCCCCACTCCCGACCCGCAGCCCCTGCCAGCCCAGCCCTACCCGCCCCCCCAGCCCCGCCGGTGCCCCTCACTCCCGACCCGCAGCCCCTGCCAGCCCAGCCCCGCCGACGCCCCTCACTCCCGACCCGCAGCCCCTGCCAGCCCAGCCCCGCTCCCCCAGCTCTGCCGGTGCCCCTCACTCCCGACCCACAGCCCCTGCCAGCCCAGCCCCGCTCCCCCAGCTCTGCCGGTGCCCCTCACTCCCGACCCGCAGCCCCTGCCAGCCCAGCCCCGCTCCCCCAGCTCTGCCGGTGCCCCTCACTCCTGACCCGCAGCCCCTGCCAGCCCAGCCCTGCCCCCCCCCCAGCCCCGCCGGTGCCCCCCACTCCCGACCCGCAGCCCCTGCCAGCCCAGCCCCGCCGGTGCCCCTCACTCCCGACCCGCAGCCCCTGCCAGCCCAGCCCCGCCGGTGCCCCTCACTCCCGACCCGCAGCCCCTGCCCCCCCCAGCTCTGCCGGTGCCCCCTCACTCCCGACCCGCAGCCCCTCACCTTCCAGGTGGCCGTGTTGTAGCGGAAGTAGCCAAACATGCGGCTGAACCACTGGTAAATCTCGTTCAGCGTCAGCTGCCGGTGGGGGGATCCCAGAATAGCCTGTGGGACAGACGGGGGCGGTCAGGGCTGGGGGGAGCTCGTTCCCCTCAGGCACTGGGGCTGGAGGGGGCCCCCTCTCGTGGCTGGGCAGGGAAGCTGAGGGGATGATGGAGGGGTGGGGGGAAGGGACCAATGGGGCGGGGGGGAGCAGCCCCCCCCAGGCACTCACCCAGCGGATCAGCATCGCGTAGGTAAAGGGCGGCCGGGCCCTGCTGAGCCGATAAAACTCCAGCGTGGGGCCCAGGTCTGGGGTGGGGAGGAGAACAGAGCTGTCAATCATGCGGGGTGATGCGCCCCCCACCAGGCTCAGTGTTACCCCCCTCCCCTGGCGAGCGCTCACCCTGCGGTCTCAACACTGACCCCCCCCTCCCCTCCCCTCCCCTCCCAGAGCTGGAAAACAGCCCAGGAGTCCTGGCCCCCAGCCCCCACTTTCCTCCCAGAGCCAGGAGAGAACCCAGGAGTCCTGGCTCCCAGCCCCCCCTGCTCTAACCACCAGCCCCCGCTCCCCTCCCAGAGCCGGGGAGAGAACCCAGGAGTCCTGGCTCCCAGCCCCCCCTGCTCTAACCACCAGCCCCCGCTCCCTCCCAGAGCCAGGGAGAGAACCCAGGAGTCCTGGCTCCCAGCCCCCCCCTGCTCTAACCACCAGCCCCCGCTCCCTCCCAGAGACAGGAGAGAATCCAGGAGTCCTGGCTCCCAGCCCCCCCTGCTCTAACCACCAGCCCCCGCTCCCTCCCAGAGTCAGGAGAGAACCCAGGAGTCCTGGCTCCCAGCCCCCCCTACTCTAACCACCAGCCCCCGCTCCCCTCCCAGACCCAGGAGAGATCCCAGGAGTCCTGGCTCCCAGCCCCCCTGCTCTAACCCACCAGCCCCCGCTCCCCTCCCAGACCCAGGAGAGAACCCAGGAGTCCTGGCTCCCAGCCCCCCTGCTCTAACCCACCAGCCCCCCGCTCCCCTCCCAGGCCCAGGAGAGAACCCAGGCATCCGGTCCCCCAGCCGCTCACCTGAGCAGACACCTGCGCCGTGGCTGACCCAGGGGTGGGTCTGGGGGGTCAGTGGTGTCTGCAGCGCCCCCTTCTGGGCAGGGAGGGCGGCTTCTGCCCGGGTCCAGCCCGAGGGGGTGGGGGGTTGGGAGGGGCAGTGCTGGCCCTTCGCTGACATTGCCTGGGGGGGAGAGGGGCAGGTAAGTGATATGGCCCCCCGCCCCATGGATTCTGACTGCGACCCCCTGGGCCTCAAGCCCCACCCCCACTCCATCTTCCCCCCCGCCCAAAACTCAGACACCACCCCTGGGCTCTGACCCCGTCTCCCCTCCCCGCCCCGCCCCGGCTCTTACTGGGTCGAGGGTTCGGTCCCTGGCATCCGTCATGGCCAGCTGGGCCTGCATGGCCCTCAGGCGCCGCCGCTCCCGCTCCAGCTGTGGGGGGATAGAGGGGGACACGTGAGTTGGGGGAGCAGGAAAGGGGGGGGATTGAGGGGAAGCCTCCTGTCCTACAACTCCCACACTGCACCAGGACTACAACTCCCATGATGCACCTGGATGACAACTCCCATGATGCTCTGCAGTGCCACTAGGGCAGTGGTTCGAGCTGCCCCTCCCTCCGGGCAGGAGCCGTCGAGACCCTAAATGCCTGTGACAGGGGAGCCCCCCAGGGCAGCCCCCCATGATCTCCAATGCCGGTGCCCCTTGGCCCCAATTATCCCCCCAGCCTCCTCTCCCCAAGGCAGCGCCCAGCTGCGATTGTCCCCCCCCCCGCCTCACCTGCTCCTCCAGGTGCTCGACCAGCTCCCTCTGCCGTTGACACTGGGCTGCCTTGTCCTGTGCCCAGAGCGCGTCCTGCCGGGGGCGTCTGCCGAGACCAACAGCTCAGTTGGTGTTCCCCACCCCCCCCACACCAGCCCACCCCCCCAGAGCTGGGAGAACCCAGGCGTCCGGGCTCCCAGCCCCCACTCCTCTCACAGAGCCGGGGAGAACCCAAGTGTCCGGGCTCCCAGTCCCCCCCCGCTCTAACCACCAGGCCCCACTCCCCTCCCAGAGCCAGGGAGAGAACCCAGGAGTCCTGGCTCCCAGGCCCCTCCTGCTCTAACCACTAGACCCCACTCCCCTCCCAGAGCCAGGGAGAGAACCCAGGAGTCCTGGCTCCCAGGCCCCCTCCCGAAGCACTCACCTCTCATGCTGCCCGCTGTGGTCCCTGGGGCTGGGGCAGCGCTGTGGGGGGGACCGGTCTGGGGAGTGGGGGGCATAGCGGGGGGCAGGTGGGTCCCTCGGAATCCACTCCATGCCCGTTATGTTCATCCCTGGAACGAGGGGGGGCGAAACTGTTGTCCTTAAAGCACCACCCAGGATCTTTTCAGGGGTGAGGCAAAGTGCCACGTTTATTAGTAATATAGGTATTCCTGCACCCTATGCATCGGGTCTCACTCACACTCACACACTCTCCCTCTCTCTCACACACACACAAACTCTCTCTCTCCCTCTCTCTCCCACTCACACTCTCCCTCTCTCTCTCACACACACACTCTCTCTCTCTCTCACACACACACTCTCTCTCTCTCTCACACACACACACACTCACTCTCTCTCTCTCTCTCTCACACACACACACTGTTGTTACTAACGAGTTGCTCCCCTTCCCTGCACTGGCCAGGTGAGTTAGATGTGGGGCAGGAGGTGGGTAGTCGATCCGAATCGACGCTCCCACGTTGACAAGATGAGACCCCAGGTCCTCTGCAAGACACCTCACTTTTAGAGTGGCTTCAAAATCTGTGTCTGTGTCCGTGGGTCCTTTGTGCTGCTCCCTCTGGGGTGTCCCGGGGCCATTCACAGGGGGGTTCCCAAAAGCAGGTGCTGACGTCTGACCCTCAAGGCCGGGAGTGTGTCTGATCTCTAGTGAGCCCCTGGACATGTTCCTGGTCCTTGGTCTGGGTCTGGCTCCAGCCCCTCTCCCAGGGGTGCCGCCTTCCTCAGCCCCCCTCGGTCATTCAACAGGGCCATTGATCAAGGGGGGGAAGATCTGGTTCTACTCCCAGCAAAAAGACCTGTTTCTTCTCTCTCGTCTATGCCAAGGGCTATCACATTACAGCGAGGGCAACGCAGAGCTCCTACGTCAGGCCCGGATACAGTCTCGTGAAAACCGAGGTCCCACGGGGGTAGCCCCCTGTGACGAACTGGGCCTGTTCTTACTGTGGTCTGTGAATGCTGACAGGGGAGTGTGGCTGGGATAGTCTGCATTGGAGGATGGGAGTCTGCCCGAAGGAGAATACCTGAGCGTGTAACATGAGAACCCAGGAAGGGGTTGGAGGCCAGGTGACTCCGGGGCCCGGGAAACTGAACAAAGGCTGTGGGAGGGGTCGCGGAAGGCAGAGTGCTGGAAGCGGGCTGGAGAGATGGCTGGGAGGCAGAGATTGCTCTGACCCCCCTCCCCCCAAAGGGGGGTGGGCTGGGATGCCCTGGGACCCCAAGCTGGACCTAACTGAGGGGGGCCCTGTTGTCTGTGCCTGCAAGACCTGTCTTGGACTGTATTCCTGTCATCCAAATAAACCTTCTGCTTTACTGGCTGGCTGAGAGTCATGGTGAATCGCAGGAAGCCGGGGGTGCAGGGCCCTGAGTCCCCCAATACTCCGTGACACCCCCCGACAAGGTGTGACGAAGAGGCGCAATGTAAACTCATGAACGTTATCAGAGATTTATCTACCAAATGGGGGGAGGACCAGGGCACCGGGCTGCTCTGCCCCCCCCACCAGACCCCCCCCCCCGGCACCCTACACCCCACCACCCCCCGGTTACCGTGTGTCAAGCCGTGGTGGGACCTCACCACCAGCACGCCCGGGGGCTGCAGCTGCAGGATGGGGGGGCGGGCGCCGGGCTCCGGAGAGATCTGGGAGGGGGAGGAAAGTGAGGGGGTGAATGGGGGGTAGAACCCAGGAGTCCAGGATCCCAGCCCCCCTCCCCCCCCGCTGTTACCACTAGTCCTCCCTCCCCTCCCCTCCCGTCCCAGCACCAGGGAGAGAACCCAGGCGTCCGGCGGTACCTGTTGGATGAGCAGGGCCTGGCGCTGGGTGTCCTGGAGTAGGGCCTGGAGGTGGGGGGTGGTTTGAGGGTCCCCCATCACCAGGGGGTATGGTGGCACCTGTGGGGCAGACAAGGGGGGTGCTCTCAGTTCTGGGGGGCGAGGGAGGTAGGCTGCCCCCTCTGTGCCCCCCCCAGCCATGTGGGAACCCACCTGCTGCTTCCTGGCGGGGGCGCGGGTTCCGCGGGTGAGCACCGTGGGGCGGTTCTGGGCTCTGCCAGTCGGGCTGGTGGGGGTTGTCGCCATGGGGCACGTGGGATGCCGTGGGGCTGAGCATCGGGGCCTGGCACAAGCTGTGGGGAGAAAGGGCAGGTGAGGGGGTGGGAGAAGCTACAAGGAAGCACACGCATGTGTGACTGGTCACACTGCTCACGTGTGATCCGTGCAACACGTCACATGTACACGCACGGAGGAGACGCATGCCTGTCACGGGGAGCACACACATGTGAGCGGTTTCCCATGGTGTGGGGGGTCACCAGGCGCACGGAGCCGTGCAACATGTGATGGGTGGCTTCACGGTGAGCGTGCAGGCACACTGGTGCGTGTGCGAACCACGCAATGTGTCCTGTGTGGCCCCATGGGGAATATGCGTGTGCGGGTCTGAGTGGTGTCACACGCAGGGGCCGGGAGCCACCGGGCCCAGACGGACCTTAGCAGCCCTCAACCTCCCTGACGAGCAGCGGGGCTAATTAGTGACCCCAGCTGGGGGAAACGGGCCTTGATGAGCCAGACACGTCTGAGCCAGAGCTGGGAGAGGGGGGCAGGGGGCGGATGTGGGGTGAGAGAGAGGGAGAGATTGGGGGCTGGGAGGGCTTGTTAGAGGGATGGAGAGGGTGGGGGGCTGGTTGGGAGGGGCTGAGGGACACCCGAGGGGGGCAGCAACCTGTGGGTCTGGCTGTGGGGTTTTGAGCGACAGACCCCTGACAGCGCCACCACCTGTGTCCGGGATCCAGCGTGCCTGTGATCCGTGCGACGTGTCACGTCCTGGGACACGTGCGTGGCTCTGTAGGAGTCGTGTCTTTGCCCCCGTGACTGCCCAGGGCCGCGCAGTCTCGTGACACGCGTGGGCCAATGGGATCTATGGCCCGTCTCACACGGCCAGTGCACGGAGCCCTCTCATGGTTCACACTCGTGTGGACCCCATGACATGCATGCATTTCCTCCGTGTGCTCGGGGCCCTCCCACACCGGCCCAGCAGGGCTCACGTGTCATTGTGAACATGCCTGGACACATGACACACTCTCCGGATGGGCGGCCCCGGATTGTGGGTGAGAGCAGAAACACAGCGACGGGGGGGAGGGGCGGGGGGGGGCAAATCCAGACAGCGCCCCCATATTTCCCCCACACCTTGAGCCCTGCACCTCCCACCGCGCTCTGACCCCCAGCTATAACCTACCCCTGCAAGCTCCCCACAGCCCCCCACGCCCCTTCCTGCCCCCAACCACTAGCCCCCCCCCCCTGCTCCCGGAGCTCGGGAGAGAACCCAGGAATCCTGGCTCCCAGCCCCCCTGCTCTAATCCACCAGCCCCCACTCCCCTCCTGGAGCCAAGGAGAGAACCCAGGAGTCCTGGCTCCCAACCCTGCCCACCTCCCCCTGCTCTAACCACTAGACCCCACTCCCCCGCCCCCAGGGCAGGGGCCGCTTCGAGCTGCTTCCCGGCAGCGGGGGCGGGGCCGGGGCCAGGTTCCGAGAATCGGGGTGACGTCCCGTTTGGCCCCCGCGTCCGATTTCTCACCGCGGCCCCCGCTTCCCAGACGTCACGGAACCCGGCCACGTCAGCGGCATGGGACGCGGAGCCTGGGGGGTTAAATCTGGGGTGGCCCCCCCGAGCCTCAGCACGCACGGAGCTGGGGGGTGCAGCCTGCTGACCCGAGGCCCCCAGCCTAGCCCCACGGGTCTGTGGGAGGCTGAATTTCACACACACACACCTGCCCCGATCCTCCCCAAAGCTCGAATCACACTAGGCCTGGAGAGATCGCACACGAGTAACCAGCTCCGGTCTCACAGGCCCAACTCCGCTCCCAGAGAACCCAGGCGTCCTGGCTCCCAGACCACCCGCACGCTCTGAGCAGCAGCCCCCACTCCCCTTCCAGAACCGGGGAGAGAACCCAGGAGTCCTGGCTCCCAACCCGCCCCCTGCTTTAGCCACCAGCCCCCACTCCCCTCCCAGAGCCAGGGAGAGAACCCAGGAGTCCTGGCTCCCAGAGCCCCCTGCTCTAACCACCAGCCTCCACTCCCCTCCCAGAGCCAGGGAGAGAACCCAGGAGTCCTGGCTCCCAGCCCCCCCGCTCTAACCACCAGCCCCCACTCTCCTCCCGGAGCCAGGGAGAGAACCCAGGAGTCCTGGCTCCCAGCCCCCCCTGCTCTAACCCACCAGCCCCCACTCCCCTCCCAGAGCCGGGGAGAGAACCCAGGAGTCCTGGCTCCCAGCCCCCCCTGCTCTAACCACCAGCCCCCACTCCCCTCCCAGAGCCGGGGAGAGAACCCAGGAGTCCGGGCTCCCAGCCCACCCTGCTCTAACCACCAGCCCCCACTCCCCTCCCAGAGCCGGGAGAGAACCCAGGTGTCCGGGCGCCCAGTCCCTGAGCTGGGTATTTCTTCCCGGTTCCGGCGGCTGCAGTTTGTGTCCTGGGGGTTTTGTGGGCCCGGTGGGCGTCCACTGGGGGATTGGAAAGCGGAGTCGGGCAGGGGCTGGTTCAGCCCGGCCGGGGTCCCCTCCCCTGTGGTGCGAATGCGAAATTCAGCTCCCGGCCGCACGCTTGAGGGGCCTCTACAGCCAGACGGACCCAGGCCGGAGTCTGCGTCCCAGGAGCCGGGTGGGAATCGGGAGTTCGAGTCTGGATCAATCCACAGGGCTGGGATGCGGGCACGTCGCATTATTCAAATCCTGCTGTTTGGCGGGGTGGCTTGGCTCCGAATCCAGCCCTGGTCCTACTGCGCTCAGGAGTGACTCTGGATTGACCCTGGGGGGCTAGGCTCCGAATCCAGCCCTGCTCCTAGTGCAATCAGGAGTGACTCTGGAGTCACCCTGGGGGGCTTGGATTAGAATCCAGCCCTGCTCCTAGTGCAATCAGGAGTGACTCTGGATTGACCCTGGGGGGCTTGGCTCAGAATCCAGCCCTGCTCCTACTGTGATCAGGAGTGACTCTGGATTGAGCCCAGGGGAGCTGAGATCAGAGCTGAGTCCTGTCCCCACTGAAATCAGGGGTGAATCTGGATTGACCCTGGGGCAGACCTTAAATCAGCCAAACGACTCCCCCTGTGTCCCGACAAGACCGACGGGCACCTCCGGCCTGCCGGGGCGCGCCCCGAGCCCCCCCCACTCACCGCTCGGCGCTCCTCGGCATGCCGGCTGGCAGGGGAGCAGTGTGAAATGCGCCCCGCAGGTGGGGATTTATAGGGCGGCCCTAGAGCGGCCGCGCTGCCGAGGTGCCGGTGACTCAGTGGAAACGGAGCACCAGGGCGGCGTGCCCCGCGTGCCCTTTGTGGGGGTTTTTTCTTTGCTCGAAAATAACACCAGCTTTTCAGTCGGGGTTTTCGGCGCCCCAGTCCCCGAGGCTTCTGAGCACCGAGAAGCTACCACAGAACTATCAGCGTGTGAGGGAAAGAAAACCACAGAGCGCACGAGAGAGACACACGCGCGGGTGCACACCCTCACACGCACACACCCGCCGGAGGAAACAGCTTTGCGGGGGGTTATTAGGGGCTGAGGGATTGGAGTCGGGACGGGCGCAGTGTGCCTGCCGTGCGTAGAAATGGGGTTTTGTTGCTAATGGCGCGGGGAGAGAACCCAGGAGTCCTGGCTCCCAGCCCCCCTGCTCTAACCCACCAGCCCCCCCTCCCCTCCCAGAGCCGGGAGAGAACCCAGAAGTCCTGGCTCCCAGCCCCTCCGCTCTAACCCACCAGCCCCCCTCCCCTCCCAGAGCCAGGAGAGAACCCAGAAGTCCTGGCTCCCAGCCCCCCTGCTCTAACCACCAGCCCCCCTCCCCTCCCAGAGCCGGGAGAGAACCCAGGAGTCCTGGCTCCCAGCCCCTCCGCTCTAACCCACCAGCCCCCCTCCCCTCCCAGAGCCAGGAGAGAACCCAGAAGTCCTGGCTCCCAGCCCCCCTGCTCTAACCACCAGCCCCCACTTCCCTCCCAGAGCCGGGAGAGAACCCAGGAGTCCTGGCTCCCAGCCCCTCCGCTCTAACCCACCAGCCCCCGCTCCCCTCCCAGAGCCAAGGAGAGAACCCAGGAGTCCTGGCTCCCAGCTCTAACCACCAGCCCCCACTTCCCTCCCAGAACTGGGGTGAGAACCCAGGAGTCCTGGCTCCCAGTTTGGCGACAAGTGTGTGTGTGTCACACATAGAGACAGGCCCATCATGGGTAAAGTGTGTGTGTGTGTGTGTGTCTGATCGCACGTGTGTGTGTGACATGCGCCGGCAGCGAGAGCTCGAGTAGCCGGCCAAGCAGTTGCCCCTGGGGCTGGTTGGCAGCCCCTGTCTCGGGGCCGGACCTGGGTGTGTGCGTGAGACTGCGTGTCTGCGGTTGTGATGCTGTGTGACTGTGTGGCTGAGGGTGTGCGTGCCGGGGTGTGTGTGTGTGTGTCCAAGAGAGAGATTGTGTATCAGTGTGTGTGTGATTGTGTAGTGGTGGGTGTGCGACTGTATACCTGAGTGTGTAGTGGTGGGTGGGTGTGATTGCGTAGTGCTCTGTGTGCGTGCGATTGTGTATTGCTTGGTGTGCGTGTGTCAATGTGGTTGTGTAGTGCTCGGTGTGTGAGTGTCAGTGTGGTTGTGTAGGTTTCTGAGTGTGATTGCGTAGCGCTGTGTGTGTCAGTGTGGTTGTGTAGGTCTCTGGGTGTGATCGTATAGTGCTGTGCAAGCGATTGTGTAGTCCTCAGTGTGTGTGTGTGTGTCACTGTGGTTGTGTAGCTTTCTGAGTGTGATTGTGTAGAACTGTGTGTGTCTTTGTGGTTGTGCAGTGCTGTGTGCATGTATCAGTGTGGTTGTGTAGTGCTCAGTGTGCGTGTCAGTGTGCTTGTGTTGGTCTCTGTGTGTGCGTATCAATGTGGTTGTGCGGTGTTGTGTGTGTGTGTGTCAGTATGGTTGTGTAGGTCTCCATGTGTGACCACTTAGTGGTGTGTGTGCATGTGTCAGTCTGATTGTGTAGCGCTGTGTGTGTGTGTGTGTGGTTGTGTAGAGCTGTGTTCGTGTGTCAGTGTGGTTGCGTAGCGCTGTGTGTGTCAGTGTGGTTGTGTAGGTCTCCGTGTGTGACCACTTAGTGGTATGTGTGCATGTGTCAGTCTGATTGTGTAGCGCTATGTGTGTGTGCCAGTGTGGTTGTGTAGCGCCGTGTGTATGTGTGTCAGTGTAATTGTGTAGCGCTGTGTGGGTCAGTATGGTTGTGTAGCACTGTGGGTACGTGTGTCAGTGTGGTTGTGTAGCGCTGTGTGCGTGTGTGTCAGTGTGGTTGTGTAGCGCTGTGTGTATGTGTGTCAGTGTGATTGTGTAGCGCTATGTGGGTCAGTATGGTTGTGTAGCGCTCTGTGTGTGTGTCAGTGTGGTTGTGTAGCACTGTGTGTGCAGCGTTGTATAAGTGTCTGTGTGGGACCCTGCAGCGCTGTCTGACTGTGCGTCCCAGCCTGACCCCCCGACCCCTCTCCTCACCCCTCCCCAGCCCCCCTCTCACCTTGGGGGGCTCCAGCGGCCCCACCCCACTGGGGGGCCCCATGGCCGCTGGCTCAGAGCTCCCGGGCTCCTCAGATGCTTGTGGGGCCCCCCCGCCGTCCCCCGGTTATATGGGCGCCGGCCTCCTCCCGACGTGATGCCAAACCCTCCGCCCGCCCCCCCAGACCCACCTCCCTGCCCCCCCGGCGCTGCCGGGGTGCTGCTGGCCCGACCCCCCCGGCGGGCGGGGAATTTTCAGGGGAACTCCAGGGTCAGGTCGGGGCGCGGGCAACTTTCACTGCGCCGGAGAGAAAGCACCCAGCTGACCCGAGATGGCACACGGGGCCCGCGGGCACCTCCTGGCACTGCCCGTCCCCCGCCAGAGCCCCCGGCACCGCCCGTCCCCCACGAGCCGGGCCCGTGAGCACCCTCCGGTACCGCCCGTCCCCCCCAGAGCCCCCGCGGCACTGCCCGTCCCCCCCAGAGCCCTCGACACTGCCTGTCCCCCATAAGCCGGACCCGTGGGCACCCTCCGGTACCGCCCGTCCCCCCCAGAGCCCCCGGCACCGCCCGTCCCCCACGAGCCGGGCCCGTGAGCACCCTCCGGTACCGCCCGTCTCCCCCAGAGCCCCCCGGATCCACCCCTCCCCCCCACAAGATGGGCCCACGGGCACCCCCCGGTACCGCCCATCCCCCCCGAGCTGGGCCCGTGGGCACCCCCCAGCAACGCCTGTCCCCCGCCAGAGCCCCCCGGCACTGCCCGTCCCCCCCGAGCCGGGCCCACGGGCACACCCTGGCACCATGCATCCCCCCAGAGCCCCCCATCCCCCAAGAGCACCCCAGCACTGCCTGTCCCCCCCCGATCTCCCTGAGAACACCCCGGCACCGCCCATCCCCCAGGGCCCGTGGGCACCCCCTGCCACCACCTGTCCCCCCCAGAGTCTCCCAGCACCGCCCGTCCCCCCCCAAGCTGGGCCCATGGGCGCCCCCCAGCACCCCCATCCCCCCAGCACCACCCGTCCCCCACAAGACGGGCCCGCGGGCACCCCCTGGCACCGCCCATCCCCCGCCAGAGCACCCCGGCACCGCCCGTCCCCCCCGAGCCAGGCCCGCAGGCACACCCTGGCACCACCCATCCCCCCCAGAGCCCCCCATCCCCCAAGAGCACCCCAGCACTGCCTGTCCCCCCCGATCTCCCTGAGAACACCTCGGCACCGCCCATCCCCTCCAGAGCCGCCTGGCACCACCTGTCACCCCAGGGCAGGGCCCTTGGGCACCCCTCCCCCGGCATCGCCCCCCCCCAAGCCGGGCCTGTGGGCACCGCACAGCACCACCCATCCCCCCCAGAGCCGGGCCCGCAAGCACCTCCTGGCACCGCCTGTCCCCCCCAGAGTCCCCCTGGCACCGCCCGTCTTCCCAGAGCGGAGCCCGCAGCCACACCCCGGGCTGTGAGTGTGGATGGACAGGTGGACAGAGGGGTGCACGTGGGGGCGGACAGATGGGTGTGCGTGGGGACAGACAGGCGGATGCAGGGGTGTGTGTGGGGACGGACAGACGGGTGTGCATGGAGACAGACAGACAGGTGGAGGGGTATGCATGCGGATGGACAGGCGGACGGACGGGTGTGCATGGGGCCAGACAGGCGGACAGACGGGTGCGTGTGGGGAAGGACAGGCGGACGGAAGGATGCATGTAAAGATGGACAGGTGGATGGAGGGGGGTGCGTGGGGACGCACAGGTGGACGGAGGGGGGCGCGTGGGGACTGATAGGCGGGCAGAGGGCAGGAGGGCGCGTGGGGATGGACAGGCGGGTGGAGGCGGGCGTGTGGGGATGGACAGACGGACGGGGGGCAGGGGTCCGTGGGGACGGACAGGCGGCAGGGGTCCGGGGGTGGGGGGGCGAATGCTGCAGGATGGGGCTGACCCTGTCTAGCTGACTTGGGGCCCCAGGGGGGCTGGGCTGGGGGGCAGGAAAAGAGGTGCTGGGGGGAGGGGCAAAGAGCCTGGGGGTCATTAGTTACCATCCCCCCCCCGCCCCCCTCATCCTGCTCCCCCGCCCCCATCCCAGTCCCCTGCCCCCAGTCCCCCTCATCCCCTCCCACTGCCCTACATCCCCCTCCCCTCGCCCTCAGCCCCCTCCCCCGCACATCCCCCTCCCTCATCCGCCTCACCCCCGCCTGCCGCCCCACATCCCCCTCCCCTTCCCCTCACCCCCCAGCTCCTCTCTCAGCCCTCTTCCCTTCGCCCCACATCCCCCTCTCCTTCCCCTCGCCCCAGCCCCTCCTTCACCCCCTCCCACCGCCCCACATCCCCCCTCAGCCCCCTCCCCCCACATCCCCCTCACCCCTTCCCACATCCCCCTCCCTCAGCCCCTTCCCCTTTCCTTCGCTCCCCAGCCCCTCCCTCAGTCCCCTTCCCTTCGCCCCACATCCCCCTCCCCTTCCCCTCGCCCCCAGCCCCTCCCTCAGCCCCCTTCCCTTCGCCCCACATCCCCCTCCCCTTCCCCTCGCCCCCAGCCCCTCCCTCAGCCCCCTTCCCTTCGCCCCACATCCCCCTCCCCTTCCCCCCCAGCCCCCTCCCTCAGCCCCCTTCCCTTCACCCCACATCCCCCTCCCCTTCCCCTCGCCCCCAGCCCCTCCCTCAGCCCCCTTCCCTTCGCCCCACATCCCCCTCCCCTTCCCCTCGCCCCAGCCCCTCCCTCAGCCCCCTTCCCTTCGCCCCACATCCCCCTCCCCTTCCCCTCACCCCCCAGCTTCTCCCTCAGCCCCCTTCCCTTCGCCCCACATCCCCCTCCCCTTCCCCTCGCCCCAGCCCCTCCCTCAGCCCCCTTCCCTTTGCCCCACATCCCCCTCCCCTTCCCCTCGCCCCAGCCCCTCCCTCACCCCCTCCCACCGCCCCACATCCCCCCTCAGCCCCCTCCCCCCACATCCCCCTCACCCCTTCCCACATCCCCCTCCCTCAGCCCCTTCCCCTTTCCTTCGCTCCCCAGCCCCTCCCTCAGTCCCCTTCCCTTCGCCCCACATCCCCCTCCCCTCGCCCCCAGCCCCTCCCTCAGCCCCCTTCCCTTCACCCCACATCCCCCTCCCCTTCCCTTCGCCCCCCAGCCCCTCCCTCAGCCCTCTTCCCTTCGCCCCACATCCCCCTCCCTCAGCCCCTTCCCCTCGCCCCCCAGCCCCTCCCTCAGCCCCTCCAACCGCCCCACATCCCCCTCCCCTTCCCCTCGCCCCCCAGCCCCTCCCTCAGCCCCCTTCCCTTCGCCCCACATCCCCCCTCCCCTTCCCTTCGCCCCCCAGCCCCTCCCTCAGCCCCCTTCCCTTCGCCCCACATCCCCCTCCCCTTCCCCTCGCCCCCAGCCCCTCCCTCAGCCCCCTTCCCTTCGCCCCACATCCCCCTCCCCTTCCCCTCACCCCCAGCCCCTCCCTCAGCCCCCTTCCCTTCGCCCCACATCCCCCTCCCCTTCCCCTCGCCCCCAGCCCCTCCCTCAGCCCCCTTCCCTTCGCCCCACATCCCCCTCCCCTTCCCCTCGCCCCCAGCCCCTCCCTCACTCCCTCCCACCGCCCCACATCCCCCCTCAGCCCCCTCCCCCCACACCTCCCTCACCCCTTCCCGCCGCCCCACATCCCCCTCCCTCAGCCCCTTCCCCTCGCCCCCCAGCCCCTCCCTCAGCCCCTCCAACCGCCCCACATCCCCCTCCCCTTCCCCTCGCCCCCCAGCCCCTCCCTCAGCCCCCTTCCCTTCGCCCCCCAGCCCCTCCCTCAGCCCTCTTCCCTTCGCCCCACATCCCCCTCCCCTTCCCCTCGCCCCCCAGCCCCTCCCTCAGCCCTCTTCCCTTCGCCCCACATCCCCCTCTCCTTCCCCTCGCCCCAGCCCCTCCTTCACCCCCTCCCACCGCCCCACATCCCCCCTCAGCCCCCTCCCCCCACATCCCCCTCACCCCTTCCCACATCCCCCTCCCTCAGCCCCTTCCCCTCGCCCCCCAGCCCCTCCAACCGCCCCACATCCCCCTCCCCTCGCCCCCCAGCCCCTCCCTCAGCCCCCTTCCCTTCGCCCCACATCCCCCCTCCCCTTCCCTTCGCCCCCCAGCCCCTCCCTCAGCCCTCTTCCCTTCGCCCCACATCCCCCTCCCCTTCCCCTCGCCCCCCAGCCCCTCCCTCAGCCCTCTTCCCTTCGCCCCACATCCCCCTCTCCTTCCCCTCGCCCCAGCCCCTCCTTCACCCCCTCCCACCGCCCCACATCCCCCCTCAGCCCCCTCCCCCCACACCTCCCTCACCCCTTCCCGCCGCCCCACATCCCCCTCCCTCAGCCCCTTCCCCTCGCCCCCCAGCCCCTCCCTCAGCCCCTCCAACCGCCCCACATCCCCCTCCCCTCGCCCCCCAGCCCCTCCCTCAGCCCCCTTCCCTTCGCCCCACATCCCCCCTCCCCTTCCCTTCGCCCCCCAGCCCCTCCCTCAGCCCTCTTCCCTTCGCCCCACATCCCCCTCCCCTTCCCCTCGCCCCCCAGCCCCTCCCTCAGCCCTCTTCCCTTCGCCCCACATCCCCCTCTCCTTCCCCTCGCCCCAGCCCCTCCTTCACCCCCTCCCACCGCCCCACATCCCCCCTCAGCCCCCTCCCCCCACATCCCCCTCACCCCTTCCCACATCCCCCTCCCTCAGCCCCTTCCCCTCGCCCCCCAGCCCCTCCCTCAGCCCCTCCAACCGCCCCACATCCCCCTCCCCTCGCCCCCCAGCCCCTCCCTCAGCCCCCTTCCCTTCGCCCCACATCCCCCCTCCCCTTCCCTTCGCCCCCCAGCCCCTCCCTCAGCCCTCTTCCCTTCGCCCCACATCCCCCTCCCCTTCCCCTCGCCCCCAGCCCCTCCCTCAGCCCTCTTCCCTTCGCCCCACATCCCCCTCTCCTTCCCCTCGCCCCAGCCCCTCCTTCACCCCCTCCCACCGCCCCACATCCCCCCTCAGCCCCCTCCCCCCACACCTCCCTCACCCCTTCCCGCCGCCCCACATCCCCCTCCCTCAGCCCCTTCCCCTCGCCCCCCAGCCCCTCCCTCAGCCCCTCCAACCACCCCACATCCCCCTCCCCTCGCCCCCCAGCCCCTCCCTCAGCCCCCTTCCCTTCGCCCCACATCGCCCCTCCCCTTCCCTTCGCCCCCCAGCCCCTCCCTCAGCCCTCTTCCCTTCGCCCCACATCCCCCTCCCCTTCCCCTCGCCCCCCAGCCCCTCCCTCAGCCCTCTTCCCTTCGCCCCACATCCCCCTCCCCTTCCCCCCAGCCCCCTCCCTCAGCCCTCTTCCCTTCGCCCCACATCCCCCTCCCCTTCCCCTCGCCCCCAGCCCCTCCCTCAGCCCCCTTCCCTTCGCCCCACATCCCCCTCCCCTTCCCCTCGCCCCCCAGCCCCTCCCTCAGCCCTCTTCCCTTCGCCCCACATCCCCCTCCCCTTCCCCCCCAGCCCCCTCCCTCAGCCCTCTTCCCTTCGCCCCACATCCCCCTCTCCTTCCCCTCGCCCCAGCCCCTCCTTCACCCCCTCCCACCGCCCCACATCCCCCCTCAGCCCCCTCCCCCCACATCCCCCTCACCCCTTCCCACATCCCCCTCCCTCAGCCCCTTCCCCTTTCCTTCGCTCCCCAGCCCCTCCCTCAGTCCCCTTCCCTTCGCCCCACATCCCCCTCCCCTTCCCCTCGCCCCCAGCCCCTCCCTCAGCCCCCTTCCCTTCGCCCCACATCCCCCTCCCCTTCCCCCCCCAGCCCCCTCCCTCAGCCCTCTTCCCTTCGCCCCACATCCCCCTCCCCTTCCCCTCGCCCCAGCCCCTCCCTCAGCCCCCTTCCCTTCGCCCCACATCCCCCTCTCCTTCCCCTCGCCCCAGCCCCTCCTTCACCCCCTCCCACCGCCCCACATCCCCCCTCAGCCCCCTCCCCCCACATCCCCCTCACCCCTTCCCACATCCCCCTCCCTCAGCCCCTTCCCCTTTCCTTCGCTCCCCAGCCCCTCCCTCAGTCCCCTTCCCTTCGCCCCACATCCCCCTCCCCTTCCCCTCGCCCCCAGCCCCTCCCTCAGCCCCCTTCCCTTCGCCCCACATCCCCCTCCCCTTCCCCTCGCCCCCAGCCCCTCCCTCAGCCCCCTTCCCTTCGCCCCACATCCCCCTCCCCTTCCCCCCCAGCCCCCTCCCTCAGCCCTCTTCCCTTCGCCCCACATCCCCCTCCCCTTCCCCTCGCCCCCAGCCCCTCCCTCAGCCCCCTTCCCTTCGCCCCACATCCCCCTCCCCTTCCCCTCGCCCCAGCCCCTCCCTCAGCCCCCTTCCCTTCGCCCCACATCCCCCTCTCCTTCCCCTCACCCCCCAGCTTCTCCCTCAGCCCCCTTCCCTTCGCCCCACATCCCCCTCCCCTTCCCCTCGCCCCAGCCCCTCCCTCAGCCCCCTTCCCTTTGCCCCACATCCCCCTCCCCTTCCCCTCGCCCCAGCCCCTCCCTCACCCCCTCCCACCGCCCCACATCCCCCCTCAGCCCCCTCCCCCCACATCCCCCTCACCCCTTCCCACATCCCCCTCCCTCAGCCCCTTCCCCTTTCCTTCGCTCCCCAGCCCCTCCCTCAGTCCCCTTCCCTTCGCCCCACATCCCCCTCCCCTCGCCCCCAGCCCCTCCCTCAGCCCCCTTCCCTTCGCCCCACATCCCCCTCCCCTTCCCTTCGCCCCCCAGCCCCTCCCTCAGCCCTCTTCCCTTCGCCCCACATCCCCCTCCCTCAGCCCCTTCCCCTCGCCCCCCAGCCCCTCCCTCAGCCCCTCCAACCGCCCCACATCCCCCTCCCCTTCCCCTCGCCCCCCAGCCCCTCCCTCAGCCCCCTTCCCTTCGCCCCACATCCCCCTCCCCTCGCCCCCAGCCCCTCCCTCAGCCCCCTTCCCTTCGCCCCACATCCCCCTCCCCTTCCCCCCCCAGCCCCTCCCTCAGCCCCCTTCCCTTCGCCCCACATCCCCCTCCCCTCGCCCCCAGCCCCTCCCTCAGCCCCCTTCCCTTCGCCCCACATCCCCCTCCCCTTCCCCTCGCCCCAGCCCCTCCCTCAGCCCCCTTCCCTTCGCCCCACATCCCCCTCCCCTTCCCCTCGCCCCCAGCCCCCTCCCCGGTTCTCTCTCCCCCGCCCCCTCCTTGGCTCCGCCCCCCGCTCCCTCCCCCCGCCTCGCCCCGCCCCCCCAGCCGCCGCCGGAGCCGCCATGGCCGGCGCGGCCTCCCCCTCCCCGCGGCCCCCCCTGCGCCGGCCCTGGGCGGGGGGGGAGGGGGCGGAGGAGCAGGAGCCGCCCCCGCGCGCCGGCCCCCCCCCCGGGGGGCAACGGCCGGCCGCGCGCCGCGCTTGGCAGCTCTCCCAGCATGCCCCGGGGCAGCCCCACTCCCAGCAGGCCATGGGCCATGGCCAAGAGGTGCCTTCCCAGCATGCCCTGGGGCCGGGCCAGGAGCCGCTCTCCCAGCATGCCATGGGGCACAGCGAAGAGCCGCTCTCCCAGCATGCCGTGGGGCCCGGCCAGGAGCCGCTCTCCCAGCATGCCCTGGGGCACAGCGAAGAGCCGCTCTCCCAGCATGCCGTGGGGCCCGGCCAGGAGCCGCTCTCCCAGCATGCCCTGGGGCACAGCGAAGAGCCGCTCTCCCAGCATGCCGTGGGGCACGGCCAGGAGCCGCTCTCCCAGCATGCCGTGGAGCACAGCGAAGAGCCGCTCTCCCAGCATGCCCTGGGGCACGGCCAGGAGCCGCTCTCCCAGCATGCCGTGGGGCACAGCGAAGAGCCGCTCTCCCAGCATGCCCTGGGGCACGGCCAGGAGCTGCTCTCCCAGCATGCCGTGGGGCACAGCGAAGAGCCGCTCTCCCAGCATGCCCTGGGGCACAGCGAAGAGCCGCTCTCCCAGCATGCCCTGGGGCACGGCCAGGAGCCGCTCTCCCAGCATGCCGTGGGGCACAGCGAAGAGCCGCTCTCCCAGCATGCCGTGGGGCCCGGCCAGGAGCCGCTCTCCCAGCATGCCGTGGGGCACAGCGAAGAGCCACTCTCCCAGCATGCAGCGGGGGCGCGCCGGGTGCTGTTCGCCGATGCCCTGGGCTTGCCCTTGACCCGCCTGCGGCACTACCAGCCCTGGCCGCCCCCCTCGCCCGAGTGGCCCCCCGAGGTGCTGCCCCCTGCCGGCCAGCCGCCCTTCGCCCCCTACCTCCTGCCCGCCTTCGTGCTGCCCCCGGCGGGGCAGGGCGAGCCGGAGCGGCTGGTGCGGCTGCGCCGGACCATGGTGGAGCTGGAGGAGGTGCTGGCGCCGGGGCCGGGCGAGCCGTGGCTGCTGCGGGGCACCGTGCGGGTGCTGAACGTGGCCTATCGCAAAGCCGTCCACGTGCGGGCCAGCCGGGACCGCTGGCGCACCTACCGCGACCACCCCGCCCGCTACGTGCCGGGGGGCTCGCCCGACGGGGGGCTGAGCGACCGCTTCACCTTCAGCCTGCCCTTCGGCCCCGACCAGCAGGAGGAGCAGGGCGAGGAAGAGGAGGAGGGGGATGAAGCCCGGCTGGATTTCGTGATCCGGTACCAGACCGACGAGGGCGTCTACTGGGCCAATAACCAGGGCAAGAACTACAGCGTGGTGATGAAGGGCCGGGCGCCCCCCCGGGCGCCCCCCAGTACCGCCGGCCAGGACGGCGCCGGGCGGCAGCTGAAGAGTTGCATGAGGCCGGAGAGGATGAGGTAAAATCCCACCTTCCTCCCGGGACCCCAAAACCGTCCAGCAGAACCCCCCCCGAGAACCGCCAACCTCCCCAGGAACCGCCAATTCCCCCGATCCCCATGACTCTGAGCCTCCGATCCCCCAGAACTATGACTCTCAGCCCCCCAATTCCCCCGATCCCCGTGACTCTGAGCCCCCGATCCCCCAGATCTGTGACTTTCAACCCCCCAATTCCCCCCAATTCCCCCGATCCCCGTGACTCTGAGCCCCCAATCCCCCAGATCTGTGACTCTCAGCCCCCCAATTCCCCCGATCCCCATGACTCTGTGTTGCGGAGTATTGGGGGATTCAGGGCCCTGCACCCCCGGCTTCCTGCGATTCACCATGACTCTCAGCCAGCCAGTAAAGCAGAAGGTTTATTTGGATGACAGGAATACAGTCCAAGACAGGTCTTGCAGGCACAGACAACAGGGACCCCCTCAGTTAGGTCCATCTTGGGGTCCCCGGGCATCCAAGCCCAGCCCCTCTTGGGAGGTCAGAGCCATCTATCCCCCCAGCCCTCTCTCCCTGCCTGCTTCCAGCACTCTGCTTTCAGCGACCCCTCCCCCAGCCTTTGTTCAGTTTCCCGGGCTAAGGAGTCGCCTCGCCTTCAACCCCTTCCTGGGTTCTCATGTTACACACTCAGGTATGCACCCTCGGGCGCCCTCGGGCAGATCCCCTCCTGCAATGCAGACTATCCCAGCACACTCCCCTGTCAGCATTCACAGACCACCGTGAGAACAGGTCCAGTTCGTCACATCTCTCCCCCCTTCGAGACCGAACTGAGCAGGGTCACTTTAGCCAGTGACCCGGGGAAGTTCGAACCTACCCCCGTTCCCATGGATGCCCCCGCATCCCTCCCATTCCTTGGTGAGAATTACACCAGGCCCCTCCAGTTTCACGCTCCCCCTTAGGTTGGGGTTGCTTGATGGCACTCGCAGTTCGCATGTGGGAAGGTTTATGCGGCCTGCGCCCTTTTCCCACCCCCATACCTCTGGGGCTCCAACTGGGCTGTGGTCTTCTCCCAGCGCTCCAGTCTGGAGGTCTGTGCTTTGGGCTCTCTTGGTTTAGAGCCGCCCTTTTTACCTTGGCCACCCTCCGAAAAGGCTCCTCTATGCTGGGCAAGGGTCCTAAAGCTGTTTTCCCCTTGTCCCAGGCCTTCCTCCCCCTCTGACAGGGGTCACAGGATCCGCAGTACTGTCGGACAGTAACAAAGACCCCAGGCCAGTAAAAGCTCCGTAGCAGCCTCTGCTGGGTACGCCAGGTTCCCTGGTGCCCTGAGAGGGGAATGTCATGGGCCCGGCACAGCAGCTGGCGGCGATACTTCTGGGGTACCACCAGCTGCCTCCTGATCCCCCCTGACTCCATTTTCCCTGGGGGAGCCCATTCTCGGTACAGGAACCCCTTCTCCCACAGGAACCTTTTCCGGCCACCTCGTCCCATGGTCTGTACCGCATTGAGGTCGGCCAGGTCCCTTATCTTCCGCAAGGAGGGATCTCTCTGCAACTCGGCCTGGAACTCAGCAGCTGGGACGGGGATGGCCACCTGCTCTTTCTCGCCCGCTGGGTCCGAAGCTGCAGCCTCCCTGAGCCGCGTCCCTGGGCGTTCCCTCCCCACCAGGTTAGAGTCCCGCGCCTCAGGCAAGGCACCCCCCCCAAGGCCAGGGCGCAGTGCCCCTCGCCGGCTCTGACCGCGGGTCACAACTAAGGCGGTCTGGGGGCTGCTGGGCCAGTCCTCTAGGTCCCCCCCCCATCAACACCTCAGTGGGCAAATGGTGGTGCACTCCCACGTCCTTGGGGCCCTCCTTGGCCCCCCATTTCAGGTGTACCCTCGCTACGGGAACCTTGAATGGGGTCCCGCCCACCCCGGTCAGGGTCAGGAAGGTGTTGGGCACCACCCGATCTGGGGCCACCACCTCGGGCCGGGCCAGTGTCACCTCTGCGCCCGTGTCCCAGTAACCATAAACTTCCTTCCCATCCACCTCCAGGGGAACAAGGCACTCGCTCCGCAGGGACAGCCCCGCGCCAACCCTGTAAACGGAGAACTTTGAATCCGGAGCATCTGGCCCCCCAGAGAAGCTGGCCTGGGGCTCTCCTCCCTCCTTAGCAGGTGGTACTCTGCCAGCCCCCCTTCCCTGGGAATGCTGCCTCTCGCCGGGCTGGGTCTCTACCCAGTCAACCCTCTGTGGGTTCGGCCTGCTCAGTCTGTCCCTGAGCCTGGGGCACTGGGCCCGTATGTGGCCCTTTTGGCCACAGTGGTAGCAGCCCATGTCCCATGGGTCCCCTTGAGTGGGTCGGATAGTCCTGATGCCGGATGTTCCCCTCTGATGGGGTTTTTCTGTATTTTCCCACGGGGAGGTCCCATGGTGACTCTCTCTCTGCGTTGTGGTGGGATTGCTCCTTTGGGACTCCTCCCTGCCACCCCCTGACCGGCTCTTTACAAACTCATCAGCCAGCTGCCCGGCGTGTCGCGGGTTCTCTGGCTTTCTGTCCACCAACCACAGCCTCAGGTCGGATGGGCACCGTTCATACAGTTGCTCCAGTACCAGCAGTTTAATCAGGTCCTCCTTCGTCTGGGCCCCACCAGCCCACTTGCTGGCGTATCTTTCCATGCGGGCGGCTAGTTGCAGATATGAGATCTCAGGGGTTTTATCTTGACTCCGGAACCTTTCCCGGTACATCTCAGGAGTCAGCCCAAACTCTCGTAGCAGGGCCTTTTTGAATAGTTCGTAGTCCCCTTTCTCTGCCTCTCCCAGTTGGCGGTACAATGCCACGGATTTGGGGTCCAGTAAGGGGGTAAGGACCCGGAGTCTGTCCGCGGGATCCACCCGGTGCAGCTCGCAGGCCGTCTCAAAGGCCTCCAGGAAGTCATCCATGTCCTCCCCCTCCTTGTATGGGGCCATGATGCACTTATCAAAGCTCCGTGCAGTCCTGGGTCCCCCCTCACTCACCGCAGCCGGGGGTTCGCTGCCCTTCAATCTCGCCAGTTCCAGGTCATGCTGACGCTGTCTCTCATTCTCCTGTCTCTGTCTCTCATTCTCCTCCCGTTCCTGCTGACGCTCTCTCTCTTTCTCCTCCCGTTCATGCTGTCTCTGTTGTTCACGATCCTCCAGCTCTCTCAGTTTTAGCTCTTTCTCCCATTCCAGCCAATTCCGCTCCCCGGATGCCGAACGTCGCCGGGAGGATCCTCTGCTGGCCGGCGAGCTTCGCCGGGGGGACCCCCTGCTGGCCGGGGGGGCCACGGCGCCTTCGGTATTTGCTGGGCTCCTCCCCACCCTTCCCCTAGGCATAGGAAGGAGGGGTCTCGGGAAGCCCTCAGCAGCCGGCTGACCACTCCCAGCTGGGACAGACACTGGTGCCTGCGCTGCATTTGCCAGGCTGCTTCCCTGAGACACAGGGATCAGTTCATTCGCGCGACCTTCTGCCTCCAGCTGGGCAATGAGCTGTTCTTTGGTGAGCCTCCCAATGCGCAGCCGCCTCTGCTTGCACAGCTCCACCAGGTCGCTCTTAAGCCGCTTGGCATACATCTTCCTGCTGGCCACTCGCCGGCCTGTGTGCTCACCGCTCCCCACAGTTCCCAGGGGGCCCCCTAGTGTGCCAGCCCTTCTCGAGGTCACCACCTCTCTGCCAGGGTCGAGCTGCAGACTCCTCCGCCCCTGGGACCACTCGCTGCGATCCCCCCGGGGGACCCTGTTACTGCAAAAGTCCTTCTCGCTGGTCACACACTCCCAGGGGTAATAACCGTCTCTCTCCCACTCTTCAGCAGGCCTGGTCCCCGTCAATCCCCCTTCGTTTTACTGCTCCCCAGTCACTTACTGCAGGAAGCGCCGTCCACGGGGTGCAGTAGATCCCGCCGCTGCCACCAGTTGTTGCGGAGTATTGGGGGATTCAGGGCCCTGCACCCCCGGCTTCCTGCGATTCACCATGACTCTCAGCCAGCCAGTAAAGCAGAAGGTTTATTTGGATGACAGGAATACAGTCCAAGACAGGTCTTGCAGGCACAGACAACAGGGACCCCCTCAGTTAGGTCCATCTTGGGGTCCCCGGGCATCCAAGCCCAGCCCCTCTTGGGAGGTCAGAGCCATCTATCCCCCCAGCCCTCTCTCCCTGCCTGCTTCCAGCACTCTGCCTTCAGCGACCCCTCCCACAGCCTTTGTTCAGTTTCCCGGGCTAAGGAGTCGCCTCGCCTTCAACCCCTTCCTGGGTTCTCATGTTACACACTCAGGTATGCACCCTCGGGCGCCCTCGGGCAGATCCCCTCCTGCAATGCAGACTATCCCAGCACACTCCCCTGTCAGCATTCACAGACCACCGTGAGAACAGGTCCAGTTCGTCACACTCTGAGCCCCCAATCCCCCAGATCTGTGACTCTCAGCCCCCAATTCCCCCGATCCCCGTGACTCTGAGCCCCCGATCCCCCAGATCTATGACTCTGAGCGCCCCAATTCACCCCAATTTCCCTGATCCCCATGACTCTGAGCCCCCAGTCCTCCAGTTTTGTGACTCTCAACCCCCCAATTCCCCTCATCCCTGTGACTCTGAGCCCCCCAATCCCCCAGATCTATGACTCTCAACCCCCCAATTCCCCCGATCCCCGTGACTCTGAGCCCCCAACGCCCAGATCTGTGACTCTTAGCCCCCCAATTCCCCCGATCCCCGTGACTCTGAGCCCCTGATCCCCCAGATCTATGACTCAACCCCCCAATTCCCCTGATCCCCGTGACTCTGAGCCCCCAACCCCCAGATCTGTGACTCTCAGCCCCCCAATTCCCCCGATCCCCGTGACTCTGAGCCCCCCAATCCCCCAGATCTATGACTCTCAACCCCCCAGTTCCCCCGATCCCTGTGACTCTGAGCCCCAATCCCCCAGATCTATGACTCTCAACCCCCCTATTCCCCCGATCCCCGTGACTCTGAGCCCCCGATCCCCCAGATCTATGACTCAACCCCCCAATTCCCCCGATCTCTGTGACTCTGAGCCCCAATCCCCCAGATCTATGACTCTCAGCCCCCCAATTCCCCCTATCCCCGTGACTCTGATCCCCCGATCCCCCAGATCTATGACTCTCAACCCCCCTATTCCCCCGATCCCCGTGACTCTGAGCCCCCGATCCCCCAGATCTATGACTCAACCCCCCAATTCCCCCCAATTCCCCCGATCTCTGTGACTCTGAGCCCCCAACCCCCAGATCTGTGACCCCCCGCCCCCCAATTCCCCCGATCCCCGTGACTCTGAGCCCCCCAATCCCCCAGATCTATGACTCTCAACCCCCCAGTTCCCCCGATCCCTGTGACTCTGAGCCCCAATCCCCCAGATCTATGACTCTCAACCCTCCAATTCCCCCTATCCCCGTGACTCTGATCCCCCGATCCCCCAGATCTATGACTCTCAACCCCCCTATTCCCCCGATCCCCGTGACTCTGAGCCCCCGATCCCCCAGATCTATGACTCTGAGCCCCCCAATTCACCCCAATTCTCCTGATCCCCATGACTCTGAGCCCCCAACCCCCAGATCTGTGACTCTCAGCCCCCCAATTCCCCCAATCCCCGTGACTCTGAGCCCCCAACCCCCAGATCTGTGACCCCCCGCCCCCCAATTCCCCCGATCCCCGTGACTCTGAGCCCCCCAATCCCCCAGATCTATGACTCTCAACCCCCCAGTTCCCCCGATCCCTGTGACTCTGAGCCCCAATCCCCCAGATCTATGACTCAACCCCCCAATTCCCCCCAATTCCCCCGATCCCTGTGACTCTGAGCCCCAATCCCCCAGATCTATGACTCTCAGCCCCCCAATTCCCCCGATCCCCGTGACTCTGAGCCCCCGATCCCCCAGATCTATGACTCTGAGCCCCCCAATTCACCCCAATTCCCCTGATCCCCGTGACTCTGAGCCCCCAGTCCTCCAGGTCTGTGACTCTCAACCCCCCAATTCCCCTCATCCCTGTGACTCTGAGCCCCCGATCCCCCAGATCTATGACTCTCAACTCCCCAATTCCCCTCATCCCCGTGACTCTGAGCCCCCCAATCCCTCAGATCTGTGACTCTCAGGCCCCCTAATTCCCCTCATCCCCATGACTCTGAGCCCCCCAATTCACCCCAATTCCCCCGATACCCGTGACTCTGAGCCCCCAATCCCCCAGATCTATGACTCTTAACCCCCCAATTCCCCTGATCCCCATGACTCTGAGCCCCTCAATCCCCCTGATCCCTGTGATTCTGAGCCCCCCGAATCCTCCAATCCCCATGACTCTGGGCCCCCCCATCCCTCCAGTTTATTGGGGGCACAGAGCCTATGGTAGAGCAGCCCAGACACTGCTCTGAATTATATGGGGGGGGTTATATGGGGAGGGACCCTGCTGGGATGGTCCCTGCCCCACAGGGCACAGTGTGTCGGGGGGAGATGTTGGAGGTCTCGTGGTGTCGCTGTGGACAGAGGATCAGCAAGTGGGAGAGAAAGGCTTCATTTGGGCAGGGTGGAGTAGCATTGTTGGTCTGTGCAAGCGTCCACGCTTGTGTAAAGTGAGTGTGCATTGCTCCCAGATCAGGTGCAAGCATTAGCACTGGTGCAAAGCAAGTGTGCAATGCTCCCAATCCAGAATTCACCCTGCTCCCTTGTGCTATCATCTGCACTAGTGAAAAGTGAGCGTGAAACGCTCCCAAATCACAATACCCTCCTCTCTCATGCACTAGTGCAAAGCCAGTGTGCGATGCCCCCAAAGCAGGTGCATGCGTTAGCACTTGTGCAAAGTGACTGTGAAAGGTGCCCAGGTCAGCATTCACCCTGTTGCACTGTGTCTCTTCGTACTAGTGCAAGGCAAGTGTGCAATGCTCCCAAACCAGAATTCATGACGCGGTCTCAATGACGGGCTTTCACGCCTGCTTTTCACTAGTGTACATGCTGCCACGAGCGGCCCCATGCAGGCTGTCGGTGCAGATCTGCCGGTGGTTCTAGGAGGGCAGAGACCAGCTGGGGGATTAAAGCCCAACACCGGGCGAGGAGAAAGGCAGTTCAGGTGAAACCCCCCCACCCCTCAGCTGCCAGCGGGTGAGTTCTGCGTAGTGAAAAACAAGCTGTGGGGGAAATGGGGCAGCGCCGTCACATATTATTTCTAAAGAACCAGACCGAGGGCTGCGGAGAGAAGGTGAAATCACGTCGTCGGGGTGTTTTCTCTGAAACTCGGGTAGAAAAAGTGGTTTCCAAAAGAGGCAGGAAACAGAGTTAATAATGAGCCGAGCGGGGAGTGAAAAGTCTTGCGGTCGGCTGATTTTGGCGGAGATCTCATTAAAGTGGGTAGATAGGTGGATAAAAGGGCCCAATATGGGCGTTTGTGCACCAGAATCTAGGGCGGGATCTGGGTGGCGCCCGGCGGGACGGGGCCGTGACCTGGGTTGGGGTCTGCGGGGCACCCGGCGCGATGGGGCCCCGATCTCGGCAGGGGTCTGGGGGGCGCCCAGTGCAACGGGGTCCTGATCTCGGCCGAGGGGGGGACGGGGCCCCGGTCTCGGCTGGCGTCTGGGTCCCGGGTATAAATACATCTCGTGTTTTATTGGCTTCACCTCCATCCCTGGGTTCGGCTCCTGGCTCGTTACCCTCATGAACGTCAAGTATCGGGGGAGCTGGGTTAGTCTCTGTCCATGAAACAACGGGGAGTCCGGTGGCACCTCACCGACTAACACAGGGGTCCCCAACGCAGTGCCCGCGGACGCCATGACCCCCGGGGGGCATCTCTATGCGCCTGCCCACTGACAAGGGAGCGTCCCGCCACCAAGGAGCTTCTCGGCGGCATGTCGGCGGCTAGTCGGATTTGGGACAGCTGCAGGTATTATCCTGACACCTGACGAGAGGGGACTTAGCTCACCCTAACGAGGGCTAATTAACAGGCTGTGGGGTGGGAAGGGAAGGGATGGGCCGGTGGGCGACTGCTGCTCTAGGTTCTCAGGGGGACGAAGACCCGTGTCCAAGGCCTTGCTGTGCCTTAGTTTCCCCATCTGTACGGGGGTGGGGACAGGAAATGAAGATGAGCTGCGTGAGGTATGAGGCCGGGGTTGTAATCCCCCCCCATGTCTCTGGTGTGGGTGAGGGGCATCCGGGTGTCCAGTGATTAGAGCGGGGGCGGGGGAGGGCTCGGAGCCAGGACTCCTGGGTTCCTTCTGCTGCTGGGCTTGGGATGGCTGAAATGTTTCTTCTCCGCTAAGACGTGAGCATCAAAGGAAGTTTCTTTTTCCACGGGCCCCTCCCACCGCGACTGACTCTGTCTACAGCCCTGCACAGCCAGACAGGCGTTCGCACAGCCAGACACACAGGCGGCACGTTCAGCTTTCCCCCCCGCCTGCCCTTCTTGCTCCCAGCCTCTGAGGCTGAGGCTGGCGGAGTTAGCCCTTGGGGACCCCTCTGCAACCAGGGGTGACTCTGGATTGACCCTGGGGGCTGAGATCAGAATCCTGCTCTGCCCCCAGTACAGCTGGGGGTGACTCCGGATTGATCCCGGGGGACTGAGCTCAGAACCCAGCCCTGACCCCTCTGCAATCAGGGGTGACTCCAGATTGGCGGGACCCGGTGCCGAGCTCAGGACCCGGTGCTGAGTGCGGTGCAATCAGGGGTGACTCCGGATTGGCGGGACCCGGTGCCGAGCTCAGGGCCCAGCGCTGAGCATGGTGCAATCAGGGGTGACTCCGGATTGGTGGGACCCGGTGCCGAGCTCAGGGCCCAGTGCTGAGTGCGGTGCAATCAGGGGTGACTCCGGATTGGCGGGACCCGGTGCCGAGCTCAGGGCCCAGTGCTGAGTGCGGTGCAATCAGGGGTGACTCCGGATTGATCCCGGGGGGCTGAGCTCAGAACCCAGCCCTGACCCCTCTGCAATCAGGGGTGACTCCGGATTGGCGGGACCCGGTGCCGAGCTCAGGACCCGGTGCTGAGTGCGGTGCAATCAGGGGTGACTCCGGATTGGCGGGACCCAGTGCCGAGCTCAGGGCCCAGCGCTGAGCATGGTGCAATCAGGGGTGACTCCGGATTGGCGGGACCCGGTGCCGAGCTCAGGGCCCAGTGCTGAGTGCAGTGCAATCAGGGGTGACTCCGGATTGGCGGGACCCGGTGCTGAGCTCAGGGCCCAGTGCTGAGTGTGGTGCAATCAGGGGTGACTCTGGATTGGCGGGACCCGGTGCCGAGCTCAGGGCCCAGTGCTGAGTGCGGTGCAATCAGGGGTGACTCCGGATTGGCGGGACCCGGTGCCGAGCTCAGGACCCAGCGCTGAGTGCGGTGCAATCAGGGGTGACTCCGGATTGGCGGGACCCGGTGCCGAGCTCAGGGTGTGGGCCGCGTGCGAGAGCTGTCATGCAAAGCTGTGGCTTGGCACTTTCACGGTCCCGCCCCCTCGCAGCCCCAGATCTCAGGCCCGGGCTCCCAGACGGTGACTCGCAGGGAAGGGGAAAACCCAGGAACACGCCCAAAATAGCTGCAGGGTTTTACTGGCGTGGAGCCGCCGACCCGGATCAGGCCCCGTCGCGCCGGGCGCTGCACAGAGACACCGTCCCGGTCCCAGAGAGTTTCCAGTCTAAACAAACGAAGGGAAACTGAGGCACCCAGTGATTAAAGCTCAGCTGGGCACGTGTGGTCGAGCTGGAATGGAACCAGGGAGCCCTGGCTAATACCCTGCCCACTAAGGCTGGGGGCCCGGACGCCTGGGTTCTCATCAGACCCTTTGCAAGGTGCCACCCCCCGGCCCCGGGCAGTGACTGGATCCCTTCTCCCCCCACAGGCCCTGCGAGGAAGAGCTAAGCGATGAAGACATACCAAACCCTGCCCGTGAGGAAGGTATGTGCTGCGAGCTTCCCCCCAGCTGTGCCTCCAGCCGGGGTCACCCCCAGCGCTGCGAGCTTCCCTCTAGCAGTGCTGGGCTGGTTGAGGGGCGCACTAGTGTGGCTGACCCCATCTCTCTCTCTCCAGAAGGGAGCCCGGAAAGGGAGACGCAAAGAGAATCGCCCTCAGCTTCCACGGGACAGGTAAGAACTGCCGGCAGCAGGGTGGGGTGGGGAGAGAGGCCCCTGCCCAGCCCCCCAGCGCCCCCCAGCACCCGGCCCTGCCTGCCTGCCAGGGGAGACCGCCCCCCACTCAGCCCCTCGCCCGCCCCCCAGCGCCGGCCCTGCCTGCCAGACCGGGGCCCCTGTCTCCACAGGTGCGAGGGTCAGCCCCTACTCCAGAGATCTCCCAATCTAACAAAGGCTGGCTCGGGCCCCGCTTCTCACAGGTGGGGAAACTGAGGCACAGCTGGGCCACAATCGCCCCCCCACCCCGGAGCTTCAGGGAGATCCTGCCTCTCTAGCCCTCATCCTTCCCTTGCCCCGCTGCAGGTCCCGGAGCTGCCGGTCCCCCCCACGTCCCTGGAGACGGAGCTGCCTGCCAGGGAACTCCCGGTGCCCTTGGCTGAGTCCCCTGGGGGCGGCCGTGGGCCCGAGGCCGGCTCTCTGGGGCCGGGGGCCTCGTTCTCGGAGGCTGGCCTGGCAGAGCAGGCTGGGCTCTGGCGGGCGGAGGAGGAGGCCGTGGACTCGGAGCTGGAGCAGCTGTATCTCTCCCACCTCAGCCGGCTGCGGGCGGAGGAGCTGGGGGGCGCCGGGGGGCAGCCGGGGGGCACGGAGGCGGCCGGCTCCCCCCCGGCCTGGCTGCCCGCCCTGCGCCTGAGCGTGTTGAGCGACCGGGACCTGGTGGTCGGCTGGGCCGGGCCGGAGCGGGCACTGAATAGCTCCCTGGCCCAGGAGATCACCCTGCGCTACGCCAGCCCGGCCGCCCGGCTCAGCCCGCCTGCCTGCCCGGGGCGGGACAGCCCCCCGGCGCTGCTGGAGGCCGGGCTCCGGGGAGCCGGCCCAGGCGGGGCCCTGCGGTTGCTGGCGCCGGCTGCCGTGGTGGTGCCGGCATGGACAGCAGCCCCGGCGGGGCGGAGCCAGGGGGGCTGGGGAGGGCCGGGGGTGCCCCGGGAAGGGGCGCCCGGCTGCCCCACGCGGCTGGGACAGGCCCTGACCCGTTCCCTGTTCGTTCTGGGCCTCGTGGTCATCCTGCCCGTGGTCCTCAGCGGCTGCCTGCCAGCCGCGGCCGTCACCCTGTATGTGGTTCTCACGTGGCGCCAGCCCCCCCTGCTCTAGCCCCCTCCACCCCAGAGCCGGGGAGAGAACCCAGGCGTCCTGGCTCCCAGCCCCCCCTGCTCTAACCCACACCCCTTGGGTCCCACGCCGGAGGCCACGTGCCTCTGAAGACCTTACATTGGTTCATTGTCCCGCTTTGCTTCTCCAGCCCACAACCCCCCCACCCCCCACCCCATGGCTCTGTATTTATTTTGTACCGGGGAGTGTGTGTGTGGGGCGGTCAATTCGTGCCGCCCCAGCGTGGTGCAAAGCGGGTCGTTTGCAGCGTGATGTGTCGGTCCAGCCGCCGGAGGGGCTGGCGATCGTCCGGCTGATTCGCCGTGCCACGAGGTCCCACGGCACCTCAGAGCCCCCCAGCTACACACTCCGCCGTCGCATGGCCCAGGAAATGTCGCTGTGGGAGTGTGGGGGGGTGTGCCTCAGTTTCCCCACGCGGGGAAGCCGTGGGAGGCTCTCGGAGTGATGAAGAACAGCCAGACTCGGAGCTGAGTCCGGATTGAGGCCTGGTGGAGATGAGAGGAATCGGGCCCAGATCCTGTTGCAGTCGGGAGTTACTCCAGATTAAGTGAAATCATCATCCAGCCCTGACCCCATTGCAGTAGGGGGTGACTCCGGATTGACTCCAGATTAAGTGAGCTCTGAATCCAGCCCTGACCCCATTGCAGTCGGGGGTGACTCCGGATTGACTCTGAATTAACTGAGATGGGAAGTCAGCCCTGCCCCTATTGCAGGTGAGGGGGATCCAGGGCCAGAAAACCTGCCTTGGAGCGAGAGGCAAGACGCTCGAACCAGACGGAGACGGTTTGGGGGGGCCATGAGCCTCGGCTCCACGTACCGCCCTGGGAGGGGGGGGGGCAGAAATCTGATCACAGACGCGTGGGGGCTTGAAGGGGATGAAATGCGTCCACACAGCTGATGGAAACGCTAAATAAAAATTGTCCCGGCCACAGCCCTGGTGTTGGTTCCTGGGGGACTCACGGCGCTGGGGGAGGAGGACAGGGTCCGGCTGTGGGGGGGAACGTGACAGGTCTGGAGGCGGGATGGGCCCAATTCCAGGTGGGGGCCCCTGCCCCCCAGAGGGGACAGGCCCCTGCCCCATTCCCAGCCCCCCGAACCAGCCAGTCCCCGCCCTGGGGCTGGTGGGAGCCGGCGCCCCCCAGAGGGGACAGAACCCTGCCCCCCTGAGCCAGCCAGTCCCTGCCCTGGGGCTGCTGGGAGCCAGTGCCCCCCAGAGGGGACAGGCCGTGCCCCATTCCCTGCCCCCCTGAGCCAGCCAGTCCCTGCCCTGGGGCTGCTGGGAGCCGGTGCCCCCCAGAGGGGAGAGGCCCCTGCCCCATTCCCCACCCCCTGAGCCAGCCAGTCCCTGCCCTGGGGCTGCTGGGAGCCGGCGCCCCCCAGAGGGGAGAGGCCCCTGCCCCATTCCCTGCCCCCCTGAGCCAGCCAGTCCCTGCCCTGGGGCCGGTGCCCCCCAGAGGGGACAGGCCCTGCCCCAGAGATTGGGGGCGCTTCGAGGACAGGGGGCTGCGGTCCCCATCAGATTGGCGCAGTTGCTTTGTACATGTCCCGTATCCCTTCGTGTCGGGGGGTCAGCAGCGCTGGGGAGAGAACCCAGGAGTCCTGGCTCCCAGCCCCCGCCCCCGGTCCTGATGTTGCGTTGCTGCCCGAATCCCCCCCCGCTCGGCTCCGGCTCCGCCCCCCACGTCCCTCTGCCCCCCAGGCCCCCTCCCCCCGCCGCACCTTCCGGTGGACGCTGAACAAGATGGTCGGATCCCGGCCGCCTCCCGGCTCCTTTGTGGGGACCGGAGCCTGACCCCCCGCCCGCCTGCGGGCTCCTCGGGGGGCGAGGCCGGACCCCCCCTTCCCGGCTAGAATCCGGCGTGACTCCGGAGCCGCACCCTGCATTACCCCCTCCCCCCCGGATCGAACCGGGATCCTGGGGATGGAGCAAGGCGGCGGCGGGGGGCTGCCCGGGCCAAGCCGGCGCCCCGGGGCCCGTCCCGACCTGGATTTACCCCTCTGGATCTAACCGGGGGGGATCCGGATTCCCACTGGGGAGCGAGCCGATCCGGATGGCAATTGGATCGATCTGCTGGAGGAGGCGGCTGTGCTGAAGAGGGCAGATTCGGAGTCACTCCGGATTGATCGGGGGCAGGGGATCCGCTGGAGGAGAGACCTGGCCCCTTGGATGTTGTCGAGGCCCCGATCCGGGTAGCTTGGGGATCCGCAGGGAGCCCTCGGCGCCGGGCTCTGGAGGCGCCGAAGCGGGGGGGGGGGCAGCGCTCCCGGCCCCCCACGCAGCCCCCCGAGCCCTGTCCGGCCGGCATGGGGGGCGGCCCGGCGGAGGGACCCCCCGCTCCCCGCAGGGCCTGAGCGCCGGGGCGGGGGACGCGCCCCCACCGAGCGGGGAAGGATTTGGGGGTCTCGCCTCACGTCGGGGAGCAGCGGAACGGAGGTGAGCTGGGGCTGGCGGGGGGGGGGCTGCCCCCCCCATACAACCCACCGGCCCCCCCATATACAGCCCCCTGGCCTCCCACCTGTATATACCCCTCCGGCCCCCCCCATATAAACCACTCTGCCCCCCCCACCTGTATACACCCCTCCGCCCCCCCCATATAAACCACTCTGCCCCCCCCTGTACACACCCCTCCAGCCCCCCCCATATAAACCACTCTGCCCCCCCCTGTATACACCCCTCCGCCCCCCCCATATAAACCACTCTGCCCCCCCCACCTGTATACACCCCTCCGCCCCCCCCATATAAACCACTCTGCCCCCCCCACCTGTATACCCCCCTCCGCCCCCCCCATATAAACCACTCTGCCCCCCCACCTGTACACACCCCTCCACCCCCCCATATAAACCACTCTGCCCCCCCCCACCTGTATACACCCCTCCGCCCCCCCATATAAACCACTCTGCCCCCCCCACCTGTATACACCCCTCCGCCCCCCCATATAAACCACTCTGCCCCCCCACCTGTACACACCCCTCCGCCCCCCCCATATAAACCACTCTGCCCCCCCACCTGTACACACCCCTCCGCCCCCCCCATATAAACCACTCTGCCCCCCCACCTGTACACACCCCTCCGCCCCCCCCATATAAACCACTCTGCCCCCCCCTGTACACACCCCTCCAGCCCCCCCCATATAAACCACTCTGCCCCCCCCACCTGTATACACCCCTCCGCCCCCCCATATAAACCACTCTGCCCCCCCCACCTGTATACACCCCTCCGCCCCCCCCATATAAACCACTCTGCCCCCCCCACCTGTATACACCCCTCCGCCCCCCCCATATAAACCACTCTGCCCCCCCACCTGTATACCCCCCTCCGCCCCCCCCATATAAACCACTCTGCCCCCCCACCTGTACACACCCCTCCGCCCCCCCATATAAACCACTCTGCCCCCCCCCTGTATACACCCCTCCGCCCCCCCCATATAAACCACTCTGCCCCCCCCACCTGTACACACCCCTCCGCCCCCCCCATATAAACCACTCTGCCCCCCCCACCTGTATACACCCCTCCCCCCCCATATAAACCACTCTGCCCCCCCACCTGTATACACCCCTCCGCCCCCCCCATATAAACCACTCTGCCCCCCCCACCTGTATACACCCCTCCGCCCCCCCCATATAAACCACTCTGCCCCCCCACCTGTACACACCCCTCCCCCCCCATATAAACCACTCTGCCCCCCCACCTGTATACCCCCCTCCCCCCCCATATAAACCACTCTGCCCCCCCACCTGTACACACCCCTCCGCCCCCCCATATAAACCACTCTGCCCCCCCCACCTGTATACCCCCCTCCGCCCCCCCCATATAAACCACTCTGCCCCCCCCACCTGTATACACCCCTCCGCCCCCCCATATAAACCACTCTGCCCCCCCACCTGTATACCCCCCTCCGCCCCCCCCATATAAACCACTCTGCCCCCCCCGTATACACCCCTCCGCCCCCCCCATATAAACCACTCTGCCCCCCCACCTGTATACACCCCTCCGCCCCCCCCATATAAACCACTCTGCCCCCCCCACCTGTACACACCCCTCCGCCCCCCCCATATAAACCACTCTGCCCCCCCCACCTGTATACACCCCTCCGCCCCCCCATATAAACCACTCTGCCCCCCCCACCTGTATACCCCCCTCCGCCCCCCCCATATAAACCACTCTGCCCCCCCACCTGTACACACCCCTCCGCCCCCCCCATATAAACCACTCTGCCCCCCCCACCTGTATACACCCCTCCAGCCCCCCCCATATAAACCACTCTGCCCCCCCCCTGTATACACCCCTCCGCCCCCCCCATATAAACCACTCTGCCCCCCCCACCTGTACACACCCCTCCGCCCCCCCCATATAAACCACTCTGCCCCCCCCACCTGTACACACCCCTCCGCCCCCCCCATATAAACCACTCTGCCCCCCCCACCTGTACACACCCCTCCGCCCCCCCCATATAAACCACTCTGCCCCCCCCACCTGTACACACCCCTCCGCCCCCCCCATATAAACCACTCTGCCTCCCCCACCTGTACACACCCCTCCGCCCCCCCATATAAACCACTCTGCCCCCCCCACCTGTACACACCCCTCCGCCCCCCCCATATAAACCACTCTGCCCCCCCCCCCTGTACACACCCCTCCGCCCCCCCCATATAAACCACTCTGCCCCCCCCACCTGTACACACCCCTCCCCCCCCATATAAACCACTCTGCCCCCCCCACCTGTACACACCCCTCCGCCCCCCCCATATAAACCACTCTGCCCCCCCGTATACACCCCTCCGCCCCCCCCATATAAACCACTCTGCCCCCCCCACCTGTATACACCCCTCCAGCCCCCCCCATATAAACCACTCTGCCCCCCCACCTGTATACACCCCTCCGCCCCCCCCATATAAACCACTCTGCCCCCCCACCTGTATACCCCCCTCCGCCCCCCCCATATAAACCACTCTGCCCCCCCACCTGTATACCCCCCTCCGCCCCCCCCATATAAACCACTCTGCCCCCCCCGTATACACCCCTCCGCCCCCCCCATATAAACCACTCTGCCCCCACCTGTACACACCCCTCCGCCCCCCCCATATAAACCACTCTGCCCCCCCACCTGTATACCCCCCTCCGCCCCCCCCATATAAACCACTCTGCCCCCCCACCTGTACACACCCCTCCGCCCCCCCATATAAACCACTCTGCCCCCCCCACCTGTACACACCCCTCCGCCCCCCCCATATAAACCACTCTGCCCCCCCCACCTGTACACACCCCTCCGCCCCCCCCATATAAACCACTCTGCCCCCCCCCTGTATACACCCCTCCGCCCCCCCCATATAAACCACTCTGCCCCCCCACCTGTATACACCCCTCCAGCCCCCCCCATATAAACCACTCTGCCCCCCCCACCTGTACACACCCCTCCGCCCCCCCCATATAAACCACTCTGCCCCCCCCCACCTGTACACACCCCTCCGCCCCCCCCATATAAACCACTCTGCCCCCCCACCTGTACACACCCCTCCGCCCCCCCCATATAAACCACTCTGCCCCCCCCCTGTATACACCCCTCCGCCCCCCCATATAAACCACTCTGCCCCCCCGTATACACCCCTCCGCCCCCCCATATAAACCACTCTGCCCCCCCACCTGTACACACCCCTCCGCCCCCCCATATAAACCACTCTGCCCCCCCCACCTGTACACACCCCTCCGCCCCCCCCATATAAACCACTCTGCCCCCCCACCTGTATACACCCCTCCGCCCCCCCCATATAAACCACTCTGCCCCCCCCACCTGTATACACCCCTCCGCCCCCCCCATATAAACCACTCTGCCCCCCCCACCTGTACACACCCCTCCGCCCCCCCCATATAAACCACTCTGCCCCCCCCACCTGTATACACCCCTCCGCCCCCCCATATAAACCACTCTGCCCCCCCACCTGTATACCCCCCTCCGCCCCCCCATATAAACCACTCTGCCCCCCCCTGTATACACCCCTCCGCCCCCCCCATATAAACCACTCTGCCCCCCCCACCTGTACACACCCCTCCAGCCCCCCCCATATAAACCACTCTGCCCCCCCCTGTATACACCCCTCCAGCCCCCCCATATAAACCACTCTGCCCCCCCCACCTGTACACACCCCTCCGCCCCCCCCATATAAACCACTCTGCCCCCCCCACCTGTACACACCCCTCCGCCCCCCCCATATAAACCACTCTGCCCCCACCTGTACACACCCCTCCGCCCCCCCATATAAACCACTCTGCCCCCCCCCTGTATACACCCCTCCGCCCCCCCCATATAAACCACTCTGCCCCCCCCCTGTATACACCCCTCTGGGCCCCCACTCATCCCATCATTCCTCACCCCATATACACCCCCTCCATCCCCCCCCAGCCACACCCCCCCTTCCTCTGCTGCCCCCTCCTCCCCCCCTTTGTCATCCCTACACCCCAGCTGACAGGTGCAGAGACCTGACAACATGCCCTAGGAGTGGCTGGGGGGGGGGGGGTGTCATTCAGGGCCTGGGGAGTGTGTGTATACATCCATGTATATATGTTTCCACTTTGTGTGTCTATGTCTTGTACGGCTGTCTTGTGTGTGTGTGTGTGTGTATTATGTGTGTGCAGTGTTTGTGTTTATAGCATGTCTGTGTGTAGCGGGTGTATACACACATGTACGTTACCACTGTGTGTGTGTGTATTGTGTGTGTATGTAACATGTATAGTGTGTGTGTAGGTTTGTGTGTAGATTGTGTGTATGTAACGTCTAGTGTGTGTACGTGTGTGTGTAGCATGTATAGTGTGTGTGTAGATTGTGTGTGTAGCGTGTGTACACACGTACATGTTTCCACTTTGCATGTCTGCGTGTGTCGTTCTACTTTGCGGGTGTGTTTCCGGGGTGTGTGCACGTTTCTCTCTCCCCTCAGCGTGCGGCCATGCACTGGGGGGGCCTCGTGCAAATTCCCCCCCCATTATAAGCCCCCAACCTGCCAGACCCCCCCCCCCACTAAGCCTGCATCTCTGCAGCCAGTCACCCACCCCTGCCCCCAGCTGGGACAGGACAGTGGGGGAGGGGGACTTCGGGGGGGGGGTGTATTTTAGCCAGGCCCTCACCCAGCAGGCCCTGAGTTGATGCTCACAGTAGATCTGGAGTTGGGGGGGGGGGGGCTCAGGGGTCACTCCACTGGCCTCATTCTCTTCCCTCTTCCCCTGGGTCAATCAGGAGTGACTCCAGTTTGACTCCAGTTTAAGAGCGGAATCGGGTTCCGGCTCAGCTCCATGGCCCACCTGCTTCCCCAGGTGGCTGGAGGGGGGGTGGTGAGTGTGACAGAGCCTGGGTGTGGCTCTGTGTGTTTGTGTGTGAGCACACGCGTGTGCAAAGGACCCTTTCAAAGCACCTGGGGTGAGCAAAAGCAGCTGGAAAGCTTCAGCCCCCAACACGCGCACGGGGGCAGCCGAGTGTGAGCAGCATCGAGGCGCGAGGGTGTGAACACGGCAGGGGCCCAGCGGGGTGGGGGGCGTGTGCCAGGCTCAGTCTGCAGGAGGGGGAGTGTGTCGCTGTGAGTGGGACTCGGGGCGTGGGCGTGTGTGTGTCAGCCTCAGCATGAGTGCGAGTGTCTGGGCGGCTGTGAGGACGAGCGTATGTCAGTGCGAGCGTGTGCGCCTGTTGTGAGTGGACACGGGACTGTGCGATTGTAGTTCAGTGCATGTGTGCGTGAGTGCGGCTGTGACACTGACACCAACTGTGCCTGGGTGTGAGTGTGTCAGTGCGGCTGTAAGGAGGACTGTGCGTGTGCGTGTCAGTGTCAGGGTGGCTGTGAGGACGACTCTGTGTGTGTGCGTGTGTGTGTGTCCGTGTAAGTGCAACTGTGAGGATGACTGTGTGTGTGCATGTCAGCGTCAGGGTGGCTGTGAGGACGGGTGTACACAAGTGTGTCAGTGTCGGTGTGGCTGTGAGGACGACTCTGTGTGTGTGCGTGTGTGTGTGTCCGTGTAAGTGCAACTGTGAGGATGACTGTGTGTGTGCGTGTCAGCGTCAGGGTGGCTGTGAGGACGGGTGTACACAAGTGTGTCGGTGCGGCTGTGAGGACAATTGTGTGTGTGTCTGTGTAAGTGCAACTGTGAGGACGACTGTGTGTGCGCGTGTCAGCGTCAGGGTGGCTGTGAGGACGGGTGTACACGAGCATGTCAGTGTCGGTGTGGCTGTGAGGACGACTGTGTGTGTATGTGTGTGTGTCTGTGTAAGTGCAACTGTGAGGGTGACTGTGTGTGTGCGTGTCAGCGTCAGGGTGGCTGTGAGGACGGGTGTACATGAGCGTATCCGTGTTGGTGCGGCTGTGAGGATGACTGTGCGTGTCCATGTTGGTGCGGCTGTGAGGATGACTGTGCATGTGCGTGTTAGCGTCAGGGTGGCTGTGAGGACAGGTGTACACGAGCATGTCAGTGTCTGTGCGGCTGTGAGGATGACTGTGCGTGTCAGGGTGGCTGTGAGGACGGGTGTACACGAGCGTGTCCGTGGCTGTGAGGACGACTGTGCCCTGCCTTCCAGGGGGCACCGGCCCCCATCCAGCCCCAGGGTGGGGAGTGGGAGATGGGACCCCATGAGCCCCAGACGAGGTGGGTGATGGGATCAAGGGGCCTGCGCTCACCAGCCCCACCCCCAACCGGGCCAGGGGGCACCAGGCATCACCCCACTGCCCCATAGCCTGGCTTGGACCCCGCACGCCAGGCTGGGGGGGTCCCACGCGGCAGGGCCCCCGCCCCAACGATCCCTTCTCTCCCCTGCAGAGGCCCCGGGGCCATGGGCCATCCCCGCTAGCCCCGGCGGCCGGCAATGGCGAACGCCAGCGAGGCGGACGAGCCGGGCCCGCCGGGCCCCCCGGCGGCCTCCAACTACGCCAAGCTGCTGCTGCTGGGGTTGATCATCTGCGTGAGCTTGGCGGGGAACCTGGCCCTGGCGCTGCTGGTGCTGAAGGAGCGGGGGCTGCACCGGGCCCCCTACTACTTCCTGCTGGACCTGTGCCTGGCTGACGCCGTGCGGGCGGCCGTCTGCTTCCCCTTCGTCCTGGTCTCCATCCGCCACGGCTCGGCCTGGACCCACAGCCCGCTCAGCTGCAAGGTGGTGGCCTTCCTGGCCGTCCTCTTCTGCTTCCACGCCGCCTTCCTCCTCTTCTGCATCAGCGTCACCCGGTACATGGCCGTGGCCCACCACCGCTTCTACGCCAAGCGCATGACCCTGTGGACGTGCGTGGCCGTCATCTGCATGGTGTGGACCCTCTCGGTGGCCATGGCCTTCCCGCCCGTCTTCGACGTGGGCACCTACAAGTTCATCCGGGAGGAGGACCAGTGCATCTTCGAGCACCGCTACTTCAAGGCCAACGACACGCTGGGCTTCATGCTCATGTTGGCTGTGCTGGTGGGGGCCACCCACGCCGTCTACGGCAAGCTGCTCTGCTTCGAGTACCGCCACCGCAAGATGAAGCCGGTGCAGATGGTGCCGGCCATCAGCCAGAACTGGACGTTCCACGGGCCGGGGGCCACCGGCCAGGCGGCCGCCAACTGGATCGCTGGCTTCGGCCGGGGCCCCATGCCGCCCACGCTGCTGGGCGTCCGGCAGAACGGCCACGCCGCCAACCGCCGCCTGCTGGGCATGGAGGAGTTCAAGGCCGAGAAGCGGCTGGGGAAGATGTTCTACGTCATCACCGTCCTCTTCCTCCTGCTCTGGTCGCCCTACATCGTGGCCTGCTACTGGCGGGTCTTCGTCAAGGCCTGCAGCATCCCCCACCGCTACCTGGCCACCGCCGTCTGGATGAGCTTCGCCCAGGCCGCCGTCAACCCCATCGTCTGCTTCCTGCTTAATAAGGAGCTCAAGAAGGGGCTGGCGGCCCACGTGCCCTGCCGCAGGACAGAGCCCCCCCTGCCCCGGGAGCCGTACTGCGTCATGTGAGGGGGGGGCGCTGCATACGTCACGCCGGGGGTGTCCCCGAAGGGTCAGGGCCGGGGGAGAGGGTGCGAGGAGCTGGGTGTGGCAGGGCAGGCCGGGAGTCTGGACATCCGGAGTCAATCCAGAGTCACCTCCTGACTGCAGTGGGGTCGGGGCCGGATTCTGATCTCAGTCAATCCAGAGTCACCCCCTGACTGCAGTGGGGTCGAGGCTGGATTCTGATCTCAGTTAATCCAGAGTCAATCCAGAGTCACCCCTGACTGCAGTGGGGTCGGGGCCGGATTCTGATCTCAGTTAATCCGGAGTCAATCCAGAGTCACCCCCTGACTGCAGTGGGGTCAGGGCTGGATTCTGATCTCAGTTAATCCAGAGTCACCCCCTGACTGCAGTGGGGTCGGGGCCGGATTCTGATCTCAGTCAATCCAGAGTCACCCCCTGACTGCAGTGGGGTCGGGGCTGGATTCTGATCTCAGTTAATCCAGAGTCAATCCAGAGTCACCCCTGACTGCAGTGGGGTCGGGGCCGGATTCTGATCTCAGTTAATCCAGAGTCAATCCAGATCACCCCCTGACTTCAGCGGACTTACTCCAGATGCGGTGGGTTATTCTGGATTCACACCCAGGTACCTAAAATGGGGAATTTGCTGTGTCTCGTTTGGGGATGAGTGAATGGGGCGGGGCTGGAGGGAGAACCCGGGGAAGGGGGATGGAGAAGGGAGGATGGGTAGAGCGGGAGAGGGAGTCCAGCCCACCAACGCCCACCCCCTGCCTCGGCTGGGTGATTTAGCAACCTGTCAGTCAGTAACCAGGGACTTGCCCCCCTGTTTCCATGGCAACAGCCAATGGGAGCCCAACAGACCATGTCATCCTGGAACAATGCAACGAGGAAACTGGGGGGCGGGGTACGATCCATCCTCACCCTGAAATCCCTGGCGGCTCCGGCGGGAGGGAAACGGGGCGGCTGCGATGGCCGCGTGTTCTGGGGAAAGGGGCCAGTGGCTGCAGACAGCGGCAGGACCACAGGCGACAGTGCCAGGGTGACAGGCAGTGATATTAACACACACACCGCTAGAGTACCCTGCGCCGACGCTCGGGCACCGTGCACGGGAACAGGCAGCGGTGCTGGAGTAACAGGCGGAGTAACACACACACCGCTAGAGTACCCTGCGCCGACGCTCGGGCACCGTGCACGGGAACAGGCAGCGGTGCTGGAGTAACAGGCGGAGTAACACACACACCGCTAGAGTACCCTGCGCCGACGCTCGGGCACCGTGCACGGGAACAGGCAGCGGTGCTGGAGTAACAGGCGGAGTAACACACACACCGCTAGAGTACCCTGCGCCGACGCTCGGGCACCGTGCACGGGAACAGGCAGCGGTGCTGGAGTAACAGGCGGAGTAACACACACACCGCTAGAGTACCCTGCGCCGACGCTCGGGCACCGTGCACGGGAACAGGCAGCGGTGCTGGAGTAACAGGCGGAGTAACACACACACCGCTAGAGTACCCTGCGCCGACGCTCGGGCACCGTGCACGGGAACAGGCAGCGGTGCTGGAGTAACAGGCGGAGTAACACACACACCGCTAGAGTACCCTGCGCCGACGCTCGGGTACCGTGCACGGGAACAGGCAGCGGTGCTGGAGTAACAGGCGGAGTAACACACACACCGCTAGAGTACCCTGCGCCGACGCTCGGGCACCGTGCACGGGAACAGGCAGCGGTGCTGGAGTAACAGGCGGAGTAACACACACACCGCTAGAGTACCCTGCGCCGACGCTCGGGCACCGTGCACGGGAACAGGCAGCGGTGCTGGAGTAACAGGCGGAGTAACACACACACCGCTAGAGTACCCTGCGCCGACGCTCGGGCACCGTGCACGGGAACAGGCAGCGGTGCTGGAGTAACAGGCGGAGTAACACACACACCGCTAGAGTACCCTGCGCCGACGCTCGGGCACCGTGCACGGGAACAGGCAGCGGTGCTGGAGTAACAGGCGGAGTAACACACACACCGCTAGAGTACCCTGCGCCGACGCTCGGGCACCGTGCACGGGAACAGGCAGCGGTGCTGGAGTAACAGGCGGAGTAACACACACACCGCTAGAGTACCCTGCGCCGACGCTCGGGTACCGTGCACGGGAACAGGCAGCGGTGCTGGAGTAACAGGCGGAGTAACACACACACCGCTAGAGTACCCTGCGCCGACGCTCGGGCACCGTGCACGGGAACAGGCAGCGGTGCTGGAGTAACAGGCGGAGTAACACACACACCGCTAGAGTACCCTGCGCCGACGCTCGGGCACCGTGCACGGGAACAGGCAGCGGTGCTGGAGTAACAGGCGGAGTAACACACACACCGCTAGAGTACCCTGCGCCGACGCTCGGGCACCGTGCACGGGAACAGGCAGCGGTGCTGGAGTAACAGGCGGAGTAACACACACACCGCTAGAGTACCCTGCGCCGACGCTCGGGCACCGTGCACGGGAACAGGCAGCGGTGCTGGAGTAACAGGCGGAGTAACACACACACCGCTAGAGTACCCTGCGCCGACGCTCGGGCACCGTGCACGGGAACAGGCAGCGGTGCTGGAGTAACAGGCGGAGTAACACACACACCGCTAGAGTACCCTGCGCCGACGCTCGGGCACCGTGCACGGGAACAGGCAGCGGTGCTGGAGTAACAGGCGGAGTAACACACACACCGCTAGAGTACCCTGCGCCGACGCTCGGGTACCGTGCACGGGAACAGGCAGCGGTGCTGGAGTAACAGGCGGAGTAACACACACACCGCTAGAGTACCCTGCGCCGACGCTCGGGCACCGTGCACGGGAACAGGCAGCGGTGCTGGAGTAACAGGCGGAGTAACACACACACCGCTAGAGTACCCTGCGCCGACGCTCGGGCACCGTGCACGGGAACAGGCAGCGGTGCTGGAGTAACAGGCGGAGTAACACACACACCGCTAGAGTACCCTGCGCCGACGCTCGGGCACCGTGCACGGGAACAGGCAGCGGTGCTGGAGTAACAGGCGGAGTAACACACACACCGCTAGAGTACCCTGCGCCGACGCTCGGGCACCGTGCACGGGAACAGGCAGCGGTGCTGGAGTAACAGGCGGAGTAACACACACACCGCTAGAGTACCCTGCGCCGACGCTCGGGCACCGTGCACGGGAACAGGCAGCGGTGCTGGAGTAACAGGCGGAGTAACACACACACCGCTAGAGTACCCTGCGCCGACGCTCGGGCACCGTGCACGGGAACAGGCAGCGGTGCTGGAGTAACAGGCGGAGTAACACACACACCGCTAGAGTACCCTGCGCCGACGCTCGGGCACCGTGCACGGGAACAGGCAGCGGTGCTGGAGTAACAGGCGGAGTAACACACACACCGCTAGAGTACCCTGCGCCGACGCTCGGGTACCGTGCACGGGAACAGGCAGCGGTGCTGGAGTAACAGGCGGAGTAACACACACACCGCTAGAGTACCCTGCGCCGACGCTCGGGCACCGTGCACGGGAACAGGCAGCGGTGCTGGAGTAACAGGCGGAGTAACACACACACCGCTAGAGTACCCTGCGCCGACGCTCGGGCACCGTGCACGGGAACAGGCAGCGGTGCTGGAGTAACAGGCGGAGTAACACACACACCGCTAGAGTACCCTGCGCCGACGCTCGGGCACCGTGCACGGGAACAGGCAGCGGTGCTGGAGTAACAGGCGGAGTAACACACATAATGCTAGAGTACACTGCGCCGACGCTCGGGTACTGTGCACAGGAACAGGCAGCGGTGCTGGAGTAACAGGCAGAGTAACACACACACCGCTAGAGTACCCTGCGCCGACGCTCGGGCACCGTGCACGGGAACAGGCAGCGGTGCTGGAGTAACAGGCGGAGTAACACACATAATGCTAGAGTACACTGCGCCGACGCTCGGGTACTGTGCACAGGAACAGGCAGCGGTGCTGGAGTAACAGGCAGAGTAACACACACACCGCTAGAGTACCCTGCAGGAACAAAGCTGCATGCAAGAGTAGATGGGAGAAGAACAGGTACACAGGGGACTGTCTCCCTTTCCCAGCCCCTTTGCTCCTCCCCAGAGCTGTTTGCATTCCCGCAGGGACAGACTCCGGAGGGCAAAGGGATTTGGGGCGGGATGTTATGGGGCCGAGCCCTGATCCCGGGCTCCTGGCCAGACACACCCTGCCGGCAACAGGGAAGTGACTCCAGATTGATACCCACAGAAATGAGATCAGAATCCGTCTCTGGGACCGCCGGCGGCTGGGATGGGGAAGGGAGGACCTAGCAGCAGCAGCCAGGACTCCTGGGTTCCATCCCCAGCTCTGGGAGGGGAGTGGGGCTGGTGGTTAGAGCAGGGGGGGGCTGGGAGCCAGGACTCCTGGGTTCTCTTCCCGGCTCTGGATGGGAAGTGGGGTCTGGTGGGTTAGACCCAGGGGGGCTGGGAGCCAGGACTCCTGAAATAGGTGAGTGAAGGGTGGTGGTGGGGTTTCCAGCTGGGCCCCGGCCCAACAACGGATCCGACCGGGCTCAGAACTCTCCACTCGCTGGTTTTGTTCAGAGTTTTTTGGGGGTGGGGATTTTTTTGGCAGAAAAAAAATCGAAGAAAAAGACGTGGAAAAAAAATCAATGTTTTTGTACAAAAATACACACACACACCCCGATAATTTTGGGGCTTGGGGGGAGGGGAGGGCACGAGATGGCGACAGGACGGCCGGACAGAGACCCTATGGGGGGGGCAGCCGCTCTGTCGGGGGAGGGAGAGCATTGGGCTGGGGCGGGGGTGGCAGTGTGGGGGTTTGCTCAGATCTTTGGTTCTTGTCCAGCCCCTCCCCCCTTTTTCGGGGTGCCGGGGGGCACGGACTGTTCTCGTTTATTTTCTTTTTGATATAAAAACTGATGGAATTAAACTAACTGACCAAACAGTGTTTTCTTCGAGCCAGGGGCACGCAGGGCCCGTCTCCCGGAGTGCCCGGCCACCTGGGTTCTTTCCTTGGCTCCAGGAGGGGAGTGGGGTCTGGTGGTTAGAGCAGGGGGGGCTGGGAGCCAGGACTCCTGGGTTCAATCCCTGATTCTTGCCATCAGTCACTATTGGCCGTTGTGGAAGAAATCCCTTCTCTGCCTTTTCCCCCCTGCAAGCTGGGTCGGGCGAGTGCAGTTTGAATGCAGACCCCGGCTATGCCAGCCTCGGCCTCTCCCAGCTCAGGGGCGCTGGTGCGCCCGGGGCAGAGTTCGGGCCAGGAAGCCGCTGGCTCCCCTGGCATCTGAACCGAAACCTCCCTCTGTGCTTTGGTTTCCTGCTTTCGGGGCCGACCCTGCCCCCAAAATTTCGATTCAAAGGTCACAGATTTCTCTTTCTTCGAAAACAGCTAGCATGATAAGATCTGGGGCATGGGGTGAGGGGGAGACATGCAGCCACGTCTGGGATGGAGCAGCCACACAGGGATGCCTCGCCTGGCACTGAGATGCAGCCACCTCTGGGGTGGGACAACTGGGGAACAGCCACACATAACGCTGCATGGTGCTGGCTTGCCTGGTGCTGAGATGCAGCCACCTGTGGGGTGGGCTGGCTGGGGAGCAGTTTGGGACAGGAAGTGAAGCTGATGCCTGTTTCTGAGTGCAACTGGAGTGGAAATTTCGAGCTGGAGAATGGGTGCCTCCGAGCTGGGATTCGGCCCGGACGCCGGGGTTCAATCCCTCAATTTTAGGGGGGTGAAAAGCCAGGCTGGGGGAAAAGCCAGGCTAGGGGAGAGCGCCCCTTGCAGAGCCCCCCCGCTGTAGGGCCCCCTTTCCATCCCTTTGTAAATGTCTCTCCCGAGATTCAGGGTCACAGTGCCACACAGTGGTGACTCAGCAATGCAGCAGCCCCCTCCCCTCCCCAATTGTATTTCCTCTTTGCTGGATGATAGGGTCCGGCTGGAAAAGCCCCCACCCTGCAATCTACTGCCCCTCACGCGGGGCAGGGGAGGCAGTATCTTTTGCTCCCCTCTGGGCTGTTCTTTATGAGGCCGACGGCTATTTGCAGCACGACTAATATTTGCTTTGCCATGTGCAATACACAATGCACTATTGTTTGCAGTGCATTCTCACGTGCAAGGCACCATTATTCACGGGGGCCCCATTATTGGCAGGGCTCTATTGTTTGCAGTGCATTACTATGTGCATTGTATGCACTGCACTCTCGTGTGCAATGCACCATTATCTGCGGGGCTCTATAGTTTGCAGGGCATTGTATTGTGCAATGCACTCTCGTTTGCAATGTACCGTTCTGTGCAGGGATCTATTGTTTGCAATGCATTACTACGTGTAATAATTACTACGGGAACAGGCAGCGGTGCTGGAGTAACAGGCGGAGTAACACACATAATGCTAGAGTACCTTGGATGCACTGCACTCTCGTGTGCAATGCACCATTATCTGCGGGGCTCTATTCTGTGCAGAGCATAGGCTTGTGCAATGCACTATTATACAATATTGTTTCTGGTGCACTCTCGTGTGCAAGGCACCGTTGTTCCCGAAGCACTACGACGGCGCAACGAGCAATTACGCGCCACGTGCATTTGCTCCGCCTGGCGGGCGCGCGCTTACCCACAGCCCGGTGCCTAGGGCGCAAGCGCCGCATTCGGCGTTACTGCGCATGCACCGAGGGACGTTCCTGCCAACGCGCATGCGTCCCGCGCAGTCTCCCTTTGAGACACTGCCGAGGGCCCCCGCCCCGCCCCATCTCTGGCGGACGCAACCGAATCCACCGAGCCTGGTTCCGCCTCCTGCCCATTGGCCGCCGCCGAGAAGGCGCCCGTCGTATCAGCGTCCGGGTCCCCCACGTGGGAGGCGGGACGAAGGCGGAACCCGCGACGATTGCTGGCGCCGCCGGCCAGTGGCCGCCCGGTTCGCCCCCCCACGTGGGACGGAAGGCTTTCCCCTCCCGCCGTTGGCGGGGCCGCCCTGCCGCTGGCCAATCAGAGCGGGAAGGGGAGAGAGGAACAGAGGGGGGAGGGAGAGACGCGCGAGGCGCTCGAGTTTGGCAGTTGGCGGCGGCCGTTGCTCCCCTCGCGCCTCTTCCGTTTGAAAACGAGGGTTGAGCGGGAGGGGGACTGGCGCGGCCCCGCCCCCGGGCCTGAGCGGACCGAACCATGAGCGGGGACGGGGGGATCCCCCGGACCCCACCACCCTCCCCGGCCGCCAAGCGCCGCCGCCCGGGCCCGCTGCTGAAGGAGACCGAGGCCGCCCAGGCGCTGACCCAGCTGACGGCCTGGGGGGGCCTGGAAACCGCCGGGCGGCAGGGGGCGCCCGCGGCCCAGGGGGACCTGGAAACTGCCGTCAGCGGGCTGGCGCCCCCTGCTGGGGAGGGGGGCCTGGAAACTGCCCTCCCCCCGCGGGGCAGCCTAGACACCGCTGGTAGCGGGCAGGGGAGCCTCGAGGCTGTCGCCAACGGGAAGGGGAGCCCCAAGACCGCCGGCGGCAGGAAGGAGGACCAAGAAACTTCTGAGGGGGAGCTGAGCCCCCAAGGTGCAGCCGGGGTGAAGAGGAGCCTTGAAACCGATTCTGCTGAGGAGAAGGGGGTCCTGGAAACCGCTGCCACGACGACGGGGAGGCTCGACACCGACACCCCTGCGGGGAAGGGGGTCCTGGAAACAACAGCTACAAAGATGGGGAGGCTCGAGACTGACGCCGCGGAGGGGAAGGGGGTCCTGGAAGCCGCCGCCGCAAAGATGGGGAGGCTTGACACCGCCGCCGCTGAGGGGAAGGGAGGCCTGGAAACTGCCGACGGCCGGGAGGGGCGGAGGAAGAGGAGGGCGGAGGAGGAGTGCTCCATCATCTCGGTGGGAGAGGAGGAAGAGGAGGAGGAGGAGGGGGCCGCGGCGGCCCGGCCGGCCCCGGACACGGAGCAGTACCTGGAGGCGCTGGAGGCGGTGCAGCTGGAGCTGGAGGCGGTGAACGAGCAGGCCGGCTGCGCCTTCCGCATCCTCAAGGCCAAGTTCGGCCACATGCGCCGGCCCCACCTCGAGCGCCGCAACCTCATCATCCAGAACATCCCCGGCTTCTGGGTCACCGCCGTATCCCTCCGCCGGGGGGCGCCGCAGGGCTGGGCGGGGGCGCTCTCCCTGGGGGGGCGGGGGCTGGGCAGGGGGCGCTCTCCCTGGGGGGGCGGGGGCCTGGGCGGGGGGGTGCTCTCCCTGGGGGCCTGGGGCCAGGGCAGGGGGCGCTCTCCCCGGGGGGGCGGGGGCCTGGCCAGGGGGCGCTCTCCCCAGGGGGGCGGGGGCCTGGCCAGGGGGCGCTCTCCCCAGGGGGGCTGGGGGTGCTCTCCCCAGGGGCTGGGGGCTGAGGGGAGAGCGGGGGGCTAGGCCTGGAGAACCCAGGCATCTGAGTTCCTGTTGCGATTCCTTGACTCAGGCTCCCCAGTTCCTCAATCACCCCCAGTTGTCGGCCATGATCAACGACCGCGATGAGGACACCCTGAGCTACATGACCAACCTGCAGGTGAGGGCAGGGGGGCTGGGCCCCCAGACATCTGGGTTCTCTCCCCGGCTCTGGGAGGGGAGTGCGGGATGGTGCGTGAGAGCAGGGGGGGCTGGGAGCCAGGACTCCTGGGTTCTCTCCCCGGCTCTCGGAGGAGTAGGGGGACCAGAGTGGTGTGGGTGGGGGTGTGCGCTGTGGAAAGTCTGAGGCCTGGACTCCTGGGTTCTCTCCCCGGCTCTCGGAGGAGTAGGGGGACCAGAGTGTTGTGGGTGGGGGTGCGCGCTGTGGAAAGTCTGAGGCCTGGACTCCTGGGTTCTCTCCCCGGCTCTCGGAGGAGTAGGGGTCCAGAGTGGTGTGGGTGGGGGTGCGCGCTGTGGAAAGTCTGAGGCCTGGACTCCTGGGTTCTCTCCCCGGCTCTCGGAGGAGTAGGGGGACCAGAGTGGTGTGGGTGGGGGTGCGCACTGTGGAAAGTCTCAGGCCTGGACTCCTGGGTCCTTTCTGCCCTGCAGGTGGAGGAGTTCACTCACGCCAAGTCGGGGTGTAAGATCAAGTTCTACTTCAGCGGGAACCCCTACTTCCAGAATGAGGTGATCGTCAAGGAGTTCCAGCCCGCCTCCTCAGGTACGGGGCGGGGCTGCTTTCGGGGGGTGCTGGGGGGCGCTCCCCACGCCTGCCCCCTCACCCCTGCCTCTCCCCCACCAGGCCGGCTGGTGTCACACTCCACCCCCATCCGCTGGTGGCGGGGCCAGGACCCCCGGGCCCACGGCCGCAAGAGCCCCGAGATGGGGCGCAGCTTCTTCAGCTGGTTCGGGGACCACAGCTTCCCTGCCGGCGACCGGATCGCTGAGGTGAGCCCCCCCTGAACTCCCCAGCCCCCCACCAGATGCCCCTCCCACCTCTTACCCCTCTGCTCTGTGCCGCCAGATCATCAAGGAGGACCTCTGGCCCAATCCCCTGCAGTACTACCTGATGGGTGAGAACGGGGGCGCCGGGGATGACAGGTGAGACTGCGCCCCCCGCCAGAGCGGGGGGACATCGGGGTATGGCAGGCTGGGGAGCCAGGCGCTGTGGGGAACTTGTTGGTGGCTGAGAAGTGCATGCTGGGTAAGCCCCGGGGCAGGCGCTGAGCATTGTGTGTACCCCGGGGGCCGGGCGCTTAGCATTGTGAGTACCCCGGGGGGATGGACACCAAGCATTGTGGGTAATGGGAGGGGGGCGGGCGTTGAGCATCATGGGTACCCGGGGGGTGGGTATCGAGCATTGTGAATATACTGGGGGGAGGGGTGCTGAGCATTGTGGGTAACCCGGGGCGGGGACAGGCACTGAGCATTGTGGGTATCCTGGGGGGATGGGCGCTGAGCATTGTGGGTAATGGGGGTGGGTGGGCGTCAAGCATTGTGGGTACCCGGGTGGGGGGAGGGCGGGCACTGAGCATAGTGGGTACCGCGCAGGGATGGGCGCTGAGCATTGTGGGTAACCCGGTGGGGGGACGGGCGCCGAGCATTGTGGGTAACTCTGCGGTGCCCACAGCGGGACCGAGCATGGGGACGACTGTGTGGTGATCGTGGATGACGAGGGGGAGGAGGACGAAGTGCAGGAAATCATGGACGAGGAAGAGGATGGCGAGGAAGGTCAGTAATGGGGGTCCCTGGGTAACACCCCCTCCCCCAAGGGGCTGTGTCTCTGCGCCGGGCGGGGGGGTTTCTCATGACGGGGGCAGTGCTGGGCAAGCAGGGGTTGTGGGTCGGGATGGGGGGTGGTGGTGGAGTGGGGAGGGGGTTGTGGGGAGCGATTGGGGGGGTGGTGGTGGAGTGGGGTGGCCGTGGGTCAGGATTGGGGGGCGCCGGCAGCACCCACGTCTGTCCCCGTCCCCCCCCAGGCAGCGCGGCGGAGGAGCTGATGGCGGCGGCGTCCGGCCGTGGCTCAGAGCCGGAGGAAGATGGATGATCCCCCCCCCCGCCCCACCAGCACCCGAAGACAGACCAGGATCCCCCCCGGCGCCCCCTGCTGGGCTGAACTCTGTGATTTGAGCTTTGCCCGCGGCCCCAGCTCAGGGCTTGGGGCAATTAATCGCATCCCTTAAGTTATTGAGGGGGGCTGCAGTTCCCAGCCTGGCCACTGGGGGGCAGCGCTACCCTGCCGCGTCACAAGTGGGGCAGTCGTCTGGGGGGGCCTGGGCCTGCTGGGGTCGGGTATTGGCCCAGGGCGCTGGGGGCATGGTGGGTAAATACCCCCCCCCCCATGGGCCCATGGGGCCCTGCCTGGCCATGGGAGAGGGGCATTGTGGGTAAATACCCACACACACACCCCAGTGGCCAGGGGGGGCCTGCCCCTCCAGTGGCCTGTTTCGTGCAGCTCAGGGTCTTTTTCCATTAATTAATTGTGTTCAGTGGTTGGCCGTTAACACCCCCCAGCCTGGGGCCCCCCCGGACCCGCTGCCAACCTCAGGGCTCCCCCGAGGCTGCTTCCTGCACCTCCGCTGCACCCCCCACAGCTAATCCCATCAGCCCCTGGGGCTGGGCACGATGTGATCTGCCTGTCTGCTGGGGGGCACCGTGGGGCAGGGTGGGGGGCCCCTCTGATGTCTTGTAGCCGTGGGTCAGGCGCTGGGCTGGCCAGCCCCGGCGCCCCCCATGGCCGCCCTATGCAATGCTACTGAAGGGGGGCGGGGGGTTGGACACGGCCCCCTGAAAACAAAGCACTTAATATACGGAGAGATTTCACCCCTCCGGCTCCTTCCTGGTGCGCCGCCCCCTGCCTGCCCGCCGTGGGGTCCCCCCATCCCCCTGCCCGCGCGCCGAGGAGTCCCTCGGCCCCGTGCCCATCTGGCCCACCTGCCATGGGGTCCCCCTGCTCGCCCGCTGTGGGGTCCCCCCATCCCCCTGCCCACCCGCCATGGAGTCCCTCGGCCCCGTGCCCATCTGGCCCACCTGCCATGGGGTCCCCCTGCCCCGCCCGCCGTGGAGTCCCCCCATCCCCCTGCCCATCCAGCCCGCCCGCCGTGGGGTCCGCCCGCCGTGGAGTCCCTCGGCCCCCTGCCCATCTGGCCCACCTGCTATGGGGTCCCCCTGCTCGCCCGCCGTGGGGTCCCCCCAACTCCCTGCCAATCCGGCCCACCGGCCGGGGCGTCCCCCATCTTCCTGCTCGCCCGCCGTGAAGTCCCCCCATTCCTCTGCCCATCCAGCCCACACGCCGAGGGGTTCCTCGGCCCCCTGCCATTCCGGCCCACCCACCGTGGGGTCCCCCTGCCCGCCCACCGAGGAGTCCCTCGGCCCCCTGCCCATCCAGCCCACCTGCCATGGGGTCCCCCTGCCCGCCTGCTGAGGGGTCCCTTGGCCCCCTGCCCGTCCGGCCCACCCGCCGTGGGGTCCCTCCGCCCCCTGCCCATCCAGCCCACCTGCCATGGGTTCCCCCCAACCCCCTGCTCATCCAGTCCACCCGCCGTGGGGTCCCCCCAACCCCCTGCCCATCCGGCCCACCCCCCAGGGGGTCCCCCATCCCCCTGCCCGTGCGCCAAGGGGTCCCTCCATACTCCTCCCCATCGGGCCCACCCACCGTGGGGTCCCCCAGCCCCTGCTCGCTGTGGGGTCCCCCCATCCCCCTGCCATGGGCCCCTCATCCCTCCCAGGACGTCCTTCCTGCCCGGCTGTCTGAGCAAAGGGGCTGTGGCAGACCCCCCTTCTCCACCCCCACCCCAAGCTGAGAGAACCCCGGTGTCCTGGCTCCCCACCCCCGCTGTGGGGGCATTGCTGAGTCTTGAGGTCTCAGGGTCTGTTTGGTTCCCGGGCCTGGGGCGCCAGCGAAGCCCGGGTGGGCTCGGGGGGCAGCAGAGATATTCCCAGCATGCACTGCTGCGGGGGCGCCCCCAAAGGCTGCAGCTCCCAGCATGCCCCTGGGGGGGTCACCTCTGCTTGGCTGCCGGGGGGCTCCCCACATCGTCCTAAATCTGTTCCCCCCCCCCCCCGCACTGCTTCTCCCTCCGGGGACCCCCCCACTTCCCCCTTGAGGGACACACCCCCACACACACTTCCCCCTCCCCCCTCCGGGGACCTGCCCCTTCTCGGACCCCCACTTCCCCTCCCCCCGCCGGGGACCTGCCCCTCCTCGGACCCCCACTTCCCCTCCCCCCGCCGGGGACCTGCCCCTCCTCGGACCCCCACTTCCCCTCCCCCCGCCGGGGAGGCCCCATCCCCTGCGCTGTTCCGGGGCCCGCCCCCAGCCAGGTGAGGGGGAGGGCGGCGGGCAGGGAGGGGTTAACGGGGGGGGGGATCAGCTGCTGGGCAGGGATTGGCCGGGGGATTATCGGCCCCCTTCGTCCTGGGAACTTCCCATGGGGGGGGCGAGATCTCACCCCCCCGCGGGGCAGCCGGGCGCGGAGCGGGGACCGGGACGGCTGGGAGCCGGGACAGAGCCGGGGTAAGACCCCCCTCCAGCGCCCCCCACTCCCGCCCCACAGCCCCCGCCCCCCCACAACCCCCCCAGCGCCCCCCACTCCCGCCCCACAGCCCCCGCCCCCCCACAACCCCTCCAGCGCCCCCCACTCCCGCCCCACAGCCCCCGCCCCCCCACAACCCCCCCAGCGCCCCCCACTCCCGCCCCACAGCCCCCGCCCCCCCACAACCCCTCCAGCGCCCCCCACTCCCGCCCCACAACCCCCGCACCCTCCCAGCCCTGCCGGTGCCCCCCACTCCCGACCCGCAGCCCCTGCCCCCCCCAGCCCCCGCTGTCCTAGATTTTGTTAAGTCTCCTTGGCCCCGGGATGCAGGGGGGCAGGTGCCCGCTTTCGGACGGGAAGTGAAGGAGCCCCCCCCCTTCTTCCCCAACTGCAAGGACGTGGGGGGGAGGCACATTTCGGGACTGGCCTTGGGGGGGGGGGGGGTGCACATCCCAGCATGCACCTGGCCGCACCTGGGGGGTGGAGCCTGCAGGTTGTAGCTCGTGCAGCTGGGGGCTAGGGAGGCGGGAGGCCGGGTGGGGGGAGGGCTTGTTCCCTGCAGGGGGGGTGGGAAGATCAGCCCGTCACGCACGGGGCTGGTGGGGCCCACATGCCGTGTCCCCTGGCTTCACCCCATTGCTCTGCCTGCAGGAGGTGGGGTTCGGCTGGGGGGGCTCTTGGGGGTTGGGCACTCCCCAGGGGCACTGATGGGGGGTGTCCCTGGCGGGGGAGGGGCTCAGCTGGGGTATCCCAGCCCCTCCAGCCTGCAAGGGGGTTTGGGGGGCAGTGCAGTGTGTCCCCCCTGGGGGGGTGTGGGTCGCCCCTGCCCCACTGCTGGTCCCCCCAGCGCTCGGCCCTGCCGGCCAGGGGAGAGCGTCCCCCGTCCCCCTCCCTGCCCCCCGCCTACCTTTTCTCCTTCTCCCATAGGTGCTGCCTGCCCCCGCCATGGCCCCCCCAGTGCCCACGCTGCTGATGGCCTTGGTGCTGGCCTGTGCCCTGGCCTGGTCCAGCCCCCTCAGCACCCCTCGCGTCTACCTGCCCTACAAAGGTGAGGGGGGGCACAGCCCCTGTGCCCACTCCCAGCCGGCTGGCGTGCACACACGCGTGCAAAGCGTGCGTGCACGGTGATAGACGTGTGCAGGACGTGGGCAGTCGCCTGCAGAGATGTGTGTTTAGGCAAACACGCCTGCTCCTGGATGCTGGTGCACACACGTGTCTGTGCGAGCAGACGGGCAGCCTGAGTCCTGGCCGGGTCACCAGGGGGCACGTGGTGCGGAGGTACCCGAGGTGCCCCCCCGCTCCTCCCCCTCCTTGCTGGGGACTCCGGGATCTGGTTACCCAGTCGCAGGGAGCGGCTTTCCCAGAAAAGCTTAAAATACCCAGAATGCCAAGCAGGGCTGAGTCTCCCCTCCCCCCCAAGCCTCCTGTGTCGTGCAAGATGCTGACCAGTCGTGCAACACGGCACCCAGCTGTGCAACGCGGCATCTAGCTGTGCAATGCATCAAGACCACCTGCCTGTCGTGCAACACGCTGACCAGTCGTGCAATGCACCATCCAGCTGTGCAATGCATCAGGACCACCCGCCTGTCGTGCAAACGCTGACCAGTTGTGCAACACACCATCCAGTTGTGCAATGCACGGGGCAGTGGCTCCCCGCCATTGTCTCAGTCCCAGCCTGGCTGGATATAGCTGTGACACACGGCCCAGACACGCCACAGCAGGCACCTGGCATGGGGCTGGCTGGAGGTCACCCCCAAAGGCTGCAAAGCCTGGGGCTTGTGGGGATTTCCGGCAGGACGCCTGGGTCCCGTCCCTGGCGCCAGGAGGGCAGCGGGGGCTGGTGGGTTAGAGCAGGGGGGGCTGGCAGCCAGGACTCCTGGGTTCTCTCCCCGGTTCTGGGAGGGGAGTGGGGGCTGGTGGGTTAGAACAGGGGGGGCTGGGAGCCAGGACTCCTGGGTTCCCTCCCCGGCTCTGGGAGGGGAGTGGGGGCTGGTGGTTAGAGCGGGGGGGCTGGCAGCCAGGACTCCTGGGTTCCCTCCCTGGCTCTGGGAGGGGAGTGGGGGCTGGTGGTTAGAGCAGGGGGGGCTGGGAGCCAGGACTCCTGGGTTTTATCCCCGGCTCTGGGAGGTGAGTGGGGGCTGGTGGTTAGAGAGGGGGGGCTGGGAGGGGAGGGGGGTCTAGTGGGTTAGAGGAGGGGGTAGTTAGTCCTGCCCTTGGCCCTGGCTCTCGGACCCTGTGCCAGCCGTGCCCGCGGGGGGGGAGGGGATTGACACGCTCAAGGTCACTGCAGGTGGGAAGCTCGCAGCGCGGCCTGGCACGGGGCTGGAATGCGGCTGGGGGATTTCAGGGATTATTTCTGGGCTTTGCTCTGCCCGGCCCCCCCCACCCCCAAAATACCCCCTGAGCTCAGCCAGCGCCAGGCAGATTAACGGGGGTGGGGACCACTCCAGCTGCTGCCCGTGGGGGGGGGGTAGGACTCCTGGGTTCTCGAGGGGGGCTGGGGGGGTAGTAGGGACTAGTGGTTAGAGCAGGGGGGGGCGGGGAGCCAGGACGCCTGGGTCCCATCCCAGCTCCATCGCTCCCCCCAGAGCTCCTGCAGACCCGCACCGCCCGGCCCTTCGCTTTCGCCTTCAACACCAGCGACTATCGGATCCTGCTGGTGGACCAGGACCAGGACCGGCTCTACCTGGGCGCCCGCGACTACCTAGTGGCCCTTGACCTCCACAACATCAACAAGGAGCCGCTCATCGTAAGGTGGCCCGGATGCCTGGGTTCTCTCCCCGGCTCTGGGAGGGGAGTGGGGGCTGGTGGTTAGAGCAGGGGGGCTGGGATCCTGGACTCCTGGGTTCTCTCCCGGCTCTGGGAGGGGAGTGGGGGCTGGTGGGTTAGAGCAGGGGGGGCTGGGAGCCAGGACTCCTGGGTTCTCTCTCTGGCTCTGGGAGGGGAGTGGGGGCTGGTGGGTTAGAGCATGGGGGGCTGGGAGCCAGGACTCCTGGGTTCTCTCCCTGGCTCTAGGAGGGGAGTGGGGGCTAGTGGTTAGAGCAGGGGGGGCTGGGAGCCAGGACTCCTGGGTTCTCTCCCTGGCTCTGGGAGGGGAGCAGGATCTGGCGGGTTAGAGCGGGGCTGGGGGGGAGCCTGGACTCCTGAGTTCTCTGGGTGGGGAGCGGGGTCTGGTGGTTGGAGCGGTGGGGGTGGGGGCTGGGTGCCCGGACGCCTGGGTTCCCTGGGAGGCAGGAGGGCTGTAGGGGGCGGGAGTCAGGAGCACGCCCTGGGGGGCTGGTTCTGGGGTCCCCATCTCAGACCCAGTCTCTGCTCTGCCTAGATCCACTGGCCGGCGTCCCAGAGCCAGCAGAGCGCCTGCCGCATGGCGGGGAAGGGTCAGCGGGTGAGATGGGGCAGGGCCCCCCAGTCCCCCCCCAGTTCCCCCTCCCCACAGCCCTCCCCCGCCCTGTCACCCCCCTCCTGAGACCACGCAGGGCTTTCCCAGTTACCCCGCTGCCTCCCGCCCCCCTGCTGGGAATCTGCCCCCAGGGACACCCTTTGTCTCTGCCCCCCCAGATCCCCCTGCGATTCCCTCCCCCCCATTGGGGTCCCAGCTCTGCCCCAACTCACCCGCCTGCGCCCCCCCCCCCCGCCCAGGGCGAGTGTTTCAACTACGTGCGTCTGGTGGAGCCCGTGAATCGCACCCACCTGTACGTCTGCGGGACAGGGGCCTGCCAGCCCGTCTGCGCCCTGGTGCACCGCGGCTGGAGGTCGCAGGTGAGCTGGACGCCTGGGTTCTCTCCCGGCTCGGGGAGGGGAGGGGGGTCTGGTGGTTAGATGGGGGGGGCTGGGAGCCAGGACTCCTGGGTTCTCTCCCGGCTCGGGGAGGGGAGGGGGGTCTGGTGGTTAGAGCAGGGGGGCTGGGAGCCTGGACACCTGGGTTCTCTCCCCTGCTCTGGGAGGGGAGTGGGGGCTGGGGTAGCAGGGCAGGGTGCTGGGGGTAAGAGCTCTGACCCCTGCCCCCCCGTCCCCCTCCAGGAGTACCTGTTCCGCATGGTGCCGCAGTCGCTGGAGCCAGGGAAGGGGCGCTGCCCGTACGACCCCCGGCAGAGCAGTCTGGCCACGCTCGTCAGTAAGTGGGGGCTGCGGGTGTCACGGAGTCCCAGGTCGGGCCCACTCCTGGCCCCGTGCGGTCCGTGGGGCGAACCCCCGTCAGAGCGACAGCCCTTCCCTTCTCGGGGTCCCCTCTCTCTCGGGGTCAGGCTCCTCCACCTCCCCTCGCTCTGGGGCCCCCCATCTCCCCGCTCCCAGAGGGAATAATGCCCCCCCCCCCATTCTCTAGCCTGGAGGGACTCTCAGCCAGCGTCGCACAGGAGGGTTATCGAGCGTCTGACCCCAGCACAGGAAACTCTCCGGCCTCAGGCCTGGCCCCCCTCAGTCCAGCACATCCCAGTCTCCCTGCATCCAGGGGGGCTCTGCCTGCTCCCCCTCTCCAGCCCCGAGCCCCCTGCTCCCCAGCTGGGCATCTGATACCCCCGTCCCCAAGCCCCCCTCTGTCCATTGTCGTCTCTCCAGGGAAACAGGGTCGCCTGGGCCCCTCTCCCCTCTTCTGTCCTCTGGCCCCTCGGGCTGGAACCAGCTGGTCCGGTCACTGGGGTCCTCTCCCCGCAGCCCATTGTCCCCCCACTGGCCAGAGCCGGCTGCGACTCCGGGTCACCAGTTGCTGGGGTCTCCGTTCTCCAGGCCGTCGGCCGAACTCCCTCTCCCCTCCCCTCGTTAAACCAGGGACACTGAGTCCCACCCCCTTGGCGTGCAAACCAGTGACAAACCCCAGAGAACCCCCACTTCATTACGGGGGGGCCGGAATCTGTCTGTCCCTCTGCGGGGGCGCAGGGCTGCTCTGTGGGGGGGGGGTTCTCATTCCCCCTCTCATGGCCTCCCCTGCCCCGCAGACGGGACGCTCTACGCCGGGCTGCACGTGGATTTCATGGGCACCGACGCGGCACTTTTCCGCACCCTGGGCCCCCGGCCGGCCGTGCGCACGGAGCAGTACGACTCGCGCTGGCTGCATGGTACGGGGGGGCCGGGAGTGAAGGGTGCTGGGGTCCGGGCCGGAGGGGCTGCAGGTCAGGAGTGAGGGGCAGTGGCTGGGCCGGGGGGGGCTGCGAGTCGGGAGTGAGGGGTGCTGGGGGAGCCGGGGGGGGGGGGCTGCGGGTTGGGAGTGAGGGGAGCCGGGGGAGCTGTGGGGGCTGCAGTTCGGAAGTGAGGGGCAGTGGCTGGGCTGGGGGGTCCAGGCTGGGGGGGGCTGCGGGTCGGGAATGAGGGGCGCTGGCTGGGCCGGGGGGTGTTCTGGGTTAGCAGTGCCCCCTCGTGGCAGACGCGGGCGTTGCACTCACCTTGGCTCCGCCCCCACCTCCCCCTCAGACCCCGTTTTCCTCCGGGCCCATGTGGTGCCGGACAGCTCCGAGCGCAGCGACGACAAGCTCTATTTCTTCTTCCGCGAGCGGGCGCTGGAGGGCACCGTGGGGCCCGGCGTGCTGGCCCGGGTCGGCCGGGTCTGTCTGGTGAGTGTCGTGCAGGGGGCGCCGGGGGTCCAGGCGTGGGGCTGGGCAGGGGGCACTCTCCCCTGGCAGTCAGGGACTAGCTCCCCAGCCTGGCTTTCCCCCCTCTGAAATTCAGGGATTGAACCCTGGTGTCCGGGCCGAATTGCAGCTCGGAGGGGCCCATTCGGCCTCTTGAAACTTCCACTCCAGTTTGAGTCAATAACAGGCATCTTCTTCACTTCCTGTCCCAAACTGCTCCCCAGCCGCCCCGCCCCAGAGGTGGCTGCATCTCTGCCCCAGGCGGGCCATCCCCATGCGGCATTCTGTGCGGCTGTTCCCGAGGGCTCCACCCCAGAGGCGGCTGCACCTCAGTGCCGGGCGAGCCGATCCTTGTCCCCTGTGTCTCTCCCAGAACGACGACGGCGGGCAGCGGGCCCTGGTCAATAAGTGGACGACGTTCCTGAAGGCCCGGCTGGTTTGCTCCGTGATGGGCGAGGATGGAGTGGAGACCTTCTTCGACGAGCTGCGTGAGCCTGGGGAGGCCGGGGGGGGGCAGGGACGTTCCCCGGGGCTCAGTCTGAGCCGTAGCCGAATGCCCGCGAATTCCTAGTCCCGACTGCGCCCAGCCAGGACAAGCTGCCAAGAGCCGCGTCTCAGCTGCGGGAGAGTCAGGTCTGGGGACGGCCCCGGGGCAACACCGACATTTTCCCTCTGGCTCTGGGGCAGGTCCCAGCCGCGTTCGCGGGCAGGGAACGTCTCACCCCACAGCTGAGGTCACCACGCATGTTTCCCTGTGACACTGATGTTCAGCGGGTTACGAGCTTTCATCCGGGCAGACGTCAGAGTGGGGACCGTAGTAGTGCAGCCGGTCACAGGGGTGGGGGGCTGAATACAGGGTGTGGAAGAAGGTCACAGATGGGAGGGGGGCCCAGGATGCCTGGGTTCTCTCCCCAGCTGTGGGCAGGGAGTGGGTTACAGCAGTGGGGGATGGTAAGGGAGCCCGAACACCTGGGTTCTATATGTGATTCATCTCCTCCCCGCCCCCCTTTCCAGGAGACGTTTTCCTGCTGCCGACTCAGGACGAGAAGAACCCCCGCGTGTACGGGCTGTTCTCCACCCTGGGGTGAGTCGGGGGGCTGGGGTGGGCATTGGGGGGGCTGGGGATTTGGGGGTGGGGTCTCGGACGGGGCAGGGCGACCCCAGGGGGGCTGGGCAGTCTGTAATCCCCCTGTCCCCCCCAGGTCGGTATTCCGGGGCTCGGCCGTCTGCGTGTACCCCCTGAACACCATCCGCAGCGCGTTTAACGGCCCCTTTGCCCATAAAGAGGGGCGCAGCTACCAGTGGGTGCCCTACACCGGCCGCGTGCCCTACCCCCGCCCCGGAGCCGTGAGTGGGGGCTGGGGGCCCGGACGCCTGGGTTCTTTCCCCGGCTCTGGGAGGGGAGTGGGGGCTGGTGATTAGAGCGGGGGGGGGGGGGGGGGGCTGGGGGCCAGGACTCCTGGGTTCTTTCCCCGGCTCTGGGAGGGGAGTGGGGGCTGGAGGCCCGGACGCCTGGGTTCACTCCCCAGCTCTGGGAGGAGGTGGGGCTGGGGCTGGATGCCTGGGTTCTCCCTGGCTCTGGGAGGGGGTGGGGCTGGGGCCGGGGCCGGACGCCTGGGTTCTCCCGCTCTGTCCCCACAGTGCCCGGGCGGCGCCTTCACCCCGGGACTGGGCTCCACGCGCGAGTTCCCAGACGAGCTGGTGATGTTCGTGCGCTCGCACCCGCTGATGTACGACCCCGTGTACCCGGCGCCGCGGCGCCCCCTGCTGGTCCGCGCCGGCCTCCCCTACGGCTTCACCACGCTGGCCGTCGACCTGGCCCAGGCGGCCGACGGGCGCTACGAGGTGCTCTTCCTCGGTACCGGTATGCCGGACGCCTGGGTCCCATCCCCGGTGGGGAGCCCGGATGCCTGGGTCCCATCTCTGGCTTGGTGGGAGAGGAGGGATGGGTGCCTGGACGCCTGAGTCCCATCCCTGGCCTGGGTGGGGGAGGAGGGATGGGAGCCCGGACGCCTGGGTCCCTGGGGGGGGGCAGTGGCTCCCCCATCTCAGGTGCTCTCTCCCCTCCCCCCTCAGACCGGGGCACGGTGCAGAAAGTGGTGGTGCTGCCCAAGGACCCAGGCGTCCTGGAGGAGCTGACACTGGAGGAGGTGGAGGTGTTCAAGGTGAGAGGCCCCGCCCCTGCTGTCCAGGCCCCGCCCCTTTCCTCTGGGCCCCACCCCTTTTTGTTCCACCCTTCCATCTTAGTCCTGCCCCTTCCCACCAGGCCCTGCCTTTTGTGGCTCCTCCCCCTCCCTCTAGGCCCCACCTCTTTCCCTGGCTCCGCCTCTCCCCCTCTCCAGTGGGTTCACCGCCCCTCCCTTCTCCCAACAGACCCCCGCCCCCGTGAAGACTCTCTGGATTTCGTCAAAGCGGGTAGGTCGGGGGCAGGGCTACCACACCCAGTGGTGCCATGGTCTGGTGGGGGGCTGGGGGCCCGGATGCCTGGGTTCTCTCCCCGGCTGGGAGGGGAGTGGGGGCTGGTGGTTAGAGCAGGGGGGGCTGGGAGCCAGGACTCCTGGGTTCTCTCCCCGGCTTTGGGAGGGGAGTGGGGGCTGGTGGTTAGAGCAGGGGGGGCTGGGAGCCAGGACTCCTGGGTTCTCTCCCTGGCTTTGGGAGGGGAGTGGGGGCTGGTGGTTAGAGCAGGGGGGCTGGGAGCCAGGACTCCTGGGTTCTCTCCCTGGCTCTGGGAGGGTGGGGGGGTCAGTGGGTCGGGGGGGGGGTCCGTCCCTCAGGTGCGCGTCTCCCCCCAGCACCAGCTGTACGTCTCCTCGGACGTGGGCCTGACCCAGCTGAGCCTCCATCGCTGTGGGGCCTACGGCCCGGCCTGCGCCGACTGCTGCCTGGCCCGGGACCCCCACTGTGCCTGGGACGGCCGCCGCTGCGCCCGCTACAGCCCCACCCCTGCCAGGTGAGCTGCCCGGACACCTGGGTCCCGCGCCCCGGGGGGAGGGGCCCGCTACAGCCCCGCCCCTGCCAAGTGAGCCGCCCGGATGCCTGGGTCCCGCGCCCCAGGGGGTGGGGGCTTCGAGCAGGGGGGGGCCAGAGGGGGCGGCAGGTGCAGCTCGGGGGGGGGCAGCTGGTAGGGAGCTGATGCTGTGTCTCCCCCTCTCCCCCGTCGCCAGGCGTGTCCGGCGCCAGGACATCAAACATGGAGACCCCATTCGCCAGTGCCGCGGCTTCAACGCCCTGGGTGAGTGCCCCTCGCGGCGGGGGCTGGGGCAGCTTGGACGCCTGGGTTCTCTCCCGGCTCGGGGAGGGGAGTGGGGGGCTGGGGGCAGCTTGGACGCCTGGGTTCTCTCCCGGCTCGGGGAGGGGAGTGGGGGGCTGGGAGACAGGATGCCTGGGTTCTCTCCTGGCTCGGGGAGGGGAGGGGGAGGGGGGGCTGGGAGACAGGATGCCTGGGTTCTCTCCCGTCTCGGGGAGGAGAGTGGGGGGCTGGGAGACAGGATGCCTGGGTTCTCTCCTGGCTCGGGGAGGGGAGTGGGGGGCTGGGAGACAGGACGCCTGGGTTCTCTCCCGGCTCGGGGAGGGGGAGTGTCCCTGTTGCTGCCCCCACTAACGTGTGTCCCCCCCCCCCCCCCCAGCGGAGCAGGAGCTGGCAGAGCAGGTGCAGTTCGGGGTGGAGGGGGGCAGCGTGTTCCTGGAGTGCCGGCCCCCCTCCCCCCATGCCCAGGTCCGGTGGCTGCTGCAGCCGGAGGGCAGCACCCGGCGCCCGGTGAGTGACCCCCCCCCCGCTACAGCCCCCCATTGCCCTGGGGGGGCATGGAGGATCTGACCCCCCCCTCGTGTCTCTCTCTGCCCCCCAGCTGCCCCGGGAGCGGGTCCTGCTGCAGACGCCCCAGGGGGCCCTGCTGGGCCCGGTGACGCTGGCGGACGAGGGCCGGTACCAGTGCGTGGGCACCGAGAACGGCTACACCCGCCCCCTGCGCCGCCTGCTGCTGCGCGTCCTGCCCCATGGCCTGCTGGGGGGCGCCCCGCCCCCCGTCTGCCAGAGCCCCTGGGGCCGGCCCCGGATCAGAGCCGAGTCGTCGGGAACCGGCCGGGGGGGGCCGTCTCTGCGACGCGACCGGAGCTCCCCCCCCCGGAACTGACTGGGGGGCTCGGACCCCACCGGGGGGGGGGGGTTCGTTTCACATTCCAAGGGGGACCCCGGAGCGAACCCCCCCGGGGAGGGGACCGAGGGGGGGCTCTGCCTGGTGCCCGCATTTCCTTTCCATGGACATCAGCCCCGTTGTTGACTACGGGGGGGCCCGGACGCCTGGGTTCCCCCCGGTTTGATTTGTAGAGTCTATTTTTTCACGGCTGGGGGGTTTCTAACGTGGCTGGATTTGGGTTTTTTTAAAGTAATTTATTTTTTATTTCCTGTGACCCCGTCGATGCTGTGGACGAAACCGGCTGCCAAAGATTAAAGGGGCCAACGTTTGATTTTCTAAATGTGCCCCCAGCGCATGGTGAGGGGCTGGCTCGTCAATCGGGGGGGAGGGCCCCGCAGGCCCTGCCAGCCCGGCCCTGGGATCCCCCCACCCTGGCCAGTGCCCCTCACTCCCAGCCCGCAGCCCCTGCCAGCCCGGCCCTGGGCTCCCCTTCCGCCCCGAGGGAGGTTGAGGGGTGGGGGGCTGTGGGGGAGATTTGCGGTGGGAGCCGGCAGCTGCTCTGTCCCCTGGCGTCCGGCATGGCGGGGGTGAGGCCCCGGTTCTGCTCTGCGACGCGCCCCCCGGCTGGCATCAGCTGCTGGCAACGTCCCGACCTGGTTTATTCCGGGCGCTGGGGCCTCTCGGGCCTGGTTTGCTTTGGGTGTTTGACGGCCCAGGAGGTGGTCACAGGGGAGGAAGCTGGTGCACTCCCCCCTCCGCCAATTTTTCTCCCCCAATTCCAGGACCCAGCGGGGAAGACGGGGGGGGTTAGGGTTTGGATCACTAATTAGGCCTCGGTTGTAACGGGCGGGCGGGTGGCTCGACCCCGTCGCTGGCCAATTCGAATGCAGCGTTTCGCCAGTTCGCATTTCCTCCGGGGGGCGGGGGGGCAGCGTCTACCCGTCCTGCGTCAGCGAAGGGGGTTCCCAGCTCCCCAGGCCGGCAGGAGAATCCATCCAGCCGCCCGGAGCGGCTCCAGGGCCGGGGCCAGGCCGCGATGGGGAGACCCCCGAGCTGGGAGCGCTGGGGGATACGTGAGCAGCTGGGTTTGGCCCGGGTCGTCGCCAGCAGGGGGGAGTCAGTTCCCTTCCTCAAAAACCCCAGGGCGAGAACCAGAAACGAGCCAGCCGAGGGAGAGAGGTGCTGAGAGGCGAAGGGCAGCCTTGGACCCGGGCCGGGAAGGCCTGGGGAGGAGCCGGACTCTGGCAAACGAGGGGCAAATACAGAATTGGGCCAAACCCGACCGTGAAGAGCAGCGAGCCGGAGCCTGGGGCCGTCGCAGCGGAAGCCGGAAGCTGCTCCGCGACCCGTGGGGCCCCTGGGCCAGCCAGCTGCGAAAGGGTCACTCAAGGACGACAAGGCCATTGCGGAGAAATGAATCGAATTCGGTCTTCACGGCCGAGGATGGGAGGGAGATTCCCACACCGGAGCCCGTCTGTTTAGGTGACAGATCGGAGGAAGTGTCCCGGATTGAGGTGTCGCTAGAGGAGGGTTTGGAACAAACGGATAAACTAACCAGCACTAAGTCCCCAGGCCCAGATGGGCTCAGGCAGGAACTCAGACGTGCCGTCGTCGTCTGTCCCCCCCTGACGAGGATGGCTCGTGTGCCACCGATCGTTACAAAGGGCTCCAGCGGTGCCCCCGGCAATTACAGGCTGGTGAGTCTGACTTCAGTCCCGGGCAAACGGCTCGAAAGTGTCATAGAGAACAGAACGGCCAGACACGGAGCTCACCACAACTTGTGGGGTAAGAGGCAACGTGGATTTCATAAAGGGAAATCGTACCTCACCAATCTACTAGACTTCTCTGAGGGGATCCACCAGCCCGTGGCCAAGGGGATCCCATGGAGATCGTGGACTTAGATTGTCAGAAGGCCTTTGACACGGTCCCTCGAGCAAAGGAAGACGAATAAATGGTCAGTTCTCAGCATGGAGCGAGGGACCTCGTGGTGTCTCCCAGGGGGTCTCTGCTGGGCCCCGTCCTAGTCGACAGAGCGGTGAGGTGGCAAAATTTGCAGACGATTGAGAAAAGGACCTCGCAAAACTGGGTGATGGGGCAACAAACTGGCAGGCGCAATTCAACGCTGATAAATGCCCATTGGGAAACCCCGTCCCAACTCTGCAGATACAACGGTGGGCTCTGCATTAGCTGCTGCCACTTGGGAGAGACCTTGGAGTCAGAAAGTGCCTCTCTGTGACTCCCTGGTGTGACCACAAAAATATCCCAGAACAGTCCCGCAGGGGGCGGAGGAAGTAAAGCAGGACGTGTCGTTTACTCCTCCTCCTCACACAGGAACCAGGGGTCACCCCATCAACTGAGCAGGCAGCAGGTGTGAGACAAGCCAAAGGACGACAGTAGCCTGGGGAACTCCCTGCCACAGGATGCTGTGAAGGCCTAGAGGGCTCAGAAAGGAACTAGAGCAGTTCCTGGAAGTGGGCTGGGGCCACTACTGGTGGAGAGCAGGGGATTAGTCAGGTGTCCCTTTGTCCCTCCCCCCAAGGGCCCCTTTTCCTTCCTCCTGTCTCCCCACCTGGACATCAGGGTTCCTCTTTCTTCCTCTCATTGTTTTCCCCTCCCCCCACTGGTACTCGGACGCCTGCATGCCCCACAGCCCGTCCCTGCCCGGACGCCTTGGCCCCTCCTGTCTTCCCCCGCCCCCCAGATACCCAGGTTGCCCTTTTCCTCCCCTGGCCGGACGCCTGGGTCCCTCCCCTTCCCCCCTGCAGCGAGAGAGGACGGGGTTATAGGACGGCTGGGGACAGGACCCCCCCCCCAACCCGAACTGGGCCCTATTTGGCCGTGTCCATTGTTAGTGGTCTCAGGACAGCACCCCGAGCATCCAGCTAAGAGTGGGGGGTGGGTGTTTGTGTGTGTGTGTGTGCGCGCGTGTGCTGGGCAGGGCCCCTTCCTCCAGGCACGACGGGGACACAGAGAATGTCAGGAGGGGCCGTGGCCTTCGCCCCAGACAGGGATTCCCCCCCTCCCCCCCCAGCCACCCCCCTCCGGTCAAACAGGGGAAGCCCCTGGGTCTGATCTGGGGGGGCAGGTGGGCCATTGGGATACACCCCCCCCAGCCCCACTGTGTCCGCTCGGAAGGGTGCAGCAGATGGGGAAACTGAGGCATGACCAGACGGGCTGGCGAAGAGCCAGAAAAGCACTCGGGGTTTGCGGTCCGGGGTCGTGGAGCCCTCGCCTGGCTGGGCCCGGCTCCGTGAGCCCGTAACCCAGCTGGGGGGATTTCCAGCACCGGCCCACGGCCCAGCCCAGAGACCGGCCAGCCAGGCCTGCAGAGCCTCCAGATACCCCAGTCCCATCCCCCCCCCCCCCCGCCCCATGGACCCCACACAGCCCCGGCCCTTCCTAGCACCCCCCACCCCACGACCTGCTGCTGGGCGCGCAGCTCCAGCACCCAGCCCTGCCGGCCGTGGTTACAGTCGGGTGACGCCTCCCCCAGCCACCCAACCCCAGCTTCCTGCCCTTCGCGGCCCCACAATCAACATACAAAGGAGGCCCTGGCTCCCGCTCATGGATGGAGGCAGGGGGCACCCCCTGTCCCGCCCCCCCTCCCAGGGAGAGAACCCAGGAGTCCTGGCTCCCAGGCCCCCCCGCTCTAACCCACCAGCCCCATGGTGCGGGGCAGGATACCAGGGTCGATGGGTGCAAAACTCCATGATACTCCCCAGCTCATTTGACAGGTTTTATTATTGACAGACCGTGGGATGTGAAAGTGCCCCCCCCGCCCCTCCCCCCAGCCCTGCCAGTGCCCCTCACTCCCAACCCACAGCCCCCTGCCCCCCCAGCCCAGCTCTGCCGGTGCCCCTCACTCCCGACCCGCAGCCCACGTCGCATTGCAGTCTGTGGTGCCGGGGTGGGGGGGCTTTTTCTCCTTTTAACACCTCCCCCTCCATGCCTCAGCTCTCTCTGGTCGCCCCCTGAGCTAGTGGGGTGGGGGGGCCCAGCGGGCGAGTTGGGAGAGGCGGGGGGGGGCTGTGGTCGGAGGATACCCAGCCCCAGAGGTGGCTACTGGCGGGCTGCTGGGTCTGGGGTTTGGTCCTTCATGCAGTTGGGCTCATGCAGATGCCAGCACCTGCAGGGAGAAAAGGGGGGAGAGACCATGAGCACTGGGGGGAGCAGGCCAAGGGGGGGGGCTGGGGGGGGGCTGTTCTCACCTCTCTGGTGGCCAGCCCCTGTTTGGGGGGCGGAGCTAAACCAGGGAGGGATGGGGCGTGGCTAGCCGGGGGCGTGGCCAATGGAGCTCCGCTGGGGGCGTGACCTGGGTGGGTATATGGGCGTGGCTAGAGTGGGGCGGAGCCAATCATCCCCCCCCCCCCCTGCCCCGTTCTCACCTCTGGGGTCACCAGTCCCCGCTCGGCCCCCCCGGCGCCTCCTCTGCCGGCTCGTCGGCCTCGGGGCCCTGCCCCACCTTGCAGATGTGGCGCAGGAAGGACGTGGCGTTGAAAGCTCGCTGGGGGGCACAGAGAATATACTGCGTGAGCCCCCCCGGGATGGGACCCAGGCGTCCGGGACGGCGAGCCCCTAGGGGGACCCCCAACGCACCCATCCTCTGGGGATGGGACCCAGGCGTCCGGGGCTCACCTTCCACTGAGTCCTGGCGAAGTTTTTCTGGATCTGTTCGCTGACGGAGCCGTGAATGTTTTTGTCCAGGGCCGTGTCCCCCGAGATCCTGGGGGGGGTCAGAGGTGAAAGGTCAGGGGGCTCTGGAGGGGGACCCCCCACCCCCTCCCGTCCCATGGAGGGGCGCTCACCACGGGTGCTGCAGGGCCTGTTCACACGTGTAGCGCGTCTCGGGGTCCCGCTGCAGCAGCTGCCGGATGAAATCCTTGGCTGGGGGAATGGGGGGGTCCCTGTGAGCAGGGGACCCCCCACTCCCATATAGGGGACCCCCATGGCCCCTCCCACGTAGGCACCCCCACGCCCATATGGGGGACCCCCATTCCCCCTCCCATGTAGTGACTCCCCACTCCCATATGGGGGAGCCCCATTCCCCCTCCCACGTAGGCACCCCCACTCCCATATGGGGGACCCCCATTCCCCCTCCCATGTAGTGACCCCCCCATATCCCCTCCCACGTAGGGACCCCTACTCCCATATGGGGGACCCCCATTCCCCCTCCCACGTGGGGACCCCTATTCCCCCTCCCACGTAGGCACCCCCCACTCCCATATGGGGGACCCCCATATCCCCTCCCACATAGGGACCCCCCACTCCCATATGGGGGACCCCCATTCCCCCTCCCATGTAGTGACCCCCCATATCCCCTCCCACGTAGGGACCCCCCACTCCCATATGAGGGACCCCCATATCCCCTCCCATGTAGGGAAATCCCCTCCCTGCTGTCCGAGCCCCTCCAGGTTCCCCTGCCTGCCCCCCAGGGCCCCCAACCAGATGTCGGGGCCCCCCCGCAGGGTCTTACCCGAGTCCGAGATATCGTCCCAATAGGGCGAGTCGAACTCGAACTCCCCTTTGAGGATCTGGGCGAAGAGTTCGGAGTCGTTGTCGTCGTAGAAGGGGGGGTAACCGCACAGCCTGGGGGCGGACGGGGGGGTGAGAGACGGGGAACCCCCCCATGGACACCCCTTCCCCAGGGGGACAGCGCCCCCCACAGCCCTCCCGGACACCTGGGTCCCCTGCCCCATGTCTCCTCCCCTCCCCAGAGACACCGGCCCGGACGCCTGGGTCCCATTCTGCGGGGCCGAGTGTGCTGTGGGGACCCCTGGTAGCGGTGCCCCCCGGACGCCTGGGTTCTCTCACCCCCAGCAAGGGCGGGACTTACAGGATGTAGGAGATGACGCCCAGCGCCCAGGAATCCACGGCTTTCCCGTAGGGTTTCTGCTCCAGGAGCTCGGGGGCTGGCGGGTGAGAGACGGGAGTCAGTGCCCCGGCCCCCCCAAACGACCCCGGCCTGCCTCTGGTCCCCCAAACTGCCCCCATGCCCTCGGCCCCCGCCTGCCTCCGGCCCCCCAAACTGCCCCCCATGCCTCCGGCCCCCCAAACCGCCCCCGCCTGTCCACAGCCCCCCCAAATTGCCCCGGCCCCCCAAACTACCCCCCATGGCCTCAGCCCCCGCCTGCCTCTGGCCCCCCAAACTGCCCCCATGCCCTCGGCCCCCGCCTGCCTCTGGCCCCCCAAACTGCCCCCATGCCCTCGGCCCCCGCCTGCCTCCGGCCCCCCCAAACTGCCCCCCATGCCTCCGGCCCCCCCAAACTGCCCCGGCCCCCCAAACTACCCCGGCCCCCTCAAACTGCCCCCCATGGCCTCAGCCCCCGCCTGCCTCTGGCCCCCCAAACTGCCCCCATGCCCTCGGCCCCCGCCTGCCCCCGGCCCCCCAAACTGCCCCGGCCTGCCCCCAGCCCCCCCAAACTGCCCCGGCCCCCCAAACTGCCCCCATGCCCTCGGCCCCCGCCTGCCTCTGGCCCCCCAAACTGCCCCCATGCCCTCAGCCCCCGCCTGCCTCTGGCCCCCCAAACTGCCCCCGCCTGCCCCCAGCCCCCCCAAACTGCCCCGGCCCCCCAAACTACCCCGGCCCCCCCAAACTGCCCCCGGGCCCTCACCCACGTAGCCGGGGGTCCCACAGGCCGTGGCCATCACCCCGTCCGACTCCAGCTTGGAGAGCCCGAAATCCGTGATCATGATCTTGGCGTCCTCGAGGGGGCTGGCGTAGAGCAGGTTCTCGGGCTGGGGGGCGGAGGGGGGGGTTACACTGGGGGGGGCATCTGGGCAGAGACCCCCCCATCCCCTCCCTGCAGCCCCCTCCCCCGACTGCACCCACAATCCCGCCTCATGACCCTAACCCCCCCATCCCCTCTCAGATCCCCCCACCCCCTCTGAGACTCCGCCCCCTGCTGTGACTCCGCCTCCACCAGGGCCCCCCTGAGACCCCGCCCCCAGGCCCCTCTGAGACCACGCCCCCTCGACGCGGCCCCGCCCCTCACCTTGAGGTCCCGGTGCACGACGCCCAGCTGGTGCAAGTAGCTCACGGCGCCCAGCACCTGCCGGACGAGGCGGCTGGCGTCCCGCTCCGTGTAGTGCCCCCGCGCCACGATCCGGTCAAACAGCTCCCCCCCCGTCACCCTGCCAGAGACCCCCGTGAGCCAGGGGACCCAGGCGTCCGGGCTCCCAGCCCCCCCCGCTCTAACCCACCAGCCCCCCTCCCCTCCCAGGGAGAGAACCCAGGCGTCCGGGATCCCAGCCCCCCCTGCTCTAGCCACCAACCCCGCACTCCCCTCCCAGAGCCGGGAGAGAACCCAGGAGTCCTGGCTCCCAGCCCCCCCTGCTTTAACCACCAACCCCCCACTCCCCTCCCAGAGCCGGGAGAGAACCCAGGAGTCCTGGCTCCCAACCCCCCTGCTCTAGCCACCACCCCCCACTCCCCTCCCAGAGCTGGGAGAGAACCCAGGAGTCCTGGCTCCAGCCCCCCCTGCTCTAGCCCACCAGCCCCCCACTCCCCCTCCCAGAGCCGGGAGAGAACCCAGGCGTCCGGGATCCCAGCCCCCCTGCTCTAGCCACCAACCCCCCACTCCCCTCCCAGAGCTGGGAGAGAACCCAGGAGTCCTGGCTCCCAGCCCCCCTGCTCTTAGCCCACCAACCCCCCTCCCCTCCCCTCCCCTCCCAGAGCCGGGAGAGAACCCAGGAGTCCTGGCTCGCAGCCCCCCCCCCCCGCTCTAACCACCAGCCCCCCCCTCCCCCAGCAGAACCCAGACGTCCGGGCTCACAGCTGCATGGCCAGGTACAGGTGCGTGGGAGTTTCGTGGATGTTCTCCAAAGCCACAATGTTCTCGTGATGGACCCTGCAACGGAACGGGGGGGGGGGTCAGCCCCAAAACAACCTCTCCCCCCTGCTCCCCAGCCACACCCCCCTCCCCCCTCCCCACACCTCTCCCCCCAGCTCCCCAGCCACACACCCCTCCCCACCCCCCAGCTCCCCAGCCACACACCCCTCCCCCTCCCCACACCTCTCCCCCCAGCTCCCCAGCCACACACCCCTCCCCACCCCCCAGCTCCCCAGCCACACACCCCTCCCCCCTGCTCCCCAGCCACACACCCCTCCCCCTCCCCACACCTCTGCCCCCTGCTTCCCAGCCACACACCCCTCCCCCTCCCCCACCCCCCAGCTCGCCAGCTACACACCCCTCCCCTCCCCACACCTCTCCCCCCCTGCTCCCCAGCCACACACCCCTCCTCCTCCCCACACCTCTCCCCCCAGCTCCCCAGCCACACACCCCTCCTCCTCCCCACACCTCTCCCCCCTGCTCCCCAGCCACACCCCTCCCCCTCCCCACCCCTCTCCCCCTGCTCCCCAGCCACACACCCCTCCCCCTCCCCACCCCCAGCTCCCCAGCCACACACCCCTCCCCCTCCCCACCCCCCAGCTCCCCAGCCACACACCCCTCCCCCTCCCCACACCTCTCCCCCCCTGCTCTCCGCCACACCCCTCCCCCTCCCCACACCTCTCCCCCCAGCTCCCCAGCCACACCCCTCCCCCTCCCCCACCCCTCTCCCCCCCTGCTCCCCAGCCACACACCCCTCCCCCTCCCCACCCCCCAGCTTCCCAGCCACACACCCCTCCCCCTCCCCACACCTCTCCCCCCTGCTCCCCAGCCCACACACCCCTCCCCCTCCCCACACCTCTCCCCCCTGCTCCCCAGCCACACCCCCCTCCCCCTCCCCACACCTCTCCCCCCTGCTCCCCAGCTACACACCCCTCCGCCCCGACCCCCCTTACTTCCGGAGCACGGCGATTTCATTCTCCACAGCCACCTCCTTGCCCCGCAGCGCCTTCTTGGGGATGCAATTTCAGGGCCACCAGCCGCTGGGAGCCCCGCTCCTCGGCCAGGAACACCTCCGAGAAGGCCCCTCTGTGGGACAGACCAACATGGGCGGCTGCCCCCCACCCCAGCAATGCAGAGAGGGGGAAACTGAGGCACGGAGACGCTGGAGAGCGGATACGTTCCCCAGAGTCCCAAAACCAGGAGTCCTGGCTCCCAGCCCCCCCTGCTCTAACCACCAGCCCCCACTCCCCTCCCAGAACCAGGAGAGAACCCAGGCGTCCTGGCTCCCAGCCCCCCCGCTCTAACCACCAGCCCCCACTCCCCTCCCAGAGCCGGGAGAGAACCCAGGAGTCCGGCTCCCAGCCCCCCCCCCCACCTGCCCCCAGTCTATTCACCCCTCCCCAGGATTTGTGCCCCCCCTTGCTGGGTTGACTCACGCCCCAAGTTTCTCCTTGATGTCATAGACGGTGCCGATCTCCTCCGTGGTTTTTTCTCCAGCTCTCTCCCATGAGCACGGCACGCGGGTCTGGCCAGGCACTGGGGAGACAGGCAGGGAAGGACCCATGGGTTGGGCAAAGAAACCCTGCTCTGATCCACGAGCCCCCACTCCCCCTCCCGGAGCCGGGGAGAGTCCCAGGAGTCCGGGCTCCCACCCCCCTGCTCTACCCCACTAGCCCCCCTCCCCTCCCAGAGCCAGGGAGAGAACCCAGGAGTCCTGTTCAAAACCGAAAGGGGTTGAAGACCAGATGCACTGAGCAGGGCATTGGTGAGGGACCTCCATTCTGGGGGGGGGGCAGGAAATGGGGGAACCTTCCCATGGGGCTGTGCAGAAGGGCCTGGCAGTCTGCTAGACCCTCCCCCCAAAAGACTAGGGTCACCGTGCCCCACCTCCCCCCACACCACACACCCGAGGCCAGGGACCTGGTAAATGGGAGGCAAAAAAGATGGCCACCATTGGGTGTTAAAGGGGTGTGGGGGTGAAAGGATCCAGGGTGGAGGGTGCGTGTGTTCAATTAGTGATTGGAGGGGAGGGAGAGGATTGCGAGGGGATGGATGGGCATGTGGGGGTGGACGGATGGATGGAGGGATGGGGCGCTGTGGGGAATGGATGGGGGATGGATGGGGCATTTGGGGATGGAGGGATGGGGCGTGTGGGGATGGATGGAGCTTGTGGGGATGGATGGGGCGTTTGGGGATGGATGGATGGAGGGATGGGGTGTGTGGGGATGGATGGAGGGATGGGGTGTGTGGGGATGGATGGGGCGTTTGGGGATGGATGGAGGGATGGGGTGTGTGGGGATGGAGTGTGTGGGGATGGATGGATGGAGGGATGGGGCGTGTGGGGAGGGATGGAGGGAGGGATGGGGCATGTGGGGAGGGATGGAGGGAGGGATGGGGCATGTGGGGATGGATGGACAGATGGAGGAATGGAGGGATGGGGCATGTGGGGATGGAGGGAGGGAGGGATGGGACGTGTGGGGATGGATGGAGGGATGGGGTGTGTGGGGATGGATGGAGGGAGGGATGGGGCGTGTGGGGATGGAGGGATGGGGGCGTGTGGGGATGGATGGACAGATGGAGGGAGGGAGGGATGGGACGTGTGGGGATGGATGGATGGAGGGATGGGGCGTGTGGGGATGGATGGACAGATGGAGGGAGGGAGGGATGGGACGTGTGGGGATGGAGGGATGGGGTGTGTGGGGATAGAGAGATGGGGCATGTGGGGATGGAGGGAGGGATGGGGCGTGTGGGGAGGGATGGAGGGAGGGATGGGGCATGTGGGGATGGATGGACAGATGGAGGAATGGAGGGATGGGGCATGTGGGGATGGAGGGAGGGAGGGATGGGACGTGTGGGGATGGAGGGAGGGAGGGATGGGACGTGTGGGGATGGATGGAGGGATGGGGTGTGTGGGGATGGATGGAGGGAGGGATGGGGCGTGTGGGGATGGAGGGATGGGGCGTGTGGGGATGGATGGACAGATGGAGGGAGGGAGGGATGGGACGTGTGGGGATGGATGGATGGAGGGATGGGGCGTGTGGGGATGGATGGACAGATGGAGGGAGGGAGGGATGGGACGTGTGGGGATGGATGGATGGAGGGATGGGGTGTGTGGGGATAGAGAGATGGGGCATGTGGGGATGGAGGGAGGGATGGGGCGTGTGGGGAGGGATGGAGGGAGGGATGGGGCGTGTGGGGAGGGATGGAGGGATGATGGGACGTGTGGGGAGGGATGGAGGGATGATGGGGCACGTGGGGATGGACGGAGGGATGGAGGGATGGGGTGTGTGGGGATGGATGGAGGGAGGGATGGGGCATGTGGGGATGGATGGACAGATGGAGGAATGGAGGGATGGGGCGTGTGGGGATGGAGGGAGGGAGGGATGGGACGTGTGGGGATGGATGGATGGAGGGATGGGGTGTGTGGGGATGGAGGGAGGGAGGGATGGGGCATGTGGGGATGGAGGGAGGGAGGGATGGGGCATGTGGGGATGGATGGACAGATGGAGGAATGGAGGGATGGGGCGTGTGGGGATGGAGGGAGGGAGGGATGGGACGTGTGGGGATGGATGGAGGGAGGGATGGGACGTGTGGGGATGGAGGGAGGGAGGGATGGGGCATGTGGGGATGGAGGGAGGGAGGGATGGGGCATGTGGGGATGGATGGACAGATGGAGGGAGGGAGGGATGGGACGTGTGGGGATGGAGGGAGGGAGGGATGGGGTGTGTGGGGATAGAGAGATGGGGCATGTGGGGATGGAGGGAGGGATGGGGCGTGTGGGGAGGGATGGAGGGATGATGGGGCACGTGGGGATGGATGGAGGGATGGAGGGATGGGGTGTGTGGGGATGGATGGACAGATGGAGGAATGGAGGGATGTGGCGTGTGGGGATGGATGGAGCGTGTGGGGATGGATGGACAGATGGAGGGATGGGGTGTGTGGGGAGGGATGGAGGGATTGGGCGTGTGGGGATGGTTGGAGGGATGGAGGGATGGGGTGTGTGGGGATGGAGGGATGGATGGAGGGATGAGGCATGTGTGGGTGGATGGATGGATGGGTATGTGGGGATGGAGGGATGGATGGGGTGTGTGGGGATGGATGGGAGGGATGGATGGGGTGTTTGGGGATGGATGGAGGGATGCGGCGTGCGGGGATGGATGGAGGGATGGGGCGTGTGGGGAGGGAGGGAGGGATGGGACATGTGGGATGGGGTGTCTGGGGATGGATGGAGGGAGGGATGGGGTGTGTGGGGATGGATGGATGGAGGGATGGGGTGTGTGGGGATAGAGAGATGGGGCATGTGGGGATGGATGGAGGGGGGGATGGGGCGTGTGGGGAGGGATGGAGGGATGATGGGGCACGTGGGGATGGATGGAGGGATGGAGGCATGGGGCGTGTGGGGATGGATGGAGCGATGGAAGGATGGGGCATGTGGGGATGGATGGAGGGATGGAAGAATGGTGTGGGGATGGATGGAGGGATGGGGTGTGTGGGGATGGATTGACGGATGGAGGGATGGGGCATGTGGGGATGGATGGAGGGATGGGGTGTGTGGGGATAGAGAGATGGGGCATGTGGGGATGGATGGAGGGAGGGATGGGGCGTGTGGGAAGGGATGGAGGGATGATGGGGCACATGGGGATGGATGGAGGCATGGAGGCATGGGGCGTGTGGGGATGGATGGAGCGATGGATGGATGGGGCGTGTGGGGAGGGATGGAGGGAGAGGGATGGGGCGAGTGGGGATGGATGGATGGGGTGTTTGGGGATGGATGGAGGGATTGGGCGTGTGGGGATGTATGGAGCAATGGAGGGATGGGGCATGTGGGGATGGATGGACGGATGGTGTGACGGCTTCGGTCACAGAGACCCCCTTGGGACTCTCGCCTGACGTGCTGAGTTTACCTCGGAGACCATTTTCCCTGCCAGCCGGGGACTGCAGAACCGGCCTTGTGGAGCCAGACACGCCAGCCGGCGTGTTAACCAAGAACTGCCCTGCAGGTTCCCTGCCTCCAGCCCCCAGCCACCCAGCTCCCCGTGGGGTCCGAACGCCACATAAGAACGGCCAGACTGGGTCAGACCAAAGGTCCATCTAGCCCCGTATCCTGTCTACCGACCATGGCCAATCCCAGGTGCCCCAGAGGGAGTGAACCTAACAGGCAATGATCAAGTGATCTCTCTCTTGCCGTCCATCTCCATCCTCTGACAAACAGAGGCTAGGGACACCATTCCTTACCCGTCCTGGCTAATAGCCATTAATGGATTTAACCTCCATGAATTTATCCAGTTCTCTTTTAAACCCTGTTATAGTCCTAGCCTTCACAACCTCCTCAGGTAAGGAGTTCCACAAGTTGACTGTGCGCTGTGTGAAGAAGAACTTCCTTGTATTTGTTTTAAACCTGCTGCCTATTAATTTCATTTGGTGACCCCTAGTTCTTGTATTATGGGAACAAGTAAATAACATTTCCTTATTCACTTTCTCCACATCACTCATGATTTTATATACCTCTGTCATATCCCCCCTTAGTCTCCTCTTTTCCAAACTGAAGAGTCCTAGCCTCTTTAATCTCCCCTCATATGGGACCCGTTCCAGACCCCTAATCATTTTAGTTGCCCTTTTCTGAACCTTTTCTAGTGCCAGTATATCTTTTTTGAGATGAGGAGACCACATCTGTACGCGGTATTCGAGATGAGGGCGTACCATTGATTTATATAAGGGCAATAATATATTCTCAGTCTTATTCTCTATCCCCTTTTTAATGATTCCTAACATCCTGTTTGCTTTTTTGACCGCCTCTGCACACTGCACGGACATCTTCAGAGAACTATCCACGATGACTCCAAGATCTTTTTCCTGACTTGTTGTAGCTAAATTAGCCCCCATCATATTGTATGTATAGTTGGGGTTATTTTTTCCAGTGTGCATTACTTTACATTTATCCACATTAAATTTCATTTGCGATTTTGTTGCCCAATCACTTAGTTTTGTGAGATCTTTTTGAAGTTCTTCACAGTCTGTTTTGGTCTTAACTATCTTGAGCAGTTTAGTATCATCTGCAAACTTTGCCACCTCACTTTTTACCCCTTTCTCCAGATCATTTATGAATAAGTTGAATAGGATCAGTCCGAGGACTGACCCTTGGGGAACACCACTAGTTACCCCTCTCCATTCTGAGAATTTACCATTTATTCCTATCCTTTGTTCCCTGTCTTTTAACCAGTTCTCAATCCATGAAGGGATCTTCCCTTTTATCCCATGACAACTTAATTTATGTAAGAGCCTTTGGTGAGGGACCTTGTCAAAGGCTTTCTGGAAATCTAAGTACACTATGTCCACTGGATCCCCCTTGTCCACATGTTTGTTGACCCCTTCAAAGAATGCTAATAGACTAGTAAGACACGATTTCCCTTTACAGAAACCATGTTGACTTTTGCCCAACAACTTATGTTCTTCTACGTGTCTGACAATTTTATTCTTAACTATTGTTTCGACTAATTTGCCTGATACCGACGTTAGACTTACCGGTCTGTAATTGCCGGGATCACCTCTAGAGCTCTTTTTAAATATTGGCGTTACATTAGCTAACTTCCAGTCATTGGGTACAGAAGCCAATTTAAAGGACAGGTTACAAACCATAGTTGTTAGTTCCATAACTTCACATCTGAGTTCTTTCAGAACTCTTGGGTCAATGCCATCTGGTCCTGGTGACTTGTTACTGTGAAGTTTATCAATTAATTCAAAACCTCCTCTCGTGACACTTCAATCCGTGACAGTTCCTCAGATTTGTCACCTACAAAAGCCGGCTCAGGTTTGGGAATCTCCCTAACATCCTCAACCGTGAAGACTGAAGCAAAGAATCCATTTAGTTTCTCCGCAATGACTTTATCGTCTTTAAGCGCGCCTTTTGTATCTCGATCATCAAGGGGCCCCACTGGTTGTTTAGCAGGCTTCCTGCTTCTGATGTACTTAAAAAACATTTTGTTATTACCTTTGGAGTTTTTGGCTAGCCGTTCTTCAAACTCCTCTTTGGCTTTTCTTATTACATTCTTGCATTTAATTTGGCAGCGTTTATGCTCCTTTCTATTTGCCTCACTAGGATTTGACATTCCACTTTTTAAAGGAGTCTTTTTATCTCTCACTGCTTCTTTTACATGGTTGTTAAGCCACAGTGGCTCTTTTTTAGTTCTTTTACTGTGTTTCTTAATTTGGGGTCTACATTGAAGTTGGGCCTCTATTATGGTGTCTTTAAAAAGCGCCCACGCAGCTTGCAGGGATTTCACTTTAGTCAATGTATCTTTTACCTTCTGTTTAACTACCCCCCTCCTGTTTGCATAGTTCCCCTTTTGCAATTAAATGCTACAGTGTTGGGCTGTTGAGATGTTCTTCCCACCCACAGGGATGTTGAACGCTATTGTATTATGGTCACTATTTCCAAGCGGTCCTGTTATTATTACCTCTTGGACCAGCTCCTGCGCTCCACTCAGGACTAAATGGAGAGTTGCCTCTCCCCTGGTGGGTGCCCGTACCAGCTGCTCCATGAAGCAGTCAGTTAAAGTATCGAGTATTTTGTCTCTGCATTTCGTCCTGAGGTGACATGTACCCACATAAACTCCTTTCACTCGGTCCAAAGCTTATCCAGGCTAAACTCAGAACCTGTCCCCCCTCGATAACCCTGAGAGCGAGATGCACAGCTGTTTGATCCCCAGCTATTAATTACTTACTCTGGGTTAATTAATAAACAAAAGTGATTTTATTAAGTATAAAAAGTCGGATTTCAAGTGTTCCGCGTAGTAACAGACAGACAAAGTAAGTTACCAGGCAACATAAAACAAAAACCCGCAAGTCTGAGTCTGATGCCTTAAAAAAACTTGTTACAGATAAAATCTCAGCCTCTGAGATGTTCCAATGAGCTTCTTTCACAGCCTAGACCCCCTTCCTAGTCTGGGCCCGACCCCCCCCCGGCACGGCCCTTGTTCCAGCTCAGGGGGGAGCTGGGGGGTTTCTCATGACTGCCGCCCCCTTTCTTCTGTCCCCCCCTTTATATCGCCTTGGCCCAAGGCAGGAACCCTTCGTCCCTCCGGGTCCCATCCCCCCCACTGGAAAAGCCCCAGGGTTAAGATGGATTCCAGGCCCGGGTGACATGGTCACATGTCCTGGGAGCCCCCCAAGCCTGGCTCCCAGGGCCCTGCCTGCAAACAGAGCCACCCCCCAGCCAATTGTCCCGGCTAACGGGAAGCCACCAGGAACGGCCCCCACTTGGCATCATGACAACAGGCCCCCCGAGTTAGTTCATATTTCTAGTCCCAGATCCACGAGTGAGACATTTATACAGACACGACGGCCACGCTCCGGAGATTATCCCGTACGAGAGCCCTTTGGCATGAATCATGTTCCAATTGCGTCATAGTCACTCCTTAGCATGTTTTCATAAAATCATATAGAGCGCACAACATCACAAATGGATTGACAGGGGGATGGAGGGATGGGGCGTGTGGGGATGGAGGGACGGATGGAGGGATGGGGCGTGTGGGGATGGAGGGACGGATAGAGGGATGGAGGGACGGATGGATGGAGGAATGGGACATGTGGGGATGGAGGGAGGGATCGATGGGACGTGTGGGGATGGATGGAGGGATGGGGCGTGTGGGATGGAGGGATGGACAGAGGGATGGAGGGACTGATAGAGGGATGGATGGAAGTGTGGGGACAGATGGAGGGATGGATGGGACGTGTGGGGATGGATGGAGGAATGGGGTGTGTGGGGATGGATGAATGGACGGATGGAGGGATGGATGGATGGAGGGATGGGGCGTGTGGGGATGGATGGAGGGATGGACGTGTGGGATGGAGGAATAGATGGATGGATGGATAGAGGGATGGATGTGTGGGATGGAGGGATGGACGGAGGGATAGATGGATGGATGGAGGGATGGGATGTGTGGGATGGATGGATGGGGCGTGTGGGGATGGAGGGAGGGATGGGGCGTGTGGGGATGGATGGAGGGATGGGGTGTGTTGGGATGGATGGATGGAGGGATGGATGGGACGTGTGGGATGGATGGATGGAGGGATGGACGTGTGGGATGGAGGGATGGACGGAGGGATAGATGGATGGATGGAGGGAGGGATGGGACGTGTGGGGATGGATGGATGGAGGGATGGGACATGTGGGGATGGATGGATGGGCATGTGGGGATGGAGGATGGGACGTGTGGGGATGGATGGAGGGATGGGGTGTGTTGGGATGGATGGATGGACGGATGGAGGGATGGATGGGGCGTGTGGGGATGGATGGATGGAGGGATGGACGTGTGGATGGAGGGATGAAGGGATGGATGGGACGTGTGGGGATGGATGGATGGAGGGATGGACGTGTGGGATGGAGGGATGATGGACGGATGGACGGACAGATTCACAGAGGGAAAGACGGATGGAAGGACAGGGCATGTGGGGCTACGGGGAAGATGTGGGGAGTGGGGGCGGCCGCAGACCAGGGCCAGCGCATACTACACAATCTGCTCCCCCCCTCCATGTCCCGCACTGGTGTTATTCACACAACCCCCCTGCCAAATCCACCCTGCTGCTAACACAACAAGGCACCACCCAGCCATCCCGACACACAGCAACACACACCACAAATCAAATACCCCCCAAGCAAGGAGCCACCACCAACACCACACACAGCTAACACACACCAACCCCGCTGTGCACTACACACATCCACCTCAACAATGCCCGCACAACACACACAACCAGTACTACACAACCCCCATACACACCACATCTATCCACCCACACAACACACACAGACAGGGTAACACAACCCCCTGCTACACAGCACATGTATCCACCCACACAACATACACAGCCAGGGTAACACAATCCCCCATACACACCACATCTAGCCACCCACACAACACACACAGCCAGGGTAACACAAACCCCCATACACACCACATCTATCCACCCACACAACACACACAGCCAGGGTAACACAATCCCCCATACACACCACATCTAGCCACCCACACAACACACAGAGCCAGGGTAACACAACCCCCCCCCACACCCACCACATCTATCCATCCACACAACACACAGAACTAGGGTAACACAACCCCCCACACACCACATCTATCCACCCACACAACACACGCAGCCAGGGTAACACAACCCCCCCCCTACACACCGTATCTATCCATCCACACAGCCAGGGTAACACAACCCCCCATACACACCACATCTAGCCACCCACACAACACACAGAGCCAGGGTAACACAACCCCCCCCACACCGCATCAATCCACCCACACAACGCACAGCCAGGGTAACACAACCCCCTACACACATCGAATCTATCCACACACACAACACACACACAGCCAGGATAACGCAACCCCCTGCTATACAGCACATGTATCCACCCACACAACACACAGAACTAGGGTAACGCAACCCCCCCACCCACACACCACATCTATCCCCCCCCCTAACACACAGAGCCAGGATAACGCAATCCCCCCACACACCACATCTATCCACCCACACAACACACAGAACCAGGATAACACAACCCCCCCCATACACACCACATCTATCCACCCACACAACACACAGCCAGGGTAACGGAGCCCCCCGCTACACACGCATCAATCCACCCACACAACACAGAGCCACGGTAACACAACCTCCCCATACACACCACATCTATCCACCCACACAACACACACAGCCAGGGTAACACAACCCCCCCATACACACCACATCTATCCACCCACACAACGCACAGCTAGGGTAACACAACCCCCGTCAACCCCCCATGCCCCACCCCACTGCCAGCCCAGCACCACCCACCACTGCTAAACCCCCTCCCGCAGAGAACCCAGGCGTCCGGGCTCCCAGCCCCCCCATGTCTCCCCTCCCAGGGGGTTCTGGCACCTACCAGCCGGACCTGAACCCCCTGCAGCTTCTCTCGGAATCTCCCTTAGTCCCCCCCCGGCCCCCCCTCCCTGCCCCCCCCGCCCCCCCTCGCCCCTTCCCGGCGCTCCTGCCTTGTAAGGAAATGGCAGGTTTCCCGGAGCCAACCAGAGAGAGGGAGGCTCCGTTTCCCACGCGGGTGCCCGGACGCCTGGGTTCCCTCCCCGGCTTTGGGGGGGGGCTAAGGGGAGGGGGTTCTAGTGGTTAGAGTGGGGGGGGGGCTGGGAGCCCGGATGCCTGGGTTCCATCCCAGCTCGGGGGGGGGGGGGGGGTTACAGTGCCTGGAGGAGCGAGGCCTGTGACCCCCCCCGCTATGAGCCCCCCCAGCTCACCCCCCCCCCCGTACTGCACAGGTCGCTGCCCCAGCCGGGACACGGAGCTAGACGGGCCCATCAGGGGACCGGGGGGGCGGGGGGATGGGGAGAGACGGGGGGGGGGGCGGTGGGGCTGTAAGCGATGTGGGATGTGGCCACCAGAGGGCGCCCTAATACCGCTGCTGCTCCCCACTCGGATGTCAGCGATCAGGCCACAGACAGGGCTGGAGAACCCAGGAGTCCGGGCTCCCCCCCCTGCTCTAACCCACCAGCCCCCACTCCGCTCCCAGAGCCGGGGTTCTAACCCACCAGCCCCCACTCCGCTCCCAGAGCCGGGGAGAGAACCCAGGAGTCCTGGCTCCCAGCCCCCCTGCTCTAACGCACCAGCCCCCACTCCCCTCCCAGAGCCGGGGAGAGAACCCAGGAGTCCTGGCTCCCAGCCCCCCTGCTCTAACCCACCAGCTCCCACTCTCCTCCCAGAGCCGGGGAGAGAACCCAGGAGTCCTGGCTCCCAGCCCCCTCTGCTCTAACCCACTAGCCCCCACTCCCCTCCCAGAGCCAGGGAGAGAACCCAGGAGTCCTGAGCCCCCCCTTCTCTAACCCACCAGACCCCCCTCCCCTCCCCTCCCAGATGTCCGGGAGAGAACCCAGGAGTCTGGGCTCCCCCCCTGCTCTAACCCACCAGCCCCCACTCCCCTCCCAGAGCCGGGGAGACAACCCAGGAGTCCTGGCTCCCAGCCCCTCCTGCTCTAACCCACCAGCCCCCACTCCCCTCCCAGAGCTGGGGAGAGAACCCAGGAGTCCTGGCTCCCAGCCCCCCCTGCTCTAACCCACCAGCCCCCCTCCCCTCCCCTCCCAGAGTCCGGGAGAGAACCCAGGAGTCCGGGCTCCCCCCCTGCTCTAACCCACCAGACCCCTTCCCTCCCAGAATCGGGGAGAGAACCCCAGGAGTTCGGGCTCCCATCCCCCCCCCCGCTCTAACCCACCAGACCCCTCCCCTCCCAGAGCCGGGAGAGAACCCAGGAGTCCTGACTCCCAGCCCCCCCTGCTCTAACCCACCAGCCCCCACTCCCCTCTCCATAGCCGGGGAGAGAACACAGGAGTCCTCCCCTCTTGGTATGGGAGGAATCCCAGCAGGAGGGTGATGGAGGGCTGGGATGCAGGTGGGGGCTGTAGGGGGAGTTCTGGGGGGGGTCTCTAGTAGCCTGGGTGGTGGGAGCTGGGGGTGTTTCTGCCGGAAGGAGTTGGGTTAAGGGGGTGAGGGGCTGCGCTGTCCCAGCTGTGAGGGGGGGGGGGGGTATCCCAGCAGCGGGGGGGAGGGGCTGCGCTCTCCTTGCTGTGAGGGGGGGGGCGGGGGATCCCAGCAGCGGGGGGGGAGGGGCTGCGCTGTCCCAGCTGTGAGGGGGGGGCGGGGGGGATCCCAGCAGCGGGGGGGGGGACTGTGCTGTCCCAGCTGTGAGGGGGGGCGGGGATCCCAGCAGTGGGGGGAGGGGCTGCCCTGTCCTCCCCCCCCCCTCCCAGTCACACGCTGATCCCGAAATAGCGGCTCCTCCCCCTGCCTGGCAGCGCTGGCGGGGGGGAGGGTGAGGGGGGGGGCGGCTCCCGAGGCGTGATGCTGCCCGTGACGTCACCCCGTGTCTGCATAAAGCCCGGGGGGGGGGGGGCGGACGGGGACAGACGGACAGAAGGGCCGCGAGAGACCGAGGACAGACGGACGCCAGTCGCCCCCCCGCACCGCAGAGACCTCGCCTCGCCCCCTCCCCGCGCGCCCCGGCCCAGGGGGGGGCTGCCCCCGCGCCCGACCCCCCCCAATGAGATTTTTCCAGGCTGACCTTCAAGTGCTTCGTGGATTGCTTCTGATCCCCCCCCGCGGCTGCAGCGACCCCCCCGCCTCCAGAGCCCCCCCGGCGCCCCTCCCCCCCCAGCTCCTCTCTTTGCAAGGGGGGGGAGAGATTTTTAATTGCAGCCTCTTTCTTCCCCCCCCCCCCGCCAAGACCCGGATCCTGACCCCCGCCTCGTAAATTTGGGGGGGGCTCCCCCTCCGCCTTCCCGCAGCGCCCACAGACCCCCCACCGCAGCGCCCCCCCGACCCGGATCTTCCCCCCACCCCTCTTAGAGAGGGGGGCCCGGAACCCGCCCCCCCACCGGACCATGAGCAAAGGGGGCTTGTTGGAAAACGGGGTGTACAGCGTCCCCTTGGGGGGAGCCATGTGCCAGGAGGAGGGGGGGCTGATGGCGGTGTCCCGCAAAGGGGGCCGGGGGGGGGCCCTGCCGGCCCCCCCGCTGCCCGCCGCCCCGCCGCCGCCCCCCCGGAGACCTGGACCCGGCAGATGGATTTCATGATGTCCTGCGTGGGCTTCGCCGTGGGGCCTGGGCAACGTGTGGCGCTTCCCCTATCTGTGCTACAAGAACGGCGGAGGTGAGGGGGCGGGCAGGGGCAGAGGGGAGGGGGCTGGCTGGGGGAGGGGGAAAGAGGGTCAGGGAAGGTGGAAGGGGCAGAGAGGGGGCTGGCTGAGGGAGGGGAGGGGGCTGGCTGGGGTGGGAGAGGGGCAGAGGGGAGGGGTCTAGTTGGGGAGGGGGAGGGGGCTGGCTGGGGACCGGCTGTGGTGGGAGAGGGTCAGAGGGGAGGGGCAGAGGGGGCTGGCTGAGGGAGGGGAGGGGGCTGGCTGGGGTGGGAGAGGGGCAGAGGGGAGGGGGCTAGTTGGGGAGGGGAGAGGCAGGGGAGGGGGCTGGTTGGGGGAGGGGGAAAGAGGGTCGGAGCGGGAAGGGCAGAGAGGGCTGGCTGAGGTGGGGGAGGGAGGGGAAGAGGGGCAGAGGGGAGGGGGTTGGCTGGGGGAGGGGGGAGGTACGACACCTGTGGGGGGGTGAGCACTGCCAGTCCCTCCCCCACGCTGGGTGTCTCTGCTCTGGAAGTGCAGGGCAAAGTGCAGCCTGGAGGGGTGGGGAGTGCGTGGGGTGGGCCAGGTGTGGGGCTAGGCAAGGAGCAGGCAGCACAGGTGTGGGAGGGGCCTCCCCGCCCCACAAATCCCTCCTCAGCCTATGGGCCCCTCCCAGCCCCACAGCCTCGATCTCTGCCCTGAGGGACCCCAGCGCTGCCCTGTGCCCCTCCCCACCCCAACTCCAGTCGTTCTCTCTCGCTGTCTGTATCCCCATAGTCCCCCCCCCGCCATCTGCCCCCATCCATCTCTCTATCCGCCAACACCCCCTCTATCTCTCTCTCCAGCCCCATAACTCCTTCCCTCCCTCTGTCTCTCTATCCAGCCCCATCCACCCCCTCTATCTATCCCCATCCACCCTTCCCCTATCTATCTATCTATCTATCTATCTATCTATCCCCACACACCCATCTATCTATCTATCTATCTATCTATCTATCTATCTATCTATCTATCTATCTATCTATCTCTCTATCTATCCCACGCACCAGTCTGTCTGTCTGTCTCTCCCCCCCCGCCTGTCCAGCACCGGTGCCTGGCCGGCTGTGCTGTGCTGACTGGCCCAGCGGGCTGACACTGACTCACCGCCTGTCACCCTCCCGCACGGTGACACACGCGCTGGTGCCTGTTGTCACACACCAGGCTGGGGGCTGTCCGGGAGGCTGGGCCAGGCAGGGGAAGCTGCCCACGGCGCGTGGGCCCTCCCGCTGGGTCCGGCGGTTCTCCCCGGGCGCCCGGTGGCTGGGATCTCGCCGGGCCCTGCGAGCCGCGCCTCTCGCCCCACTCCGCGCCTACCACAAACTTCACCGCAGCTGACCGGGGCCCAACCGGAAATTTCTGGGCCTTTTGATTTGTCCCAAAATTCCCAAATGTTTCATTTTCCACCCGAAATGATCTTTGTTTTTAATCTTTCTATTTGCCACAAAGGTCACAACATGCCATTTTCAAGCCAAAATCCCCCCCCCCCCCCCCCCCGCCCCGCAAACTGTCCGGCCCTTGACATCAGTTTGTTTCAATCTGGGAACAATTTGACAGAAGGTTCATTTTAACCCCCAGCGACGTCTGTCGATCTGCCAGGAATTGTCACGTTTCCCTTTTCTCCCCGAATCAACCCCCCCCCCTTTCATTCACCAAAAATGTCCAAAAGTTGCATTTTCGACTGAGAATTAATTTCCCCCTGATTTCTCAGCGCCGCCAGCTACCGGACAAACCCATTCCTTGCCCCGCTGCCTTGGCAAACGGGCCAGCCGGTGAATTTTCTCCCTCGCTCCGATCTGCCGGGGCCCCGGTGCGACCGTGGCTGGGATCCAACGTCCCGGGCGGGGCCCACGGGTGCGGAAAATGATGAATTTGCAGCGTTTTAAACAAACTCTGTCGACTTCGTCGCAGCTGCGGGAAGTGCTGGGTTTCCACCTAAGAGTTGGGGGGGTCCGAGGGGGGTCAGACAGTGTCGGGGGGGGGGGGGGGCTGAATGATACTGGTTTGATGGTGGAGGGGCCGAGCTGCAGGGAGTTGGACGTGCTGGAGACCCGCGTCCCGTCGGACCCCATCCCCCGGCTGGCGGCTCTGCCGTTTCCCTGGGAAGGGGACGCCCCGAGCAGCGCCTGGCCCGGCTTCTCCCCAGCCCTGGCCAGTGGCCCGGTTTCATGCAAGCCGAGGTGTTTGGCTTCTCATCCCAGCCAGGACCCCGCCCCCATCCCTGCTGAGTTCTCCCGGCCTAATCCCTTTGGGAGTCGGGCACAGCTCATCCTCTTCCCGGGCCTGGGGGGGCTCCCCTGCGGGGGCGGGAGCCGAGTGCCAGGTTATAAATAGAGATGCCCAGAGTGACTCACGCCTGCCCATGGGAGCAGGGCCGGGCTGGCAGGGCTGCGGGTCGGGAGTGAGGGGCACCGGCAGAGCTGGGGGGGGCAGGGCTGGGCTGGCAGGGGCTGCGGGTCGGGAGTGAGGGGCAACCGCAGAGCTGGGGGGGGCAGGGCCGGGCTGGCAGGGGCTGCGGGTCGGGAGTGGGGGGCACCGGCAGAACTGGGGGGGGGCAGGGCTGGGCTAGCAGGGGCTGCGGGTCGGGAGTGAGGGGCACTGGCAGGGCTGGGGGGGGCAGGGCTGGGCTGGCAGGGGCTGTGGGTCGGGAGTGAGGGGCACTGGCAGCGCTGGGGGGGGCAGGGCTGGGCTGGCAGGGGCTGCGGGTCGGGAGTGGGGGGGCACCGGCAGAGCTGGGGGGGGCAGGGCTGCGGGTCGGGAGTGAGGGGCACCGCAGGGCTGGGGGGGGCAGGGCCGGGCTGGCAGGGGCTGTGGGTCGGGAGTGAGGGGCACTGGCAGGGCTGGGGGGGGGCAGGGCTGGGCTGGCAGGGGCTGTGGTCGGGAGTGAGGGGCACTGGCAGAGCTGCGGCAGGTAGGGCTGGGCTGGCAGGGGACCGCAGGCTGGGGTTGACCCCTGTTTCTCCCCCGCCCCAGGTGTCTTTCTGATCCCGTACCTGCTCATCGCTGTGCTAGGGGGGGTCCCCATTTTCTTCCTGGAGATTTCGCTGGGGCAGTTCATGAAAGCCGGGAGCATCAACGTCTGGAACGTCGCGCCCCTGTTCAAAGGTCAGCAACCCCCCCGCCCTGGCCAGCCCCCCTGGGTCGGAGCTGCCCCCCCCCCGATTCCCCCCCCCGTGTCGGAGCCGGCACCCCCCAGAGGGGGACAGGTCCCACCCCGCCCGATCTCTCCCCCGCAGGGCTGGGCTTCGCCTCCATGGTGATCGTGTTTTACTGCAAACACCTACTACATCATGGTGCTGGCCTGGGGCTGCTACTACCTGGCCAACTCCTTCGCCGCCCCCCTGCCCTGGGCCACCTGCGGCCACACCTGGAACACGCCCGAGTGCGCCGAGAGCTTCCGCCCGCCGGACTGCGCCGGCAACCAGAGCTGTGAGCCCGAGGGGCGCTCGCCCGTGCTGGAGTTCTGGGAGTGAGTACCCCCTCGGGGACCCCCCATCCCCCCTCGGGAACCCCTATCCCCCCCAGGACCTCCCATCCCCCCTCAGGGACCCCTAGCCCCCCCTCGGGGACCCCCTTCCTCCCGCTGGGGCCCCTATCCCCCCTCGGGGACCCCTATCTCCCCTGGGGCCCCTATCCCCCCCAGGACCTCCCATCCCCCCTCGGGGACCCCCTATCCCCCCCAGGACCTCCCATCCCCCCATCGGGGACCCCTATCCCCTGCCCGAGAAGCGCTTGCCTGTGCTGGAGTTCTGGGAGTGCGTGCCCCCCTCAGGGACCCCTATCCTCCCGCTGGGGCCCCCCATCTCCTCTCAAACCCCCCTATCCCTCCCAGGGCTCCCCCTCACGCAGCTAACCCCGCTCACCCATCCCTGAGTTCTGGGTGTGAGTCCAGTCCCCTGCCCCCCCCCAGCTCCCCACCGGGCCCCCCCCCCCAGGGCTTCCCCCGCCTCAGGCTCCCCTCCCCCCTGGGATCCCCCTCGAATCCCCCGGCCTCCCTCATTGTGGCCCCAGCCAGGTTTGCCCTCCTGCCCCCCCCCGTGGGCTGAGCTGGCAGCCCCCCCGCACTCACACCCCTCCCCCCCCCATTGCAGGAACCGGGTGCTGCGCCTCTCGGGGGGCCTGGAGGAGCCGGGCGCCATCAACTGGGAGGTGACGCTTTGCCTGTTGGGGTGTTGGCTGCTCGTCTACTTCTGCGTCTGGAAGGGCGTCAAGTCCACCGGGAAGGTGGGGGGCCTGGGGCGAGGGGAAAGTGTGGGGGCTGGCAGGAAGGGGAAGGTGGGGGTCCCTGGGGAGGAGGGGAAGGTGGGGGGGCTGGCAGGAAGGGGAAGGTGGGGGTCCCTGGGGAGGAGGGGAAGGTGGGGGGGCTGGCAGGAAGGGGAAGGTGGGGGGAGCCTGGGGAGGAGGGGAAGGTGGGGGGCTGGCAGGAAGGGAAGGTGGGGGGTCCCTGGGAGGAGGGGAAGGTGGGGGGGCTGGCAGGAAGGGGAAGGTGGGGGGTCCCTGGGGAGGAGGGGAAGGTGGGGGGTCTGGCAGGAAGGGGAAGGTGGGGGGTCCCTGGGAGGAGGGGAAGGTGGGGAGGCTGGCAGGAAGGGGAAGGTGGGGGGTCCCTTGGGAGGAGGGGAAGGTGGGGGGGCTGGCAGGGAGGGGAAGGTGGGGGTCCCTGGGAGGAGGGGAAGGTGGGGGGGCTGGCAGGAAGGGGAAGGTGGGGGGGGTCCCTGGGGAGGAGGGAAGGTGGGGGGGCTGGCAGGAAGGGGAAGGTGGGGGGTCCCTGGGGAGGAGGGGAAGGTGAGGGGGGCTGGCAGGAAGGTGAAGGTGGGGGGTCCCTGGGGAGGAAGGGAAGGTGGGGGGGCTGGCAGGGAGGGAAAGCTGGGGGGTCCCTGGGGAGGAGGGGAAGGTGGGAGTCCCTGGGGGGAGTGGGGAGATGGGGCGCTCGGGGTGGGTCACAGCCTGGGGGTGCCCCTGGGGAGAGGGAGCTGCCATAGACTGGTGGGGTACATGGGGGAGGGGCCTCACGCTGCTCCCCCCCCCCCAGATCGTCTATTTCACTGCTACATTCCCCTACGTGGTGCTGATTGTTCTCCTGATCCGGGGGGTCCTGCTGCCCGGCGCCGGCACCGGGATCCTGTATTATCTCAAACCCGACTGGTCCAAACTGGGAATCCCCTCAGGTAACGCCGGCCCGGACGCCTGGGTTCTCTCCCGGCTCTGGGAGGGGAGTGGGGGCTGGTGGTTAGAGCAGGGGGGGCTGGAGAGCCCGGATGCCTGGGTTCTCTCCCTGGCTCTGGGAGGGGAGTGGGGGCTGGTGGGTCTAGAGCAGGGGGGGCTCGGAGCCCGGATGCCTGGGTTCTCTCTTTCTCTCCGTGCAGGTCTGGATCGACGCGGGGACTCAGATCTTTTTCTCTTACGCCATCGGGCTGGGCGCCCTGACAGCCCTGGGCAGCTACAACCGCTTCAACAATGACTGCTACAAGTGAGCCCCCCCCGACCCCCCCCCGGCTGCCGGGATCCCCCCCGAACTCCCCTCCAGCTGGGCTGCCCCCCCTGGCCTGGCGTCTAACCCCCCCTCTCCTCCCCGCAGAGATGCCATAATCCTCGCCCTGATCAACAGTGGGACGAGTTTCTTCGCTGGCTTCGTCGTCTTCTCCATCCTGGGCTTCATGGCGACGGAGCAGGGGGTCGACATCTCCAAGGTGGCAGAATCCGGTGAGTTCCGCCCGGACGCCTGGGTTCTCTCCCGCTGTGACAGGCTGGATCCCAGAACCCCCCTGGGAGCTGCCAGTCGATGTGCCCAGACCACCTCTGCCCCCTGCTTCCCTGCCAGCTCGGGGCCCCAGCCCCCCGACTTGCTGGGCCTGACCCATGCCCCACAGCCGCTCACAGGGGGCTCCCGCCTTTAGCCCCTGACGCCCAATGGGGTCTAACCCCAATGAAGCCGTGTTACCCTGTGTAACACTGAGGCCGGGTGACCTCCTGAATTGTCCCCCCTCTATAGCGCTGAGAGGGCTGCCCCCCCCCGTATTAACACTCCCTCTGGTTAATGAATAGGTCAGAAGTGCTGTGATGAGCTCCAGAGAGGGGGATTTCAGGGTTCCTGACGGGTCCCGACCGGGAATCGAACCAACCACGAGTCCGGGGCCTCTCACAGACGAACACATTGGTTTGGGCATCAGCTTTGGTGGGTACAAATGAATCTGTTCGTCGGTGAGGGGCCCCCAGACGCCTGGTTGGCTTGGCGGGTTCAGACTAACACGGCCCCCCCGGGCCTGTACCGAGAAGTCTGTTCTCAGCAATCCCACCACCTGCTGCCTCCAGCCGACCCAGAATCAAACCAGCACCCAGCCAACGAGCGGAGCCCCAGATACAACCAGGCCACGCGCCTCCACCGAGCGTGACTAGACCCAGCAGATCACGGGCTTCACAGAGATACGGCACATGTAGCCTCCAACACGCTCTAGATCTGTTACCTACACAGGCACACGCATGTTCCATAGAGCCTTATGGGCGGCCCCGTCACACCCGGCTCGGGGAGGGGAGCAGGGGGGGCTGGGAGCCAGGACTCCTGGGTTCTCTCCCTGGATCTGGGAGGGCAGTGGGGGCTGGTGGGTTAGAGCAGGGGGGCCTGGGAGCCAGGACTCCTGGGTTCTCTCCCCGGCTCTGGGAGGGGAGCGGGGACTGGTGGTTAGAGCAGGGGGCCTGGGAGCCAGGACTCCTGGGTTCTCTCCTGGCTCTGGGAGGGGAGTGGGGGCTGGTGGGTTAGAGCAGAGGGGCTGGGAGCCAGGACTCCTGGGTTCAATCCTCATTTCTCTCCCACAGGGCCTGGCCTGGCGTTCATCGCGTATCCCCGAGCTGTCACCCTGATGCCCGTCGCTCCCCTCTGGGCGGCTCTGTTCTTCATCATGCTGCTGCTACTTGGATTGGACAGTCAGGTGGGTGCTGGGAGCCAGGACTCCTGGGTTCTCTCCTTGGCTCTGGGAGGGGAGTGGGGGCTGGTGGTTAGAGCAGGGGGGGGGGGGGGGCTGGGAGCCCGGACGCCTGGGTTCTCTCCCATGGCTCCGGGGCTCAGAGCTGCTGTCCCCGCCCAGTTTGTGGGCGTGGAGGGTTTCATTACAGGGATCCTGGATTTGCTGCCGGCCAGCTGTTCGTTCCGGTTCCAGCGGGAGGTGACGGTCGCCCTGAGCTGCACCCTCTGCTTCTTCATCGACCTCTCCATGGTCACGGAGGTACGGGGGGGCTGCGGGTCGGGAGTGAGGGGCACCCCCAGCCAGCGCCATGGGACTCGCCCCCGTCTCATTCCTGCTCTCTCCCGCCCTAGGGGGGCATGTACGTCTTCCAGCTCTTCGACTACTACTCGGCCAGCGGCACCACACTGCTCTGGCAGGCCTTCTGGGAATGTATCGTGATTGGCTGGGTGTACGGTGAGTCCGGCACCGGCGGGGGCTGCGGGGCGGGAGTGAGGGGCACCGGCAGGGCTGGGCTGGCAGGGGCTGCGGGTCGGGAGTGAGGGGCACCGGCAGGGCTGGGGGGGGCAGGGCTGGGCTGGCAGGGGCTGCGGGTCGGGAGTGAGGGGCACCGGCAGGGCTGGGCTGGCAGGGGCTGCGGGTCGGGAGTGAGGGGCACCGGCAGGGCTGGGCTAGCAGGGGGCTACGGGTCGGGAGTGAGGGGCACCGGCAGGGCTGGGGGGCAGGGGCTGCGGGTCGGGAGTGAGGGGCACCGGCAGGGCTGGGGGGCAGGGGCTGCAGGTCGGGAGTGAGGGGCACCGGCAGGGCTGGGGGAGCCCAGGGCAGGGCTGGCAGGGGCTGCGGGTCAGGAGTGGGGGGCACCGGCAGGGCTGGGGGAGCCCAGGGCAGGGATGGCAGGGGCTGCGGGTCGGGAGTGAGGGGCGCCGGGGGGAGCCCAGATGGTCCCTCGCTCTGAGCTGGGCTCGGCGGGCAGGATGCCGGGGTTGATGGGCTTGTGGCTGTGAACTCGGGGTGCAGCAGGCAGGGCTGTGGGGGGGGAGGGGGCATATTGGGGTCATCTCCCCCTCTCTCCCCCCAGGAGCTGATCGGTTCATGGACGACATCGCCTGTATGATCGGCTACCGGCCCGGCCCCTGGATGAAATGGTGCTGGATGGTTCTGACACCCCTCATCTGCCTGGTACGGAGCCCGGACGCCTGGGTTCTCTCCCTGGCCGGAGGCGGGGGTGTGAGCCCGGACGCCTGGGTTCTCTCCCCGGTTGTGGGCTGGGGGCCTGGATGCCTGGGATCTCTCCCTGGCCGGAGGGGGAGGTGAGCCCAGATGCCTGGGTTCTCTCCCTGGCTCTGGGAGGGGGGCTGGGGGCCCGGATGCCTGGGTTCTCTCCCTGGCTCTCGGATGGGGGCTGGGGGCCTGGACGCCTGGGTTCTCTCCCCGGCTCTGGGAGGGAGGCTGGGGGCCTGGACGCCTGGGTTCTCTCCCTGGCCGGAGCAGGTGAGCCCAGATGCCTGGGTTCTCTCCCCGGCTCTGGGAGGGGGGCTGGGGGCCCGGATGCCTGGGTTCTCTCCCCGGCTCTGGGAGGGGGGCTGGGGGCCCGGACGCCTGGGTTCTCTCCCCAGTGGGGGCTAGGCTGGGCTCCCGGGTTTTAACGGCTCCTCTCCCACCTCCCTCAGGGCATTTTCCTCTTCAACGTTGCCTATTACAAGCCGCTGATCTACAACCACACCTACGTGTATCCGTGGTGGGGCGAGGCCCTGGGCTGGGCCTTCGCGCTCAGCTCCATGCTCTGCCTGCCTCTCACGGCCCTCAGCAAACTGCTCCGCGCCCAGGGGCCGCTGGCCGAGGTGAGCCCGGTGCTGGGGGGGCTCTGCCCAGGGCGCTGGGAGCCCGGACGCCGGGGTTCTCTCTCCGACTCTGGGAGGGGAGTGGGGGCTGGTGGTTAGAGTAGGGGGGGCTGGGAGCCAGGACTCCTGGGTTCTCTCCCTGGCTCTGGGAGGGGAGTGGGGGTTGATGGTTAGAGCAGGGGGGCTGAGAGCCAGGACTCCTGGGTTCTCTCCCCGGCTCTGGGAGGGGAGGGGGGCTGGTGGTTAGAGCAGGGGGGGCTGGGAGCCAGGACTCCTGGGTTCTCTCCCGGCTCTGGGAGGGGAGTGGGGGCTGGTGGTTAGAGCAGGGGGGCTGGGAGCCAGGACTCCTGGGTTCTCTCCCCGGCTCTGGGAGGGGAGTGGGGTCTGGTGGTTAGAGCAGGGGGGGCTGGGAGCCAGGACTCCTGGGTTCTCTCCCCGGCTCTGGGAGGGGAGCAGGGGCTGGTGGTTAGAGCAGGGGGGGCTGGGAGCCAGGACTCCTGGGTTCTCTCCCCGGCTCTGGGAGGGGAGTGGGGGCTGGTGGTTAGAGCAGGGGGGGCTAGGAGCCAGGACTCCTGGGTTCTCTCCCGGCTCTGGGGCAGGCTGGGCTCCCGGACGCCGGGGTTCTGTTAACCCCGTCTCTCTCCCTGCCCCCAGCGCTGGCAGTGTCTCACCCAGCCCGTGTGGGGGCTGCACCACCTGGAGTACAAGGTGCCCGAGGGGAACAGGGGGGCACTGACCAGCCTGAGCCCCTGCGCCGAGGACATGGGCAAAGTCGACATCCTGGAGAGCGTCATGTGATCTGGAGCTCTGCCCCCCTGGGGGGTCCCCTGCCCCCAGAACATGTGCCACTCAAATCATACAGCCGCTCCCTGGGGGGCAGGACCCCTGCAAACCAGCCCGGACGCCTGGGTTCTCTCCCTGGCTCTGGGAGAGGAGGGGAGGGGCTGGGGGCCCAGACACCTGGGTTCTCTGGGAGGGGAGCTCCTCCATTCAATTCAGCCGTTTGGCCCCACCCGCCCCAGAGCCAGCATGAGACCCCCCCAGCCGGCGAACCCAGGCGTCCTGCCCCCACCCCCCGAGCCCTTGAACGCAGATTATATTTTGCACATTTTCTATAGAGAGAAGCTATATACAGATCTATAAATCGGGGGAGGGGGGGGGACATTAATTTTCTTAAGTGTGGGGCCTGTACAAAGCGCTAACGAGCCAGGCCGGGGGTCGCGCGGGGACCCGGCTGGTGGGGGTGTCTGTGTCGGGGGGAGGGTGTCCGTGTGTGTGTCCGTGGGGGGGGGGGGGTCCATGTCCGGGGTGTGTGTGTGTGTCTGTGCTACATCAATGCACCAACCCAACCTCAGGCCGACGGGGGTGGGAGCGGGGGGGTGATTGCCGATGAGCCTCTGGGGGGGGGTGGCCCCCCGAGCAGCCCACCAGCAGACCCTTGGGCTGTTTTTTTCTGGGGGGGGGCAGGGGAGATGGATGGGAGCAAGATCCCCCCCCATATGCCAAGAGTCCAATCTCTGCCATCCATCCCCCCCCCAGCCGGGGGTTAAATCCAGAGTGACTCCAGCTTGCCCCTCGCCCACAGAGGCTGTCCCATTTGTTCCCCCCCCCCACCCTGGGGGGGCCCGGGGGCGATTCCACATCAGTCTTCCACGGTGGCAGCTTTAACGTGTTGTGTGTTGTGTCAAACCCGCGGGGACGCTCCTGACCCCCCGCTTCCCAGAGGCCCCCCCCGTTCCTGACCCCCCCCAGCCCACTGCGGGCTCTGTCTGTGATCGTGTTAATTTCCATCCTGAGACAGCAATAAACGAGACATATCCCGGCCGCTCCGTGTGTGTGTGTGTGCCGGGGGGGGGGAGAACCCCCTCCACCCCCCCAGCTTTGTTTCCAAGCTCCCAAATCTACCCCCTGCCTGACAGCAACTCACCCCAGCTCTGGGGGGGCGGGAGAGAGAGACAAGGAGCCTCCCTAGAACCACCCCCCCCCTGCCCCAACTCAACACCACAGAATTTCCCCCCCGGCTCTGGGAGGGAGCTGGTGGTTATAGCAGGGGGGGGTGTCTCGGAGCCGGACGCCTGGGTTCTCCCGGGCTCTGGGAGGGGAGTGGGGGCTGGCGGGTTAGAGCGGTGGGGTGTGGGAGCCAGGACTCCTGGGTTCTCCCCCGCTCTGGGAGGGGAGTGGGGCTGGCGGGTTAGAGCGGTGGGGTGTGGAGCCGGACGCCTGGGTTCTCCCCGGCTCTGGGAGGGGAGTGGGGGCTGGTGGGTTAGAGCGCTGGGGTGTGGGAGCCAGGACTCCTGGGTTCTCCCCGGCTCTGGGAGGGGAGTGGGGGCTGGTGGTTAGAGCGGTGGGGTGTGGGGCCGGACGCCGGGTTCTCCCCGGCTCTGGAGGGGAGTGGGGGCTGGTGGTTAGAGCCGGGGGGGGCTGGGAGCCAGGTCTCCTGGGTTCTTCCTGGCTCTGGGAGGGGAGTGGGGGCTGGTGGTTAGAGCCGGGGGGGGCTGGGAGCCAGGTCTCCTGGGTTCTCCCCGGCTCTGGGAGGGGAGTGGGGGCTGGTGGGGTTAGAGCGCTGGGGTGTGGGAGCCAGGACTCCTGGGTTCTCCCCGGCTCTGGGAGGGGAGTGGGGGCTGGTGGTTAGAGCCAGGGGGGCCTGGGAGCCGGATGCCGGGTTCTCCCCGGCTCTGGGAGGGGGCTGGCGGTTAGAGCGGTGGGGTGTGGGAGCCGGACGCCTGGGTTCTCCCGGCTCTGGGAGGGGGCTGGCGGTTAGAGCAGTGGGGTGTGGGAGCCGGATGCCTGGGTTCTCCCCGGCTCTGGGAGGGGGGAAATCGTGGCGCCGGGGCTGCGCTGTCCTGCCCAGGAATGTCCGGGTGGAGCCGGAGCCGGGCAGAGAAACCGCTCCTGGCCCTGCTGCTTGTTACCCTTGGCCTCAGCTCCTCCAGTGTGGGCCGGGGGGAGGGGGGACCCTGCATTCCTGAGCAGGGGAAACTGAGGCAGGGGGCAGCAGGGCTGGGAGGCGCCAGCACCCCTTAGACCCGCCAAGGGCCGGGCAGAATCTACCCCCAGCCCCTGGCTTTCAGCAGTGAAGGTTTCATTAGATCCCTGGCCAGGCCCCAGCCCGGCCCCCCCTGCTCCCCCCACCCGTGGGGCGTCAGGGACTGGGCCTGGCCTAACCGCAGGCGAGAACCCCGGCGTCCTGGCTCTCTTCCCCCTCCCCCCGCTGCAGTCCAGGGAGTAGGTCCCAAGGCTCCCCCTGGCCCTGCTGCACCTAGCCAACATGTGCCACCGCCCCCCCCAAACTTAGCCCAACTCCCCCTCTCCCCCCCCCAGAGAACCCCAGCATCCAGGGGCACTGGGAACAGGGGTGGGGACTAGGAGTCTAGCCACCAGGCTTCTAAATGCCTCACTTTACCCAAGCGATTGCCCCCTGCCCACGGGGGGAGGAGTATGGGGGGGAAGACATCAGGGTACCCAGGAAGCCCCCCACCCCCCCATTCAGCAACACACTGTGTGCCCAGCCTGGTGTCTGACCCTTTATTGAAGCCGAAGCTCACATTGCTACAGACCCAGCGCCAGTAACAGAACCGGCCCTGGCACAAGGCTGGAGGGGGGTCACAGCAGCTGGGCCCCCCAGCAACACAGGGCTTACAAGCAAGAGGAACAGCTGGGGGGGGGGGAATGGCAACTCCCCACAAACCTTGTGATTCAATGGGAAATCCAGGGGTCCCCAGCCCAGGAAAGACAGAAAGAGCAGGTCACACAGAGGGGAAACTGAGGCACGAGGGCTCCAACCCCCTGCTTGGAATGGGCCCAGCCTAGTGATGAGGGTGAGCGCAGCAGTCCCACCCCCACCTCCTGGGAGCACAGGGGGAAGGTCAGAGCCCCATTGGGGAGGGGAGCCCCCCCCACTGAATACTGTAGGCTCCACCCACTGCAGAGCAGGGGGCGTGGTCCAAGAGAGGCCCCACCCACTGAAAGCAACAGAGGCAGACAGAGGGGGGGAGGGGAAGAGCCATCACTCCTCCTTCTTGTCCTTCGGGCCCTCCCGCAGCATCTGGGGAGAGACGGACACGGGGTCAGGGGGGAGATGGACAGCCCCCCCGTTCTCCCCCAGCTCCAGCCCAGCACCCCTCCCCCCGGCTCTGTCCATGACCCTCGCTCCCCACATGCAGCCGCCCCAGACAGGGGTCCCTCACTCCTGACCCACAGCCCTCCCGGCCCCCCAGTAACCTCCCCCCTTGCTGGTAGTTAAAAATGCCCCAGCGGCAGCTGGGCCCCACCCCGGGCTCACCCAGCCGCACCCCAGCAATGGGGACAGGGCTGGGCAACCGCGCCTGGCTGGGAGCCGGCCCCACGCACCTGTCTGCACGTAGCTGTCACGAGGCACCGGGCACGGAGCCCACAGCTGGGCTGGGCCAAGGGAGGGGCAGGAGCCGGAGCCAGGCCACCCCCCTGCCACGGCTCTGCCGGTGCCCCTCACTCCTGACCCACAGCCCCCTCCCCCCAGCCCTGCCGGTGCCCCTCACTCCCGCCCTGCGCCCCCCTGCCCGGCCAGTGCCCCTCACTCCCGCCCTGCGCCCCCCCACTCAGCTGACAGCTCCGGCTGACAGCAAGTTATTTACAGCCCAAGCCAGGATCTCTTAACCCCGCACCAGCGGTTCCCAGCCTGGCAGGGCGGTGCTGCCCCCTGGTGGTGGGAGGGGCCACCTCTCTGGGGGGAGCCTGCCCCAGACACCCGTCCTGCTCCCCAGCCCCAAGGCCTGTCCTAGACCACGGGCCCCGGCCACACACCCCCTGCGCCCCGTGGCCCCACCTGCAGTTTGCCGTGTTCCTCCAGCAGCCGGTCGTACTCCTGGGTCAACCCCTGGGCCTGCTTCCTCATGGCCAGCGCCTCGCTCTCCGCCTTCTCCACCGCTGGGGGGAGCAGCCAGGTTAGCCCCCGCAGGGCCACCACCCCCCCACGGGGCAGAGCCGAGCCAGCGCCCGCTGGTGTGAACGGCTCCAGCGTGGCTGGTGCTGCCTTAGCCCCCCGCTGTGCAGCGCCTCCAGCCTCGGGAGGGGATCAGGGGCATGGGGCTGTCTTAGGCCAGGGCAGCCAGGCCGAAGCAGACGTGCCCCAGCGTGTGGGGGGGAATGCACAGGGTGACCCAGGCCAAAGCAGACGTGCCCCAGCGTGTGGGGGGGGAATGCCCAGGGTGACCCAGGCCGAAGCGGACGTGCCCCAGCGTGTTGGGAATGCCCAGGGTGACCCAGGCCGAAGCGGACGTGCCCCAGCGTGTGGGGGGGGAATGCCCCCCGGGTGACCCAGGCCGAAGCGGACGTGCCCCAGCGTGTGGGGGGGGAATGCCCAGGGTGACCCAGGCCGAAGCGGACGTGCCCCAGCGTGTGGGGGGGGAATGCCCAGGGTGACCCAGGCCGAAGCGGACGTGCCCCAGCGTGTGGGGGGGGAATGCCCAGGGTGACCCAGGCCGAAGCGGACGTGCCCCAGCGTGTGGGGGGGGAATGCCCAGGGTGACCCAGGCCGAAGCGGACGTGCCCCAGCGTGTGGGGGGGGGAATGCCCAGGGTGACCCAGGCCGAAGCGGACGTGCCCCAGCGTGTGGGGGGGGAATGCCCAGGGTGACCCAGGCCGAAGCGGACGTGCCCCATGCCCAGGGTGACCCAGGCCGAAGCGGACGTGCCCCAGCGTGTGGGGGGGGAATGCCCAGGGTGACCCAGGCCGAAGCGGACGTGCCCCAGCGTGTGGGGGGGGGAATGCACAGGGTGACCCAGGCCGAAGCGGACGTGCCCCAGCGTGTGGGGGGGGGAATGCACAGGGTGACCCAGGCCGAAGCTGGGGGGGGGGAATGCACAGGGTGACCCAGGCCGAAGCGGACGTGCCCCAGCGTGTGGGGGGGGAATGCCCAGGGTGACCCAGGCCGAAGCGGACGTGCCCCAGCGTGTGGGGGGGGGAATGCACAGGGTGACCCAGGCCGAAGCGGACGTGCCCCAGCGTGTGGGGGGGGAATGCACAGGGTGACCCAGGCCGAAGCGGACGTGCCCCAGCGTGTGGGGGGGGGAATGCACAGGGTGACCCAGGCCGAAGCGGACGTGCCCCAGCGTGTGGGGGGGGGAATGCACAGGGTGACCCAGGCCGAAGCGGACGTGCCCCAGCGTGTGGGGGGGGGAATGCACAGGGTGACCCAGGCCGAAGCGGACGTGCCCCAGCGTGTGGGGGGGGGAATGCACAGGGTGACCCAGGCCGAAGCGGACGTGCCCCAGCGTGTGGGGGGGGGAATGCACAGGGTGACCCAGGCCGAAGCGGACGTGCCCCAGCGTGTGGGGGGGAATGCACAGGGTGACCCAGGCCGAAGCGGACGTGCCCCAGCGTGTGAGGGGGAATGCACAGGGTGACCCAGGCCGAAGCGGACGTGCCCCAGTGTGTGGGGGGGGGAATGCACAGGGTGACCCAGGCCGAAGCGGACGTGCCCCAGCGGGAGGGGGGGAATGCACAGGGTGACCCAGGCCGAAGCGGACGTGCCCCAGCGGGAGGGGGGGAATGCACAGGGTGACCCAGGCCGAAGCGGACGTGCCCCAGCGGGAGGGGGGGGAATGCACAGGGTGACCCAGGCCGAAGCGGACGTGCCCCAGCGTGTGGGGGGGAATGCACAGGGTGACCCAGGCCGAAGCGGACGTGCCCCAGCGTGTGAGGGGGAATGCACAGGGTGACCCAGGCCGAAGCGGACGTGCCCCAGCGGGAGGGGGGGAATGCACAGGGTGACCCAGGCGGAGGCGGACGTGCCCCAGCGGGAGGGGGGGAATGCACAGGGTGACCCAGGCCGAAGCAGACGTGCCCCAGTGTGTGGGGGGGAATGCACAGGGTGACCCAGGCCGAAGCGGACGTGCCCCAGTGTGTGGGGGGGGAATGCACAGGGTGACCCAGGCCGAAGCGGACGTGCCCCAGCGGGAGGGGGGGAATGCACAGGGTGACCCAGGCCGAAGCGGACGTGCCCCAGCGGGAGGGGGGGAATGCACAGGGTGACCCAGGCCGAAGCGGACGTGCCCCAGTGTGTGGGGGGGAATGCACAGGGTGACCCAGGCCGAAGCAGACGTGCCCCAGTGTGTGGGGGGGAATGCACAGGGTGACCCAGGCCGAAGCAGACGTGCCCCAGTGTGGGGGGGAATGCACAGGGTGACCCAGGCCGAAGCAGACGTGCCCCAGTGTGGGGGGGAATGCACAGGGTGACCCAGGCGGAGGCGGACGTGCCCCAGCGGGAGGGGGGCCGGGATCCATGAGGAGGCCCAGGCCGAGGCAGACATGCCCCAGTGGGGGTGGGGGGGTTGGACTAGGACTCCCGGAGTGACCCAGGCCAATGCTAGCCTCAGGATTTAACCCCCGAGTTGCTGCAGGGGTGCAACATCCCCCCCAGCCTCACCCCTCTTGCTAGTGGCCAGTTCCTCCTTCAGCTCCTTGAGCTCCGCCTTCAGCATCTCGTTCTGCTCCGCGGCCCCCGGCCCCTCGGCCAGACGCTCCCCGACATCCACGCCAGCCTCCTCCAGCTCCTGGGGGGGGACAGGGGACAGGTGACTCCAGCTGGACCCCACATCCCCAGCCAGGGCCCTGCCATCCAGACCCCCACAACCATAGGGCCCAACCCCCTCCCCCATGGACTCACATCCCACTGGAGTGCCCCCCCCCCTCCGGCTCCCAGCTCGACCCACAAGAGGCCTGGCAGCCCAGGGGATCCAGGGCATGTGGGTTTGAGCCCCGCCCCCTCTGCACCAGCCCCGCCCCCCCACCTTCTTCAGCTGGTCGTTGTCCTCCATGTATCTCCTGGCTGCGTCACTGGCGCCCTCCGCCTGCTTCTTGAACGCGGCGTTGGAGGCCAGGAGCGTGGCCTGCTGGGAGATCAGCGTCACCAGCCGGCGCAGGAGGCTGTGGGGAGCCAGGGCAGTGAGGGGTTAACGGCGGAGGGGCCACTCGCCTGGGACCGAGACGCAGCCCCTGGCAGGGGCCCCCCAGTCCTGCTGGCGCCCCTCACTCCCGACCCGCAGCCCCTGCTAGCCCGGGTCTGCCCCCCACCCCCCCGCCAGCTCTGCCGGTGCCCCTCACTCCCACCCCCCCCCGCTCACAAGGACAGCAGCAGGGAGAAGCCGGCCAGGTAGAGGTTGCGCTGGGCCCGGAAGAGTTTCATGTGGAAGTGCTCCACGGCGCCCGGGTTGTTCTGCAGATTCACCTTCTCCGTCACGTCGTCGTACTTCTGAATCTCACGCACAGCATCTGGGGGCAGGGAGGGGTTAACGCGCCGGGTGGAACCCAGGAGTCCGGGCTCCCAGCCCCCACCCAACTCCCAGAGCTGGGGAGAGAACCCAGGAGTCCTGGCTCCCAGTCCCCTGCTCTAACCACCAGCCCCCACTCCCCTCCCAGAGCCAGGAAAGAAACCAGGAGTCCGGGCTCCCAGGCCCGCACCCCAAGGAGGTTGGGTTACAAGGAGAAAGCATGTGCCCTGGCACCCGGCCCTGCCCGGGGAGAGCGCCCCCTGCCCAGTCCCCCCCAGCCCAGCTCCCCCCAGTGCCCTGCCGGGGGAGAGCGCCCCTTGCCTAGCCCCCCCCCCACAGCACAGCGCCCCCCAGTGCCCTGCCGGGGGAGAGCGCCCCCTGCCCAGCCCCCCCCCACAGCACAGCGCCCCCCAGTGCCCTGCCGGGGGAGAGCGCCCCCTGCCCAGCCTCCCCCACAGTACAGCGCCCCCCAGTGCCCTGCCGGGGGAGAGCGCCCCCTGCCCAGCCCCCCCACACCACAGCGCCCCCCAGTGCCCTGCCGGGGGAGAGCGCCCCCTGCCCAGCCCCCCCCACACCACAGCGCCCCCCAGTGCCCTGCCGGGGGAGAGCGCCCCCTGCCCAGCCCCCCCACAGCACAGCGCCCCCCAGTGCCCTGCCGGGGGAGAGCGCCCCCTGCCCAGCCCCCCCACACCACAGCGCCCCCCAGTGCCCTGCCGGGGGAGAGCGCCCCCTGCCCAGCCCCCCCACACCACAGTGCCCCCCAGTGCCCTGCCGGGGGAGAGCGCCCCCTGCCCAGCCCCGCTCACCAAGCAGCAGCAGGACGAGGATGACTATGAGCACCACGAAGAACGTGTTCCCGTAGGTCACCACCAGCCGCACCAGGCGGGACCGGAAGATTTTCTGCCATCTGCCGGGGGTGGGAGACGATCACACAGGCAGCCCCCCCCAGCCCCCCAGGCCCCCCACCCCAGCCCTGTAGGGATATGGGGACAGAACCAGACCCAGGGTCCCCCAAGCCAGAGACAGGGGTGAATCAGCCAGGACCCCAGCAGAGGGGAGCCCCCCTACCGGGGGAATGGGAGATGGAGCCGCCGTCCCCCAGGAGGCCAGCCCAGCCCCCAGCAGTGGGGCAGGCTCCCCGCCCACCCCCAGGGCCCCCGAAGCGCCCGGCTCGGGGCCCCACCTGGGCGCGGAGATGAAGGGGATGCAGAGCAGCAGGACGGCGAAGACCTCGGCGTAGAGGAACGTGGCCACGGCCATCCACTGCAGGCTCATGGCGGCCACGGGGCACGGAGGGCTGGGGGGGAGAGAGAGAGTGAACCCCACACCCCAGAGACACTGCCAGAGATCTCCTGCCACCCCACTCCCTGCCCAGCCCCCATCACCCGCCACCCCACTCCCTGCCCAGCCCCCATCACCCGCCACCCCACTCCCTGCCCCATAGCCCCCTGCCCACCCCCCATCACCCGCCGCCCCACTCCCTGCCCCATAGCCCCCTGCCCCGCCCCCCCATCACCCACCGCCCCACTCCCTGCCCCATAGCCCCCTACCCCACCCCCCATCACCCGCCGCCCCACTCCCTGCCCCATAGCCCCCTGCCCCGCCCCCCCATCACCCACCGCCCCACTCCCTGCCCCATAGCCCCCTGCCCCGCCCCCCCATCACCCACCGCCCCACTCCCTGCCCCATAGCCCCCTGCCCCGCCCCCCATCACCCACTGCCCCTCCCTGCCCCATAGCCCTCTGCCCCACCCCCCCATCACCCGCCGCCCCACTCCCTGCCCCATAGCCCCCTGCCCCGCCCCCCCATCACCCACCGCCCCACTCCCTGCCCATAGCCCCCTACCCCACCCCCATCACCCGCCGCCCCACTCCCTGCCCCATAGCCCCCTGCCCCGCCCCCCCATCACCCACCGCCCCACTCCCTGCCCCATAGCCCCCTGCCCCGCCCCCCCATCACCCACCGCCCCACTCCCTGCCCCATAGCCCCCTGCCCCGCCCCCCCATCACCCACCGCCCCACTCCCTGCCCCATAGCCCCCTGCCCCGCCCCCCCATCACCCACCGCCCCACTCCCTGCCCCATAGCCCCCTGCCCCGCCCCCCCCCATCACCCACCGCCCCCACTCCCTGCCCCATAGCCCCCTGCCCCGTCCCATCACCCGCCGCCCCACTCCCTGCCCATAGCCCCCTGCCCCGCCCCCCCATCACCCGCCACCCCACTCCCTGCCCCATAGCCCCCTGCCCCGCCCCCCCATCACCCACCGCCCCACTCCCTGCCCCATAGCCCCCTGCCCCGTCCCATCACCCACCGCCCCACTCCCTGCCCCATAGCCCCCTGCCCGTCCCATCACCCACCGCCCCACTCCCTGCCCCATAGCCCCCTACCCCACCCCCCATCACCCGCCGCCCCACTCCCTGCCCCATAGCCCCCTACCCCACCCCCCATCACCCGCCGCCCCACTCCCTGCCCCATAGCCCCCTGCCCCGCCCCCCATCACCCACCGCCCACTCCCTGCCCCATAGCCCCCTGCCCCGCCCCCCCATCACCCACCGCCCCACTCCCTGCCCCATAGCCCCCTGCCCCGCCCCCCATCACCCACTGCCCCTCCCTGCCCCATAGCCCCCTGCCCCACCCCCCATCACCCGCCGCCCCACTCCCTGCCCCATAGCCCCCTGCCCCGCCCCCCCATCACCCACCGCCCCACTCCCTGCCCCATAGCCCCCTACCCCACCCCCATCACCCGCCGCCCCACTCCCTGCCCCATAGCCCCCTGCCCCGCCCCCCCATCACCCACCGCCCCACTCCCTGCCCATAGCCCCCTGCCCCGCCCCCCCATCACCCACCGCCCCACTCCCTGCCCCATAGCCCCCTACCCCACCCCCCATCACCCGCCGCCCCACTCCCTGCCCCATAGCCCCCTGCCCGCCCCCCCATCACCCACCGCCCCACTCCCTGCCCCATAGCCCCCTGCCCCGCCCCCCCATCACCCACCGCCCCACTCCCTGCCCCATAGCCCCCTGCCCCGCCCCCCCATCACCCACCGCCCCACTCCCTGCCCATAGCCCCCTGCCCCGTCCCATCACCCACCGCCCCACTCCCTGCCCCATAGCCCCCTGCCCCGCCCCCCCATCACCCACCGCCCCACTCCCTGCCCCATAGCCCCCTACCCCACCCCCCATCACCCGCCGCCCCACTCCCTGCCCCATAGCCCCCTGCCCCGCCCCCCCATCACCCACCGCCCCACTCCCTGCCCCATAGCCCCCTGCCCCGCCCCCCATCACCCACCGCCCCACTCCCTGCCCCATAGCCCCCTGCCCCGCCCCCCCCATCACCCACCGCCCCACTCCCTGCCCCATAGCCCCCTGCCCCGTCCCATCACCAGCCGCCCCACTCCCTGCCCCATAGCCCCCTGCCCGCCCCCCCATCACCCGCCACCCCACTCCCTGCCCCATAGCCCCCTGCCCCGCCCCCCCATCACCCACCGCCCCACTCCCTGCCCATAGCCCCCTGCCCCGCCCCCCATCACCCACTGCCCCTCCCTGCCCCATAGCCCCCTGCCCCACCCCCATCACCCGCCGCCCCACTCCCTGCCCCATAGCCCCCTGCCCCGCCCCCCCATCACCCGCCGCCCCACTCCCTGCCCCATAGCCCCCTACCCCACCCCCCATCACCCGCCGCCCCACTCCCTGCCCCATAGCCCCCTGCCCCGCCCCCCCCATCACACACCGCCCCACTCCCTGCCCCATAGCCCCCTGCCCCGCCCCCCCATCACCCACCGCCCCACTCCCTGCCCCATAGCCCCCTACCCCACCCCCCATCACCCGCCGCCCCACTCCCTGCCCCATAGCCCCCTGCCCCGCCCCCCCATCACCCACCGCCCCACTCCCTGCCCCATAGCCCCCTGCCCCGCCCCCCCATCACCCACCGCCCCACTCCCTGCCCCATAGCCCCCTGCCCCGCCCCCCCCATCACCCACCGCCCCACTCCCTGCCCCATAGCCCCCTGCCCCGCCCCCCCATCACCCACCGCCCCACTCCCTGCCCCATAGCCCCCTGCCCCGCCCCCCCATCACCCACCGCCCCACTCCCTGCCCCATAGCCCCCTGCCCCGCCCCCCCCATCACCCACCGCCCCACTCCCTGCCCCATAGCCCCCTGCCCCGCCCCCCCATCACCCGCCACCCCACTCCCTGCCCCATAGCCCCCTGCCCCGCCCCCCCATCACCCACCGCCCCACTCCCTGCCCCATAGCCCCCTGCCCCACCCCCCATCACCCACCGCCCCACTCCCTGCCCCATAGCCCCCTGCCCCGCCCCCCCATCACCCACCGCCCCACTCCCTGCCCCATAGCCCCCTGCCCCGCCCCCCCCATCACCCACCGCCCCACTCCCTGCCCCATAGCCCCCTGCCCCGCCCCCCCATCACCCGCCGCCCCACTCCCTGCCCCCCCCCGCCCCGGGTCACTCTCTGGCGGCCCCGCACCAGGACTCGGCTCCTCGGGCTGGTTCCGGTTGGTCCCCACGCGGCCCCGCCCCCACCGGAAATAGGGACCGAGCAGGAGGCCCCGCCCCTCCGGGCCGCTTCCCACCAATGAGCGCCCGGCTTCCGCACCGGAAGTTGCCGCGCCCCATCCCCGGAATTTCCGTCAGGAGACCCGCCCCTCCCCCCGAGCTGGGCGGAAACACTTCGTGGCGCCGGAAGTGCCCCCCGCCGTAGACCGGAAGTGCGGCCATGACACCTAGCGAGGCGGAAGAGGCTCCCTGGACCGCACCGGAAGTGCCTAACGGGGCGGGGGGGCAGACACACACACAAACACTCACACAGAGACACACACACACAGAGACTCAGACACAAATACTCACACACACACACACAAATACTCACAGACTCGCGCAAACACTCACACACACACACACACACAAACACTCACACACACACACACAAACACACACACACAAATACTCACAGACTCGCGCAAACACTCACACACACACTCACAAACACACACACAAACACAAACACTCACACACTCACACACACGCACACAGAGACCCTCACACACACACACACTCACAGACTCACACAAACACTCACACACACACACTCACAAACACACACACACAAACACACGCACACAGAGACCCTCACACACTCACAGACTCACACAAACACTCACACACACACACTCATACACACACAGACACACTCACACACACATAAACACTCACACACTCACACACACATGCACACTCACTCGCTCCGCACTGGCCAGGTGGGCTGGATGTGCTGCTCCCTCTGGGGTGTCCCGGGGCCGTTCACAGGGGGGTTCCCAAAAGCAGGTGCTGGCGTCTGACCCCCGAGGCCGGGAGTGTGTCTGATCTTCAGTGAGCCCCTGGACAAAGTTTCTACATGAGGCTTTGTACAAAGTCTCGTGAAAACCGAGGTCCCACGTGCGTAGCCCCCCGACAAGGTGATACGAAGAGGCGCAATGTAAACTCATATGAACATTATCAGAGATTGATCTACACTTGGACAGACACATTCAGATTTATTCACAGGAAGGACCGAGCGGTTTGGGCTTTCTGTTCTGACAGTGTCATTTGTCACACATCAAGTGTCTAACGACGTTTTGAAATGGAGCATGAGACAGGGCCGCCCAGAGGGGGGCAAGTGGGGCAATTTGCCCTGGGCCCCGGCCGAGAATCCCTTTCCTGGCTAGAGGCACCTTTTTAATTTTTACTCACCCGACGGCGCCCCAGGACTTCGGCAGCACTTTGGCAGCGGGTCCTTCAGTGCCGACAATGACCCAAAGCACGTGAAGGACCCGCCACCGAAAAGTCGGCGCACCGCCCGGTGAGTACAAGTGCCACAGCGGGTGGCACCTTTTTTTATGTCTGCTCCCCCGAAATTGCTTTGCCCCAGGCCCCCTGAATCCTCTGGGCGGCCCTGGCACGAGAAAACCTTTCTTGACGAAGCAGACAAGACTGAATCGATCAAAAGGGCAGGAGGAGAATATGAGAAGCAAAACCGTGTTTTTAAATACTTAAGTGTAAGTAAAAATCAAGCCACAGAAGGAAGTTACAAGATTGTACAGTGCATTGCAAAAAACGGAAAGCCGTTTACAGGTGGGGAATATATAAAAGAAGTTTTTCTCAGCAGTTCGGAGGTTTTGTTCAATGATTTGCCAAATAAAGATGCGATCGTATCTAGAATAAAAGTACTGCCTGTCTCTGCCAGACCAGTTGAGAGATGTGTAAGTGAAATGGCAGAAAACATTAAGGAAAAGCAGATGACTGCATTGAAAGACACCGCAGTGCTTAGCGTAGCAGTTGAGGAGAGCGTGGATATAAACGACGCTCCATGTTTGGCAGTTGTTGCAAGATATTGTGCTTCCGATGAAATCCAGAGGAACTTTATTGCCTAAAACCCCTGCATGGCACAACAAGGGGGGAAGATATAGCAGAAGTTTTTGTAAACTATTTTGAAGAATGAGGAGGTGACGTCAGAAAAATATTTAGTGTGACAACAGAGGTGCTCCTGCCATTGTCAGAGAACAAGGGATTTGTAAAATTACTTGAAGATCAAATTGGCCGCCTGACGGTCAAATTTCACTGTATCATCCATCAAGAAAACCCGTGTGCTAAAATTTCTAATTCAGAGCTTAATAATGTGATGAATACACTGGTGCGAATCGTGAATGTCCTTGTTGCTCGACCTACTTTGACTCACAGACCATTTCAAGCACTGCTAGAAGAGATGGACAGTGCTTAGAACATAAGATCAGCCAGACGGGTCAGACCAAAGGTCCGACAAGCCCAGTATCCTGTCCTCTGACAGTGGCCAGTGCCAGGTGCCCCAAAGGGAATGAACAGACAGGTCACCAAGTGATCCATCCCCGGTCACCCAATCCCAGCTTCTGGCAAACAGAGACCAGGGACACCATCCCTGCCCAGCCTGGCTGATAGCCATTGATGGACCGATCCTCCATAAATCTATCTAGCTCCCTTTTGAACCCCGTTATAGTATTGGCCTTCACAACACCCTCTGGCTACCTGTTAATTTCATTTGTTGGCCCCTTGTTCTTGTGTTATGAGACATTCCACTTCACAGCAACTTTTGGTGGCTAAGTCGTGGCATGGTTTTTGTGTGCATTGTAAACTGTTTTGATGCAATCAAGGCCGTTCTGTCGGAAAAAGGACCAAACTACCCCAAACTGGATGATGACAAATGGCTGTGTAAGCTCATGTTTCTAACTGATATCACCGCTCACCTAAACGAACTCAACCTCCGTCTCCAGGGTGCAGGGCAAACGGTTCCGGATCTTTATGAAACCTGGAAGGCATTTGTTATAAAACAAGCAGTGTTTTCTCAGGATATTCGAACTTTGACTTTCCGCTACTTCCAACACGTAAAAGAGATATCCACACATTGCACTGTCAGCGTCGATGAGATTGGAAAGTACATGCAAGAACGGGAACTGGAATTTTCTGACAGATTTCAAGATTTCCAGCAATGTGGCCCAATGTTTTCTTTTCTAATTAACCCTGAAAAGTTGAACGAAAGCGACTTGGATTGGTCTGTATTTCAGTGGATGGGTGTTGAAGATTTCGAAATGCAGCTCGGTCAGTTAAAAAGCTCAGAATTGTGGGCATCGAAGTTTGGAGCTCTGCGGAGCGCACTTGAAGCTACCGAGAGAGATCATGGGGCCTCTATTCTGACCTGCTGGACGTCCCTGCCAGTGAAATGGAACTGTTTGAAGAAAATTGCGTTTGCAATGCTTTCAGCGTTTGGATCCACATACCTGTGTGAACAGGTATCTTCATACCTGAAATCTGCCCTCTGTCCCTCTTGGAGCCAAGCCAGTTAACAACTGATCCCTCAGAAGCCTATGTGCAGCTTCAAGTATCCAAATGCGGGCCAGACACTGGGAAACTCAGCAAGGGCAAGGATCACACTAAACTGATGAGATCTGCATTTTAATTTAATTTTAAATGAAGCTTCTTAAACATTTTAAAAACCTTATTGACTTTACATACAACAATAGTTTAGTTCTATATTATAGACTGATAGAGAGAGACCTTCTAAAAACGTTAAAACGTATGACTGATACGCAAAACCTTAAATTACAGTGAATAAATGAAGACTCGACACAGCACTTCTGAAAGGTTGCCGACCCCTGGGATAGATAATAGGAGAGAAAATATCCTGTTGCCTCTATATAAATCCATGGTACGTCCACATCTTGAATACTGCAGGCAGATGTGGTCACCCCATCTCAAAAAAGATCTATTGGCATTGGAAAAGATTCAGAAAAGGGCGACAAAACTGATTAGGGGTCTGGAACGGCTTCCGTACGAGGAAAGATTAACAAGACTGGGACTTTTCAGCTTGGAAAAGAGACGGCTAAGGGGGGATATGATAGAGGGCTATAAAATCATGACTGGGGTGGAGAAAGTAGATCAGGAAATGTTATTTACTCCTTCTCATAACACAAGAACTAGGGGCCACCCAATGAAATGAACAGGCAGCAGGTTTCTTCACCAACACACAGTCAACCTGTGGAACTCCTTGCCAGAGGATGTTGTGAAGGCCGAGACCATAACAGGATTAAAAAAAGAACTAGATAAATTCATGGAGGATAGATCAGGATGGGCTGGCAGGGGGCTGCGAGCCGGGAGTGAGGGGCACCAGCAGGGCTGGGGGGGCAGGTCCGGGCTAGCAGGGGCTGCAGGTATGGAGTGAGGGGCACCGGCAGACCGGGGCGGGGCAGGAGCAGGGCTTTCTCTCTTTCTCACCCAGCTCCTGCCCTTTGGCCAAGCTCAGGCTGCCGCACCCTGGAGAAGCTGGGCTGTAAAACATCCCCCGGGGGCTGGGGAGGTAACTGCCCCCCCCGGGGACTCCACCCTTTGCCCCCGCCATGGAGATCACATGCCCGCGATAGCAGCCCCGGACTGTGGACCCAGGACGACAGGTTCTCAGCCCAGCTCCCTCTGCCGGCTGCTGCCCCTGCTCTGTGCCTCAGTTTCCCCCGTCTAGTTAGGTTGGGGCAGAGTCAGGACCAGCCGGAACAGAGTGCACCCCGAAGAGCCCGAGGGACCCCCGTGCCGGGCCAAGGCCTAGAGCGAGGAGCTGAGCGCAGGTCCCGAGCTGGGGGATGGAGGGGAGAGGTGTCGCGTGCTGGGCTGGCCAGATGTGGGGCGTGGGGGGGCCCGGCCACGGGGGTGTCATGAGAATGAATACGAGGGGAAGGGATTCCAGGGCTGCCCGGGAAGCGCCCCCCCCATGGGCCTGTTCAGGCTCCTGCACCCTGAGCATGGGTGCCCCCGAGGGACCGAGCAATGGGCCAGATTCACATCTCAGCCTCTCCCCACCACCCCCTGGGTCAATGCGGAGTCACCCCCCTTCGGATCTCAGCCCCCCTGGGCTCAATCCGGAGTCACCCCCCTTTGGATTTCAGCCCCCTCGGGCTCAATCTGGAGTCACCCCCTTCGCTTCTCAGCCCCCCGGGCTCAATCCGGAGTCACCCCCCTTCGCTTCTCAGCCCCCCCCCGGGTCAATCCGGAGTCACCCCCCTTCGCTTCTCAGCCCCCCCCCCGGTCAATCTGGAGTCACCTCCCTTCGCTTCTCAGCCCCCCCCCCCAGGCTCAATCTGGAGTCACCCCCCTTTGCTTCTCAGCCCCCCCCAGGTCAATCCGGAGTCACCCCCCTTCGCTTCTCAGCCCCCCCCCCGGGCTCAATCCGGAGTCATCCCCTTTGCATCTCCCCAGTTCAATCCAGCCCCCCCAGTTCAATCCAGAGTCACCGCCGATTGCAATGGGGACAGGGACAGGTTGTGAGCTCAGCTCCCCTGGGGCCAATCTGGTGTCAGTCCCCCTTCGGATCTCAGTTCCCGGGGGCTCAATCCGGAGTCACTCCTGATTGCAATGGGGGCCGGGCCAGGTTCGGATCTCAGTTCCTCCCCTTACCCCCCAGGATGCATATAGCCACACCCCCTAGAATTAAACCCGCCCCGAACCCAGGTCCCGCCCCTCGTGGCCCATCCGTGGAGCCCCAGCGCCACCTAGTGCCCGGTGCGGGGCTTCCCCGCAGCAGTGCCCGCCCCCCCCGCAGGGCATTGTGGGACAGGGGCGGAGCCGGACTTGACACTTCGCTCCCAGCTGAGCGCAGAGCAGGACGGTGCATGGGGGTGCGGGGCTCTTAAAGGGCCAGCGCCGTGAAGCGGGGGGGGGCAGTCCCGTGGCACCCCCATGCCGTGGTCCACGAGCCGGGCAGCCGGCCGGCTGGCCCGGGGGGTGACAGCCAGGAGGGCGGCCGTGGCCCTGACAGTGGCGGCCCTGGGTGCCCGGAAACTGTACCCGCTGCTGCGCCGGGCCACCGCGGGCTCCCGGCCCGTGGCCCCGGGGCCCGTGGGCGCCTCGACCGGCACGGAGCCCGGGGCCACTAGCGCTGAGCCCAGGGCCACCGGTGCGGAGCCCGGGGTCGACGCGGGGAGCGCGGAGCCCGGGCCTGACTCGGGCCACAGCCGGCCCGTGGCTCAGTGGCCGGAAGAAGACGCCGCGCCCAGCGTCAACCGGGCTTTCCTGCGACGGCTGCTGCGCCTGCTGCGGCTCCTGTTCCCCGGCCCGCTGTGCCCGGAGACGGGGCTGCTGGCCCTGCACTCGGCCGCCCTGGCCAGCCGCACCTTCCTCTCGGTCTACGTGGCCCGGCTGGACGGGCGCCTGGCCCGCTCCATCGTCCGCAAGAGCCCCCGGCGCTTCGCCTGGCTGCTGCTCCAGTGGCTTCTCATCGCCGTGCCCGCCACCTTCGTCAACAGCGCCATCCGCTACCTGGAGGGCCGGCTGGGCCTGGCCTTCCGCGGCCGCCTGGTGGCCCACGCCTACGGGCTCTACTTCCGCGCCCAGACCTACTACCGCGTCAGCACCATGGACGGGCGCCTGCGGGCGCCGGACCAGTCGCTCACCGAGGACCTGGTGGCCTTCGCCGGCTCCGTGGCCCACCTCTACTCCAACCTGACCAAGCCGGTGCTGGACGTGGCCGTCACCTCCTACGCCCTGCTGGGGGCGGCCCGGGCCAAGGGGGCCGGCACGGCCTGGCCCTCGGCCATCGCCGGCCTGGTGGTCGGCCTGACGGCCAAGGTGCTGCGGGGCTGCTCGCCCCGCTTCGGGGAGCTGGTGGCCGAGGAGGCCCGGCGCAAGGGGGAGCTGCGCTACATGCACGCCCGGGTGGTGGCCAACGCCGAGGAGATCGCCTTCTACGGAGGGCACCAGGTGCCGGGGCACGGGGGGGCTGGGGCCCGGACGCCTGGGTTCTCTCCCAGCTCTGGGAGGGGAGTGGGAGCTGGTGGTTAGAGTGGGGGGTGGGTGGGAGCCAGGACTCTTGGGTTCTCTCCCCGGCTCTGGGAGGGGAGTGGGGGCTGGTGGTTAGAGCAGGGGGGGCTGGGAGCCAGGACTCCTGGGTTCTCTCCCCAGGTCTTGGGGGTGGGGGGTGTCCGGTGATTAGAGCGGGGGGGGGCTGGGATCCTGGACTCCTGGGTTCTCTCCCCAGCTCTTGGGGGTGGGGGGTGTCCGGTGATTAGAGCGGGGGAGGGGAGGCTGGGGCCCGGACGCCTGGGTTCTCTCCCGGCTCTGGGGTGGGGGATGTATCTGGTGGTTAGAGCAGGGGGGGCTGGGAGTCCGGACTCCTGGGTTCTCTCCCCGGCTCTGGGAGGGGAGTGGGAGCTGGTGGTTAGAGCAGGGTGGGGGGGTTGATCGCCAGGACTCCTGGGTTCTCTCCCCAGCTCTTGGGGGTGGGGTTGTCCGGTGATTAGAGCGGGGGGGGGGCTGGGATCCTGGACGCCTGGGTTCTCTCCCCAGCTCTTGGGGGTGGGGGGTGTCCGGTGATTAGAGAGGGGGAGGGGGGGCTGGGGCCCGGACGCCTGGGTTCTCTCCCGGCTCTGGGAGGGGAGTGGGAGCTGGTGGTTAGAGCAGGGGGGGCGGGCTGGGAGCCCGGACTCCTGGGTTCTCTCCCCGGCTCTTGGGGGGAGGGTGTCCGGTGATTAGAGCGTGGGGGGCGGGGCTGGGATCCCGGACTCCTGGGTTCTCTCCCCAGCTCTTGGGGGGGGGGGGTGTCCGGTGATTAGAGGGGGGGGGGGCTGGGATACCGGACTCCTGGGTTCTCTCCCCGGCTCTGGGAGGGGAGTGGGGGGGATTTAAAGGGCCAGCAGCCCCCGGGAGCTCCGGCTTCGCAGTCTCTCCGCCTTGTTTACGTCTCTCTTCCGCCCAGTTCCCCCCAGGCCGTGTGCGGGGCTGTTTGACCCGGGACTGACCCAGGACAGGCCCCTGCCCGGGGCTGCTCGCTGGGGACTCACCCCTGAGTCACCCCTTGCACCCGCCTGCCCCACCTCCTCAGTCCTGCCCTGGGTTCCCCCCAGCTGTGTGTGTGAGCGGGGGTCTGGCAGCCAGGACGCCTGGGTTCCCCCCAGCTGTGTGTGTGTGTGGGGGGGTCTGGCTGCCAGGACGCCTGGGTTCCCCCCAGCTGTGTGTGTGTGTGTGTGGGGGGGGGGTCTGGCAGCCAGGACACCTGGGTTCTCGCCTTGGTTCTACTTCCTTCTCTCTCTTCCTCAGTTTCCCTTTCTGGGGTTAAGCGCCCCATTCCGTGCCACCACTGGCACCCCAGAAGGGCTCCCTGTCCCCAGCGCCACTAACTCCAACCTTCCCCCACCCAGCACCCCCTAATCACCCCCCATCTCCCCTCCAGCCTGTTTAGTGCACAATCCGCACCACTGGGGGGTCCTGGGCGTGGGTTCCCCCAAGTCCCTCAGTCGCCCCCCCACTGCGGGCGGAGCCGGGCCCCCGACGCTCCCTGTGGCCCCCGACGCTCTCTGTCGCCCCCCGTGGGCGGAGCCGGGCCCCTGACGCTCCCTGTGGCCCCCGACGCTCTCTGTCGCCCCCCGTGGGCGGAGCCGGGCCCCTGACGCTCCCTGTGGCCCCCGACGCTCTCTGTCGCCCCCCCGTGGGCGGAGCCGGGCCCCTGACGCTCCCTGTGGCCCCCGACGCTCTCCGTCGCCCCCCGCAGGCAGAGCCGGGCCCCCGACGCTCCCTGTCGCCCCCCTGACGCTCTCTGTCGCCCCCCGCAGGCGGAGCCGGGCCCCTGATGCTCCCTGTGGCCCCTGACGCTCTCTGTCGCCCCCCGCAGGCGGAGCCGGGCCCCTGACGCTCCCTGTGGCCCCTGACGCTCTCTGTGGCCCCCCCTGGGAGGAGCCGGGCCCCTGACACTCCCTGTGGCCCCTGACACTCCCTGTGGCCCCTGACGCTCTCTGTCGCCCCCCGCAGGCGGAGCCGGGCCCCTGACACTCCCTGTGGCCCCTGACGCTCTCTGTCGCCCCCCGCAGGCGGAGCCGGGCCCCCGACGCTCCCTGTCGCCCCCCTGACGCTCCCTGTGGCCCCTGACACTCCCTGTGGCCCCCCATACGCTCTCTGTCGCCCCCCGCAGGCCGAGCCGGGCCCCCGACGCTCCCTGTGGCCCCTGACGCTCTCTGTCGCCCCCCGCAGGCGGAGCCGGGCCCCCGACGCTCCCTGTCGCCCCCCTGACGCTCCCTGTGGCCCCTGACACTCCCTGTGGCCCCCGACGCTCCCTGTCGCCCCCCATACGCTCTCTGTCGCCCCCCGCAGGCCGAGCCGGGCCCCCGACGCTCCCTGTGGCCCCTGACGCTCTCTGTCGCCCCCCGCAGGCGGAGCTGGCCCTGCTGCAGCGGTGCTACGGGGCACTGGCCGCCCACCTGGACCTGGTGCTGCTGCAGCGTCTCTGGTACGTGATGCTGGAGCAATTCCTCATGAAGTACGTGTGGAGCGCGGCCGGGCTGGTCATGGTGGCCGTGCCCATCGTCACGGCCACCGGCTACTCGGAGAGCGGTGAGCTGGGGGGGGCTGGAGGGCTCTGGGGAAGGCTGGGGCAATGGAAGGCTGGCAGGGGCTCTGGGGGGCTCTGGGGAAGGCTGGGGGCACTGGGACAGGCTGGCAGGGGCGCTGGGGGGCTCTGGGGAAGGCTGGGGGCACTGCGACAGGCTGGCAGGGGCGCTGGGGGGCTCTGGAGAAGGCTGGGGCAATGGGGGGCTGGGTGGGGGCATTGGGGGGCACTGGGACAGGCTGGCAGGGGCTCTGGGGGGCTCTGGGGAAGGCTGGGGACACTGGGACAGGCTGGCAGGGGCGCTGGGGGGCTCTGGAGAAGGCTGGGGCAATGGGGGGCTGGCTGGGGGCTCTGGGGGGCACTGGGACAGGCTGGCAGGGGCACTGGGGAAGGATGGGGGCACTGGGGGGCACTGGGACAGGCTGGCAGGGGCAATGGGGGGCTGGCAGGGGCACTGGGGAAGGATGGGGGCACTGGGGGGCACTGGGACAGGCTGGCAGGGGCGCTGGGGAAGGATGGGGGCACTGGGGGGCACTGGGACAGGCTGGCAGGGGCAATGGGGGGCTGGCTGGGGGCACTGGGGAAGGCTGGGGGCACTGGGGGGCACTGGGACAGGCTGGCAGGGGCGCTGGGGGGCTCTGGGGAAGGCTGGGGGCACTGCGACAGGCTGGCAGGGGCGCTGGGGGGCTCTGGAGAAGGCTGGGGCAATGGGGGGCTGGCTGGGGGCACTGGGGGGCACTGGGACAGGCTGGCAGGGGCTCTGGGGAAGGCTGGGGACACTGGGACAGGCTGGCAGGGGCGCTGGGGGGCTCTGGAGAAGGCTGGGGCAATGGGGGGCTGGCTGGGGGCACTGGGGGGCACTGGGACAGGCTGGCAGGGGCACTGGGGAAGGATGGGGGCACTGGGGGGCACTGGGACAGGCTGGCAGGGGCAATGGGGGCTGGCAGGGGCACTGGGGAAGGATGGGGGCACTGGGGGGCACTGGGACAGGCTGGCAGGGGCGCTGGGGGGCTCTGGAGAAGGCTGGGGCAATGGGGGGCTGGCTGGGGGCTCTGGGGGGCACTGGGACAGGCTGGCAGGGGCACTGGGGAAGGATGGGGGCACTGGGGGGCACTGGGACAGGCTGGCAGGGGTGCTGGGGGGCTCTGGGGAAGGCTGGGGCAATGGAAGGCTGGCAGGGGCTCTGGGGGGCTCTGGGGAAGGCTGGGGGCACTGCGACAGGCTGGCAGGGGCGCTGGGGGGCTCTGGAGAAGGCTGGGGCAATGGGGGGCTGGCTGGAGGCACTGGGGGGCACTGGGACAGGCTGGCAGGGGCTCTGGGGAAGGCTGGGGACACTGGGACAGGCTGGCAGGGGCGCTGGGGGGCTCTGGAGAAGGCTGGGGCAATGGGGGGCTGGCTGGGGGCACTGGGGGGCACTGGGACAGGCTGGCAGGGGCACTGGGGAAGGATGGGGGCACTGGGGGGCACTGGGACAGGCTGGCAGGGGCAATGGGGGGCTGGCAGGGGCACTGGGGAAGGATGGGGGCACTGGGGGGCACTGGGACAGGCTGGCAGGGGCGCTGGGGAAGGATGGGGGCACTGGGGGGCACTGGGACAGGCTGGCAGGGGCAATGGGGGGCTGGCTGGGGGCACTGGGGAAGGATGGGGGCACTGGGGGGCACTGGGACAGGCTGGCAGGGGTGCTGGGGGGCTCTGGGGAAAGCTGGGGCAATGGGGGGCTGGCTGGGGGCACTGGGACAGGCTGGCAGGGGCAATGGGGGGCTGGCTGGGGGCACTGGGGGGCACTGGGACAGGCTGGCAGGGGCTCTGGGGAAGGCTGGGGCAATGGGGGGCTGGCTGGGGGCACTGGGGGGCTCTGGGGCAGGCTGGGGCAATGGGGGGCTGGCTGGGGGTACTGGGGGGCACTGGGACAGGCTGGCAGGGGCACTGGGGGGCTCTGGGGAAGGCTGAGGGGCACTGGGACAGGCTGGCAGGGGCGCTGGGGGGCTCTGGAGAAGGCTGGGGCAATGGGGGGCTGGCTGGGGGCACTGGGACAGGCTGGCAGGGGCAATGGGGGGCTGGCTGGGGGCACTGGGGAAGGATGGGGGCATGGGGGGCACTGGGACAGGCTGGCAGGGGCGCTGGGGGGCTCTGGGGAAAGCTGGGGGGGTGCCCGGGTTAGGACAGGACGGAGGCTGAGTCGCTGTCTCCAGTTTGTTCCTGGCCTGGCCCCTGCCTGCAGCGCGGCCACGCCAGTCCCGCCCCAGCCCCCCCGGTCCCTCTCGGACGGCGCAGGCAGCGGGCACCCAGCCGCGTTCCCGAGGGGCCCCGTCGCGCTGCGAAGCCGGACGGGACCCGGCGGCTGGATCGCGCCCCCCGGGAACTGGGCGAACCAGCCACCGAGGGAGCCAAGCACCACCCTCCGGGCCTGGCCCAGTGAGGTGGAAACGGGGCCTGAACGCGGCCGGACGGCGCTTGGCTCCCGGGCTCAGGGCGTCGCCGGCCCCTGCCCAGCTCCCCCCTCGCCAAGCCGCCCGTCGTTCCACGATTCTCCTCTTTCCTTCTCCATTCCGCGCCCTCGGTCTCGTCCCCTCCCTGGCTGCGTCCGCCGGGGTTCAACCCCCCGCGGGTCTCGCGTCGTCGGCACCGCTCTCGCTGTCTGCCCTGCGCTGGTTCCCCCGTCGCGTTCGCCTCCCGCGGACAAGCCATGTCGGGGAGCCGCCGGTCCAGCTCCATGTCGGTCTGGACGGGAACTCCCGAGCCTGGTGCTGGCCAAGGACACCCTCCTCTCTCCCAATCGCCAGGACTTGGGCCTGGTTTTCAGCCAGCGATTTGGCGTTAGCCTCAAGCCCGCAGGCCGCCCGTCTCTTCCTTGCCGGGCTGGTGCTTCCCACGCAGCGATCCCGCCTGCTCCCCAAAACGTGCCCCATCCTGCCTGCCCCGGCCGAGCCCCCGTTTCGATTCTCCGGCAGCCACGCATCGGGACCAAGGCGACCCTCATCCGCCCCACTGCCAGCCCCGAAATCACCTCCAGCCCCGTCCCACCTTGAGTCCAAACGGCTAGCGAGGGAGAGCCCAGCACGGCCGAATCTCCCCTGGAAAGGCCGGCCCCTTATTCCCAGGCTGGATCGTGTTCGGCCTTCCTGGGCTGGACGGACGAGCCCGCTCCCCACGTAGACGGGGGTCCGGTCCCCCCTTCGCGTCTCTCGCCCGCAGGCCGGTTCTCCCGGCTCGTCCTTCCGGAACGGTGGGCCCCGGACGTGGGATCCCGGCCGCGGGTGCCCCAGGGCCAGATCCCGAGTGAAATGGGCACTCTGCTCCCACGCAAGAGTCCCCCGTTTGTGCCCCCCAGGGTGGGGTGGGCCCCATCAGGGCAGGGCAGTGGGGAGCCGCGGGGGGGGGCTGCCAGAAGGGGGCGCTGGCCCGGTGCGAGCTGGGCTGCGGGACATTGGGCCGGCCGGGGGGGCGCTTGGGGTGCTGGGAGAGGCAGAGCGTGTTGGGGGCGGCCGCGGGGGACCAGGAGGGTAGATCTGTCCCCCCTGATTCCCGCTCCCCCCCAGACTCGGAGCAGGTGAAGCGGGCGGCGCTGGACATGAAGGAGGAGGAGCTGATCGGCGAGAGGACCGAGGCCTTTACCACGGCCAGGAACCTGCTCACCGCGGCTGCCGACGCTGCCGAAAGAGTCATGGCCGCCTACAAGGAGGTGAGGGGGTGCCCGGACGCCTGGGTTCTCTCCCCGGCTCTGGAGGGAGTTGGGGGGCTGGGAGCCCGGACGCCTGGGTTCTCTCCCCGGCTCTGGAGGGAGTTGGGGGGCTGGGAGCCCGGACGCCTGGGTTCTCTCCCCGGCTCTGGAGGGAGTTGGGGGGCTGGGAGCCCGGACACCTGGGTTCTCTCTCCGGCTCTGGAGGGAGTTGGGGGGCTGGGAGCCCGGACACCTGGGTTCTCTCTCCGGCTCTGGGAGGGGAGGGGAGTTGGGGGGCTGGGAGCCCGGACACCTGGGTTCTCTCCCCGGATCTGGGAGGGGAGGGGGCGGGGGGGCTGGGAGCCCAGACGTCTGGGTTCTCTCCCCCGCTCTGGGAAGGGACGGGGCGGGTGGGGGCCTGGGAGCCCGGACGCCTGGGTTCTCTCCCCGGCTCTGGAGGGAGGAGGCTGGGAGCTCGGACACCCGGGTTCTCTCCCCGGATCTGGGAGGGAGTTGGGGGGCTGGGAGCCCGGACACCTGGGTTCTCTCCCCGGCTCTGGGAAGGGACGGGGTGGGTGGGGGCCTGGGAGCCCGGACACCTGGGTTCTCTCCCCCTCTCTGGGAGGGGAGAGGGCAGGGGCTTGGGAGCCCGGAGACCTGGGTTCTCTCCCCGGCTCGGGGAGGGGAGTGGGGGAGCTGGGAGCCCGGACACCTGGGTTCTCTCCCCCGCTTTGGGAGGGGTGCGGGGGGGGGGCTGGGAGCCCGGACGCCTGGGTTCTCTCCCCTGCTCTGGGAGGGGAGGGGGCGGGGGGGCTGGGAGCCCAGACGCCTGGGTTCTCTCCCCCGCTCTGGGAGGGGACGGGGCGGGAGGGCTGGGAGCCCGGACACCTGGGTTCTAACTCCCTGCCCCGCAGGTGACGGAGCTGGCCGGTTACACCGCCCGGGTCTATGAGATGTTCCATGTCTTTGAGGACGTGCAGCGCGGGCGCTTTGCCCGGCCCGGCGAGGCGGAGGAGGGCGGGGACCAGGCCATGGCCGCCATGAGACACGGAGTGCGCGTGGAGGGGCCCCTCAGCATTCGCGGTGAGCCCGGGGCAGCCATTTTTGTGGGTCCCGCTAAAATGGGTCCTCTCTGAAATGTGTGTGTGTCCCCGCGCCCCCCACTGGAGGGGAGGGGCCCGTGCCCCCCCCCGTGTGTGTGTCCCCGCACAGCTGCGCCCCCTGCTGGAGGGGAGGGGCCTTGCCATTAATTCTCTCTCTCTGCCCTCCCCCCTTTGCCTCCGTCCACCCCCAGGCCGGGTCGTGGATGTGGAAAATGGAATCATCTGTGAAAACATCCCAATTATCACCCCCACGGGGGACGTGGTGGTGGTCAGCCTGAACCTCAGGGTAAAGGGGAGCCCAGGGCCGGGCTAGCAGGGGCTGCGGGTCGGGAGTGAGGGGCACCGGCAGGGCTGGGATGGCAGGGGCTGCGGGGCGGGAGTGAGGGGCACCGGCAGAGCTGGGGGGCAGGGGGCTGCGGGGCGGGAGTGAGGGGCACCGGCAGGGCTGGGCTGGCAGGGGCTGTGGGTCGGGAGTGAGGGGCACCGGCAGAGCTGGGGGGCAGGGGGCTGCGAGTCGGGAGTGAGGGGCACCAGCAGGACTGGGCTGGCAGGGTCTGTGGGTCGGGAGTGAGGGGCACCGGCAGGGCTGGGGGGGGGACCAGGGAGCGAAGGGGGCTGAGGGAGAGGCTGTGGGGGGCGCTGGAGGGGGCAGAGCCAGCGGAAATCGGGGGGGTGGGGGAGCTGGGGGGCAGGTTTCCCCCTCTGCCCCCCTGCAGGTCGGAGGGGGGGGTCTCACGTCTGTCTGGCTCCCCCTGCAGGTGGACGGGGACATGCATCTTCTCATCACCGGCCCCAATGGCTGCGGGAAGAGCTCCCTGTTCCGGATCCTCGGGGGCCTCTGGCCGGCCTACGGGGGGGTCCTCTACAAACCGCCCCCCCAGCGCATGTTCTACGTCCCCCAGAGGTGCGGGCAGCCCGGACGCCTGGGTTCTCTCCCCGGCTCTGGGAGGTGTGTGGGGGCCGGTGGGTCAGCGCAGGGGGGCCCGGGAGTTTGTTTACCCCCCATGTTTCCCGTAGGCCCTACATGTCGGTGGGCTCCCTGCGGGACCAGGTGATCTACCCCGACACCGCCCAGGACATGGCGCGGAAGGGGCTGACGGACGCCCACCTGGAGCAGATTCTCAGCGTCGTCAGCCTCAACTACATCGTCCAGCGGGAGGGAGGTGGGTGTGGGGGGGCATGGGGGCCGTAGGGGGGATGGGGCAGAGTGGGGGTGATCAGGGCAGGGGGGCCATGGGGGGATGGGGCAGAGTGGGGGGGATGGGGTGGGGGGGCCATAGGGTGGATGGGGCAGAGTGGGGGGGATCAGGGCAGGGGGGCCATAGGGGGGATGGGGCAGAGTGGGGGGGATGGGGCAGAGTGGGGGTGATCAGGGCAGGGGGACCATGGGGGGATGGGGTGGGGGGGCCATGGGGAGGATGGGGCAGAGTGAGGGTGATGGGGTGGGGGGCAGAGGGTGATGGGGGAAGAGCTAACCCCCCCCCCGAGTGAATGACCAATGAGGCATCTTCTTCCCCCCGCGGGGGCGGGGCCAGGCTGGGAGGCCGTCAGCGATTGGAAGGACGTCCTGTCGGGGGGTGAGAAGCAGCGAATGGGGATGGCCCGGATGTTCTATCACAGGTCAGTGACCCTCCCCCCGGGATGCCCCTCCCCCCACGTGGATTCCCCCCTCCGCCCCCCTGCGGCTGAGTCCCTGCCCCCCCGGGGGGGTGATGGGGGAGGGAGTGGGAGGACAGGGCGGGGTGGTAGCTGCTCCCCTTGCTGCCAGGGGGAGGTGCTGTGGGGTTGGGGGGGAGTTGGCTCGGGGGGGCTGTCCCCCCCAGCCTCACGTCTGCCCCCCAGGCCGCAGTACGCCCTGCTGGACGAGTGCACCAGCGCCGTGAGCATCGATGTAGAGGGGCGCATCTTCCAAGCCGCAAAGGATGCTGGGATCTCGCTGCTCTCCATAACCCACCGGCCCTCACTATGGTACGTCCCATTTCCCCCTCCCCCACTGTGGTACGTCCCATTCCCTCCCCTTCTATGGTACATCCCATTCTCCCCTCGACACTCACTGTGGTACAGCCCAGTCCCAGCCCCAGTCACTCCTATGGTATGTCCCATCCCACACCTGCTATGGTACATCCCATTCCTCCCACTGCCATGGTACAGCCTCTGCTCCCCCCCTTGCTATGGTACATCCCAGTCTCCCCACTGCTATGGTATGTCCCATTCCCAGCCCCAGACTCCCTCACTATGGCCTGTGCACTCTCCCCTGCTATGGTACATCCCAGTTTCACCCCCAACGCTCGCTATGGTATGTCCCATTCGCAGCCCCAGCCACTACTATGGTATGTTCCATCCTGGAACATCCCATTCACACACACACTCCTCCAACATGATGCATCCCATTCACCCCGCACACACTATGGTACATCTCAGTTTCCCCCCAACATTCACTATGGTATGTTCCATTCCCCCTCCAGCTATGGTACATCCCATTCCCAGCCCCAGACATTCCTATGGTATGGCCCAGTCTCCTCTGCTATGGTACAACCCAGCCCCAGCCCCTCCTCCCCCATTCTCTCCCCCCCCCCCCAACACACTATGGTACTTCCCATGCACCCCCATCTCCATGGTACATCCCCCCTTCCCTGACTCCTCCCCCCTGTGATGGGGGGGGCATTCCCCCATCCAACCTCTGACCTCAACCAGTCCCTGACCTCTGACCTTAGCATTAACCCGAACCCCTGACCTCAACCAGCCCAACCCCACCTCCTGACCTTAACCCCGCCCCCTGACCCGACCCCCAGCTCTGATCTGACCTTAACCCTGACCCCCAATGCAGGAGGGGGCGGGGCCAGTCTCTGTGGGGGCGGGGGGGGGAGTATCTAGCCAGGCGTCCCCACAGCAGGGAGCTCCCCAGCCCCCCCCCGCATGTATCAACCCCTCCTCCCACCCCTCCTCCCAGCCCCCCCCTGCACAGCACCCCCCGATTCTCTGCCCACTTCTCCCTGAGCCCCCCATGGGTCCCCTCCGCTTAGTCCCCTGGCCCCTCTCCCAGCAGCCCCCATGTCCCTCCGCGGGAGCCGGCCGGGCTGGGGGGCTGCGGGTCGGGAGTGAGGGGCACCGGCCGGGCTGGGGGCCCCAGGGGGCTGCGGGGCGGGAGTGAGGGGTACCGGCCGGGCTGGGGGCCCCAGGGGGCTGCGGGGCTGGAGTGAGGGGTACCGGCCGGGTTGGGGGCCCCAGGGGGCTGTGGGGCGGGAGTGAGGGGTACCGCCGGGCTGGGGGCCCCAGGGGGCCTGCGGGGTGGGAGTCAGGGGCCCCACTGACCCTGCCTCCCCCCCAGGAAGTACCACACCCACGTGCTGCAGTTCGACGGGGAGGGCGGCTGGAAGCTGGAGCGTCTGGACGCGGCCCGCCCGGCTCTCGCTGACCGAGGAGAAGCAGCGGCTGGAGACACAGCTGGCCGGGGTCCCCCGGGTTCAGCAGCGCCTGGCCGAGCTCTGCCAGATCCTGGGGGACGACGCCCCCCCTGGCCCAGCCGGGGCCCCCCACAGCTCGGCCTGAAATGCTGGGGCAGCCCCCAGCCCGGCCAGCGCCTCCTGTCGCCCCAATACGGTGTGTGTGGGGGGCGTTAAGCCTCCCCTGGGAGTTGGGGTGACCCTGGCTGCCCCCCCATCTCCCAGTGATTGAAGGATGGGGCCCCTCCCCCCAAGCTCCCCAGTTGCCCCCCATCACTGAGCATTTCAGGGGTCTTCTGCAGCACCCCACATTTTAGTGCACTTAATGCCTCTTCCCCCTGCGATAGGGGGCGGCCTGTACTGTGAAATGGGGGTTCTCACCCCCCCAGCACCTCAGTCCCTCACGGCGCCCCAGAGAATCCACTGCCCCAGTGGGGCCACTGCCAAGAACCCCCCAGGCCTCTCTCCGGCTTCACCCTGGACCCCTCGACAGTGTGGGGCGCACAAGGGCAGTGGGACATGCTCATGGCCCCCCAGCATTTTCAGGGGGGAGCTTGTTGATCCCAGAGCCCCAGGACCCCCCGGACGCACAGCCTGGAGAATGTAGCCACTGGGGGGGGGGTGAGGAGGAACCGGGCGTCACTTCGATTCCCCTGCGTGTGGCAGACACAGGTCCACTGGTGTGGATGCTCTGAATTCGCTGTAGGAATGACTTAAACCGGTTTAAAGCCCCATGTGGATGTGCTGAATTCACTCAAACAACTGGTCTGGTCAAACTGGTTTAAACCCCCATCTGGACGCTCTTAATTCAGTTTAACCTTAATTCAGATTCTTAAACAGATGTAAAGTGAAATCAGTTGAAATCCGCAGCTGGGTGCACACTGTGAATTTGGTTTAAGAACCAGATCAGTCCCCTCCCCCCCCCCTCCCGCTGGTGCCTTATGGGCCGACAGAGCCAGTAAAAGAAACCAAGAGAGACCCCCATGTCTGGCGTGACTCATTGGGCTGGGGGGCGCTATGGGGGGCTGGCGGGGGGGGGGGCGCTATGGGGCGCTCTTCCCTGGCAGTTCGGGGCGGTGAGTGCTTTGGGGAGGGAACCCAGGCGTCCGGGGCTGTGAGTTTCCAGCCATGGCCAGCAGGGGGCGCGGGCGGCCCGGCGAGTCGGTCCCGGTGGGGCGGGGTGTGGGGCGGGCTGGTCGTGGTGCATTGTGGGGGGAGCCTGGTGCAGCCCCGAGTTCAGTTCTGCTCCGAGCCGGGACCGGCCGCGCCGCAGCCGGGTAGGGGGTGACCGGGGGGCGGGGCACGTGGGGAGCGGCTGCCCCCCAAGCCATCTCCTTAACGCACCCCGGGTTGCCGCCCACCCAGTCCTGCCTCAGTTTCCCCCCGTCCCTCTGGCGGCGGCTCGCTTCTTAGGGCGCGAATCCGCCCCCTTTCATCTGGGGCGGGGGGTGGCTGGGAATTCCTTAGGGAGACCCCAAATCTCCCCCCTTCACTATCCAACGTCACCCCCAAAACTCTGTCTGCACCCCCACTCCCTCCCCCTAGAGCCAGTGAACCCCAATTCCCTGAATATGCGGCAGCGTGAGCTCCCCAGTATGGAGGGGTACAAATCAGGACCCCCCCGGGCAGCCTGGCTCCCTGCCGCACCCCCATCCTGGGGAGCCCCCCCCCCTCCGCCCGCCCCCCTTGGGTGTCTCTCCCCACCCGAACCGGAGCCCCTGTGACCCCAGGCGCCCCCCCGGGTTAACTCGGGGCTGGATTCCCGACGCCGGTGGCTCTAATCCGCTGGGGGGGGGGATCAGTGTCCCTGCCCCCCCCCCCCGGGGGCCTTCGGCTTGTCCGGCTGTAAATCCCTTAGAGCTGCCCCGGCTTAGCCAACAAACAGAGCGATTATCCGCCCCCCCCCCCCCCCGCCCGGGCTGGGGGCTGCGGGTCGGGAGTGAGGGGCACCGGCGGGGGAGGGGGGAGTAGGACCCGCAGCCCCCCTCCCCCCAGCCCTGGCGGTGCCCCTCACTCCCGACCTGCAGCCCCTGTTCTGCCTTGTCCAGGGGCTCCCCCATTTCGCCTCCCCCACCCCCAGGTTAATTCCTCTCTGCTCCCATCTCCGCTGCTCTCGCTGCACGAGGATTAAATGAACCGCGCCCCCCCCCCCCTCCAGCTGCTCTGGGCTCCCCCCCCCCTGGGCCACCCGGGCCAGGCTGGCACGACAGGGCGTGCGGGGAGCTGCCAACAGCCAGCGCAGCCCGTGCACACAGGTCGGGAGTGAGGGGCGTCGGCAGGGCAGTAGCTGGACTGGCAGGGGCTGCGGGTCGGGAGTGAGGGGCACCGGCAGGGCTGGGGGGGGCAGGGCTGGGCTAGCAGGGGCTGTGGGTCGGGAGTGAGGGGCACCGGCAGGGCAGTAGCTGGACTGGCAGGGGCTGCGGGTCGGGAGTGAGGGGCACCGGCAGGGCTGGGCTAGCAGGGGCTGTGGGTCGGGAGTGAGGGGCACCGGCAGGGCTGGGGGGGGGGTAGGGCTGGGCTAGCAGGGGCTGTGGGTCGGGAGTGAGGGGCACCGGCAGGGCTGGGGGGGGGGTAGGGCTGGGCTAGCAGGGGCTGCGGGTCGGGAGTGAGGGGCACCGGCAGGGCCTGGGGGGGGCAGGGCTGGGCTGGCAGGGGCTGTGGGTCGGGAGTGAGGGGCACCGGCAGGGCCTGGGGGGGGGCAGGGCTGGGCTGGCAGGGGCTGTGGGTCGGGAGTGAGGGGTGTGATCATGGAGCCGGGGGTCAGCCCAGAACCTGACACCGCTCCCCTCTGCTGGCTCCAGGCCCCTCACGCCCCCCCCAGCCCGTCACGCTCTGAGTGGGGCTGACGTCTCCCTTTGTGGCCCCCGAGTGTTTCTGGGCCCCCGTCCCATTCCCCGAGCAGCGCTGAAAGCCCCATTATCCCCGTCCCTGCCCCCAGCCTCAGAGTGAGGGGCACCGGTGGGGCTGCGGGTCGGGAGTGAGGGCCACCAGCAGGGCTGCGGGGGGGCCGGGCTGGGCTAGCGGGGGGCTGCCTTTTGGTACCCCTGGGGTTAACTCGGGGGGGGGGCATGCCCCCCCCTCAAGCCCAGGCTTCCAGAGGCTCCCTTTGTTCCCGGCCTGTCTGTTATCAGGCCCAGCCTGTGCCCCCCTCCCCCATCTGCCCCCATGGCCAGGACAAAGCCTGGCATTCAATGGGCACCGCCCCCCCCCCCACTGCGGGGGCGGCTGGGCCGGGGGCCAAGGCCCTGGTGCTGCATTCCCCAGCCTGTCCCAGCAGTGGGCGCTGTGGGGCAGAGGGGCAGGGTCCGGGGGGGGGGGGCACACACGCAGGGAACCCAGGTGTCTGGCCGTGGCCCCCACATCGACGCGGGCTGGGCCAGGCCTGGCTGGGGCGATCTCTTTGGGACGCCCGCCCAGCAGCCCCCCAGTGCCCATATCCGGCCCCCAGGGATGGGGACCACGTCCCCCTCTGATCCCAGGGACCCAGTTCCCTCGGCAGCCTGGAGCCAGCGGGGGGGCGAGGGGGCTGGCAGGGGCTGCGGGTTGGAAGTGAGGGGCGCCCTGTGCTGCCAAGGGTGGGGGGCAGGGAATTCAAAGATCCCTTAGTCACCCAGCGGTTAATGAATAACCCCCAGCAAATAAACCAGGGATCACCCTGACCCCCCCTGCCTGGGGAGGGGGGGGCAGGGTCAGTGGGGCCCCTCACTCCCGCCCCGCAACCCCCGGCCTGGCCGGCGCCCCTCATTCCCGACCCACAGCCCCCTGGGGCCCCCAGCCTGGCCAGCACCCCTCACTCCTGACCCACAGCCCCCAGCCCGGACGGCGCCCCTCACTCCTGACCCGCAGCCCCCGGCCCAGCCGGCGCCCCTCACTCCCGACCCCCAGCCCGGCTGGCACCCCTCACTCCCGACCCACAGCCCCCTGGGGCCCCCAGCCCGGCCGGCGCCCCTCACTCCCGTCCCGCAGCCCCATGGGGCCCCCAGCCCGGCCGGCGCACCCCACTCCCGCCCCGCAGCCCCCAGCCCGGCCGGCGCCCCTCATTCCCGCCCCCAGCCTGGCCGGTGCCCCTCACTCCTGACCCGCAGCCCCTGTTTACTGGGGGGTCTGGGGGCCTTGTGCCAGGCCCTGACGGCCCATTGTCCGTGGGGATAATGGGCCCCTGTGGTGCTGGGTGCCGGGTGCGGGCTGGCGCGGGGGAGAACAGAGGGGCTCATTGACGGAGCCTCGAATCTCCCCCAGCCCCCCCCCCCACTCACCTCCCCTCCCCCCCAGCAGGAGAATGAGACGGGACGAGCCCAGGGGTGAGAGCTGAGACCCCCTTGCAGCTGCCTGGTGAGTGGGGCTGGGAGCCCGGACTCTTGGGTTCTCTCCCAGCTCTGGGAGGGGAGTGGGGGCTGGTGGTTAGAGCGGGAGGGCTGGGAGCCAGGACTCCTGGGTTCTCCCCCCAGCTCTGAGAGGGGAGCGGGGGCTGGTGGTTAGAGCGGGGGGGGCTGGGAGCCAGGACTCCTGGGTTCTCCCCCCAGCTCTGAGAGGGGAGCGGGGGCTGGTGGTTAGAGCGGGGGGGGCTGGGAGCCAGGACTCCTGGGTTCTCTCCCGTCTCTGGGAGGGGAGTGGGGGCTGGTGGGTTAGAGCAGGGGGGGCTGGGAGCCAGGACTCCTGGGTTCTCTCCCGGCTCTGGGAGGGGAGTGGGGGCTGGTGAGTTAGAGCAGGTGGGGCTGGGAGCCAGGACTCCTGGGTTCTCCCCGGCTCTGGGAGGGCAGTGGGGGCTGGTGGTTAGAGAGGGGGGTCTGGGAGCCAGGACTCCTGGGTTCTCTCCCTGTGGGGAGGGGCGGGATCTCAGGGTCCTTTGTCTTCCCTTTCTGCCCCACCCCAGCCTATTGTCTGGTTCTCCCTTCCCCCACATCCCGAGGGGCGGGGGGGGGGCAGACATGTTGGGGCCTGTGGGAGAGACCTGATTCCCAGCCCGCCCCCGCCCCCCGCCTGGCTGGGAGGGAGCTGCCGCTTGGTGGAGTCATTGACAACCCCCCCTCCCCCTCCCCGCAACAGGTCAGGGCAGAGCCCGGACTCCTGGGTTCTCTCCCGGCTCCTCACCCCACCAGCTGTGCCTCTGGGTTTCCAGACGGCCCCATCTGGCGCGTGTCTGTGCCAGGGGCGGGGGTGTGTGTGTGTCAGTGGCCGGATTTCACTCCTTGGTGCCCCCCCAGGGACGGGGGGGGCGGAGCAGTTTGTCCCAGCTGCACTGAGCCTGGGGCGGGGGGTGGGAGGGAACTTCCCCGCCCTGGACAGGGAATGGGGGGGGCGGGGGGAGCACAAGGGGTCTCTTCCCCCCATGGCATGTTGCTAGCATGCGAATCCCTGGTCTCCTCGCACACTTGGGCCCCTGCCTGTCGCACGCACCCCAGTGTCCCCCCCCAGGTCCCCCCCATTCTGCTCCAGGTCCCGTGCTCTAGGTTCCCCCCCTTGAGCCCCCCGACGCTGTGGTGTGCTCCTGTGCCCCCCCGAGCTCTCACTGTAGTGTGCCCCCCCCCAAAGGTCTGAGCAGAGACCTCAGTGAGCCCGTGCGGAGGTAGGGGGCAGACTCAATCTCCATCCTAAATTCTCCTGCAGATGGAGGGGAGGGTCTGGGAGCCAGGACTCCTGGGTTTTCTCCCTGGCTCTGGGAGGGGAGTGGGGGCTGATGGGTTAGAGCAGGGGGGGCTGGGAGCCAGGACTCCTGGGTTCTCTCCCCGGCTCTGGGAGGGGAGTGGGGGCTGATGGGTTAGAGCAGGGGGGGCTGGAGCCAGGACTCCTGGGTTCTCTCCCCGGCTCTGGGAAGGGAGTGGGGGCTGATGGGTTAGAGCAGGGGGGGCTGGGAGCCAGGACTCCTGGGTTCTCTCCCCGGCTCTGGGAGGGGAGTGGGTCTGGTGGGGTAGAGCAGGGGGGGCTGGGAGCCAGGACTCCTGGGTTCTCTCCCCGGAGGCTGTAGGTGCTCCATCTCCCGGGTCCCCCTAACCCTGTCCCCCTTTTCTCTCTCTCTCTCTCTCAGGCCTCAGACATGCCCCCCCTCCTGGCCCCCTTCCTCCTCCTCCTCCTCGCCCCTCTCTGTCCCTCCCGCCCCCACCCCTCCTTCTCCGCCCCCAACGCCACTTTCAACCACCTGGCACGCGCCAGCGGCTCGGGGACTGTGTACGTGGGGGCCGTGAACGCCCTGTACCAGCTGACGCCGGAGCTGGGGCTGGAGGGGCGGGCGCGGACCGGGCCGGAGCTGGACAGCCCCGAGTGCCTCCCCTTCCGGGACCCCCAGGACTGCCCCCAAGCCCGCCCCACGGACAACGCCAACAAGCTGCTGCTGCCCAACGAGGCGGCCGGGGAGCTGGTGGTCTGCGGGCAGCTGGCGCAGGGGCTGTGCGAGAAGCGGGCGCTGGCCGACGTGGGCCGGGTGCTCTACCGGCCCGAGGAACCGGGCGACAGCCAGTTCGTGGCGGCCAACGAGCCGCGGGTGGCCACGGTGGGCGTGCTCGGGCGGCAGGCCGGGCGGGACCTGCTCTTCGTGGGGCGCGGGCTGACGGGGAAGCTCTCCGGCGGGATCCCGCCCGTCACCATCCGGCCCCTGGCAGGGCCCGGCGCCTTCTCCAGCGAGGGGATGGGCAAGCTGGTGGTGGGCGACTTCTCCGACTACAACAACAGCTACGCGGGGGCCTACGCGGCCGGCGGGCACGTCTACCTGCTCTTCTCCCGCCGCGGCGCCAAGGGGCAGCTGGATTATCGCCCCTACCTGGCCCGCCTCTGCGCCCGCGACTTGCACCTCTACTCCTACGCCGAGGTGCCGCTGGAGTGCCGGGACCCCCGCGGGCGCCACTACAACCTGGCCCGGGCCGGGCACCTAGCCCAGCTGGCGCCCCCCCCGGGGAGACGTGCTCTTCGTGCTGGCGGCCGTGGGGCAGGGGGCCACGGCCACCCCCGGCCCGCAGACGGCCCTGTGTGCCTTCCCGCTGGCCCAGCTGGACGCGGCCGTGGAGAGGACCCGGCGGGCCTGTTACACGGCGGGGGGCCGGGGGCCAGGAGGCTGGGAGGAGGCGGCCATCGAGTATGGGGTGACGTCCCGCTGTGCCGAGCTGCCCAAGGTGTGTGGGGGGGTGGCGCCTGTGTCCTGATGCCAGACGGGGGTCCCCGGGTGACCAGCCCTCCTGTCCTGTCCCGGAGGGGTCCCTGGTTAACCAACCTCCCGTCCTGTCCCAGAGGGGTCCCCGGGTGACCAGCCCCCCTGCCCTGTAGGGGTCCCTGGATAACCGATCCCCTGTCCCGCCCCGACGAGTCCCCGGGTGACCAGCCCCCCTGCCCTGTCCCGGAGGGGTCCCCGGGTAATCAGCCCCCCGTCCTGTCCCAGGGGGGTCCCTGGGTAACCAGCCCCCTCCCCTGTAGGGGTCCCTGGATAACCGATCCCCTGTCCCGCCCCGACGGGTCCCCGGGTAACCAGCCCCCCGTCCTGTCCCAGAGGGGTCCCAGGGTAACCAGCCCCCCGTCCTGTAGGGGTCCCTGGATAACCGATCCCCTGTCCCGCCCCGACGGGTCCCCGGGTGACCAGCCCCCTGCCCTGTCCCGGAGGGGTCCCCGAGTGATCAGTCCCCCACCCTGGAGGGGTCCCTGGATAACCGACTCCCTGTCCCGCCCCAACGGGTCCCCGGGTGACCAGCCCCCTGCCCCGTACCAGAGGGGTCCCTGGGTAACCAGCCCCCCACCCTGGAGGGGTCCCTGGATAACCGACCCCCTGCCCCTGTCCTGCCCCGACGGGTCCCCGGGTAACCAGCCCCCCGTCCTGTCCCGGAGGGGTCCCCGAGTGATCAGTCCCCCACCCTGGAGGGGTCCCTGGATAACCGATCCCCTGTCCCGCCCCGACGGGTCCCCGGGTGACCAGCCCCCTGCCCTGTCCCGGAGGGGTCCCCGAGTGATCAGTCCCCCACCCTGGAGGGGTCCCTGGATAACCGACTCCCTGTCCCGCCCCAATGGGTCCCCGGGTGACCAGCCCCCTGCCCCGTACCAGAGGGGTCCCTGGGTAACCAGCCCCCCACCCTGGAGGGGTCCCTGGATAACCGACCCCCTGCCCCTGTCCTGCCCCGACGGGTCCCCGGGTAACCAGTCCCCCACCCTGTCCCAGAGGGGTCCCTGGGTAACCAGCCCCCCACCCCGGAGGGGTCCCTGGATAACCGACCCCCTGCCCCGTCCCAGAGGGGTCCCCGGGTAACCAGCCCCCCACCCCGGAGGGGTCCCTGGATAACCGACCCCCTGCCCTGTCCCGACAGGTTCCCGGGTAACCGGCCCCCACCCTGCCCCTGACGGGTCCCCGGATACCCAGGCCCGTTGCTCACTCCTGCGTGTCTCGCCCCAGGAGTCCCCGGACGTTTACCCCTGCGGAGACGAGCACACCCCCAGCCCCATCGCCGGCCGCGTGCCCGTGGAAGCCAGTGCCCTGGTGACTGGGCTGCCGATGCTCACGGCCGTGGCGGCGATGGCGGAGGCCGGACACACCATCGCCTTCCTCGGAGACGGGCTGGGGCAGCTGCACAAGGTGTGTGTGGGGGGCTCCACCCCAGAGCTGGTTGCATCTCAGCAGGGCCCTGTGTGGGCTGAGGCTGCTGGAGAGGGGGCTGCCCCTGTCTCGTGCCTAACCCCCTCCCCATCCCCCATGCAGGTGTATCTGAACTCCTCCATGGGGCAGGTGTACAGCTCCGTGCGCCTCGGCCAGCGCTCCCCGGTCAGCCCCGATCTCCTCCTGGATGGCAGCGGGACCCACCTCTACGCCATGACGGAGTCCCAGGTGCCCCCCGAGCCCTCCCTGGTCTAGGGCAGAGGCAGCTGCGTTTTGGGGGGCCAGGCATGCGGGGGCCAGGGTGCTCCACCCCAGAGGCAGCCGCATCTTGGGGAGGTCGGGGGGGTCTGGATGGGAGGGGCCAGGCTGCTCTATCCCAGAGGTGGCTGCGTCTTGGGGAGGGGGCCAGTCTGCTCCACCCCAGAGGTGACTGCGTCTTGGGGGGGCCAGGGGGCGGGGCCAGGCTGGTGGCTGCGTCTCGGGGGGGCTGGGTCTCTGTCCCTGTCCTCACTCTCTGCCCCCCCCCCCCGGCACCCAGGTCACCAAGGTCCCGGTCTCCGAGTGCCCCCGCTTCCAGGACTGCGCCGGTTGCCTCCGCGCCCGGGACCCTTTCTGCGGCTGGTGCATCCTGCAGGGCCGGTGAGTCTCGTTTACGTGGGACCTACACAAACCCCAAGCGCCAATTGCTTAGTGGGGGGAGGGTCAATGAGGTGCACGAAAAGGGAAACGAGGTGCTGTTGTTTATGTAGGACCTACATAAAAACAGCCAGCCCGGGTGGGGAGGCGGGGCTATGAGGGCAGTGGGTGGGGCTCCCGGGCTATCAGCCTGTGTTGAAAGGTGATGGACGCACCCGCCCGGCCAATCGGCTGCTCCCCCTGCTGTCCCCTCACCCTATTGGCCGGTCGGCAGGTGCACCCGCAAGCTGGAGTGCGAGCGCTTTGAGGCAGCCGACCAATGGCTGTGGAGCTACGGGGCCAGCAGCCAATGCCTGCGCGTCGAGACGGTGATGCCGGCCAATCAGAGCCACGAGGAACAGACAGACGTGAGCGGCTGGGGGAGGAGCCTGCAGGAGGGGGCGGGATCAAGGGGCTGGGAGAGGTGGGGGTTGGAGGGGTGGGGTCAGGTCATGGGCGGGGCTGGGTGTGGGTGGGGCCGGGAGTTGGGGTGGAAGGGTGTAATGGGCGGGGCTGGGAGTTATGGGCGGAGCTAGAGTTCTGGGTGGGGCTGAGATGGGCGGAGCTAGAGTTCTGGGTGGGGCTGGGAGGTTTGGGGGAGGAGCGTTTTGGGAGGCTCACCCCCTTGGATCCGTGACACCCTTCCATGTCTCCCTCCCCCAGGTCTCGCTGTGGGTGCCCCGGCTGCCCCCCCTGGCTGAGGGCGAGAGCTATCACTGCGCCTTTGGGGAGCAGGACAGCCCCGCCCTGCTGCAGGACGCCTGGGTCCGCTGCCGCTCGCCCCCCAGCCCCCAGGTGCCGCCCAGCCAGGAGGGCAAAGGTCAGCATGGAGTGGGACTGTGGATGGGGCAGAGATAGAGGAAGGGTCTGGTCCTCCCTCCATCACCCAGCACGCACTGGGATTGGGAATGGAACAAAGGATTCTGGGTAGGGGAGAGACGCCAATGTGGGAGGGAGAGCCGCTCTTTGCAGAGGATTCTGGGTAGGGGCAGGATGCCAATGGGGGAGGGAGAGCCGCTCTTTGCAGAGGATTCTGGGTAGGGGCAGGATGCCAATGGGGGAGGGAGAGCCGCTCTTTGCAGAGGATTCTGGGTAGGGGCAGGATGCCAATGGGGGAGGGAGAGCTGCTCTTTGCAGAGGATTCTGGGTAGGGTGAGAGGCAGATGGGGTGGAGGATGGGCATTAAGGCTCATGCCCCGCCCCCAGATCACGTGACCGTGGCGCTGTCCCTGATGTTCGAGGACGTGGTGGTGGCGGCGACGGAGTTCGTCTTCTACGACTGCAGCGCGGTCACACGGCTGGCGCGGCCCTCCCCGTGAGCCGGCCGCGGGAGTGAGGGGCACCGGCGTGGCTAGGGGGGGAGCCCTGGGCTAGCAGGGGCTGCGGGTCGGGAGTGAGGGGCACCGGCAGGGGTGGTGGGGGGCAGGGCTGGCAGGGGCTGCAGGTCGGGAGTGAGGGACACCGGCAGGGGTGGTGGGGGGCAGGGCTAGCAGGGGCTGCGGGTCGGGAGTGAGGGACACCGGCGGGGTGGTGGGGGGCAGGGCTAGCAGGGGGCTGTGGGTCGGAAGTGGGGGCACCGGCAGAGCTGGTGGGGTGCAGGGCTGGGATAGCAGGGGCTGCGGGTCGGGAGTGAGGGGCACCGGCAGGGCTGGGGGGGGCAGGGCTGGGCTAGCAGGGGCTGCGGGTCGGGAGTGAGGGGAACCGGCAGAGCTGGTGGGAGCAGGGCTGGGCTAGCAGGGGCTGCAGGGTCGGGAGTGAGGGGCGCCGGCAGGGGTGGTGGGGGGCAGGGCTGGCAGGGGCTGCGGGTCGGGAGTGAGGGGCACCAGCAGAGCTGGGGGGGCAGGGCTGGGCTGGCAGGGGGCTGCAGGGTCGGGAATGAGGGGCGCCGGCAGGGGTGGTGGGGGGCAGGGTTGGCAGGGGCTGTGGGTCGGGAGTGAGGGGCGCCGGCAGAGCTGGGGGGGCAGGGCTGGGCTGGCAGGGGGCTGCGGGTTGGGAGTGAGGGGCACCGGCAGAGCTGGTGGGAGCAGGGCTGGGCTAGCAGGGGCTGCAAGTCGGGAGTGAGGGGCACCGGCAGGGGTGGTGGGGGCAGGGCTGGCAGGGGCTGTGGGTCGGGAGTGGGGGGCACCGGCAGAGCTGGTGGGAGCAGGGCTGGGCTAGCAGGGGCTGCAGGGTCGGGAGTGAGGGGCGCCGGCAGGGGTGGTGGGGGGCAGGGCTGGCAGGGGCTGTGGGTCGGGAGTGGGGGCGCCGGCAGCGCTAGGGGGGTCCTGGCCCTATGCTGACCCCGGTTCGTCCCCCTGCCCCCAGGTGTGGTGGGTGCGTGAGCAGCCCCTGGCCCTGTCACTGGTGCCCGAGGAGTCACAGCTGCGTCCCGGGCGCGTCCTGCCCCCACGGCGAAGGGATCATCTACAACCAGAACGTGAGGGACTCGCCCCTGGGACGGGGTAGAGGGCCATGGCATATCGGGGGTGGGGTGGGGGATGGGGAAGGGGACCCAGGCATCCAGGACAGCATCTCGTGGGGAGGGGGCGTCGGGGAAGAGGACCCAGGCATCCTGGATGGCATCTCGGGGGTGGGGTGGGGGATGGGGAAGGGCACCCAGGTGTCCGGGATGGCATGTCAGGGTTGGGGGATGGGGAAGGGGACCCAGGCGTCCGGGACGGCCCCACCCGCACTTCCCTCCAGCTTGCTCCCCCAGTCTAACCCCCTCTGCCCGCAGGTCCGGGAGTGGGGCCCCTGGGGCCCGGAGGCCTGCCCCAGCCTGGGGGGCATCGAGGGGTCCCCCCTGGTGCCCGTGGGGGTGGCCGTGCCCCTGAGCCTGGTGGCCCACAACCTGCAGCTTCTGGGGGTGAGTGGGGGGCACTGGGGGGCAGGAGGATGTTGGGGTGGGGCAGTGGGTGGAGTCAGGGGGGCAGGCTGGGCTCACTCTCTCCCCCACCCCAACAGGCCCCGTTGCCATGGTTACACAGGGCTGTTGGGGGGGGGGGGTCAGGCCTGGTCTCACTCTCCACCCCCTCCCCCGTAGGACCCGTTGCCACGGTTGCGCTGCGTGGTGGAGGTGGGGGGGGCACCCATGTCGGTGGAGGCGTCGCTGGACGAGGAGGGGGGGGGCCCAGCGGGTCCGGTGCCGCCCCCACATATACAGCTACCTCCTGCCCCCCCCCCAGCTCCCAGCCCCCCTCTACATCTCCGCAGGGGGCGCGGGGCGCCTGGACAACCGGGGGGACCTGCAGGGTGAGTGACCAGGCGCTGCGAGCTTCCCCGTGGCAGTGCCCTGGGGGCGGGGCGGGGGCGCTGCGAGCTTCCCTGTTGCAGTGCCCTTGGGGGGGGCAGGGCGGGGGCACTGCGAGCTTCCCCGTGGCAGTGCCCTGGGAGCGGGCGCTGCGAGCTTCCCCACAGCTATGCACTGGGGGGCGGGGGGCGGACACTACAAGCTTCCCCGCGCAGTGCCCTGGGAGCGGGCGCTGAGAGCTTCTCTGCGGCAGTGCCCTGGGGGGCGGGGCGGGGACACTGCAAGCTTCCCCGTGCAGTGCCCTGGGAGCAGGCGCTGAGAGCTTCCCCGCGGCAGTGCCCTGGGGGGTGGGGTGGGAGTGCTGCGAGCTTCCCCGCGGCAGTGCCCTGGGGGGCGGGGTGGGGGCGCTGCGAGCTTCCCCGTGGCAGTGCCCTGCGGGGCAGGGAGGGGGCGCAGTGAGCTTCGGGGTGGGGAGGGGGCTGGGGCTGGGACACTGCTGATCTCCTTTTCGCCCCCCCCCCCCCAGTGACCCTCTACAACTGCTCCGTGGGGCGGACCGACTGCAGCCACTGCCTGGCAGCCCCGCCGGAGCTGGGCTGTGTCTGGTGCCCGGCCGGGGGGGGTCCCGGCTGCCGCTTCCGGAACCTCTGCCCCCCCGGCGCCGCCGAGCCCCTCTGCCCCACCCCCATCATCCAGGCGGTGAGACTGGGACGAGGGGGGGGATATTGGGCTGGCGGGACAGTGGGTCTGATGGGGGCCCGGAGGTAATGCCGGGCTGGGGCACAGGGGGGCACGGACACTGGCCTGTGGCCATGCGGGCGGGGGGAGAAGTTGGACTGGGGGGTGAGGGCAGGGGGCGGGCGGGGGGGAGCAGTTGGGCTGTGGGGCGAGAGCAGGGGGATGCGGGTGGAGGGAGAAGTTGGACTGGGGGGTGAGGGCAAGGGGGCGGGCAGGGGGAGCAGTTGGGCTGTGGGGCGAGAGCAGGGGGGCGGGTGGGGGGAGAAGTTGGACTGGGGGGTGCCGGGCTGGGGGCAGGCGGGGGGGAGCAGTTGGGCTGTGGGGTGAGAACAGGGGGACAGGCGGGGGGAGAAGTTGGGCTGGGGGGTGCCGGGCTGGGGGCGGGCGGGGGGGAGTAGTTGGGCTGTGGGGTGAGAACAGGGGGGCGGGCGGGGGGAGAAGTTGGGCTGGGGGGTGCCGGGCTGGGGGCAGGCGGGGGGGAGCAGTTGGGCTGTGGGGTGAGAACAGGGGGGCAGGCGGGGGGAGAAGTTGGGCTGGGGGGTGCCGGGCTGGGGGTAACTTGGGCTGGGGGGTGCCGGGCTGGGGGTAACTTTGCCTCCCCCCAGATCCAGCCCCACAGCAGTCCCCTGGAAGGGGGCGTATCCCTCACCATCACGGGCTCCAACCTGGGCCGGCGCCTGGCAGACGTGGGGTCGGTGCGGGCGGCCGGCCGGCCCTGCACCCCCGACCCCGCCCTCTACCGCGTCTCCAGACGGTAAGGGGTGCCCCCGCCCCCACGCTGCGAGCTTCCCCCAGCAGTGCCCTCGACACCCTGCCCGCCCCCACGCCGCGAGCTTCCCCCAGCTCCACTTCCCGCCCCCGTGCTGTGAGCTTCCCCCAGCAGTGTCCCCGCCCCTGTGCTGCGAGCTTCCCCCAGCAGTGCCCCCAGCCCCCCAGAAGTGTGCATTTTGTGGCGGTCTATGGCCTGTTGGGCCGTCCAAGCCACAGAGGGTCCATCCTGGCCCGAGTAGCAGTTCCCCAAACCCTCCAGCCCGACACCCGGGCGCCGCGGACGCTGGCCCTCAGCTCCGTATGGCCCCCGGGAGGAATGCGCAGCCCGACACCCGGGCGCCGCGGACGCTGGCCCTCGGCTCCGTACGGCCCCAGGAGGAACGCGCGGCCCGACAGCCCATCTTGGTGTGCGCTCGCCCTGCGGGAGTCAGCGCCGGGTAGGTGAGATCCGCGCTCTTGAAAGAAGCAACCGCCCCCTGCCCGGCACTGACACCGGCCTGGGGCGGCCAGGGGACTTTTGGCAGTACCAGTCTCCTAATTGGGCACATGGCAATGTCACCGCAGCTGAACAGGACGATGATGTTCAGCAGATTACGAGTTTGCAAATGATACGTCACAAGGCAAACACTACACAACACGTGTTGTCACCATGTAAAAGTGGGGAACATGGCGCGCAGGGTGTCACATCGGGGTACGGGGTATCAGGCTTCCCTCCAACAGTATTCCCCGGCACGGCGAGCTTCTCCACAGCAGTGCCCCCAGCTGGTTTTGTCCCAGCGCTGCGAGCTTCCCCACAGCAGTGCCCCTTCTCCCCCCCACAGGATCGTGTGCCGGGTCTCTCTAGGGCAGAGGGGCGTCTCTGGCCCCGTTGAGGTCACCGTGGGGAACCGGCCCCCCGGCATCTCTGCCGACCACTTCACCTACCAGGTCAGCGCGGGCTGGGACCGGGGGCGCTGGGGGTGCTGGACTCATGATGTGAGGGGTGGGCAGACATGGGGGGGGGCAGGAACCCTCTCTCTGTGGCTGCTGCGAACTTCCCCTAGCAGTGTCCCCAACCAGGCTTATTCCAGCGCTGCGAGCTTCCCCCTAGCAGTGCCCCACCTGGGTCTGTCCCAGCACTGCAAGCTTCCCCCCAGCACTGCCCCAGCTCAGTCTGTCCCAGCACTGTGAGCTTCCCCCCAGCAGTGCCCCACCTCGGTCTGTCCCAGCACTGTGAGCTTCCCCCCAGCAGTGCCCCAGCTCGGTCTGTCCCAGCACTGTGAGCTTCCCCCCAGCAGTGTCCCAGCTGGTCTGTCCCAGTGCTGCAAGCTTCCCCCCAGCAGTGCCCTTTCTCCTGTAACGGGTTCCCTCCACCCGCCAGGACCCCACCCTGCGGGAGCTGCACCCCAGGATGGGCCCCATGGCAGGGGGCACCCGACTGACCATCCTAGGGGAGGAGCTGCTGACGGGCGACCAGATCGCAGCCTTCGTGGGAGAGCTCCCCTGTACCATGTGAGCCCCCCCACCTCCCGGCTCGCCCCCCTCTCCCCAATAGTTCTGCCCCCCATGGCTAACCCCTCTCTGTCCCCCCCACTCAGAGTGGCCCCCGTGGAGCCCACGGCCATTGTGTGCATGACCAGCCCCAGCCCGGAGCCGCGGGAGGCATCCGTGCGGGTGCTGTACGGACAGACAGAGCGCCGCCTGCAGGGGGGCACCTTCACCTACACCCCGAACCCCAACATCACCGGGGCGGAGCCGGCCACCAGCTTCCGGGGGTAAGCGACGCGGGGGGGGCGGGCTGCGAGCTTCCCCCAGCAGCGCTCCCAAGCGGGGGTCACCCCCAGTGCTGCGAACTTCCCCCCAGCAGTGCCCTCAGCTGACGAGTAGATTCCAGCCCTTTCCCCCTGACTCACCCGGACTCCTGGGTTCGCAGGGGCGGTCGGATCATCCGCGTGGAAGGCACCCACCTGGACGTGGTGCAGCAGCCGCTCATCAAGGCCCTGCTGGTGCCGGGGGGGCCGAATGGCAGCAGGGGGAGCAGGAGGAAGAAGAGGGGGTGCTGGGGGCCGCCCCGGGCCCTGCCGACCCCCCCACGCCCCTGCTCCATGGTGGGGGACCTGCTGGAGGTGAGCCGGGGAGCGGGAGTGGGGGCTGGGGTATAGGGGGGCAGGGGGTATCTGTGACTGGCCTGGCGGGTTGGGGCCTGGGAGAGGGCTGCTGGCTGCGCCCCCATGGCTCTGACCCGCTGCGCCCCCCCCCCCCAGTGCTGGGAGCCCTGCTGCCCCAACTCCTCGGCACTAATGCTGTGCCCTACGCCGGCCGTGCCCCCCGGCGCACCCCTGCGGGACCTGCTCTTCGTGCTGGACGGGGTACGGCTCAGCTTCGCGGTGGCCAGCGGGGGGCAGCACTTTGCCTATACGCCCGACCCCCAGCTGCGCTGGCTGGGCCGCGGGGCCCCTGGCGCCCCCTACAGCCTCAAGCCGGGGAATGTGCTGCACGTGGAGGTGAGGGGGGAGGAGGGCTCCAGGGTGGGGGTGGGGCTGCGGGATGGGGGTTGGGGGAAGGGGTGAGGCTGCAGGGGAGGGATTGCGGGGCGCGGGGAGGATGCAGGGAAGGAGGGGAGGGGCCGGGGGAGGGGAGTTAGCGGGGGGATGCCCGGGGAGTGGGCTAGGGAAAGGGGTGGGGATGGAAGGGTGGGGCCGGGGGAGGGGAGTTAGTGGGGGGATGCCTGGGGGGAGGGCTGGAGGGCGGGGCCAGGGGAGGGGACCCCCCAGCTCTGTGTCTGTCTGTCCCTGCAGGGGGATGGGCTGACCCTGGGGATCTCCAAGGAGGAGGTGCTGGTGTGGGTGGGGGAGGGGCTCTGCACCGTCAAGACCCTGACCCGCACCCATCTGTACTGCGAGCCCCCTCTGCGCCCCCCCCGGCCCCTCAACGCCTCCGCCGGCCTGCCCGAGTTCATCGTGAGTGCGGGGCAGATTGGGGGGGCCTGGGCCCTTTCTCGGGTGGGGGGAGAGGCTGCAAGGGAAGTGGAGGGAGGGGGGAGGTTTGGGGGGGCCTGGGCCCTTTCTCAGGTGTGGGGAGGGGCTGCAAGGGAAGTGGAGGGAGGGGGAGGTTTGGGGGGGCCTTGGCCCCTTTCTCGGGGGGGGAGGGGCAGGAGTTGGGGGGAAGGTGGGGCCCTGGTCCTCTCCCCCCCAGGTGGAGATGGGTGGTGTGGGGGAGGGGCTCTCTCTGCTCCCTGACACCCCCGTGTGTGTCCTCCCCCTGCCCTCCCCAGGTGCAGATGGGGAACCTGCGTCTGGAGCTGGGCCGGGTTCACTATGACACGGAGCCGACCACCCGCTTTCCCCCCGAGGCGCAGGTTGGGCTGGGGGTGGGGGCGGCACTGCTGGCCTTCATCGTGCTGCTCCTCATCCTCATGTACAGGTGTGTGGGTGAATAACAGCCTACTGCCGCTGCCGGGGGGTGGGGTGAAACAACCTACTGCCGCTGCTGGCGGGGGTGGGGTAACAGCCTACTGCCACAGCTGGGTGAGGGGGGGAAACAGCCTACTGCCGCTGCCAGGGGGTGGGGGGTAACAGCCTACTGTCGCTGCTGGGTGAGGGGGGAAAACAGCCTACTGCTTCTGGGTAGGAGGAAGGGGGTAACAGTCTATTGCTGCTGCTGGGGAATGGGGAGGGGGCAGGAAAATCAGCTTTTGGGGGGGTTCTTTCCACTCTGCCTTCCCCCCACCATGGGCAAAGCGTTGTGTCCCACGCCTAACCCATCAGAAGATAACCTACTAGTGCTGCTGGGGGAGGAGCATTCAGCAATTGGGGGGGGTTCCTTTCACCGTGCTCCCCCACACTGGGTGAGGTACCCCCTCCCCGTATCCCTGTAGCACAGATACCCCTCCCCCAGCGTCCGAGGATAACACCCTACTGCTCCTGCCGCCGGCTAACGGCGCCCCCACAGGCGGAAGAGCGAGCAGGCCCTGCGGGATTACAAGAAGGTTCTGGTGCAGCTGGAGACCCTGGAGGTCAGCGTGGGGGACCAGTGCCGGAAGGAGTTCACCGGTACGGGGCGGGGGGCACTAGGGGAGAGGCGGCGGGATATGGGGGGGAAGAGGCCGTGAGGGAGAAATAGTCCCTGAGGAGTTGAAGGATATTCGGACTGGGGGTGGTGAAGGGATATCTGGGGAGGGGTGTCTTGGGGGGAGCAAACGGGGCACAGGGAGATTGGGGGGGAATAGTACCTGGGCAGGGGGGCAGAAGGTGGTGCAGGAATATCTGGGAGGGGAAATAGTCCTGAAAGAAGTTGACAGGAGGTGGGGGGTCAGTGGGGGAGTGCAGGGATATCGGGGGGAAGAGTCCCTGAGGGAAGTTGAAGGGGGTTGGCGGGGGCGGAGGGATATCGGGGGGAAGAGTCCCTGAGGGAAGTTGAAGGGGGTTGGCGGGGGCGGAGGGATATCGGGGGGAAGAGTCCCTGAGGGAAGTTGAAGGGGGTTGACGGGGGCGGAGGGATATCGGGGGAAAGAGTCCCTGAGGGAAGTTGATGGGGGTTGACGGGAGCGGAGGGATATCGGGGGAAAGAGTCCCTGAGGGAAGTTGATGGGGGTTGACGGGAGCGGAGGGATATCGGGGGGAAGAGTCCCTGAGGGAAGTTGAAGGGGGTTGACGGGAGTGGAGGGATATCGGGGGAAAGAGTCCCTGAGGGAAGTTGATGGGGGTTGACGGGAGCGGAGGGATATCGGGGGGAAGAGTCCCTGAGGGAAGTTGAAGGGGGTTGGCGGGGGCGGAGGGATATCGGGGGGAAGAGTCCCTGAGTGAAGTTGAAGGGGGTTGACGGGAGCAGAGGGATATCGGGGGAAAGAGTCCCTGAGGGAAGTTGAAGGGGGTTGACGGGAGCGGAGGGATATCGGGGGGGAAGAGTCCCTGAGGGAAGTTGAAGGGGGTTGACGGGAGCGGAGGGATATCGGGGGAAAGAGTCCCTGAGGGAAGTTGATGGGGGTTGACGGGAGCGGAGGGATATCGGGGGGAAGAGTCCCTGAGGGAAGTTGAAGGGGGTTGGCGGGGTTGAGGGATATCGGGGGGAAGAGTCCCTGAGGGAAGTTGAAGGGGGTTGACGGGAGCGGAGGGATATCGGGGGAAAGAGTCCCTGAGGGAAGTTGATGGGGGTTGACGGGAGCGAAGGGATATCGGGGGGAAGAGTCCCTGAGGGAAGTTGACGGGGGCGGAGGGATATCGGGGTAAGCGTCCCTGAGGGAAGTTGAAGGGGGTTGGCGGGAGCGGAGGGATATCGGGGGGAAGAGTCCCTGAGGGAAGTTGAAGGGCGTTGGCGGGAGCGGAGGGATATCGGGGGGAAGAGTCTCTGAGGGAAATTGAAGGGGGTTGACGGGAGCGGAGGGATATCGGGGGGAAGAGTCCCTGAGGGAAGTTGAAGGGGGTTGACGGGAGCGGAGGGATATCGGGGGGAAGAGTCCCTGAGGGAAGTTGAAGGGGGTTGACGGGACGGGAGGGATATCGGGGGGAAGAGTCCCTGAGGGAAGTTGAAGGGGGTTGGCGGGGGCGGAGGGATATCGGGGGGAAAAGTCCCTGCGGGAAGTTGAAGGGCGTTGGCGGGAGCGAAGGGATATCGGGGGGAAGAGTCCCTGAGGGAAGTTGAAGGGGGTTGGCGGGGGCGGAGGGATATCGGGGGGAAGAGTCCCTGAGGGAAGTTGAAGGGGGTTGACGGGAGCGGAGGGATATCGGGGGGAAGAGTCCCTGACGGAAGTTGAAGGGGGTTGGCGGGGGCGGAGGGATATCGGGGGGAAGAGTCCCTGAGGGAAGTTGAAGGGGGGTTGACGGGAGCGGAGGGATATCGGGGGGAAGAGTCCCTGAGGGAAGTTGAAGGGGGTTGACGGGACGGGAGGGATATCGGGGGGAAGAGTCCCTGAGGGAAGTTGAAGGGGGTTGGCGGGGGCGGAGGGATATCGTGGGGAAGAGTCCCTGAGGGAAGTTGAAGGGGGTTGGCGGGGGCGGAGGGATATCGGGGGGAAGAGTCCCTGAGGGAAGTTGAAGGGGGTTGGCGGGGGCGGAGGGATATCGGGGGGAAGAGTCCCTGAGGGAAGTTGAAGGGGGTTGACGGGAGCGGAGGGATATCGGGGAGAAGAGTCCCTGAGGGAAGTTGAAGGGGGTTGACGGGAGCGGAGGGATATCGGGGGGAAGAGTCCCTGAGGGAAGTTGAAGGGGGTTGACGGGAGCGGAGGTATATCGGGGGGAAGAGTCCCTGAGGGAAGTTGAAGGGGGTTGGCGGGGGCGGAGGGATATCGGGGGGAAGAGTCTCTGAGGGAAGTTGAAGGGGGTTGACGGGAGCGGAGGGATATCGTGGGGAAGAGTCCCTGAGGGAAGTTGAAGGGCGTTGGCGGGGGCGGAGGGATATCGGGGGGGAAGAGTCCCTGAGGGAAGTTGAAGGGGGTTGACGGGAGCGGAGGGATATCGGGGGAAAGAGTCCCTGAGGGAAGTTGATGGGGGTTGACGGGAGCGGAGGGATATCGTGGGGAAGAGTCCCTGAGGGAAGTTGAAGGGCGTTGGCGGGGGCGGAGGGATATCGGGGGGGAAGAGTCCCTGAGGGAAGTTGAAGGGGGTTGACGGGAGCGGAGGGATATCGGGGGAAAGAGTCCCTGAGGGAAGTTGATGGGGGTTGACGGGAGCGGAGGGATATCGGGGGGAAGAGTCCCTGAGGGAAGTTGAAGGGCGTTGGCAGGGGCGGAGGGATATCGGGGGGAAGAGTCCCTGAGGGAAGTTGAAGGGGGTTGGCGGGGTTGAGGGATATCGGGGGGAAGAGTCCCTGAGGGAAGTTGAAGGTGGTTGACGGGAGCGGAGGGATATCGGGGGGAAGAGTCCCTGAGGGAAGTTGAAGGGGGTTGACGGGAGCGGAGGGATATCGGGGGAAAGAGTCCCTGAGGGAAGTTGAAGGGGGTTGACGGGAGCGGAGGGATATCGGGGGAAAGAGTCCCTGAGGGAAGTTGAAGGGGGTTGACGGGGGCGGAGGGATATCGGGGGGAAGAGTCCCTGAGGGAAGTTGAAGGGGGTTGACGGGGGCGGAGGGATATCGGGGGGAAGAGTCCCTGAGGGAAGTTGAAGGGGGTTGGCGGGGGCGGAGGGATATCGGGGGAAAGAGTCCCTGAGGGAAGTTGATGGGGGTTGACGGGGGCGGAGGGATATTGGGGGGAAGAGTCCCTGAGGGAAATTGAAGGGGATTGACGGGAGCGGAGGGATATCGGGGGGAAGAGTCCCTGAGGGAAGTTGAAGGGGGTTGACGGGAGCGGAGGGATATCGGGGGAAAGAGTCCCTGAGAGAAGTTGATGGGGGTTGACGGGAGCGGAGGGATATCGGGGGGGAAGAGTCCCTGAGGGAAGTTGAAGGGGGTTGACGGGAGCGGAGGGATATCGGGGGGAAGAGTCCCTGAGGGAAGTTGAAGGGGGTTGACGGGAGCGGAGGGATATCGGGGGGAAGAGTCCCTGAGGGAAGTTGAAGGGGGTTGACGGGAGCGGAGGGATATCGGGGGGAAGAGTCCCTGAGGGAAGTTGAAGGGGGTTGGCGGGGTTGAGGGATATCGGGGGGAAGAGTCCCTGAGGGAAGTTGAAGGGGGTTGACGGGAGCGGAGGGATATCGGGGAGAAGAGTCCCTGAGGGAAGTTGAAGGGGGTTGACGGGAGCGGAGGGATATCGGGGGAAAGAGTCCCTGAGGGAAGTTGAAGGGGGTTGACGGGAGCGGAGGGATATCGGGGGGGAAGAGTCCCTGAGGGAAGTTGAAGGGGATTGACGGGAGCGGAGGGATATCGGGGGGAAGAGTCCCTGAGGGAAGTTGAAGGGGGTTGACGGGAGCGGAGGGATATCGGGGGGAAGAGTCCCTGAGGGAAGTTGAAGGGTGTTGGCGGGGGCGGAGGGATATCGGGGGGAAGAGTCCCTGAGGGAAGTTGAAGGGGGTTGACGGGAGCGGAGGGATATCGGGGGGAAGAGTCCCTGAGGGAAGTTGAAGGGGGTTGGCGGGGTTGAGGGATATCGGGGGGAAGAGTCCCTGAGGGAAGTTGAAGGGGGTTGACGGGGGCGGAGGGTTATCGGGGGGGAAGAGTCCCTGAGGGAAGTTGAAGGGGGTTGGTGGGGGCGGAGGGATATCGGGGGGAAGAGTCCTTGAGGGAAGTTGAAGGGGGTTGACGGGAGCGGAGGGATATCGGGGGGAAGAGTCCCTGAGGGAAGTTGAAGGGGGTTGACGGGAGCGGAGGGTTATCGGGGGGGAAGAGTCCCTGAGGGAAGTTGAAGGGGGTTGACGGGAGCGGAGGGTTATTGGGGGGAAGAGTCCCTGAGGAAAGTTGAAGGGGGTTGGCGGGGGCGGAGAGATATCGGGGGAAAGAGTCCGTGAGGGAAGTTGATGGGGGTTGACGGGAGCGGAGGGTTATCCGGGGGAAGAGTCCCTGAGGGAAGTTGACAGGAGGTGGGGGGTCAGTGGGGAAGTGGAGGGATATCGGGGGAAAGAGTCCCTGAGGGAAGTTGAAGGGGGTTGATGAGGGCGGAGGGTTATCAGGGGGAAGAATCCCTGAGGGAAGTTGAAGGGCGTTGGCGGGAATGGAGGGATATGTGGGAGGGGAAATAGTCCTCAGGGAAGTAGGCAGGGGGTGAGGGTCGGTGGGGAAGTGGAGGGATATTGGGGGGAAGATTCCCTGTGGGAAGTTGATGCGGGGGGATTGGCAGGAGTGGAGGGATATTGGCAAGGGGAAATAGTCTCTGAGGGAAGTTGGCTGGATGGGTGGAAGGCTATCTGGGAGGGGAAGTAGTCCCCGGGGGACATGTGGGGGCCCGGGTGGAAGGATATCTGGGAGGGGAAATGGGGGGCCCGGGTGGAAGACTATCTGGGGGAGCGGTCAGTGGGGGCCATGAGGTGACCCCTCTCCTCGCCACTCCGCAGACCTGATGACGGAGATGACGGACCTGAGCGGGGAGCTGGAGGGCTCAGGGATCCCCTTCCTGGACTACGGCACCTACGCCCAGCGCGTTTTCTTCCCTGGCCAGGGGGGGGCGCCGGCACGACGGGGCTTCGAGCTGCCCGAGGGGCGCAGGGCCACTGTGGAGCAGGGCCTGGCCCAGCTCTCCAGCCTTCTCAACAGCAAGGCCTTCCTGCTGACGGTGAGAGCGGGGGTGGGGAGGCCGGGGGGGGGGACAGATAGTTTGGGGGGCTGGGGCGCTCTCCAGCCTGCTCAACAGCAAGGCCTGCCCATAGTGGTGAGAGTGGGGCCAGGGGGTTATGGGGGTATGTGGGGTGGGGATTATTGGGTTACAGAGGCGTTGGTGTATGGGGTGCAGGGGGCTCTGGGGGTCCTGGATACGGGAGTAGGGTGTATAGAGTCTATGGGCTACATGGAGCAGGGCTATGGAGGTCCAGGGTATGGAGGCAGGGGGCTATGGGGTACAGGGCTATGGGGATACAGGGGGCTGGGGGGTACAGGGAGTATGGGGGTGCAAGGGGCAGGGCTATGGGGGGACAGGTTATGGGAGCAGGGGGCTATGGGGTACAGGGAGTTCGAGAATAGAGGGATATTGGCATACAGGGTGCAGGGCTATGGGGGTACAGGGGCGATGGGGGTAAAAGGATTCTGTGGGTATGGAGGCAGGGGACTATGAAAGTACAGGGAGTACAGAGGTAGGGGGTTATTGGCATACAGGGGGCAGGAGGCTATGGGGTACCAGGAGTATGGGGGTACTGGGGGCAGGGGGCTATGGGGTACAGGTATTATGGGGGTACAGGGGCAGGGGACTATGGGGGTACAGGGAATATGGGGGATGGCAGGGGGCTATGGGGGTACAGGGATTATGGGGGACAGATGGGGTATGGGGGCGGGGGCTATGGGGGTACAGAGATTATGGGGGATAGGTAGGGTTACCATATTTTGTGCCTCCAAATGGAGGACACTCCATGGGGCCCCGCCCCTTCCCCAAAGTCTCTGCCCCCTCCCCTGCTTCCCACGAACATTTGATTCGCGGGAAGCCTGAAGCAGGTAAGGAGGGTGTGGGGGGAGGAGGTGTGGCCCAGGCTGGCCCCCCCGGCGTTTCCAGCCTGGGTCGGCTCGGGCCCTGGGGTGCCGGCCCCGGGCCCGAGCACCCCCGGCCCGCCGAGCACTGCCGGCCCCCAGGCCCCCGGCCAAGCACCCCCGGCCTGCCCAGCACCGCCGGCCCCCGGCGGCCCGGCGCACCCCCCCAGCAGCCCAGCACCGCTGGCCCCCGGCGGCCTGGCGCAACCCCCGGCGGCCCGGTGCACTGCCCGGCACCGCTGGCCCCCGGCAGCCCGGCGCACCGCCCGGCGGCCCGGCGCACCCCCCGGCCACCCGGCACCGCCGGCCCCGGGCCAGCCCCCGGCCCAGCGGCGCCAGATTTTCCCGGACATGTTCGGCTTTTTGGGATTTCCCCCCGGATGGGGATTTGAGTCCCAAAAAGCCGGACATGTCCGGGAAAATCCGGACGTATGGTAACTCTAGGATAGGGGCAGGGCTATGGAGGTACAGGGGTTAGGGAGTACAGGGGTAGATGGTTATTGGCATACCGGGGCAGGGCTATGGGGGTACAGGGGCTATGGGGAACAAGGGGCAGGGCTATGGGGTCCCGGCAGGTGGGGGGACGGCACAACGCTGCCCGGGGAGGGAGCGACGGGGCGCTTGGGGGGGGCACCACACCCCCCTGTGCTGACCCCCTTCTCGGCCCAACAGCTGATCCACACGCTGGAGGGGCAGGCGTCGTTCTCGCGGCAGGACCGGTGCCAGGCGGCCTCGCTGCTGGCGCTGGCGCTGCACGGGCGGCTGGAGTACCTGACCGACGTCATGCAGAGCTTGCTGGGCGAGCTGGCGCAGCGCCACATGGCCCGCAACCCGAAGCTCATGCTGCGCAGGTCAGCCCCTCGCCCCTGCCGGGGGGCATCCCCAGGGCCTGCTCAGCAAAGGGGGGCAGGGGGAGTGCCCCCGGCTAGCGGGGAAAATACCAGAGCCCCCCGATCACCCGGTGCACGGGCCTGGGAACGCGGCAATTCCCCGCTGATGGGAGAACCAGCCATGGTGTGACCCGCACCAGCCCAGAGAGTTGCTGACGGGACGGGGGGCACCCGAAGAACCCCTGGGGGGCGCCGGGTCCAGCCCGGCCCCTTCTCCTGACACCCTGGCATGGGAGGGAAACGGGTGTGGGGGGGAGTTGAGTCATTGCCATTGGAACTCGTCCGCCGGGGTCCAGGGGGAGGATTGAGCGGGAGGTAGATGGGGCTGCACTGGAGGAGGGGAATGGAGAGACGGGGGGTCAGGCACCCAGGGGAGGGGCAGGGAGGTGCCCGTGGGGTGAGCAGGGTCTGGGAGCATCTCACAGCGAACCCCACTGAATCCCTGCACCCCACAGGACGGAGACCATGGTGGAAAAGCTGCTGACTAACTGGATGTCCATCTGCATGTACTCCTACCTCCGGGTGAGTGCCCGGACACCGGGGTCCTGGCCTAGCCAGGGTGGGGGGAGAAGGGGGCTGGGCTCTGAGAGGGGAGAGGGGTCTGGGGGGTTAGAGTGGGGGAAAGGGGGGTCTGGGAGCCAGGACTCCTGGGTTCTCTGAGAGGGGAGAGGAGTCTGGGGGGTTAGAGTGGAGGAAAGGGGGGTCTGGGAGCCAGGACTCCTGGGTTCTCTGGGAAGAGAGGGGTCTAGGGAGTCGGGGGGCGGGGGGGAGGCTGTGGCCCTGGACGTCTGGGTCCCACCCTCTGCGTCTCCCCAGGAGGTGGCGGGCGAGCCCCTGTACCGGCTGTTCCGGGCCATCAAGTGGCAGGTGGACAAGGGGCCGGTGGACGCGGGTGACGGGCCAGGCCAAGCGGACGCTGAGCGACGGGCGCCTGCTGCGGGAGGACGTGCCCGTCCGGCCCCTGGCGCTGAGCGTGCTGCTGCGGGGGGCGCCAGGGGGCGCCGGGGGAGCAGCGGGGTACCCGCCCGCGTCCTCGACACTGACACCATCAGCCAGGTCAAGGAGAAGATCCTGGACCAGGTCTACAGGGGGGTGCCCTTCTCCCAGCGCCCCCCGGCCCACGCGCTGGACCTGGGTGAGGGTCGGGGCAGGGGAGTGTGGGGCAGGGCCTCTTCCAGCGCCCCCGGCCCACGTGCTGGGCCTGGGTGAGGGGCAGGGCAGGGGTGTGTGGGGCAGGGCCTCTCCCAGCCTCCCCTGGACCTGGGTGAGGGGGTGGGGCACGGGTGTGTGGGGCAGAGCCTCTCCCAGCCCCCCTGGCGCACGCGATGGACCTGGGTGAGGGGGCAGGGCAGGGGTGTGTGGGGCAGGGCCCCTCCCAGCGCCCCACACCCTGCGTATGGGTTGCGGTAGGGGCAGTGTGCGCATGGGGGGGGCAGAGGGGCCCCTCTCACACCGTGTCCCCATCCCTCCCCAGAGTGGCGCTCAGGTGTGGCCGGTCACCTGACCCTGTCTGACCAGGACCTGACGTCCGTCACCCACAACGGGTGGAAGAGACTCAACACCCTGCAGCACTACAAGGTGAGGGTCCCGGACGCCTGGGTTCCCTCCCCGGCTCTGGGTGGGGAGTGGGGTCTGGGGGTGGGGCCTGGGGTCCCAGGTGCCTGGGTTCCCGGACACCTGGGTTCCCTCCCCGGCTCTAGGTGGGGAGTGGGGTCTGGGGGTGGGGTCTGGGTTCCCGGACACCTGGGTTCCCTCCCCGGCTCTAGGTGGAGAGTGAGGTCTGAGGGTGGGGGGTCTGGGGTCCAGGACGCCTAGAGTTCCGGACACCTGGGTTCCATCCCCTGGCTCTGGGTGGGGAGTGAGGTCTGGGGGTGGGGTCTGGGGTTCCGGACGCCTGGGTTCCATCCCCCGGCTCTTTTCTCCCCCCAGGTTCCGGACGGGGCGACGGTCGGGCTGATCCCGCGGCTCCAGAATGACGTCCCCCAGAGCCCCAACCAGAGCTTCCTCTCCGGGGAGAGTGAGTGCCCCCCGCCCCCCTGTCTGCTGTGGAGATGGCACAGCCCAGCCGGCCCACACCTGGAGTCCTGGCCATGACCCTGGACTGAACCAAGGGAGGCATGGGGGTGGTGGAGGGAATTTCAGATTGAACCAAGTGGGGGGAGGAATATGGGGTGATGGGACCTTGGACTGAACCAGGGGGTTGGATCTGGGGGGCCTTGGACTGAACCAAGGAGGGGAATGGAGGTGGGATCTGGGGGGGCCTTGGACTGACCCAAGTGGAGAGAAATCCTGGGGGGATCCAGACTAACCCCACCCCCGCAGACACCCCAATGCTGGAGGATGGCGACGAGGGGGGGCTGCGGCTCTGGCACCTGGTGAAGCCGACGGAGGAGCCAGAGGCCCCAAAGCAGCAACAGCGTCGCAGCAGCCTGCGGGAGCGACCCACGGCCATTCCCGAGATCTACCTCACCCGCCTGCTCTCCGTCAAGGTGAGACCCCCTCCACAGACCCCCCGCCACGGCCATCCCCGAGATTACCTCACCCGCCTGCTCTCCGACAAGGTGAGACCCCCCCCACAGACCCCCCTCTGCCCCCCCGCCACGGCCATCCCCGAGATCTACCTCACCCGCCTGCTCTCCGTCAAGGTGAGACCCTGTTGCGGAGTGTGGGGGAATTAGGGCCCTGCACCCCTCTTCCCGAGATTCACTGCGACTCTCAACCAGCCAGTAAAGCAGAAGGTTTATTTAAGGACAGGAACACAGTCTCAAGCAGAGCGTGTAGGTACGACCAGACCCCCTCAATTAGGTCCCTCGGGGAGGTTCAGGGAGCTTAGACCCCAGCTTGGGGTTCCCTGCGTTGCACCACCCAGCCCCAACCGAAACTAAACTCCAAACCCCTCCCGCTGCTCCTCTCCTTTGTTCAGTCTCCCGGGCAGAAGGTGTTAATTCCCCCCCCCCCGCCCCCCCTCCCCTTCCTGGCTCAGGTTACAGCTCAGGTAGCTTCCTTCAAGGGAAGTCCCCCCTCCTCACTGCAATCCCCCTGCAACATTCCCAGGTCAAATCTGCCCTGCTCCCTGCTCCGTCACAGACCCCCCCACACTGACCCCCCTCTGTCCCCCGCCACGGCCATCCCCGAGATCTACCTCACCCGCCTGCTCTCCGTCAAGGTGAGACCCCCCCACACCGACCCCCCACCACGGCCATCCCCGAGATTACCTCACCCGCCTGCTCTCCGTCAAGGTGAGCCCCCCCCCCCCACTGACCCGCCCGCCACGGCCATCCCCGAGATCTACCTCACCCGCCTGCTCTCCGTCAAGGTGAGACCCCCCCCCCCCAATGACCCCCCACTGCCCCCCGCCACGGCCATCCCCGAGATCTACCTCACGCGCCTGCTCTCCGTCAAGGTGAGACCCCCCCCCACAGACCCCCCACCACGGCCATCCCCGAGATCTACCTCACCCGCCTGCTCTCCGTCAAGGTGAGACCCCCCCCCACAGACCCCCCACCACGGCCATCCCCGAGATTACCTCACCCGCCTGCTCTCCGTCAAGGTGAGACCCCCCCCCCCACAGACCCCCCACCACGGCCATCCCCGAGATCTACCTCACCCGCCTGCTCTCCGTCAAGGTGAGACCCCCCCCACAGACCCCCCACCACGGCCATCCCCGAGATTACCTCACCCGCCTGCTCTCCGTCAAGGTGAGACCCCCCCCCCCCACAGACCCCCCACCACGGCCATCCCCGAGATCTACCTCACGCGCCTGCTCTCCGTCAAGGTGAGACCCCCCCCCCACAGACCCCCCACCACGGCCATCCCCGAGATCTACCTCACCCGCCTGCTCTCCGTCAAGGTGAGACCCCCCCCACAGACCCCCCACCACGGCCATCCCCGAGATTACCTCACCCGCCTGCTCTCCGTCAAGGTGAGACCCCCCCCCCCCACAGACCCCCCACCACGGCCATCCCCGAGATCTACCTCACCCGCCTGCTCTCCGTCAAGGTGAGACCCCCCCCACAGACCCCCCACCACGGCCATCCCCGAGATTACCTCACCCGCCTGCTCTCCGTCAAGGTGAGACCCCCCCCCCCCACAGACCCCCCACCACGGCCATCCCCGAGATCTACCTCACCCGCCTGCTCTCCGTCAAGGTGAGACCCCCCCCACTGACCCCCCACCACGGCCATCCCCAAGATTACCTCACCCGCCTGCTCTCCGTCAAGGTGAGACCCGCCCCATTGACCCCCCCGCCACGGCCATCCCCGAGATCTACCTCACCCGCCTGCTCTCCGTCAAGGTGAGACCCCCCCACACTGATCCCCCCGCCACGGCCATCCCCGAGATTTACCTCACCCGCCTGCTCTCCGTCAAGGTGAGACCCCCTCAACGCCCCCTGCCACAGCCATCCCCGAGATCTACCTCACCCGCCTGCTCTCCGTCAAGGTGAGACCCCCCCCACTGACCCCCCCGCCACGGCCATCCCCGAGATCTACCTCACCCGCCTGCTCTCCGTCAAGGTGAGACCCCCCCACACTGATCCCCCCGCCACGGCCATCCCCGAGATTACCTCACCCGCCTGCTCTCCGTCAAGGTGAGACCCCCCCCACACTGATCCCCCTGCCCCCCGCCACGGCCATCCCCGAGATTTACCTCACCCGCCTGCTCTCTGTCAAGGTGAGACCCCCTCAACCCCCCCTGCCACAGCCATCACCGAGATCTACCTCACCCGCCTGCTCTCCGTCAAGGTGAGACACCCCCCCCACTGACCCCCCCGCCATGGCCATCCCCGAGATCTACCTCACCCGCCTGCTCTCCGTCAAGGTGAGACCCCCCCACACTGATCCCCCTGCCCCCCCCCCACGGCCATCCCCGAGATCTACCTCACCCGCCTGCTCTCCGTCAAGGTGAGACCCCCCCACACTGATCCCCCCGCCACAGCCATCCCCGAGATCTACCTCACCCGCCTGCTCTCCGTCAAGGTGAGACCCCCCCCACTGACCCCCCCGCCACGGCCATCCCCGAGATCTATCTCACCCACCTGCTCTCTGTCAAGGTGAGACCCCCCGCACTGACCCCCCCCCCCCACCACAGCTATCCCTGAGATCTACCTCACCCACCTGCTCTCCGTCAAGGTGAGACCCCCCCACACTGCCCCCTCTGCCCCCCACCACGGCCATCCCCGAGATTACCTCACCCGCCTGCTCTCCGTCAAGGTGAGACCCCCTGTCACGGAGTATTGGGGGACTCAGGGCCCTGCACCCCCGGCTTCCTGCGATTCACCATGACTCTCAGCCAGCCAGTAAAGCAGAAGGTTTATTTGGATGACAGGAATACAGTCCAAGACAGGTCTTGCAGGCACAGACAACAGGGCCCCCCTCAGTTAGGTCCAGCTTGGGGTCCCAGGGCATGCCAGCCCACCCCCCTTTGGGGGGTCAGAGCCATCTCTGCCTCCCAGCCATCTCTCCAGCCTGCTTCCAGCACTCTGGCTTCAGCGACCCCTCCCACAGCCTTTGTTCAGTTTCCCGGGCCAAGGTGTCACCTGGCCTCCAACCCCTTCCTGGGTTCTCATGTTACACGCTCAGGTATTCTCTGGTCAGTCTCCCATCCTCCGATGCAGACTATCCTAGCCACACTCCCCTGTCAGCATTCACACACCCCAGCAAGAACAGTCCCAGTTCGTCACACCCCCCCCTCAACCCGCCCCTGCCCCCGCCACGGCCATCCCCAAGATCTACCTCACCCGCCTGCTCTCCGTCAAGGTGAGACCCCCCCCATTGACCACCCTGCCCCCGCCACAGCCATCCCCGAGATCTACCTCACCCGCCTGCTCTCCGTCAAGGTGAGACCTGCCCCCGCCACGGCCATCCCCGAGATCTACCTCACCCGCCTGCTCTCCGTCAAGGTGAGACCCCCCCCATTGACCCCCCTGCCCCCTGCCACAGCCATCCCCGAGATCTACGTCACCCGCTTGCTCTCCGTCAAGGTGAGACCCCCCCCCCCCACTGATCCCCCTGCCCCCCGCCACGGCCATCCCTGAGATCTACCTCACCCGCCTGCTCTCCGTCAAGGTGAGACCTGCCCCCGCCACGGCCATCCCCGAGATCTACCTCACCCGCCTGCTCTCCGTCAAGGTGAGACCCCCCCATTGACCCCCCTGCCCCCTGCCACAGCCATCCCCGAGATCTACGTCACCCGCTTGCTCTCCGTCAAGGTGAGATCCCCCCCCCCCACTGATCCCCCTGCCCCCCGCCACGGCCATCCCTGAGATCTACCTCACCCGCCTGCTCTCCGTCAAGGTGAGACCTCCCCCATTGACCCCCCTGCCACAGCCATCCCCGAGATCTACCTCACCCGCCTGCTCTCCGTCAAGGTGAGACCCCCCCCCCCCCACTGACCCCCCTCCCCCCGCCACGGCCATCCCCGAGATTTACCTCACCCACCTGCTCTCCGTCAAGGTGAGGGCCCCCGCACCCCACCGATTGACCCCCTGCCACCTGGTGCCCGCAGGGGACGCTGCAGAAGTTCGTGGAGGATGTGCTGCAGGCCGTGCTGAGCGTGGGCCGCCCATCCCCGTGGCCGTCAAGTTCCTCTTCGACCTGCTAGATGAGCTGGCCGCCCGCAACGGGGTCAGCGAGCCCGAGACCCTGCACATCTGGAAGACCAACAGGTGGGGGGGGGCTGCACAGCTGGGTGAGCGATGGGGGAAGGCCCTGGCCATGGGAGCGGAGCTGGGGGCCGAGCACTGGAGGGGCTGGGGAGCCATGGAAGCTGGGAGCCGGGCACTGGAGGGGCTGGGGAGCCATGGGGAGCTGGGAGCCAGGCACTGGAGGGGCTGGGGAGCCGTGCGGAGCAGGGGGGCCGGGCACTGGAGGGGCTGGGGAGCCGTGGGGAGCAGGGGGGCCAGGCACTGGAGGGGCTGGGGAGCCGTGTGGAGCAGGGGGGCCGGGCACTGGAGGGGCTGGGGAGCCGTGGAGTGCGGGGAGCAGGGGGGCCGGGCACTGGAGGGGCTGGGGAGCCATGGGGAGCTGGGAGCAGGGGGGCCGGGCACTGGAGGGGCTGGGGAGTCGTGCGGAGCAGGGGGGCCGGGCATTGGAGGGGCTGGCGAGCCGTGCGGAGCAGGGGGGCCAGGCACTGGAGGGGCTGGGGAGCCGTGGGGTGCGCGGAGCAGGGGGGCCGGGCACTGGAGGGGCTGGGGAGCCGTGGGGAGCAGGGGGGCCAGGCACTGGAGGGGCTGGGGAGCCGTGGGGTGCGCGGAGCAGGGGGGCCGGGCACTGGAGGGGCTGGGGAGCCGTGGGGAGCAGGGGGGCCAGGCACTGGAGGGGCTGGGGAGCCGTGGAGTGCGGGGAGCAGGGGGGCCGGGCACTGAAGGGGCTGGGGAGCCATGGGGAGCTGGGAGCAGGGGGGCCGGGCACTGGAGGGGCTGGGGAGCTGTGGGGTGCGCGGAGCAGGGGGGCCGGGCACTGGAGGGGCTGGGGAGCCGTGGGGTGCGCGGAGCAGGGGGGCCGGGCACTGGAGGGGCTGGGGAGCTGTGGGGTGCGCGGAGCAGGGGGGCTGGCACCCCATGTCTCACTCCCACCCCACCCCCAGCCTGCTGCTGCGGTTCTGGGTGAGCATCGTGCGGAACCCCCAGCTGCTGTTCGACGTGCGAGTGCCGGACAACGTGGACGCCGCCCTGAGCGTCATTGGCCAGACCCTGATCGACGCCTGCACCCCCGGCCAGCACAGCGTGGGGCGGGTGAGGACCCCGGCGTCCGGGGCAGCTCCCGCCCCTCCCCCCGTAGGGACCCCGGCGTCCGGGACAGCTCCCGCCCCCGCCCCCCAGGGACCCCGGCGTCCGGGACAGCCCCCACCCCTCCCCCCGCAGGGAGCCCGGCGTCCAGGGCAGCCCCTGCCCCTCCTCTCAGGGACCCCGGCGTCCAGTGATCTCCTGCCTCTCCCCCCAGAACTCCAGCGTCCAGGGCAGCTCCTGTCCTGAGGACCCCGGCGTCCGGGCACAGTCCCCCAGCACTGGGCCCCTTGCTCTGTGGGACCCTGTCCCCACCCCCCCGTCTCATGGCCTCTCTCCCCCCAGGACTCGCCCGTGAACAAACTGCTCTACGCCCGGGAGATCCCACGCTACAAGGAGCTGGTGGAGAAGTGAGTGGGGGCTGGGGGGCCAGGACGCCTGGGTTCACTCCCGGTCCAGCCCTGCTCTTCGGGGTGCCTGAGCCCCCCAGCTCATCAGCCTCTCTCCCGCCCAGGTACTACGCCGACATCCACCAGGCGCCCCCAGCCACCTACCAGGAGATGAACTCGGCCCTGACGGAGCTGTCCAGGGTACGGCCCCCCGGCGCCCCCCTCCCGACCCACAGCCCCCCGGCGCCCTTCGCTGTTGACCCACAACCCCCCCGGCACCCCCCTCCTGACCCGCAGCCCCCTCCAGCACCCCTTGCTGCCGACCCACAACCCCCGCAGCGCCCCTCCCGACCCTCAGCCCCTCCAGCGCCCCTCGCTCCTGACCCGCAGCCCCTCCAGCGCCCCTCGCTGCTGACCCACAGCCCCCCCGGTGCCCCTCGTTGCTGAGCCTCAGTCCCCCGGTGCCCCTCACTGCCGACCCACAACCCACCTGGTGCCCCTCGCTCCCAACCCTCAGCCCCCAGCGCCCCCCTCCCGACCCACAGCCCCCCTGGCGCCCCTCGTTGCTGACCCTCAGCCCCCCAGAGCCCCCACAGTGCCCCTCCCTCCCGAACTGCACCCCCCCCAGAGCCCCTCACTCCCGACCCTCAGCCCCCAGCGCCCCTCGCTCCCAACCCACAACCCCCCCCAGCGCCCCCTCCTGACCCACAACCCCCCCAGTGCCCCTCGCTCCCTACCCTCAGCCCCCAGCGCCCCCTCCCGACCCACAGCCCCCCCAGCGCCCCTCGCTGCTGACCCACAGCCCCCCGGCACCCCTCCCTCCTGACCCCCGATGCCCCTTCCTCCCGACCCACAGTGCCCCCAGCGCCCCTCGCTGCCGACCCACAGCTCCCCTGGCACCCCTCGCTCTGACCTGGGGCCCCTCGCTCCCAACCCACAGCTCCCCCGGCACCCCCCTCCCGACCCACAGCCCCCCCAGGGCCCCTCACTCCGCAGCCCCCACCAGTCCCGTCTCTCCCCGTTGCAGAAATACTCCTCGGACCTGGACTGCTCGGCTGCGCTGCAGGAGCTGTATGGCTACATCAAGAAGTACTACGACCAGGTAGGGGGTGGGCCGTGGGGCAGGAGGCACCGTGGGGCAGGGGGTGCTGTGGGGCAGTGGTAACCCCCCCGCTGTGTGTTGCAGATCATCAGCGCCCTAGAGGAGGACCCTGTGGGGCAGAAGATGCAGCTGGCCTGTCGGCTGCAGCAGATCGCCGCCCTGGTGGAGAACCAAGTCACCGACCTGTGACTGGCCCCACGCCTGCGCCACGGATCCCCAAGTTCCTGCTCCCCCCCAAACCTCCCCAGATCTCAGGGATCCCCTTGCGCCCCCCCAGCCCACACCCCACTGCCTCTCCCCAGTCCGGGGATCCCCCCCCCCAGTGCCTTATGCAACGCTGCAAAGGGGGTTCCCTGCACCCCCAACTCCCCCACCCCCACAAGTTCCTGTCGGTAGAGGTGTATGTCTGCCCTAGCTGCCTTCAGCCCTCTTTGGGGTGCCCCCGACCCCCTCACTGAGATTTCAGGGTACAGGAGCCCCCCCTTTCTTCAGCCCTGGGGTCCCCCAGGCAAGTAGTGCACTAATCTGGGGTGTCTGTAGCCACCCCTGCTTTGTACAGAGCGGTGCTAACGACCCCCGAGAACCCCCTATTTCGAACCCCCTTGTACAGGCCCGGAGCTCGGCCTTTGGATGTAATTTATTTTCAGCAATAAAAACACTTTTCAGAAATTGGGTTTCTGGCCCTTTAATTAGGGGGTGAATTGACCCCCTGAGCCAGCCAACACCCCCGTTATGGGGGACAGGACCCGTGCCCTCCCCCCGAGCCAGCCAACACCCCCCTGCACCCCTGAGCCAGCCAACAGCCCCCTCCACAGGGGACAGGCCCCGTGCCCCCCCGTGCTGGCCATCACCCCTCCCCGAGCCAGCCAACACCCCCCTACGGGGATGTGACGGAGCACGGAGGGGGAGTGTTACGGGCACTCTCTGCATCGGTGCTGGCTGGGGGGGACTCTCGGGGTGACTTCACTTGAGGGGCGACACCTGAGTGTAACCTGAGCTGGGAGGGGGCTGGGGCCAGGTGACCCCTTCTGCCTGGGACACTGGACAAAGGCTGGAGGGGGGGCTGGAGGAGGGGCTGGGGGGTGGTGGGGGTCAGATTGGAGCTGGCTGGGGAGATGGGGTCTGGGCTCCCCACCCCCAGGATGGACCCAGCTGAGGAGTCCTGGTCTCTGTCCCTACGAGCTCCCCCGTGTTCCTGGCGGCGAATAACCCTTCGCGGGGACTCGCAGGAAGTGGGGTGCAGGCCCCAACTTCCCCACACCGTGTGACAGTGCCCCCCCGAGCCAGCCAGATTGGGGCCAGATTGGAGCCAGCACCCCCTAGAGGGCAAACGCCCCTGCCCTATCCCCCCCCAGCCAGGAGATGGGGGGCTGGGGCTGGAAGAGGCTGGGGGGCTCATTGGGCCTGGGAGGGAAAGAGGAGTCTGGCCTGTCTGTGTCTGGAACCCCCCCCACCCTAAGTCCCCCCCCTTAAATTGGGGGTCTCATCCCAGGTACTGCCAGAGAGATTGATACAACCCCCCTTCCTGGGGTCCCCCTCCCCTTCCCCACTTCCCCTCCCCCTCCCGGGATTCCCCCACGTGGAGCAGCAGCTGTTCCTCTCCCCCGCGGGGGGCACATGCGCCGGCTCCACAGGGAGAAATGAGCAGCAGGAAGGGTGAGGGGGGCAAGGGGGGCTGCCGGGGGGAGGAGGGCAGCGGGGGGGCATGATGCAATGGCTGGAGGTGCTGCCAGGACCCCCCCCCACTAACCCTCCCTCTCCCCCCCAGGTCCAGGCAGCTCCCAGGGCAAGAAACCCAAAAAGAAACACAGGAAAGAAAAGGGACCAAGAGCCACGGCCCCCAGGTGAGAGGGGCTGCGGGTCGGGAGTGAGGGGCACCGATGGGGGGGGGATAATAGGCTGGACCGGACCCCTCCCAGCTGAGCCCCATGAACCCATCTGCCCTTGTCTCTGGGCTCCCAGCCTCACCCCTTGTGTACGGGAGGGGGCTGGTTCGGGGGGGCGGGTTATTCAGGGCCCTCTGGCCCAAGGGGGGGGGCGGGTTCGGGGGGTGGGTTATTCAGGGCCCCCTGGCCCGGGGGGGGCTGGTTCGGGGGGCGGGTTATTCAGGGCCCTCTGGCCCAAGGGGGGGGGCGGGTTCGGGGCGCGGGTTATTCAGGGCCCCCTGGGCCGGGCGGGGTCGGGGGGGGGGCTCTGTGCCAGGCCCGGGGGTGGCAGGGGAGGGGCTCTGCACCAGGCCCGGGGGTGGGGTTCGGGGGAGGGGTTCGGGGGGGGCTCTGCGCCAGGCCCAGGGGTGGGGTTCGGGGGTGGGGTTCAGGGGGGGGGCTCTGCGCCAGGCCCAGGGGTGGGGTTCGGGGGTGGGGTTCAGGGGGGGGGCTCTGCGCCAGGCCCAGGGGTGGGGTTCGGGGGGGGGGGCTCTGTGCCAGGCCCGGATTCCTTCCCCTGGGCAGGCCCCAGCTGGCCAGGAGCTATTTTTAACCCCGCAACGCCGGCTGGGGGGTGAGGTCATTGCTGAGTCGGGGGCACGTATCCCAGCATGCACTGCACCCCCCCCCCCCAGACGGCCCAGCCCAGCTGAGTCCGAGTCCCTCCCTCCCCGGGATCCCCAAATCTCCCCTCGGCTAGACCCCCCCTTTCTGTACCTGGGACCCCCCCCAGAGGTGACATGCCGGCGCCATGGGGGAGCTGCCGGACAGACCCAGGTATGCGGGGGAGATGCGCTGCACCCCAGTGGGGGCACGTCCCAGCTCCGGGGGGTCACTAACCCCCCTCGTTTCTCTCCCCAGGGTGCCCCAGCCCCCCAGCCGCACGGAGCCCCCCCCCGCCCCTCCGCCGCCTCTGGCCCTGCCCCCCCCAGCCGGGGGGCGCCTGGGCTCCGATGACGAGGAGCAGGAGGACCCCAGGGACTATTGCAAAGGTGGGGGGGTCTGGCACGTATCACTGAGTGTGTGGGGGTAGGGATGGCAGGTACCATGGGGATAAATGGGGAGTGGCGGAGAGGACACGGGGGGGTGGCATGAACCGCAGGGAGGGACGTACCAAGGGAGGTGGCCACAGGGAGGGATGTACCATGGGGATGGGTGGGGGTGGGATCCCATGGGGAGGGATGTAGCAAGGGAGGTGGCCACAGGGAGGGATGTACCACGGGGATGGGTAGGATGCCATGGGGAGGGACATACCAAGGGAGGTGGCCACAGGGAGGGATGTACCACGGGGAAGGGTGGGGAAGTGCCACGCAGAGGGATGTACCATGAGGAGGGTGGGGGGGCCATGAGGAGGGATGTACCACAGGGGCAGGGGATGTGACAGGGAGGGCCATACCATGGGGAGGGGTGTGAGAGGAGGGAGGGATATTCCACATGATGGGGCGGGAGGGTGCCATGGGGAGGGACATACCACGTGGAGGGGCGGGGGGGGCACAAGAAGGGATGTCCCTTGGGGCAGAGGTGCCACATGGAGGGCCATACCATGTGTAGAAGGCAGGGGGGTTCTGTCTGCAGCAAAGCAATCTCCCCGGGGGGGAGGGGGAGACGCTGGGGTTCGTGGGGCCCAGGCCCCCCCCAGCTGGCAGCAGCTGATCCCCCATTCCCCCAGGCGGGTATTACCCGGTGGCGATCGGGGACCTGTTCAACGGGCGCCACCACGTGGTCCGAAAACTCGGCTGGGGCCACTTCTCCACCGTCTGGCTCTGCTGGGACATCCAGTGAGTGGGGGGCAGGGAGCCCGGACGCCTGGGTTCTCTCCTGCCTCTGGGAGGGGAGGGGGGGGCTGGTGGTTAGAGCTGGGGGGGGGGCAGGGAGCCCGGACGCCTGGGTTCTCTCCTGCCTCTGGGAGGGGAGGGGGGGCTGGTGGTTAGAGCTGGGGGGGGGGCTGGGAGCCAGGACTCCTGGGTTCTCTCCCTGGCTCTGGGAGGGGAGTGGGGGCTGGTGGTTAGAGCGGGGGGGGGGGGGGGGGCTGGGAGCCCGGACGCCTGGGTTCTCTCCCGCCTCTGGGAGGGGAGTGGGGTCTAGTGGTTAGAGTGGGGGGAGTGTGGGGGACTGGGAGCCAGGACTCCTGCGTTCTCTCCCCAGCGCTGGGAGGGGAGTGGGGGCTGGTGGTTAGAGCGGGGGGGGCTGGCAGCCAGGACTCCTGGGTTCCCTCCCCGCTCTGGGAGGGGAGTGGGGGCTGGTGGTGGGAGTGGGGGGGACTGGGAGCCCGGACACCTGGGTTCTCTCCCAGCTCTGGGGGCCGGGGGGCTCTGTGAGGCACTAATCTCCCCCCCGCAGGCGGAAGCGGTTTGTGGCGCTGAAGGTGGTGAAAAGCGCCGGGCATTACACCGAGACAGCCATGGATGAGATCAAACTGCTCAAATGTGTGAGTGCTGCCCCCCCCCCAGCTGCCCCCCACCTCCCTCCTGCCACCCAGGATCCCCCACCTCCCTCCGTCACCCCAATTCCCACCTCTGGCTCCCAGCTCCCCGCCACAGCCACTCCCCCTCCCATCCCCCACCTCTGGCTCCCATCCCCAGGGCATGGGGAGGGCGGGAAAGATGATAGTGTGGCTGAGAGTCGGGGGGGGCTCGGACGTCTGGGTCCCCACGTCCTGCCTCAGCGTAGCGCCCCCCCCCCCCACAACTTTCCACCCCCACAGGTTCGGGACTCGGACCCAAGTGACCCCAAGAGAGAGACCATCGTCCAGCTCCTCGAGGACTTCAAGATCTCGGGCATCAACGGCGTCCGTATCCTTCCATGGAACCCAGGTGTCCGGGCTCCCAGCCCCCTCCCCCTCCCCCACTCTAACCACCAGCCCCCTGCCCCTCTCAGAGCCAGGGAGAGAACCCAGGAGTCCGGGCTCCCGGCCCCCCCCCGCCCCTCCCAGAGCTGGGAGAGAACCCAGGCATCCGGGCTCCCAGCCGCGCCCCCCCCCGAGCTCGGAGGGAACCCAGGCGGCCGGGCTCCCAGCCCCGCTTTCCTTGACTGGGCCCAGATGTCTGCATGGTGCTGGAGGTGCTGGGGCACCAGCTGCTGAAATGGATCATCAAATCCAACTACCAGGGGCTGCCCCTGCCCTGCGTGAAGAGCATCCTACGCCAGGTAGGGGGGCCGAGACCCCCACTGTCGGGGTGTGGGGGGGCCGGGCCTGCACCCCACTTCCTGCGAGTCCCGGCGAAGGGTTATTCGCCGCCAGGGACACAGGGGAGCCAGAGCTCGTAGGGACAGAGACCAGGACCCCTCAGCCGGGTCCATCCTGGGGGTGGGGAGCCCAGACCCCGTCTCCCCAGCCAGCTCCAATCTGACCCCCACCACCCCCCAGCCCCTGCTCCGGCCCCCCCCAGCCGTCTCCTCCAGCCCTTCCGGCCCCTCCTCTGGCCCCCCGCCCCCTCCTCCAGCCGTCTCCTCCAGCCCCCCCCAGCCGTCTCCTCCAGCCCCTCCTCCAGACCGCCCCCCGCCCCCCCCAGCCGTCTCCTCCAGCCCTTCCGGCCCCTCCTCCGGCCTTTGTCCAGTGTCCCGGGCAGAAGGGGTGACCTGGCCCCAGCCCCCTCCCGGCTCAGGTGTTGCCCCTCAAGTGAAGTCACCCCGAGATCCCCCCCAGCCAGCACCGATGCAGAGAGTGCCCGTAACACTCCCCCTCCCTGCTCCGTCACACCTGCCCAGAGCCACAAGAGAACCCAGGCATCCAGCTCCCGGCCCCCCTGCTCTGACCACCAGACCCTGCTCCCCTCCCAGAGCTGGGGGGAGAACCCAGGAGTCCTGGCTCCCAGCCCCCAGTCTCACTCGAACCCACTGGACCCTTTGGAGAGGTGCTGAGTGGGGGTCAGGCTCTGCCCAGTCCACACAGCCCCATAGCCCAAAGGCTGCCTGGTGGTGGGGGTACAAGCCACAGCCTGGTCCATACAGCCCCGTCTCTGCCCCCCCCAGTGTGGGGAAGGGGAAGCTCTGTGTATGGGAAGCCTCTTCCCCTGGTCTGTCCACGCCCCCATTACCCCAACATTGGGGGGAGCTGGTTTTTGGAGGTTCTGGGGGAGGTCGGGTCGTACTGCCCCATCTGTGCCCCCCAGTATCCTGAAGGTAGTGGGGTGGCCTGGTTTTGCAGGGGGCTGTGGGGGTTGGGCTCTCCCAGTCCATATGGCCCTATCTGTGCTCCCCAGGTAGGGGTGCTCGGGGGGGTTGGGGCAGGGGGCTTGGGCTGTCCTGCTCTGTATGGCCCCATCTGTGCCCTCCAGATGCTGGTTTTGGGGGTCGGGGCAGGGGGCTTGGGCTGTCCTGGTCCATACGGCCCCGTGCGTGCCCCCAGGTGCTGGGTTTGGGGTGCTGGGGGGGGGTCAGCTGTCCTGGTCCATACGGCCCCATCTGTGGCCCCAGGTGGTGGGTTTGGGGGTGCTGGGGGTGTCACGGACTCACAGATCGTGCCCACTCTTGGCCCTGTGCGGTCCGTGGGGAGGGCCCCTGTTGCGGATTGTGGGGGAGTTAGGGCCCTGCACCCCTCTTCCCGAGATTCACTGCGACTCTCAACCAGCCAGTAAAGCAGAAGGTTTATTTAAGGACAGGAACACAGTCTCAAGCAGAGCGTGTAGGTACGACCAGACCCCCTCAATTAGGTCCCTCTGGGAGGTTCAGGGAGCTTAGACCCCAGCTTGGGGTTCCCTGCGTTGCACCACCCAGCCCCAACCGAAACTAAACTCCAAGCCCCTCCCGCTGCTCCTCTCCTTTGTTCAGTCTCCCGGGCAGAAGGTGTTAATTCCCCCCCCCCGCCCCCCCTCCCCTTCCTGGCTCAGGTTACAGCTCAGGTAGCTTCCTTCAAGGGAAGTCCCACATCCCCACTGCAACCCCCCTGCAACATTCCCAGGTCAAATCTGCCCTGCTCCCTGCTCCGTCACAGCCCCTTTTAGTGCAACAGCCCTTCTCGGGGTCCCCTCTGTCCCAGGGGTCAGGCCCCTCCACCTCCCTGGAGCCGCACCCCTCTGAGCCTTAGCACGTCTGTCTCTGCCATGGGCCCCCCAGGGAGTCCACTAGCTCTGGGGCCCCCCATCTCCCCGCTCCCAGAGGGAATAATGCCCCCCCCGTTCTCTAGCCTGGAGGGACTCTCAGCCAGCGTCGCACAGGAGGGTTATCGAGCGTCTGACCCCAGCACAGGAAACTCTCCGGCCTCAGGCCTGGCCCCCCTCAGCCCAGCACATCCCAGTCTCCCCTGCATCCAGGGGGGCTCTGCCTGCTCCCCCTCTCCAGCCCAGAGCCCCCCTGCTCCCCAGCTGGGCATCTGATACCCCCGGCCCCAAGCCCCCCTCTGTCCATTGTCGTCTCTCCAGGGAAACAGGGTCACCTGGGCCCCTCTCCCCTCTTCTGTCCTCTGGCCCCTCGGGCTGGAACCGGCTGGTCCGGTCACCGGGGTCCTCTCCCCGCAGCCCATTGTCCCCCCACTGGCCAGAGCCGGCTGCGACTCCGGGTCACCAGTCGCTGGGGTCTCCGTTCTCCAGGCCGTCGGCCGGGGTCCCAAGTTCCTTCTCCGGGTCTGTGTCCCAACGAACTCCCTCTCCCCTCGTTAAACCAGGGAAACTGAGTCCCACCTGCTCGGCGTGCAAACCATTGAAACCCCACAGAAAACAAGAAACCCCCCCACTTTGTCACAGGGGCACTCAGCTGTCACGGTCCGTATCGCCCCGTATGTGCCCCCAGGGGGTGGGTTTGGAGGAGCTGGGGGGGCTCAGCTGTCCCAGTCCGTATCGCCCCGTATGTGCCCCCAGGTGCTGCAGGGCCTGGATTACCTCCACACCAAGTGCAAGATCATCCACACGGACATCAAGCCGGAGAACGTGCTGCTGTGCGTGGGCGAGGGCTACGTCCGGCGCCTGGCGGCCGAGGCCACCCGCTGGCAGCAGCTGGGGGGGCCGCCCCCCTCCGCCTCCGCTGGTAGGCCTCCCGCCAGCACCTGGGGGAGGGGGGCTGGGGCCCAGACACCCGGGTTCTCCCACGGCGCTGAGGGGGAGTGGGGTCTGCTGGTTAGAGCAGGGAGGGGGCCTCAGACGCCCGGGTTCTCCCACAGCTCTGGGGGGGAGTGGGGTCTGGTGGTTAGAGCGGGGAGGGGGCCCGGACGCTTGGGTTCTCTCCGTGAGTGTCTGTTGATTCTTTTCTCGTCGGATGCCCTTTGTGTTCTGAGAATCTCGACCTCGTCTCCCCCCAGTGAGCTCGGCCCCCCAGGGGATGGAGGTAAGTTCTGCGTGGGGGGGGGGGGGGGCTGGATGCCCTCACACACCCACTGTCTCGCACGCCTGCCCGGGCACCTGCTCGCTCTCCCTTCCCCACTGGGCACACATCTCTGTCCACCTGGTTCCTTCCCCGCATGGCCCTTTGCATGCTCGGGTCCTTCCACGCCCACCAGCCCGGCCCTTTGCATACTCGGGTCCTTCCCTGCCCACCAGCCCGGCCCTTCGCACACTCGGGTCCTTCCCTGCGCTCCTAGCCCGCCCCTTCGCACGCTCGGGACCTTCCTGGCATGTCCCTTCGCACGCTGGGGTCCTTCCACGCCCATCTGGCATGTCCCTTTGCACGCGGCTCCTCTCGCACACCTGGGCTTCTGGTCACACTGCGGCCGGGTGCGCGGCTTCGTCCCCATGTGGTGCCTCGTTCCCCCTCCCGGTCCCCCCCGCCACATGGGCGCTAACCGGGTCCCGGCAGATGTCCAGGAACCGGCGCAGAAAGCTGAAGCGGAAGCAGAAACGGCAGGGCCGGCTGCTGGCCGAGCGGCTGCGGGACCTGCAGCGGCTGGAGGAGCTGGAAACGGGGCCCCCCCCCCCGCCTGGGGCTGACTCCGACACAGAGGAGGGTGAGAGTCAGCAGGGTTGGGGGGGGCCCTGGGGGAGGGGGATATGGGGGGTTAGCGGGGGAGGGGGAATTCGGGGGCTCATGGGGGGGTTAGTGGGAATTCGGGGGATCGTGGGGGGGAGAGGGATGTCAGGGGCTCGTGGGGGGGTTACTGGGGGAGGGGGACGTCAGGGGCACGTGCGGGGGCAGCGGGGGAGGCGGATTTGTGGGGTTGCTGGGTGGCGGGGGAGGGGAATGGCCCCCCCTCTTTCCGGGGCTCACCCCACCCCTGCTGTTTTCCCCCCAGAGTGGCCCCTCCCCGGGCAGGGCAGCGTGGCCAGCAGCCCCCAGAGCCAGACCTCGTCCTCCGGCTTCCAGGCCCTGCCGCCCTATGACGCCTGGAACGGCCCCTTGGGGGGCGCCCCCCCCCGCCGGCCCCCCAGCCCCGACTCGGCCACTTCCGGCTTCTCCAGCTCCCTCTTCTCCACGGCCTCCGGCTCGGGCAGCTCGGGCCAGCGGGAGCGTGGGGGGTTGCTGTCACCCAGCGGTGAGTGGGGGTGGGGCAGGCTGGGGGGAACCAGGGGGCCGGGGGGGTCTGAACCAGGGAAATGAGGCCTCACCCCCCTTATCCCCCCCAGCTCCGTTCAGCGCCTCCGAGTTCCTGGTGAACCCCCTGGACCCCCAAAACGCCGACCGCATCCGAGTGAAGATCGCGGACCTGGGCAACGCCTGCTGGGTGGTGAGGGGGGTCGCGGTATGGGGAAGGGGGCTGGGATCTATGGGTCGCGGGGGGCTGGGTTTTGTGGGGTGGGGTCTAAGGGGTGGGGTGGGGGTTCCGGGATCTGTGGGTCGCAGGGGGTTGGGTTCTGTGGGGTGGGGGTTTTGGGATCTATGGGTCGCGGGGGGCTGGGTTCCGTGGGGTGGGGGTTTTGGGATCTATGGGTTGCGGGGGGCTGGGTTCCGTGGGGTGGGGTCTAAGGGGTGGGGTGGGGGTTCTGGGTTCTGTGGGGCGGGGATCTATGGGTCGCGGGGGCTGGGATCTATGGGTCGCGGGGGGCTGGGTTCTGTGGGGTGGGATCAGGGTTCTGGGATCGGTGGGTCACGGGGGGCTGGGTTCTGGGGGTCGCGCTCTCTGCCCTGTTCTCACCCCCCCCCCCCCCCGTTTCAGCACAAGCACTTCACCGAGGACATTCAGACCCGGCAGTACCGGGCCCTGGAGGTTCTGATCGGCGCCGGCTACAGCACCCCCGCCGACATCTGGAGCACAGCCTGCATGGTACGGCCCCCCCTGACCCCCCCAGCCGGGCCCAGCCCCCCCTGAGCCCCCCAACCGGGCCCGGCCCCCCTGACCCCCCTCTGCTCCCCACAGGCTTTCGAGCTGGCGACAGGCGACTACCTCTTTGAGCCCCACTCGGGGGACGAGTACAGCAGGGACGAAGGTGGGTTGCACCCAGATACTGGGGTAGATGGGCCTAGGGGGCAGCAGGGGGGCGGAGCTGTGATGGGGGATAGGACGGGGGGACAGAGCTGGGATGGAGCTGTGATGGGGGATAGGACGGGGGGACAGTGGGGGGGCAGAGCTGGGACGGGGGGATAGGACGGTGCAGTGTGGGGGGCGAAGCAGGGATGGGGGATAGGACACAGGGCAGCAGTGGGGTGGAGCTGTGATGGGGGGGATAGGATGGGGGGCAGCAGGGGGCGGAGCTGTGACAGGGGAATAGGACAGGGGGCAGCACGGGGGCGGAGCTGTGATGGGGGGGATAGGACGGGGGGAAGCGGGGGGGGAAGCAGGGATGGGGGATAGGACACAGGGCAGCAGCGGGGTGGAGCTGTGCTGGGGGGGATAAAATGGGGGGCAGCAGCGGGGTGAGATGTGATGGGGGGATAGGATGGGGAAGCAGCACGGGGGCGGAGCTGTGACGGGGGATAGGACGGAGGCAGTGGGGGGGAAGAGCTGGCATGGGGGGCAGCAGGGGGCGGAGCTGGCACGGGGAATAGGACCTGGGGGGCAGAGCTGGGACAGGGGGATAGGACCTGGGGGGCAGAGCTGTGATAGGGGGATAGGACCTGGGGGGCAGCAGGGGGCGGAGCAGTGATGGGGGATAGGATGGGGGGGCAGAGCTGGGACCGGGGATAGGACCTGGGGGGCAGCAGGGGGGCGGAGCTGTGATGGGGGGATAGGATGGGGGAGCAGCACGGGGGCGGAGCTGTGACGGGGGATAGGACGGGGGCAGTGGGGGGGAAGAGCTGGCACGGGGGGCAACAGGGGGGCAGAGCTGGGGCAGGGGGATAGGACCTGGGGGGCAGAGCTGTGATAGGGGGATAGGACCTGGGGGGCAGCAGGGGGCAGAAATGTGATGGGGGATAGTATGGGGGGCAGATCTGGCACGGGGGGCAGCAGGGGGGCAGAGCTGTGATAGGGGGATAGGACCTGGGGGCAGCAGGGGGCGGAGCTGGGACAGGGGGCAGCAGGGGGGCAGAGCTGGGACGGGATAGGACAGGGGTCTGCCCATGGGGGGGAGATGGTGTGGGGATGTGATGGGGGGGCAGGGGAGATGGAACCAGGACTGACCCCCCCTCCCCGTTTACCCCCCCAGATCACATCGCCCACATGGTGGAGCTGCTCGGCGAGATCCCCCCCCACTTCGCGCTCTCGGGGCGCTACTCCCGGGAATACTTCACCCGCCGAGGTGAGGGGCGGGGCAGAGCCGTGGGGGAGGTGGGGGGGCTGGGTTCTGTGGGGCGAGGGGTTGGGGGGAGTGGGGTTTGGAGGTTCAGGGGTCCAGGCTTGGCAGGGCTCTGGGGGACCCCACTGGGGGGGGTTGGGGCTCTGGGAGGGGCCCCCTCTAGGGGGGTCTGGGGGGGGCCCCACTGGGGGGTACTGGGGGACCCAGCGGGCGGGGGCCCCACCGGGGGACCCGGCGGGGGGGTTGGGCTCTGGGGGGCACTGGGGGACCCGGCGGGGGGGTTGGGCTCTGGGGGGGCCCCGGCCCAGCACTGACGTCCCCCCTGCCCCCCAGGCGAGCTGCGGCACATCCCCAGCCTGCGGCCCTGGGCGCTGGGCGCGGTGCTGCTGGAGAAATACGAGTGGCCCCAGGAGCAGGCGGCCGCGTTCGCCCGGTTCCTGCTGCCCATGCTGGACTTCCTGCCCGAGCGGCGCCCCACGGCCGCCCAGTGCCTGCAGCACCCCTGGCTGGGCCCCTAGGGACCCCGGCGTCCGGCCGCCCCCCGCCTGCAGTACCCCCGGCGTCCGGCCGCCCCGCGCCTGCAGCACCCCCGGCTGGGCCCCTAGGGACCCCGGTGTCCGGCCGCCCCCCAGGAACCCCGGCGTCCGGGTTGCCCTGTGCCGTGCGTGTCAGGGACCCCGGCGTCCGGGCTGCTCTGTGCCGGCGTGGGGCCGGTTGTCTGTGTTTAGGGGCAGAGCGTGGGGGGCGCTGCCCCCCCCCGGCCTGTGACACTTGATTAAATGGTTTGACAAAGCCCTGCTGTCTGTGTGATCGTGTGGGGGGATAGGGACCCAGGCGTCCGGGCTCCCAGTGCACCTTCCCCCCCCCGCTCACGGTAGGAGGGAACCCAGGTGTCCGGGCAGGGGCCAGGCAGGTGGCAGAGGCAGCTGAGACAGACGGCCATTTATTCCCCGTGGGGCACTGGCCCCACAGTGACACACACACACACAGCAGCAGTGACATGGATGGGGGGGCAGGGGGCTACGGTCCTGCCCCATGGATCGCCCGGCTGGGGGGCTCCGGCCTGCGCGGCCCCTTCGCCTTGGCCTGAGAGTGGGGTCCTCCCCTGTGGGAGAGAGAGGAGTCAGAGAACCCAGGCATCCTGGCACCCAGGCCCCCCCTCTGCCCCACCAGATCCCACCCCAGACACGGGTGCTCCCAGATTTCCCCATCTCACGGTTCCGCCAACCCCCCCCTCCCCCCGAGTGCCCCAGGCGTCCGGGCTCCTGGCTCCGCCCCCCCCCAGGGCCCCAGACGTCCAGGCTCCCGGCTCCGCCCCGCCCGAGTGCCCCAGGCGTCCGGGCTCCCGGTTTCCCCCCCCCCCCCCAGGGCCCCAGGCGTCCAGGCTCCGCCCCGCCCGAGTGCCCCAGGCGTCCAGGCTCCCGGCTCCGCCCCCCCCCCCCCCCCCCGAGGGCCCCAGGCGTCCAGGCTCCCGTCCCCGCCCCGCCTGAGTGCCCCAGGCATCCGGGCTCCCGTCCCCGCCCCGCCTGAGTGCCCCAGGCATCCGGGCTCCCGGCTCCGTCCCTCCCAAGGGCCCCAGGCGTCCCGGCTCCGCCCCCCCCCCCCCCCGAGGGCCCCAGGCATCCGTCTCACCCTGGCCCTAGCTGCACTGGCTCCAGCCGCTGGCCGTGCGGACGTGCCGCAGGATGGACTGGACGGCCCCCGACGTGGTGCCCTGGCCCCCGATGTCCGGCGTGTGGGTCTGCGGGGAGGGACGGGGCCATGAACTGGGGCTGCCCCCCATTTCCCTGGGGCAGCCTCTCCACAGGGGCAATTACCCCTCACAGGATGTCCTTCCCCCAGGCGAGGCGGGATTTCCTGTCCCGGTAGCCTGCGATTGGCGGGACTTGTGCTCCTGGTTGGAATCTCCCTATTATTAAGCCGGGACTTCCCCACCCAGCTGCCTGCCGTGGGCCAGTACTAGCGGAGGAGGGCGGGACTTCCTCCCTTGCCAGCCAGGGGAAGGGGCGGGGCTTACCGCCTCATCGTCCAGGGAGGCCAGCACTGCCTGGCGGATGGTGGTGGCGAAGCTGTGCAGCCTGCGAGGGGAGGAGCAAAGAGGGGCGGAGTCAGAGCAGCACAGGCCCCGCCCACCCAACAGGTACCACCCCCAGAGGAGGGAAGAGGATAGAGGGGGAGGCCCTGAAGATGAGGCTGGGGACACTCACAAGACCGGGGGATGCAGGGGATGGGGGGCACACGGGGTGGGGGGGACTCACCGGAGGGGCGAGGGGGCAAGGGAGGCGCAGCGGATGGGGGCTCACCAGAGAGGGAGGGGGCGCACGGGGTGGGGGGGACTCACCGGAGGAGAGATGGGGAGCGCACGGGGTGTGTGTGTGGGAGGTTCACCGGAGGGGCGAGGGGGCAAGGGAGGCGCAGCAGATGGGGGGGGCTCACCAGAGAGGGAGGGGGCGCATGGGGTGGGGGGGCGAGGGGGGGGCTCACCGGAGATGGTCCAGCATCATGCAGGCGGCGAGCAGGGTGGCCGTGGGGTTGGCGACGTTCTTGTGGGCGATGCTCTTCCCCGTGTTCCGCGTGGCCTGGGGGGGGGGGCACAATGAGACCCTGATCCTGCCCCCCACCAGTGCCCCCATTCCCGCCCTGCCTGCTGCCCCCCATTCCCACCCTGCGGACCCCTGGAACCCCTTTCGCCCCGCGCCCCCCCTCGCTCACGGTCTCGAAGACGGCGAAGTCCCTCCCGTAGTTGGCGCCGGGCACCAGCCCCGGGCCCCCGACCAGCCCCGCGCACACGTTGTTCACGATGTTCCCGTAGAGATTGGGCATCACCATGACGTCGAACTGCTGGGGGCGGGACACCAGCTGGGGGGAGAGCGGGGGTTAGGACGCCGGGGGTCTCTCCCGGGAGAGGGGAGTTGGAAGGCCCGGACGCCAGGGTTCTCACCTGCATGGTGGTGTTGTCCACGATCATGCTGTCGAAGGCGATCTCCGGGTAGCCGCCCGCCACCTCCCGGCAGCACCGCAGGAAGAGCCCGTCACCCAGCTTCCTGTGGGGGAGGGGAAGCGGGGCTGAGCGACCCCCGGCCCGGCCCCCACCCCCCCGCAGACCCCGCCCCCGCAGCCCGGCACTCACATGATGTTGGCCTTGTGCACGGCGGTGACCTTGGTGCGCCCGGCCTCGCGGGCCAGCTGGAAGGCGTAGTCAGCGATGCGCAGGGACCGCGCCTTGGTGATGATCTTCAGGCACTCCACCACACCGGAGACGCTCTGCGGGGCAGGGGGCGGAGTCAGGACACGAGGGGCGGAGACCTGAGCCCCACGAAGGGGAGGGGTACGGCTCAGGCTTCCCCTCCCAAATGGGGCGGGGCCCAAGGTGGAGCCAAGGCACCAGGTGAGCCTGGGGCCCCCAGGGGCTGGGCAGGAGCTCCCGGGGCGGGGCTCCCAGGGGTAGGACCCCAGGGGGACAGAGGCGGGGCTCCCAGGGGGTGGACAGGGAAAGGGGAAGAGCTCCCAGGGGCAGGACCCCAGGGGGTGAGCGGGGCTCCCAGGGAGTGGGCAGGGGAAGGGGCAGGGCTCCCAGGGGCAGGACCCCAGGGGGACACAGGCGGGGCTCCCAGGGGGTGGGCAGGGGAAGGGGCGGGGCTCCCAGGGGCAGGACCCCAGGGGGACACAGGCGGGGCTCCCAGGGGGTGGGCAGGGGAAGGGGCGGGGCTCCCAGGGGCAGGACCCCAGGGGGTGAGAGGGGCTCCCGGGGGGCGGGGCCCCAGGGCGGCACCTCGTGCTCCAGGCTGCTGTACTCGCCCTCCGTGTTCTCACGGACGATGAGGATGTCGATGTCCCGGTGCCGCGTCAGCACCCGCGGGAGGCTCTGGCAGTGAATCACGTTGGCGTAGAGATCCAGGCTGGTGCTGGGGGGGGGGAGACAGGGTCAGAGCCCCCCCAGGATGGCTGGCGCCCTTCACTCCCAACCCGCAGCCCCCCCAGCGCCCCTCACTCCCGACCCGCAGCCCCCCCAGCGCCGCCCGCGCCCCTCACTCCCGACCCCAGCGCCGCCCGCGCCCCTCACTCCCGACCCCAGCGCCGCCCGCGCCCCTCACTCCCGACCCCAGCGCCGCCCGCGCCCCTCACTCCCGACCCCAGCGCCGCCCGCGCCCCTCACTCCCGACCCCAGCGCCGCCCGCGCCCCTCACTCCCGACCCCAGCGCCGCCCGCGCCCCTCACTCCCGACCCCAGCGCCGCCCGCGCCCCTCACTCCCGACCCCAGCGCCGCCCGCGCCCCTCACTCCCGACCCCCACCCCCCGGCATGTAGCCCCACTCACCGCAGGATGTTGTTCCGGGATTTGTGGGACGGGGGCAGGTTGTGGTTGGTCTCAATGTTTCCTGTCAACCAGAAACAGAAACGAGTTAATCCCTGAACGCAGGAACCCAGACCAGACGGGGACCCTGCGGCCCCTCAGTGCGGGGCCGGAGGCCGGGGACCCAGGTACCCCTCGGGCGGGGCAGGGGAATCAGAGTGTGGGGGCACCAGGCCCTGCGCCCCCGGCTTCCTGCGATTCCTCTCCGCCAGCCAGTAAAGCAGAAGGTTTATTTAGACGACAGGAACACGGCCCAGGACAGGTCTTGCAGGCACAGACAACAGGACCCCCCTCAGTTGGGTCCATCTTGGGGTCCCAGGGGCACCACAGTCCCATTGGGGGGTCAGAGCCCCGTCTGGGCTCCCTCCATTACACCAGCCAGCTCCTGAAACTCCAACTCCCTCCAGCATCTCTCCCCCAGCCTCCCCCCGGCTCCTCCCCCAGCCTTTATCCACTTCCTGGGCAGTGGTGTCACCTGGCCCCAGCCCCTGCTCAGGTATCTTCCCTACAGACCCATCTCCCATCCCCCAATGCAGCCCCACAGCCAACCCCCCTGCAACCTGCCCCGGCCCACTCCCCACTCAGCATTCAACCACCACACTGAGAACAGGCCCAGTTCGCCACAGCAGGGCCGGGGACCCCTCCAGCACCAGGACACACCCTTCAGGGCGACGCGGTTTCGCCGGATGGCCATGATTGCGTTCTGAATATCGTCCTCCGCCGCGTCCGAGCTCACCCGGACCTCCTCGAAGTCCACCGGGACGCAGGCCTGCCTGGGGGAGGGGAGAGAAACAGGACGCCTGGGTTCTCTGGGAGGGGAGTTAGACCCTTGGCTGGGTTTCCACGCTCTCTGGGTCAGCACAGGGGACAGCTGCCCCGATCCCCCCCCTACCTGAACACCTCCTTCACGTGCAGCATCAGCTCCGGCCCGATGCCGTCACCTGGGATCATGGTCACGGTGTGACGCCCCCCGTACTTCGCAGGAGGAGGCTGCGGGAAGAGGCGGTGTGAGAGAACCCGGGAGTCCGGGCTCCCAGCCCCCCTGTTCTAACTCCCCAACCCCCACTCCCCTCCCTGAGCCAGGGAGAGAACCCAGGAGTCCTGGCTCCCAGCCCCCCTGTTCTAACTCCCCAACCCCCACTTCCCTCCCTGAGCCAGGGAGAGAACCCAGGAGTCCGGGCTCCCAGCCCCCCCCAACGCTTGAACCTGCCTCTTTCCCTCCCACTGGCCCCGCGTTGTGCCACGCAGTCTGGGAACAGTACTCACGATGGGGGTGTGCTGTGGGTCGCAGGATGCACCGACGGGGGGGAGAGGAGGGGAAGAGAAGGGGGTTAGTACAGCTCAGTGGGAAGGAGGCCGGGTCATGGGGGACGGGGGGCCCCCCCCGGGACATCCTCTTTGTTCGGGGGAGGGGTCTGAAGCTAAGCCCACAGGCCACGGTACCCCCAGCTCCCCCCAATCCTTGACCCATTCCCAGCCAGCCCCCCCCATCCTGCCCCCCAGGGAGCCATGGGGCCGCCCAGAGTCCTGTGGCAGGGAGTTCCCCAGGCCAGCCGGGCATGTCCCTCTGTGGGGACGGGGGGGTCGCGACCCCGCCGCTGGCCCCGCCCCACTCGCCAAGCCCCGCCCACAGGCAGAGCGGGGGGGCCGGGGGACTCACTGACGTCAGGGTCCGGCGCTCAGCTCCCGGCACCTGGGGGAGAACAAGGGGGGCAGGTTAGAGCCGGGAGGGGGGAGGGGAGCCCGGACGCCTGGGTTCTTTTCCCAGATTGGGGGGGGGCACTCTTGCTCGCCCCAGAGGATGCTGGGAACGGGCCCCAGGGGTTGGCGTCTCTCTAGCGCCCTCTGCAGGGCTGAGCGAGGTCATACCCTTCCATCCCCCCACCGCTGGCTAAGGGGAGCCGCAGCCAATCAGAACCGGCCGCTTCGGTGTGTCCCGCCCACGCGGGGAAGCCGGCCCAATCAGCAACAGCCGCAGGAGACGGAGACCAATCGAAAGAAACTCACCAGCTTGGCCCCGCCCCACTCTTTGGACGTGCCTCTTTCCCGCCCCCTTCGGGCGTGCCAACCAATCAGCTCCGCTCTGATCGATTAAGCCCCACCCATCCCCTACGCGTACTCCAATCAGAAGTAAGCCTCTGACTGTCCCCCCGCCCATTTCCATCCTCGCCCAATCAAATGAAAGCTGGTGGGACCGCCCCGTTCCAATCGCAGCCAATCATAGCCTCGACTCCTGATTTGTCCCGCCCTCCTCCGGTGTCCTGTCCAATGAGGAGGCCGATGCGCCACCCTGCCCCGCCGTTCCACTCCCTCTCATCCAATCAGGAGCCTCCCCCGCGGCTTGCGCCGAGCCCGCCGGCCAGTCCTCCCGCCGAAGGCCCCCCCCGCGCGCCCCTGCTCACCGGACGGGGCCCGAGCAGGGCCGCTCTCCACAGCTGCCTCGTCGCCATCAGAGCCGCAGCCATGGCAGAGCCGCGCACGAGACACGGGACCAACGCGCTCCCGCGAGAACTAGTCAGCGAAATCCCGCGAGAGCTCCGACCTGGAATTCTCGCGACGTCTCGCTGGGGAAAACCGGCGTGCGCAATGAGGCGATGCCGCGCCTATTTTCCGCGAGACGTCAGCGCCACATACGTCCCGGCGGCCATTTTGTATCATCAGGTTGGGGGCTGTCTCGAGACGTCCTGAGAGACGCATGCGCATTGACGGCCCTTTGGCTTGTTTCTCGCTCCTTGGGGGCAAATAAGTCTCGGCGGCCATTTTGTCCCTGGAAGTGTCTGTGATTGGTAGGGAGGCTTCGCGAGAAGGCGGAGCGCACGTGCGCACTGATGGGGCCGCGCCTTTTCTCACTCGCGGGTGCGCAAAATAAGTCTCGGCGGCCATTTTATTCCTGCGTCTCCGTGGAAATCTCGCGAGCGCTCGCTCGGCGCAGGCCCCGTGGTCACCCAGCGTCCCTTCTCGCTCCGCCCCGCGCTAGATAAATCCCGGCCGCCATTTTCTCTCCCCGGGAGCGCGAAGGCCACGTCCGCTCTGGGTCACGTGGCGCGTTGGGGGCGCTGCTGATTGGCTGGCGGCGGAAGGCGCTTTCCCGACACCCTGCGCGGCGGTGGCCCCGGTTCTTCGGCCACGGGCGGCGATGGCGCTGACGGGGATCGCGCTGCTCCTGGCGGCGGCAGCGGCGCTGGGCGGGGCCAGAGGTACCGGACCCCGCCCCCTGCCCGGGCCCCCTCGGGCCCCGCCCCTGGGAGCCCCCGCGGGGCGCCGCAGCGCTGTGGGGGCGGGGCCAGAGGGGGCGGGTCTCTAGCGGGTCTGGGGGCGTGGCCGCGCTGTGGGGGCGGGGCCAGAGGGGGCGGGTCTCTAGCGGGTCTGGGGGCGGGGCCAGAGGGGGCGGGGCCGCGCGCTGTGGGGGCGGGTCTCTAGCCGGTCTGGGGGCGTGGCCTCGTCCTGTGGGGTGGAGCCAGAGGGGGCGAGTCTCTAGAGCGTCTGGGGGCGTGGCCGCGCTGTGGGGGCGGAGCCAGAAGGGGCGGGTCTCTAGAGCGTCTGGGGGCGTGGCCGCGCCCTGTGGGGGTCGAGCCAGAGGTGACGGGGTGGGGGTCTGGGGATTGCGGGGTCTGGGGGTGGAGCCAGGGAGGGGCGGGGTCTGGGGTGGAGGCAGAGAGGGGCGGGGCTGGGTTGGGTGAAGGCAGAGGAGGCGGGGCTTGGGTCTGGGGGGGCGGGGTCGGGTCTGGGGGTGGAGCCAGAGAGGGGCGGGGCCGATGCTCACTGCTCCCCCCACCCCACAGGTGAGCCGTGCCCGGAGCCCACCATCGTCCCGTCCTATTACACCACGGCCGACGCCGTCATCTCCTCGGAGAGCGTCTTCGTGGTGGAGATTGCGCTCACCTGCCGCAATGGGGCGCAGGTACGGGGCGGAGATGGGAGCCCGGACACCTGGATTCTCACCTGGCCCGGGGTGGGAGGGGCTGGGAGCCCGGACGCCTGGGTTCTCACCTGGCCCGGGGTGGGAGGGGCTGGGAGCCCGGACGCCTGGGTTCTCACCTGGCCCGGGGTGGGAGGGGCTGGGAGCCCGGACGCCTGGGTTCTCACCTGGCCCGGGGTGGGAGGGGCTGGGAGACCGGACACCTGGGTTCTCACTTGGCCCGGGGTGGGAGGGGCCAGGAGACCGGACACCTGGGTTCTCACCTGGCCCGGGGTGGGAGGGGCTGGGAGACCGTATGCCTGGGTTCTCACCTGGGCCCGGGAGATGGGGGGGGGGGGGGTTGGAAGGCTTTTGGCCAGGGGCTGGTTGGGGGTGGGGGCTAGTCCCTTGGGAACTGACCTCATGGGATCTGCCTAGGGTCATTCAACATCTTCACTGCTGGGGGGGTGGAGGAGGTGGGGGTTCTGCTGTGGCCTAGACCCCGCAGTGCTAGGCCCCGACCCCCCACCCCAACCCCGCGGTGCTAGGTCCTGTCTCTCCTCCACAGAATGTCGCCCTGTATGCTGACGTAAACGGCAAACAGTTCCCCGTCACCCGGGGGCAGGACGTGGGACGCTACCAGGTAGGGTCGAGGCCTGGCGGGGGGGCAGTGGGTTGGGGGCTGGGAGCCAGGACTCCTGGGTTCTCTCCCTGGCTCTGGGAGGGCAGTGGGGCTGGTGGTTAGAGCGGGGGGGCTGGGAGCCAGGACTCCTGGGTTCTCTCCCGGCTCTCGGAGGGGAGTGGATGGGGGCTGTGTGCCGGGACTCCTGGGTTCTCTCCCCGGCTCTGGGAGGGGAGTGGGGGCTGGTGGTTAGAGCAGGGGGGCTGGGAGCCAGGACTCCTGGGTTCTCTCCCGGCTCTGGGAGGGGAGTGGGGGCTGGTGGTTAGAGCAAGGGGGCTGGGAGCCGGGACTCCTGGGTTCTCTCCCCGGCTCTGGGAGGGGAGTGGGTGGGGGCTGCAGGCCAGGACTCCTGGGTTCTCTCCCCGGCTCTGGGAGGGCAGTGGGTGGGGGCTGCGGGCGCACTGACGGTTCCCCCCACCTCCCAGGTCTCATGGAGCATGGAGCACAGGGCTGCCCGGTCAGGCACCTATGAAGTGAAGTTCTTTGACGAGGAGTCGTACAGCGCCCTGCGCAAGGTGAGGGGGGCCTGGCTCTGGCCCGGGGGTGCCCCAGTGCTGGGGGAGGTGGGGGAGGTTGGGAGAGGGTTGGGGGCCGTTAGCCCTGCTCCAGCTGCTGGGGCCAGGTTCTGCTGCCTGGGGATGATCTGTGGGGGCCCCCACAACTGACACTCCATTTCCCTTACGCCCCCAGGCCCAGCGCAACAACGAGGACGTATCGGCGATCCGAGCCCTGTTCACAGTCAGCGTGGATCACCGGGTGAGAGGGGGGCTGGCCCTGGTGGGGGGCCGGGATCACACTGGGGGGGGGGGGCAGGGCGGTGTCCTGGGGGGCCGGGATCCCCCTGGGGATGAGTGGCAGGACCGTGTCCCGCATGGTGGGGGGGGCTCTCCCTGAGGGCGGGGGGTAGGGCTGTGTTGGGGGGTGGGATCCCCCTGGGGATGAGGGGCAGGGCTGTGTCCCCCATGGTGGGGGGGGGCTCTCCCTGAGGGCGGGGGACAGGACTGTGTCCCCCATGGTGGGGGGGGGGCTCTCCCTGAGGGCGGGGGACAGGGCTGTGTTGGGGGGTGGGATCCCCCTGGGGACGAGGGGCAGGGCCGTGTCCCCCATGGGGGGGGGCTCTCCCTGAGGGCGGGGGGGAGGATCCTCCTGGGGTGTGGGGGTCACTGAGCCCGTCCCATGCTGGGGGGCTCGTGAGGCGGGGAGCCCAGCCCCCCACTGATCCCCCCCGGTCTCCCGCAGGGCGCCTGGAGCGGACCCTGGGTCTCCACGGAGGTGCTGGCTGCCGCCATCGGGCTCCTCGTCTACTACTTGGCCCTGAGCGCCAAGGGGAGCATCCAAGCCTGAGGGGAAACCGGGCCCCCCCCGTGGGGCCAAACGCTGCCCCTCTGTGTGTCCCCCAATAAACACTGTCCACACCCGCTCGGCTCACTGTGCTTCTGGGGCGCGGGGCTCCCCTGCCGGCCCCCAGCTCTGGGGAGGGGGAGGGGCTGGCTCTCAGCACCCCCACTATCCGGCCCACGGGGGGACAAGGCAAGGGGGGGGCCGGTCTCCAGTTAGGCGCTGGTCCAAGGGGTGAATGTTGCGTGGGGGCCCCCCAGCGGCCCGACGCTGCCGCCCTGACTTTCACAAAGGGGGCGACACGGACACGAGGCCGGGAATGAAACCGGAACGAAAAGGGAAATCGCAGCGCAGCTCCGGAGCAGGGAGAGGCGAAGGGCGGCCTTGGACCCGGGCCGGGACGGCCTGGGGAGGAGCCGGACTCTGGCAAACGAGGGGCAAATACAGAATTGGGCCAAACCCGACCGTGAAGAGCAGCGAGCCGGAGCCTGGGGCCGTCGCAGCGGAAGCCGGAAGCTGCTCCGCGACCCGTGGGGCCCCTGGGCCAGCCAGCTGCGAAAGGGTCACTCAAGGACGACAAGGCCATTGCGGAGAAATGAATCGAATTCGGTCTTCACGGCCGAGGATGGGAGGGAGATTCCCACTCCGGAGCCCGTCTGTTTAGGTGACAGATCGGAGGAAGTGTCCCGGATTGAGGTGTCGCTAGAGGAGGGTTTGGAACAAACGGATAAACTAACCAGCACTAAGTCCCCAGGCCCAGATGGGCTCAGGCAGGAACTCAGACGTGCCGTCGTCATCTGTCCCCCCTGACGAGGATGGCTCGTGTGCCGCCGATCGTTACAAAGGGCTCCAGCGGTGCCCCCGGCAATTACAGGCTGGTGAGTCTGACTTCAGTCCCGGGCAAACGGCTCGAAAGTGTCGTAGAGAACAGAACGGCCAGACACAGAGCTCACCACAACTTGTGGGGGAAGAGGCAATGTGGATTTCGTAAAGGGAAATCGTACCTCACCAATCTACTAGACTTCTCTGAGGGGATCCACTAGCCCGTGGCCAAGGGGATCCCGTGGAGATCGTGGACTTAGATTGTCAGAAGGCCTTTGACACGGTCCCTCACCAAAGGCTCTTACGCAGAGTCAGCTGCCAGGGGATAAGAGGGAAGATCCCCTCGTGGATCGGTAACTGGTTAAAAGACGGGACACAAAGGGGAGGAATACCTGGTCAGTTTTCAGAGTGGAGAGAGGTAAATCGTGGTGTCCCCCAGGGGTCTGTTCTGGGCCCCGTCCTAGTCGACATATTCAGAACGGAGCTAGAAAAAGGGGTAAACAGGGAGGTGGCAAAATCTGCAGATGATACAAAACGACTCAAGATTGTTAAGTCCCAGGCAGCCTGCGAAGCACTACAAGGGGGTGACGGGGCAGCAAACTGGCAGGTGAAATTCAGTGTTGATAAGTGCCCGTTGGCAACCATCCGCCCAACTCTACAGTTCAACGGTGAGGAACTGGGCCTGTTCTCAGTGTGGTGGCTGAATGCTGAGTGGGGAGTGGGCCGGGGAAGGTTGCAGGGGGGTTGGCTGGGGGGCTGCATTGGGGGATGGGAGACGGGTCTGGTGGGAAGATACCTGAGCAGGGGCTGGGGCCAGGTGACACCACTGCCCAGGAAGTGGACAAAGGCTGGGGGAGGAGCCGGGGGGAGGCTGGGGGAGAGACGCTGGAGGGAGTTGGAGTTTCAGGAGCTGACTGGTAATTGGAGGGAGCCCAGACGGGGCTCTGACCCCCCCAAGGGGCTGGGGCGCCCTGAGACCCCAAGATGGACCCAACTGAGGGGGGCCCTGTTGTTGGTGCCTGCAAGACCTGTCCTGGGCCGTGTTCCTGTCGTCTAAATAAACCTTCTGCTTTACTGGCTGGCGGAGAGGAATCGCAGGAAGCCGGGGGCGCAGGGCCTGGTGTCCCCCCACGCTCCGTGACACCACCACCCGAGAGAGACCGCGGCGGCGCTGCAGTCAGTTCTCGGAAATCCTCCGCTCGCTGGCAGGAAGGCGACCGAGGGCGGGGACTTGTTAGGAAAGGGAGAGACGAGACGTTGCCTTGAACACTGCGGGCAGACGTGCTCGCCCCATCTCCGAAAGGATCCCGTGGAATTGGGAACGGTTCAGACAAGGGCGACAAAACTGATTGGGGCGTGGAACAGCTTCCGCGTGAGGAGACGTTACTGAGAGCGGGACTCTCCAGCTCGGAAGAGCCGGCTAAGGGGCTGTGACGGGGCTCGACAATCCCGCTGAGAAAGTAGATCAGGGAGTGTTATTTACTCCTTCTCCTAACACAAGAACCAGGGTCACCCAATGAAATGAACAGCAGCGGGTTTAACACAAACCGGAAGTATTTCTTCACCCAGCTCACCGTTAACCTGTGGAACTCCTTGCCAGGGGATGTTGTGAGGGCCAAGACCATAAGCGGGTTCAAAAGATCTAGATAAGTTCATGGCGGGTCGGTCCCCCGGTGGCTACGAGCCAGGCTGGGCAGGGCTGGTGGCCCTGCCTCTGTTTGCCGGGAGCTGGGAATGGGTGACGGGATGGGTTACTTGGGGATTCCCGGGTCTGGTCATTGGCTGCTGGCAGCAGACAGGACACTGGCCTTGCTGCACCTGACCCCCCTGGCCACTTGTATGGGGTGTCGGGGACCCCCAGCTGTCACAGATCTGCAGGCCCAGCACAGGAACAGCCCTGGGGGGCCCTGTCAGTGGGGCAGCCCCCTTGGGGGTCACACTATCCCTGGGATCAGCCACTGGCTCCCCCACCCTCTCGGACCCACCTCGAACCTGCAGCCCCCCCAGGACTGGACCCACAAGGGAACCATGCCCCCCGATGTCCCGAGCCAGAGTGACTCCCCCGGCAGTGTGAATGCAGGAGGGTTTCCCGAAGGTCCTACACCCCCAGCTGCTCCCACTTCACACATGGGCCGGGCCTTGGCCACCCCTGGGTTTCTGCAAAGCAATCCCCCCCACCCTTAACTGGACGGGGGAAACTGAGGCACGCACAGAATTCATCGGATATGGTATGAAAACTTCCTACTCCACCACCTCAGCTGCCCCCCCCAGTGGGGGGAGCTCTCACACCAGGGCCCAGCCCCTGCACCACCAGCAGCCCTCAGCCTGGGGGGGTTCTGCCCCGCCGGCCCTTTGCCCCACCCCAGGGCCGGGGCAAGGCTGGCTGTGCCCTGCAGGGGGTGGGGCGAGCCTGGGGGCAGGCAGTGCGGGGACGCTGCATTCACCGGCCGTCCCCCGACTCTGCCCTATCAGACCCCCCCCCCAAGCTCGGGCGAGAACCCAGGAGTCCGACTGAAGGGGAGGGCCCTGGCCTGCAGAGGACCTGCTCTGTCAGCTGGGGGGGGCACAAACCTCAGGGAGGGGTCCTCTGAGATTGGCTGCATCCAGCACAGAGCCCCCCTGGAGAACCCCACGGAGCCCCCCACCACGTGCCCCAGATCCGGCCCTGACTGCCAGGGAGAGCCCCCCCAACCCCCCCCGCCGACAGGCTGGGACTGAGGGGCGCCAGCGGAGCTGGGGGTCGGGCCTGGGGGGCGCTGGCGGGGCGGGGTCTGCGGATCGGGACTGGGGGCCGCTGGGGGGGCGGGGGGCTGCGAGTCGGGACTGGGGGGCGCTGGCGGGGGGAGGGTCTCACTGTTTGTCCTGATCGTTAGCAGGGAACCTGGTGACGTCACGGGGGGCCCCACACAAGCCCCCCTTGGGAGCCCCTGGCCCAGCCCCTCCGTTGCACTAGGACGGGTTTCGCGGGGGGGGGGGGGAATTCAGGGGCCCGGCTCTGTTCCCCTCCCCCACCCCGGACCTGCCCCATGGGCAGTTCCCAGCCTGTCACCCCGAGGGGCAGCGGGGCCCCCCCCATTCCGGAGTCTCTCTCTGGCGATGCCTCGGGCACTAGCCGAACCCCCGAACCTCCCTCCCTGCACCCGCAGCGGCCCGGACTCCTGGGTTCTCTCCCTGGCTCTGGGAAGGGGGGGGGGGGGGGTTGGACGGTCCCTTCTGTGTTCCCAGAAACTGCCCTCCCCCGCAGCAAGTACTGGGAAATACCCCCGGCCTCGCCCCCCCCCCAGCCCTGCCGGTGCCCCTCATTCCTGACCGCAGCCCCCTGCCCCCCACCCCTGCCTGTGCCCCTCACTCCCGACCCGCAGCCCCCTGACCCCCACCCCTGCCTGTGCCCCTCACTCCCGACCCGCAGCCCCCTGCCTGTGCCCTTCACTCCTGCCCCGCAGCCCACTGCCCCCCACCCCTGCCTGTGCCCCTCACTCCTGCCCCGCAGCCCCCTGCCCCCCAGCCCTGCCGGTGCCCCTCACTCCCGACCCGCAGCCCCCACCAGCCCGGCTCCGTTTCCAGGCATCGCCCCTTCCCCAGTCCAACTTCTGGGCCCCCCAGGAATTCCCCAGCCGAGAGGGAGGCTGGGGTCGCGGTGAGGGGATCCCGCTCCCGGAGCAGGGAGAACCCAGGCGTCCTGGCTCCCAGCCCCCGCCCAGGGAGGGGCCGGGCGCTGGGGGAGGGGCGGCGGAGGGAGGGGTCTGACTCCGGATTATGTCACAGGCTCTGCAGCCGCAGTGGGGAGCGGAGCGGTTCGGGCGCAGGTAGGGGATGGGGCTGGGGGGGTTCGGTCCGTCCGGCTGCTCCTGCCCCCCCGGGCCGGCCCCCGCTGGGAGGGGCGAGGGGAACCTGCGGGGCTGGGGGCTGAGATGGGGGATGGGAGGGGCAGGGGGGCTGTGGAGGGGGGGATGGGTGGGGCAGGGGGGCTGTGGAGGGGGGTTGGGGGATGGGAGGGGCAGGGGGGCTGTGGAGGGGGAGGGGCAGGGCTCAGTGGGGTGTGTGGGGAGAAGCGGGATGTCAGGCTGGGGGCTGTTCAGGGGGGTGAGGGGCCCTGGGGGGCCGGCTGTGGGGGAGGGGCTGGGCGGGGCTGGGCTGCGTGTCCGTGGGGTGGCTGGGGGGTGTGCTGGGGGGTTGTATGCTGAGTTGTGAGCCTGGGGTTGTGGGTCTTGCACGTTGGGTGTGGCAAGTGTGTTGGGTGTGGCAGGTGCTGCGTGTTGTGATTTGTGATGTATGTTCCGTGTCTGTGGGGTGCATCTTGTGTCTGGCATGTGGGTTGCGTGTTGTGACGTGTGGGTTGTGTGGTGTTGCGTGTTGTGGCCTGTGGGTTGTATGTTGTGTGTTGTGATGGGTGGGTTGTGTGTTGCGCTGCATAGGAGACAGGGCTGGGCGCGGCCTTTGTGTGGGTCGGGGGGGGATCTGGGGCGGTTGGTCGTGTCCTAGAGCCCCCAGCCCCCCAAATCCCCTGGAATCCCCCAGCCCCTAACCCCAGCACACAGCAGGGGGGCAGGAGAGACAGACCCCCCCCGGACATCCCAACTTTGTGTGTGTGCCTGGGGGGCGTCCCGGGGAGCGGAGCTTGGGAACGGGATGGGGGGGACTCCCAGGCACTGGTAAATGGGGGGGTGAATTCGTGTGGGGGAGAGTCTAGACGGGGGGGGGAGCTCCTGTCTGTGCCCCTCACTCCCGACCCGCAGCCCCTGGCCAGCCCACCCTGCCGGTGCCCCTCACTCCCGACCCGCAGCCCCCTGCCAGCCCACCCTGCCGGTGCCCCTCACTCCCGACCCGCAGCCCCTGCTAGCCCAGCCCTGCCGGTGCCCCTCACTCCCGACCCGCAGCCCCCTGCCAGCCCGGCCCTGCCGGTGTCCCTCACTCCCGACCCACAGCCCCTGCCAGCCCCCCTGACCCCCCAGAGAGTCACTGGGCCTGTCTGCGAGGGGGTGTCTGAAAGTGAAGGGGGATCCCCCCAGCCCATCCCCCCCCCCGGGAAGGGTGGGGTCATGGCAGGTGCTTGGGGGAGGGGAATTTCCACATGAGTTGCAGGCAAATTAGCCGGGGGTGGGGGGAGCACCTGGCTCTGGGTACATGTGTGGGAGGAGGGGAGTACACAGGGCCGTGGCCACCCGACCCCCCTCCCCTCCCAGGGCCGGGAGAGAACCCAGGAGTCCGGGCGGGGGAAGGGGCCTGGCTGCGGCGATGGGCAGGGCTTGGCCCCGTCAGCCCGGTGGGGGGGTTGCTGTGTGGAGACGGCCCTCCTGGAGCCCAGGGGCCAGGGCCCAGCATGACACCAGCCCCCCCTGACCCCCTGCGGCGCCCAGTCTGCCCAGGGCAGAGTCACCTGTCAGAGCCGGTTAGTGGGAGCCCGGACTCCTGGGTTCTCTGCCGGCTCTGGGCAGGAAGGGGAGTCTGGGGGGTTAGAGTGGGGGTCTGGGAGCCAGGACTCCTGGGTTCTCTCCCTGCTCTGGGAGGGGAGGGGGGGCTGGTGGTCAGAGCGGGGGGCTGGGAGCCAGGAGTCCATGGAGCTGGATCCCCACATCCTGGGTGCCCCATTTCCAGCTCCCCCCACACCCACCCCCCCACCCCCACACACGCTGGCATCCGGCCTGTGCCACTGAGACAAGAGCCCGTTTGTGTGGAGGCCAAGAGCTGCCCCACCCCCACACTTCCGCTGTCCGCGCTGGGGCCTGACCCCGGGCCCAGCCCCCACAATGGGGCCCTGTTGGGGCAGGGCCGGGCTGGCAGGGGCTGCGGGTCGGGAGTGAGGGGCACCGGCAGAGCTGGGGGGGGCAGGGGGTCGGGAGTGAGGGGCACCGGCAGCGCTCGGGGGGCAGGGCTGGGCTGGCAGGGGCTGTGGGTCGGGAGTGAGGGGCACCGGCAGAGCTGGGGGGGGCAGGGCTGGGCTGGCAGGGGCTGTGGGTCGGGAGTGAGGGGCACTGGCAGAGCTGGGGGGGGCAGGGCTGGGCTGGCAGGGGGCTGTGGGTCGGGAGTGAGGGGCACCGGCAGAGCTGGGGGGGGGCAGGGCTGGGCTGGCAGGAGCTGTGGGTTGGGAGTGAGGGGCACTGGCAGGGCGGGGGGGGCAGGGCTGGGCTGGCAGGGGCTGTGGGTCGGGAGTGAGGGGGACCCTCCCCTCCCCCGCCCTGTCATTCTCTCTGTCTCGTTTTCCCTGGTGCCGGGTTTGAATCGGGTCCTTCTGTAAAAGGGCCGGGGCGGGAGGGGTCCTGGGGGGGCTTCAGAGCCCTTAACTCTTTGCTGTCCAGCTCGGGGAGGGGAGCGGGGGCTGGTGGCGAGAGCGTGGGGAGGGCAGGAGCCCGGACTCCTGGGTTCTCTCCCTTGCCCCTGGTGGGGTCAAGGTGACTGTGGACCATTATCCCGCTGCCTCTTGGTTGCCATGGAAACGCAGGAAATGCAGCAGCGGTGAGGGGGGGGAGATGCCGGCACAACGGACAACACCTGGCGCTCGCCTTGAAACCCCCCGGCTGCCCCAGATACGCACACGTCCCCCAACGACCCACAACCTGCGACATACAACACACCAGCACCCCCAGCACTCAACACGTCCACAACAACCCATAACACCCAACTCCCCGCAACACCCAACGCCCCGCAACACTCCCCACCCTGCAACAGGCAGCCCCCTGCAGCCAACCCACCCACCCTCGGTAACACACAACAGGCTGCAGATGCCCCAGTGCCCCTTGCCTCCCCCCCTCGCTTGCTCCATGGCTCAGTGCCTGGAGTGTGACCCGCCGAACCCCCAAATCCCCCCAGCAGCGGGATCCCCACGACGTGGGAAATCCCTAAATCGTCGCAAGCCCCCCCCCCCAGACACTGGCCCAGGGGAGCAGGTGCCACATCCGGGTGATGGGGAGTGCGTCGTGGGGCCCATCCCCTCTGGGGGGTGCCGGCTCCCCCCCCAGCCCCAGGGCAGGGCCTGGCTGGCTCAGGGGGCGGGGGGGGTCAGATGTCTGACACCTGGGGTCTCTCTTCATGCCTGAGGAGTTTACAAGTAGCTGGTGGGGGGGGGGGTTCAGAGACCTTGGGGACAATCCCCACCCCCCAACATGGCCCAACTGCCCCCCCCTTCTCCCTCTGCTCAGGGGGCCTCGGACAGACTCTGTCACTTGCTGCATTAACTCCCCGGATGCTGGAATATTTTTTTTTTCTGAGAAACCAACCACAGAACTAGCAGGGGGCTGCGGGTCGGGAGTGAGGGGCACCAGCATAGCTGGGGGGGGACAGGGCTGGGATGGCAGGGGCTGTGGGTCGGGAGTGAGGGGCACCGGCAGAGCTGTGGGGGGCAGGGCTGGGCTAGCAGGGGCTGCAGGTTGGGAGTGAGGGGCACCGGCAAGGCTGGGGGCTGCCCCCCTCCAGTTTCTGCTCCCCCCCGTACTCTGGTTCCATCTGCCTCTGGGACATGGTGGCTCACAGGGGAGGTGCCCGGCGCTGGTGACCACAATGGTGCCAACTCCAAGCAGACAATGACGGAAACCCTGCGGCCGACCCGTCTGGGCCCAGATCTTTGGGACCAGCTGCCTCCTCCCACTCCCCTCCCAGAGCCGGGGAGAGAACCCAGGCGTCCGGGCTCCCACCCCGCCCTGCTCTAACCCACCAGCTCTCCTCTCAGATAAGAATCCCTGACTTGATAACAAATTTACTTCGCTATCGTGGGGCTGGATAGGAGCCAGCGCCCCCTGGAGGGCACAGGCCTCAGCCCCATTCCCTGCCCCCCTCAGCCAGCCAGTCCCCGCCCTGGGGCTGAATGTTTAATAACAGCACAGTTTGTACAGGTGGCAGGGGCTGCCGGTTGGGAGTGAGGGGCGTCGGCAGGGACAGGCTCGTGGGGGCTGCAGATTGGGAGTGAGGGGCACTGGCAGGGCTGGGGCTGGCTGGCAGGGGCTGTGGGTCGGGAGTGAGGAGCATCTTTCCTCTCTCTCCTCCTCCCTATTAATAATTCATACCCCCTCCCCCGTCGCCGGCGCTTTTCCATCTGTTCCCGTGTCCGTCCGTCCACCCGTCTGTCTCCTGCTGGGGGAGGGGAGGGGCTGGGGGGATCCTGCTGGGTTGACAAGATAAGCCCCTTAGCCTGGTAATTGCCCCTGGGGAGGTTGGGGGGGTTCTCACTGTGCAGGAATTTGGGGGAGGGGCGGCGCTCCACCCCAGAGGTGGTCGCATGGATCTCGCTCAGTGATGGTGCTTCTCCCTCAGCCAGGTGCAGGGAGCGACCCGCGGCGCCCCCCAGCCAGCGCCGCCCGGATTGAGGATGGCTCCCACGCGGGGCCAGCTGCTCCGGCTCTGGCCCCTGCTGCTCGGCCTGGCCGAGGCCCTCACCATCCCCAAGGAATGTGAGTAGCTGGGGGGGTCGGGTCCGTCCCCCGCTTGAGCCAGAAGTGGGGCAGTCCAGGTGTCCATGGATGGTGGATCCCTCCCATTACCCTGCAATGGTACAGTCCAAGTTTCAACCCATAGCTACAGTCAGCACCACGGACCGGGGTCCGGGTGTTGCAATGGGCTGTAGCTACAGTCAGCACCAGGGACAGGGCACTGGGTATTGCATTGGGCTGTAGCTACAGTCAGCACCACGGACAGGACTCCGGGTGTTGCATTGGGCTGTAGCTACAGTCAGCACCAGGGACAGGGCCCCGGGTATTGCATTGGGCTGTAGCTACAATCAGCACCAGGGACAGGGCCCCGGGTATTGCATTGGGCTGTAGCTACAGTCAGCACCACGGACAGGACTCCGGGTGTTGCAATGGGCTGTAGCTACAGTCAGCACCAGGGACAGGGTTCCGGGTGTTGCAATGGGCTGTAGCTACAGTCAGCACCACGGACCAGGCTCCGGGTGTTGCATTGGGCTGTAGCTACAGTCAGCAGCAGGGACAGGGCTCCGGGTGTTGCAATGGGCTGTAGCTACAGTCAGAACCAGGGACAGGGCCCTGGGTGTTGCATTGGGCTGTAGCTACAGGCACCACCAGGGACAGGGCTCCAGGTGTTGCAATGGGCTGTAGCTACAGGCACCACCAGCGACATGGCCCCGGGTGTTGCATTGGGCTGAAGCTACAGTCAGCACCACGGACAGGACTCCGGGTGTTGCATTGGGCTGTAGCTACAGTCAGCACCAGGGACAGGGCCCTGGGTGTTGCATTGGGCTGTAGCTACAGTCAGCAGCAGGGACAGGGCTCTAGGTGTTGCAATGGGCTGTAGCTAGTCAGCACCAGGGACAGGGCTCCGGGTGTTGCAATGGGCTGTAGCTCGTCAGCACCAGGGACAGGGCTCCGGGTGTTGCATTGGGATGTAGCTACAGGCACCACCAGGGACAGGACTCCAGGTGTTGCATTGGGCTGAAGCTACAGTCAGCACCACGGACTGGGCTCCGGGTGTTGCAATGGGCTGTAGCTACAGTCAGCAGCAGGGACAGGGCTCCGGGTGTTGCAATGGGCTGTAGCTACAGTCAGCACCACAGACCGGGCTCCGGATGTTGCAATGGGCTGTAGCTACAGTCAGCACCATGGACTGGGCTCCGGGTGTTGCAATGGGCTGTAGCTAGTCAGCACCATGGACAGGGCCCCGGGTGTTGCATTGGGCTGTAGCTACAGGCACCACCAGGGACTGGGCTCCGGGTGTTGCAAAGGGCTGCAGCTATAGTCAGCACCACAGACCGGGCTCAGGGTGTTGCATTGGGCTGTAGCGAGTCAGCACCACGGACAGGGCTCAAGGTGTTGCATTGGGCTGTAGGTACAGTTCACCTCACGGACAGGGCTCTGGGTGTTGCATTGGGGGGTGTAGCTACAGTCAGCACCACGGACAGGGCTCTGGGTGTTGCAATGGGCTGTAGCTACAGTCAGCACCATGGACAGGGCTCCGGGTGTTGCATTGGGCTGAAGCTACAGTCAGCACCACGGACAGGGCTCCAGGTGTTGCATTGGGCTGAAGCTACAGTCTGCACTGCGGACTGGGCTCAAGGTGTTGCATTGGGCTGTATCCGCCCGTGCCAAACCCATGGCTGGGGAGAGTTTCTGCAGGGGAGGAATCCATGGATCTGATCCGGGGGTGGTTTTGCACATTCACTCTGGCACACTTTGCACGGTTCTTCATGCCGCAGTGCACAATCATTTTCTGTGCCTTGCTCGCTGTAACACCCGCTCATGTACAATCCCCCCTCGCTCCCCGTGAGCGCCGAGCTCCACCTGCCCTTCGCATGTGTGGTCGCCCACTCACCCTTCCCCACCCCCTCCGCTCACTCTTGTGCATGCTCACCCTCACCAAGCACCCTCCAGGCCTTGTGCCAGCTCACCTGGCACACTTGAGCACTCCCAGCTCTCTTGCACACTTTGGCACACCCTCCAGTGCACACTCGCGTCTCCCAGCACATCCCGCCTTGCAACCGTGGACATGCTCTGGCCAGCTTGCCTTGCACACTTCCGCACAAGCACAGTGCACTACTTGCATGCTCACACCCACACAGCCCTCGGTCCCACTCCCAGGGGCCCCCACGTGGGACGCCAGCTAACGTCTCTCTGTGTCTCTCCCCTCTGCTACCCGGCGCCACAGACGAGATGCACAACCGTGAGTCCTGGGGTGAAACGGGGTATCCGGGGGTTCTGGGCACACTCAGGCTGTGGCTTTGCACACTCACCCCCTTTTCCCAAGAACCCCCAGGGCCATTTCGGATCCATCAGGAGAGAGATTGGGGGGGCCGTGGCGGGGAGGGGAAATGGGGGGGTGTAGGGGGAAGTTTGGGAGAGTTCAGGGGAGGGGGAATTGGGGGACTCTGGGGAAGCTTGGGGTGGGATGGGGGGCAGAGCAGGTTGCTGGGTTCTCAGTCTCTGTAACAGCCCCCCCGCGCTCCCCCAGTGCGGCAGCCCCCTGAGATGATGGAGCAGCCGGCGGAGAAGCTGGTCGTGTTCCCCAGCGATGACATTGTGCTGCGGTGTGAGGCCACCGGGACACCCCCCCTCGAGTGAGTACGGCCCCTCTCTTCCCCCCCGCCGCCTCCCTCCCCTCCCCGCCCCCCAGGGCCCCCAACCCCCCGGTGCCGCCCCGAGCTCCTCCCCCTCCCCCCGCAGGTTCCGCTGGACGAAGGACGGACGCAGGTTCGACCCGCGCCGGGAGGCCGGGGTGACGGTCGTCGAGGGCTCGGGGACCCTGTACGTCAACAACAGCAATGCGGGGCGGCACCAGGGCATCTATCGGTGCTACGCCAGCAACGACCTGGGCACGGCCATGGGGCCGGAGATCCACGTCATCGCCGAGAGTAAGTGACCCTCCACCGCCGCAGGCAGCGCCCCTAACTCCCGACCCGCAGCCCCCCGAACCCAGCCGTTCCCCCTCCCATGCATCCGGCGCCCCTCACTCCTGACCCGCAGCCCCCCAAACCCAGCAGTTCCCCCCCCATGCATCCGGCACCCCTCACTCCCGACCCGCAGCCCCCCGAACCCAGCCCTTCCCCCCCCCATGCATCCGGCGCCCCTCACTCCCGACCCGCAGCCCCCCGAACCCAGCCCTTCCCCCCCCCATGCGTCCGGCGCCCCTCACTCCTGACCCGCAGCCCCCCGAACCCAGCCCTTCCCCCCCCCTGCATCCGGCACCCCTCACTCCCGACCCGCAGCCCCCCGAACCCAGCCCTTCCCGCCCCCTATGCATCCGGCGCCCCTCACTCCCGACCCGCAGCCCCCCGAACCCAGCCCTTCCCCCCCCACGCATCCGGCGCCCCTCACTCCCGACCCGCAGCCCCCCAAACCCAGCCCTTCCCCCCCCATGCGTCCGGCGCCCCTCACTCCCGACCCGCAGCCCCCCGAACCCAGCCCTTCCCCCCCCCATGCATCCGGCGCCCCTCACTCCCGACCCGCAGCCCCCCGAACCCAGCCCTTCCCCCCCCTGCATCCGGCGCCCCTCACTCCCGACCCGCAGCCCCCCGAACCCAGCCCTTCCCCCCCCACGCATCCGGCGCCCCTCACTCCCGACCCGCAGCCCCCCGAACCCAGCCCTTCCCCCCCCACGCATCCGGCGCCCCTCACTCCCGACCCGCAGCCCCCCGAACCCAGCCCTTCCCCCCCCATGCATCCGGCGCCCCTCACTCCCGACCCGCAGCCCCCCGAACCCAGCCCTTCCCCCCCCCATGCATCCGGCGCCCCTCACTCCCGACCCGCAGCCCCCCGAACCCAGCCCTTCCCCCCCCTGCATCCGGCGCCCCTCACTCCCGACCCGCAGCCCCCCGAACCCAGCCCTTCCCCCCCACCACTTTTACCTGCAGGTCTCCCCAGAGCTCAGCCAATTGCTCCTGTTTCCACAGCAACCATTTCCATGGCAGCGAGGTGTCAGGGTGATGTAATTGCTCCTCTCCATCAGCCCCTCCCCCACCCCCTCCCCCACCTTTGGCTGTAGCCTGAGACCCCCCCCCCCCAAGCCTCCCCAGGGAGCAAAGGCCGGGGAAGTGGAGACGCCCTGTGGAGAATCCACCCTGCCCCCCGCAGCCCTGCCGGTGCCCCTCACTCCCGACCCGCAGCCCCCCAGCCTGGCCCTGCCCCCCCCAGCCCTGCCGGTGCCCCTCACTCCCGACCCGCAGCCCCCCAGCCTGGCCCTGCCCCCCCCCAGCCATGCCGGTGCCCCTCACTCCCGACCCGCAGCCCCTGCCAGCCCGGCCCTGCCCCCCCCAGCTCTGCTGGCGCCCCCACTCCCGACCCGCAGCCCCCCATCCTGGCCGTGCCCCCCCCAGCCCTGCCGGTGACCCTCACTCCCGACCCGCAGCCCCCCAGCCTGGCCCTGCCCCCCCCAGCCCTGCCGGTGCCCCTCACTCCCGACCCGCAGCCCCCCAGCCTGGCCCTGCCCCCCCCCAGCCCTGCCGGTGCCCCTCACTCCCGACCCGCAGCCCCTGCCAGCCCGGCCCTGCCCCCCCCAGCTCTGCCGGCGCCCCCACTCCCGACCCGCAGCCCCCCAGCCTGGCCCTGCCCCCCTGTGACAATGCGGTTCTGGCGGAACCCAACTGAGAGTGCCAACTCAGGACAAATTGCTCAAATAGGGCAGTTACAGCCCAAGGCCGGGGTTTTTCCACCTCTAAGGCACCAAACCAGCCAGACTAGGAGGACTTCGGTCTCACCCCCTGGCTAACTGCAAGTCTCACAAGCAATCTCCTTAGACACTCCAGTTTCCCAGTACTCCCACCAGTGCCACTCGTTATGGGGACAAATGGTTATGAAAACCAATACCCCAGTAAAAGAAAAAGGTTCTCCTGATCCCAAAGGACCAAGCCCCAGACCCAGGTCAATGTACAAATCAGGTATTACCCACAAATCACGCTGCTGCCAATCCTTTAGAATCTAAAATCTAAAGGTTTATTCGTAAAAGGAAAAAGATAGAGATGAGAGTTAGAATTGGTTAAATGGAATCAATTACATACAGTAATGGCAAAGTTCTTGGTTCAGGCTTGCAGCCGCGATGGAATAAACTGCAGGTTCAAATCAAGTCTCTGGAACATCCCCAGCTGGGATGGGTCCTCAGTCCTTTGTTCAAAGCTTCAGCTTGTAGCAAAGTTCCTCCAGAGGTAAGAAGCAGGATTGAAGACCAGATGGAGATGAGGCATCAGCCTTATATAGTCTTTCCCAGGTGTAAGATCACCTCTTTGTTCTTACTGTGGAAAATTACAGCAAAATGGAGTCTGGAGTCACATGGGCCAGTCCCTGCATACTTTGCTGAGTTACAAGGCGTATCTGCCTTCTCTCAATGGGTCCATTGTATAGCTGATGGTCCTTAATGGGCCATCAAGCAGGCTAGGCAGAGCTAATCTCAGCTTGTCTGGGATGTCACCCAGAAGCATAGCACAAGTTTGCCATACAGACAGTCTAGAGCCAATATTCATAACTTCAACTACAAAACTGATACACACATATAGACAGCATAATCATAACCAGTAAACCATAACCTTGTCCTAGACACCCCATTTGACCCCCTTTATACAAGATTTGGGTGCCACTACAGGACCTTGGTTGCAACAATGATCTATATGGTCCCAGTTTATGTCAATAACGTCACACCCCCCCAGCCCTGCCGGTGCCCCTCACTCCCGACCCGCAGCCCCCCAGCCTGGCCCTGCCCCCCCATTGTTGATTGAACCCCCCCTCCCTGCTGCAGGCACCCCCCAGTGGCCCAAGGAGAAGGTTTCCCCATTGGAGGTGGAGGAGGGGGAGTCTGTCGTCCTGCCCTGCAACCCCCCCGCCAGTGCCGTGCCCCCCAAAATCTACTGGCTGAACAGCCGTGAGTATCCGCTGCCAGGAGTGGGGCCCTGGGCCTGTCCCCTCTGGGGGCACCGGCTCCCATCCAGCCCCACAGCGGGGACTGGCTGGCTCAGGGGACAGGGAGTGGGGCTGGGGGAGGCGCCAGCTCCCCCCGACCCAGGGTGGGGACTGGCTGGCTCAGGGGGGCAGGGCGTGGGGCTGGGGGGGCGCCGGCTCCCCCCGACCCAGGGTGGGGACTGGCTGGTTCAGGGGGGCAGGGCGTGGGGCTGGGGGGGGCGCCGGCTCCCCCCGACCCAGGGTGGGGACTGGCTGGCTCAGGGGGGCAGGGCGTGGGGCTGGGGGGGGCGCCGGCTCCCCCCGACCCAGGGTGGGGACTGGCTGGTTCAGGGGGGCAGGGCGTGGGGCTGGGGGGGTGCCGGCTCCCCCCGACCCAGGGTGGGGACTGGCTGGTTCAGGGGGGCAGGGCGTGGGGCTGGGGGGGCGCCGGCTCCCCCCGACCCAGGGTGGGGACTGGCCGGTGCAGGGGGGCTCAGGGGGTGGGGAATGGGGCGAGGGCTGCGGGGAGCAGGGGGCAGGTTGAGCTCCGGTTTAACCCCTCGCTGCCTGGCAGGCATTGTGCACATCGCGCAGGACGAGCGGGTCAGCATGGGGCAGGACGGGTACTTGTACTTCGCCAACGTCCGGCGCTCGGACAGTCACCCCGACTACATCTGCCACGCCCACTACCTGGGCCCCCGCACCATCATCCAGAAAGAGCCGATCGAGCTGCGGGTCCGACCCAGTGAGTGGGGCGGGGGCCCCTTGGACCTGGGGGAGGGACCTGCGGGGTGGGGGGGCAGCCCTGAGTGGGGACCCTTGTGCCGGGAGGTATAAAGGCTTTGGGGGGGGGGGGAGGGATCGATTTTCAGCCCAGCCCCAGGCATTGGAACCCAGGCATCCGGGTGTATCTCCCAGGTGACCCCCCCCCCAAATCCATCCCTCGGTGTCGGGGGGGCCACTCCTCCCCCCCGATCTCTTTGCTATTTCTGCCCCCCACCTCTCAGCAGGGATCCCCCCCCCACCAATTTCTCGGCATCCGTTGGAGCACTCCTAGGGCTGCGCTATCCCTTTGGGGGGCTCCCCGTGGCTCCTGCACCCTCTGGGGGGTGGACTGGGGTCCTGGGGAGCCCCCAGGTTTGGGGGTATCCGGCCAAATTGAGCCTGGTACATTGGGGGCCGTTGCCCCCCCTCCCCACTCCTCTGATGGACAGAGGGGGGTACACAGGGGCACATGGGGATGGACGGGGCAGTGTCACGGACTCACAGATCGTGCCCACGCTTGGCCCCGTGCGGTCCCTGGGGCAAACCCCTGTCAGAGCGACAGCCCTTCTCGGGGTCCCCTCTGTCCCGGGGGTCAGGCCCCTCCACCTCCTGGAGCCGCACCCCTCTGAGCCTTAGCACGTCTGTCTCTGCCGTGGGCCCCCCAGGGAGTCCCCTCGCTCGGGGCCCCCCATCTCCCCGCTCCCAGAGGGAATAATGCCCCCCCCCGTTCTCTAGCCCGGAGGGACTCTCAGCCAGCGTCGCACAGGAGGGTTATCGAGTGTCTGACCCCAGCACAGGAAACTCTCCGGCCTCAGGCCTGGCCCCCCTCAGCCCAGCACATCCCAGTCTCCCCTGCATCCAGGGGGGCTCTGCCTGCTCCCCCTCTCCAGCCCCGACCCCCCTGCTCCCCAGCTGGGCATCTGATACCCCCGGCCCCAAGCCAGGGAAACAGGGTCGCCTGGGCCCCTCTTCTGTCTTCTGGCCCCTCGGGCTGGAACCGGCTGGTCCGGTCACCGGGGTCCTCTCCCCGCAGCCCATTGTCCCCCCACTGGCCAGAGCCGGCTGTGACTCCGGGTCACCAGTCGCTGGGGTCTCCGTTCTCCAGGCCGTCGGCCGAACTCCCTCTCCCCTCCCCTCGTTAAACCAGGGACACTGAGTCCCACCCCCTCGGCGTGCAAATCAGTGACAAAACCCAGAGAACCCCCCACTTCCTCACATCTCTCCCCCCTTCGAGGCTGAACGGAGCAGGGTCACTTAGCCAGTGACCTGGGGAAGTTCAGGGTCCCCGCCCTGTGATAAAGCATCGGCTATAACATTGGCCCTCCCCCTCACATGGACCCACCTCCATGTCATACTCCTGGTGGAGCAGGGCCCATCTCAGCAGCTTGGCATTAGCCCCTTTCATTGGGTGCAGCCACGTCGGGGCGAATGGTCGGTGCACACGGTGAGGTGCCGCCCACATAGATACGGCTGCAGTTTGTTAAGGGCCCACCCCAGGGCCCGGCATTGCTTCTCGATGGCCGCGTAGTGCTGCTCCCGGGGCAGCAGCTTCTCGCTCAGGTACACAATGGGGTGTCTCTCCCCCTTAGATCCGTTTGCATCAGCACCGCCCCCAGCCCTGTGTCCGAGGCGTCGGTGAACACCAGGAAGGGTTTGTTAAAATCCGGGTTTACCAGCACCAGGCCCTAGATAAGTGCCCCCTTCACCGCACAGAGAGCCCTCTGGCACTGCTCGGTCCAGACCACCTTGTCCGGCTTTCCCTTCCTACACGGCTCCGTGAGGGGAGCTGCCAGGGAGCTAAAGTGGGGTACAAACCTCTGGTAGTACCCTGCCATCCCAATGAAAGCCTGGACCTGCTTCTTAGTCTGGGGGGCGGTCAGGCCTCGATTGCCTCCACCTTGGCCGGCTCCGGCTTCAGGTGGCCACTCCCCACCTTGTGGCCCAGGTATAAGACCTCTGCCATCCCCACCTTGCACTTTTCAGCTTTTATGGTCAGTCCTGCATCCTGGAGGCGACCCAGCACCCTCCTCACCTGGGACACATGTTCCTCCCAGGTCCAGCTAAAGACACAGATATCGTCAATATACGCCAGAGCGAAGCCCTCCATCCCCCTTAGTAACTGATGCACCAGGCGCTGGAAGGTGGCAGGTGCCCCTTGAGACCGAAAGGCAGGACCAGGAACTCGAAGAGCCCTATTGGGGTGGTGGAGGTGGACTTTGCCATGGCCTCCGGGTCCAAAGGCACCTGCCAGTAGCCTTTGGTAAGATCCATGGTAGTGAGGTACCGGGCACCCCCCAACTTGTCTGGGATCTCATCGGTCCTAGGCTTGGGGTAGGCATTGGACACAGTGATGGCATTGAGCTTCTGATAGTCCACACAGAACCGGATCAACCCGTCCTTCTTGGGGACCAGCACCATGGGTGAGACCCAGGGACTGGAAGATGGCTGGATCACCCCTTGTCACGGAGTATTGGGGGACTCAGGGCCCTGCACCCCCGGCTTCCTGCGATTCACCATGACTCTCAGCCAGCCAGTAAAGCAGAAGGTTTATTTGGATGACAGGAATACAGTCCAAGACAGGTCTTGCAGGCACAGACAACAGGGCCCCCCTCAGTTAGGTCCAGCTTGGGGTCCCAGGGCATCCCAGCCCACCCCCCTTTGGGGGGTCAGAGCCATCTCTGCCTCCCAGCCATCTCTCCAGCCCGCTTCCAGCACTCTGCCTTCCGCGACCCCTCCCACAGCCTTTGTTCAGGTTCCCGGGCCAAGGTGTCACCTGGCCTCCAACCCCTTCCTGGGTTCTCATGTTACACGCTCAGGTATTCTCTGGTCAGTCTCCCATCCTCCAATGCAGACTATCCTAGCCACACTCCCCTGTCAGCATTCACACACCGCAGCAAGAACAGTCCCAGTTCGTCACATCTCCCCCCTTCGAGACCGAACTGAGCAGGGTCACTTTAGCCAGTGACCTGGGGAAGTTCGGACCTACCCCCGTTCCCATGGATGCCCCCGCATCCCTCCCATTCCTTGGTGAGAATTACACCAGGCCTCTCCAGTTTCACGCCCCCCCTTAGGTCGGGGGTGCTTGATGGCACTCGCAGTTCGCATGTGGGAAGGTTTATGCGGCCTGTGCCCTTTTCCCACCCCCATACCTCTGGGGTTCCAACTGGGCTGTGGTCTTCTCCCAGCGCTCCAGTCTGGAGGTCTGTGCTTTGGGCTCTCTTGGTTCAGAGCCGCCCTTTTAACCTTGGCCACCCTCTGGAAAGGATCCTTTATGCTGGGCAAGGGTCCTAAAGCTGTTTTCCCCTTGTCCCAGGCCTTCCTCCCCCTCTGACAGGGGTCACAGGATCCGCAGTACTGTCGGACAGTAACAAAGACCCCAGGCCAGTAAAAGCTCCGTAGCAGCCTCTGCTGGGTACGCCAGGTTCCCTGGTGCCCTGAGAGGGGAATGTCATGGGCCCGGCACAGCAGCTGGCGGCGATACTTCTGGGGTACCACCAGCTGCCTCCTGATCCCCCCTGACTCCATTTCCCCTGGGGGAGCCCATTCTCGGTACAGGAACCCCTTCTCCCACAGGAACCTTTTCCGGCCACCTCGTCCCATGGTCTGTACCGCATTGAGGTCGGCTAGGTCCCTTATCTTCCGCAAGGAGGGATCTCTCTGTAACTCGGCCTGGAACTCAGCAGCTGGGACAGGGATGGCCACCTGCTCTCTCTCGCCGGCTGGGTCTGAAGCTGCAGCCTCCCTGAGCCGTGTCCCTGGGCGTTCCCTCCCCACCAGGTTAGGGTCCTGCGCCTCAGGCAAGGCACCCCCCCCAAGGCCAGGGCGCAGTGCCCCTCGCCGGCTCTGACTGCGGGTCACAACCAGTGCCTTTTGGGGGTTGCTTGGCCAGTTCTCCAGGTCCCCCCCCATCAATACCTCAGTGGGCAAATACGGGTGTACCCCCACATCCTTGGGGCCCTCCTTGGCCCCCCACTTCAGGTGTACCCTTGCCACGGGCACTTTGACTGGTGTTCCGCCCACCCCCGTCAGGGTCAGGTAGGTGTTGGGCACCACCTGATCTGGGGCCACCACCTCGGGCCGGGCCAGCGTCACCTCTGCGCCCGTATCCCAGTATCCATTGACCTTCCTCCCATCCACCTCCAGGGGAACAAGGTACTCTCTCCGGAGGGACAGCCCCGCGCCTACCATATAAACCAAAAACCCTGAGTCTGGAGCATCCAGCCCCCTAGAGGAGCTGGCCTGGAGCTCTCCTCCCTCCTTAGCAGGTGGTACTCTGCCAGCCCCCCTTTCCTGGGAATGCTGCCTCTCGCCGGGCTGGGTCTCTACCCAGTCAACCCTCTGTGGGTTCGGTCTGCTCAGTCTGTCCCTGAGCTTGGGGCACTGGGCCCGTATGTGGCCTTTTTGGCCACAGTGGTAGCAGCCCATGTCCCATGTGTCCCCTTGAGTGGGTCGGATGGTCCTGACGCCGGATGTTTCCCTCTGATGGGGTTGTTCTGTATTTTCCCACGGGGAGGTCCCATGGTGACTCTCTCTCTGCGTTGTGGTGGGACTGTTCCTTTGGGACTCTTCCCTTTTATCTCCTGACCGGCTCTTTACAAACTCATCGGCCAGCCGGCCTGCATGTCGCGGGTTCTCTGGCTTTCTGTCCACCAACCACAGCCTCAGGTCGGATGGGCACCGCTCATACAGTTGCTCCAGCACCAGCAGTTTGACCAGGTCCTCCTTCGTCTGGGCCCCATCAGCCCACTTGCTGGCGTATCCTTCCATGCGGACGGCTAGTTGCAGATATGAGATCTCAGGGGTTTTATCCTGACTCCAGAACCTTTCCCGGTACATCTCAGGAGTCAGCCCAAACTCACGTAGCAGGGCCTTTTTGAATAGTTCGTAGTCCCCTTTCTCTGCCTCTTCCAGTTGGTGGTACAATGCCACGGCTTTGGGGTCCAGTAAGGGGGTAAGGACCCGGAGTCTGTCCGCGGGATCAACCCGATGCAGCTCGCAGGCCGTCTCAAAGGCCTCCAGGAAGTCATCCATGTCCTCCCCCTCCTTGTATGGGGCCATGATGCACTTATCAAAGCTCCGTGCAGTCCTGGGTCCCCCCTCACTCACCACAGCCAGGGGTTCGCTGCCCTTCAATCTCGCCAGTTCCAGTTCATGCTGACGCTGTCTCTCATTCTCCTCCCGTTCATGCTGTCTCTGTCTCTCTTCACGCTGTCTCCGTTTCTCTTTCTCCTCCCGTTCATGCTGACGCTGTCTCTCTTCATGCTGTCTCTGTCGTTCACGATCCTCCAGCTCTCTCAGTTTTAGCTCTTTCTCCCATTCCAGCCAATTCCGCTCCACGGATGCCGAACGTTGCCGGGAGGATCCTCTGCTGGCCGGCGAGCTTCGCCGGGGGGACCCCCTGCTGGCCGGGGGGGTCACGGCGCCCTCGGTATTTGCTGGGCTCCTCCCCACCCTTCCCCTAGGCATAGGAAGGAGGGGTCTCGGGAAGCCCTCAGCAGCCGGCTGACCACTCCCCGCTGGGACAGACACTGGTGCCTGCGCTGCATTTGCCAGGCTGCTTCCCTGAGACACAGGGATCAGTTCGTTCGCGCGATCTTCCGCCTCCAGCCGGGCAATGAGCTGTTCTTTGGTGAGCCTCCCAATGCACAGCCGCCTCTGCTTGCACAGCTCCACCAGGTCGCTCTTAAGCCGCTTGGCATACATCTTCCTGCTGGCCACTCACCGGCCTGTGTGCTCACAGCTCCCCACAGTTCCCAGGGGGACCCCTAGTGTGCCAGCCCTTCTCGAGGTCACCGCCTCTCTGCCAGGGTCGAGCTGCAGACTCCTCCGCCCCTGGGACCACTCGCTGCGATCCCCCCGGGGGACCCTGTTACTGCAAAAGTCCTTCTCGCTGGTCACACACTCCCAGGGATAATAACCGTCTCTCTCTCACTCTTCAGCACACCTGGTCCCTGTCAATCCCCCTTCGTTTTACTGCTCCCCAGTCACTTACTGCAGGAAGCGCCGTCCACGGGGTGCAGTAGATCCCGCCGCTGCCACCAGTTGTCACGGAGTATTGGGGAACTCAGGGCCCTGCACCCCCGGCTTCCTGCGATTCACCATGACTCTCAGCCAGCCAGTAAAGCAGAAGGTTTATTTGGATGACAGGAATACAGTCCAAGACAGGTCTTGCAGGCACAGACAACAGGGCCCCCCTCAGTTAGGTCCAGCTTGGGGTCCCAGGGCATCCCAGCCCACCCCCCTTTGGGGGGAGGGGGGTCAGAGCCATCTCTGCCTCCCAGCCATCTCTCCAGCCCGCTTCCAGCACTCTGCCTTCAGCGACCCCTCCCACAGCCTTTGTTCAGTTCCCGGGCCAAGGTGTCACCTGGCCTCCAACCCCTTCCTGGGTTCTCATGTTACAAGCTCAGGTATTCTCCTTCGGGCAGTCTCCCATCCTCCGATGCAGACTATCCAGCCACACTCCCCTGTCAGCATTCCCACACCGCAGCAAGAACAGGCCCAGTTCGTCACACCCCTAAAGCCAGTATGTCCCCGACCTCTCTCTCCAGGTCCTGAAGATGGTCAGCAGCGCGTCTGCCACGGTGTCTGCCTCGATGGAGGACAAGGCCACCGCCTCAGGGTAGCGCGTAGCAAAATCTACCACCACCAGGATGTATTTCTTCCCTGACCAGGTCACCCTGCTGAGGGGCCCCACTCTGTCCACGGCCACCTTCTGGAAAGGCTCCTCTATGATGGGCAAAGGTCTCAGCGGATCCCGGGCCTTCCCCACCCTCTGGCAAGATTCAGTTCTTCTTCGAGTGCTTGCTCATATCCATTCCATTAGGTGTGTGCGCGCCGCGTGCACGATCGTCGGAGAATTTTCTACCCTAGCAACACCGGCGGGTCGGCTGTGGAGCCCCCTAGAGTGGCGCCTTCATGGTGCTGAATATATACCCCAGCCGACCCGGCGCCCCCTCAGTTCCTTCTTACCGCCCCTGACGGTCGTTGGAACTGTGGAGCGCGGCGTAGCTGTTCTCCACTCTCCCTAGCTTAGTTAGTTATTCACAGTTATAGTTATAGTTCTAGTTTATAGTTAAATAGTTAAATAGTTTTTAAAAAAAAAAAAAAAAAAATTGTTCGGTTGTTATAGTAGTTCAGGGGATTAAGGGGGTCGTCTCCCCCTTTCTCCCCCGGCCGCGGGGCCGGGCTCATGCCCAACGCTCCCGGCTTCAAGCAGTGCGCCTCCTGCGCTAAGCCTATGCCCACGAGCGACCCGCACGACTCCTGTCTGAAGTGCCTGGGAGAGTCCCACCAAACAGATAAGTGCAAGATCTGTAAGGCCTTCAGACCAAGGACCAAGAAAGAGCGGGACTTTCGGCTCCGGCAACTCCTGATGGAGGCGGCACTTAGTCCGGACGCTCCATCAACGAGTCAGGCCCCGGCACCTAGCACCTCGGTGCGCAGTGCCCCAGCGGCACCGGCCTTGCCGACCACGCGAGTGGCGTCGGACAAGCCTCCCCGGCACCGGACCTCGTCGGCACCGCAAGCACAACAAGTGCCTCGGCGCCGGTCATTATCCCCCGGGCATAAAAAAGCCCATAAGACGGGGACCTCCGTGCCGAAGACGCCGGCTCCCCCAGTGCCGGGGGTAGAGCCGCGTCCGCCTGTGGAGCACCGAAAACAGGTGACTCCAGCACCGTCGACTCCGGCTCCGAGGCCGTTGAGTCCGGTGCAGATAGCGTCTCCACCGAGACCGGCGGTGATACAGTGCCTCCCGTCGACTCCAGAGACCTTCGCGGCGGCGAGAGACTTAATAGCTCTCACGGAGCCGGCACCGCCTCAACCACCGGCACCGACGGCACCGTTGACTCGTCCGGTCCAGTCTAGAGGGAAACCTGCCTTGATGCGCCCTCCATCGCAAGGGCTGGAACCACGGCACCGGTCCAGGTCCCGAAGCAGGTCCCCACGCCGCTCGCAGTCCCGGCGCCGAATATCACCTCGGCACCGGTCGTACTCGCGGCCAAGATCTTCGTCGCGGCACCGCTCTACGTCTCGGCACCGCTATGATCGTCGGTACCGATCGACATCGAGACGTAGTTCTCGGCACCGCTACGATCGACGCTCGACGTCGAGAGGCCGCTCCCGGCACCGGGCCTACTCAAGATCACATTCCAGGTCCAGGTCTGACTCTCGGCACCGACGTAGTCATCGGCACCGATCCCGTTCTCAGCACCGTTCACCGGCACCGCACAGGGACCGTTCATCTCTGGGCCGGCACCGTACGGCACCGTACCTTCCGGAGCTCGTCTCGGCGCGGTCGGCACCGCCATGGCCATCCAGATCAGTGTCCCGATCCTCCGATGGGGCATCGAGATCGGCATACCCCCCTCAGGGACAGGCCGATGATCCGGACATGGGCCACTGGCAGGAGGTAGCGGAGGATCCCGCTCAGGGACCTTCACACTGGTCGTTTTGGACCCCGTGGGCGTACCACCAAGCTCAAGGGGCTCCACCACCATCAGCCTCTCGCTCGGTGCACTCTGAGCGAAGGGCCCCAGAGTCCACCATCTCTCGCCCTCCTCCAGGGGGCATGGAGGCCTCCGTGCCCGCACCTGACGTCCTGGACCCAGAGGCAGGTGATGCTCCGCTCCAAGGCTCATTGGACCAGGCCCCGCCCTTGGATCCCTTGCCACCTGAGGCATCTTCCTCATCTTCCCCAGATGAGGCAGTGGCGGGCACAACGAGCACGGGTCCACCCCCGATTGATCTCCGGGCACACCAGGACCTATTACGTAGGGTGGCACGTAATATGGACCTTCAGGCAGAGGAGATTGTGGAGGTGCAGGACCCCATTGTGAACATCCTCTCTGCGGATGCCCCATCCAGAGTGGCGTTACCCCTGATCCGCACGATCCAGGCTAATGCCACTACGATATGGCAAACTCCTGCCTCTATCCCACCCACAGCCAGAGGGGTGGAAAGAAAGTACTTTGTCCCCTCAAAGGACTATGAGTACTTGTATACCCATCCCCAACCGTGTTCACTGGTGGTGGCATCAGTGAATGCAAGGGAGCGCCACGGTCAGCAGGCTGCAGCGCCCAAATCGAAGGAGGCTAAGCGCCTCGATTTGTTTGGCCGTAAAGTTTATTCAGCCGGAGGGCTGCAACTTAGAGCGGCTAACCAGCAGGCGCTCCTGAGCCGCTATAACTTTAATTCCTGGAACTCTATGGGGAAGTTCAAGGAATTGGTTCCCCAAGACTCCAGGGAGGAGTTTGGGGCCTTGATAGAGGAGGGTAAGAAGGTGGCTCGGACCTCCTTGCAGGCCTCCTTGGACATAGCGGACTCGGCTGCGAGGACCCTGGCTTCGGGTATCGCTATGCGGAGGATCTCCTGGCTTCAGGTTTCGGGTTTGCCTCCGGAGCTGCAGCAAACCCTACAGGATCTGCCCTTTGAGGGACATGGATTGTTCTCGGACAAGACGGACTCTCGTCTGCAGAGCCTCAAGGACTCGAGAACAATCATGCGCTCCCTGGGGATGCATGTTGCGGGCCCTCAGCGCAGGCCATTTAGGCCGCAGCCTCAGCGCTTCTACCCCCCCCCCCCACCTCGTCAGAGACAGGACTCGGCCCGGAGGCGAGGGCGAGGTGGTAGAAGAAGGTGGACCGGCCCTCAACCCGGTCAGAACCAGGGGCCACCTAGACCACCTTCAGGCCCCAGGCAGAACTTTTGAAGGTGCGGTCGAGGACGGCGCCCCAGTCATCCCCCAGGATCCAGCCCCCTCCTTTCGGGATCACCTTTCCCATTTCCACCGTGCTTGGTCCCTTATAACTTCGGACCGTTGGGTCCTTCGCACGGTGGACAGGGGATACGCTATCCAGTTTTCTTCTATCCCCCCCTCCCACCCCCCTTCCCCGTCCCTCTTCAGGGACCCTTCTCACGAGCAACTTCTTATACAGGAAGTTTCTACGCTCCTTGCTATGGGGGCCATAGAGGAGGTTCCAGTAGAGTTAAGGGGCAGGGGATTTTATTCCCGGTACTTCCTCATTCCCAAGTCCAAAGGAGGTCTGCGACCCATCTTGGACTTGCGCGGACTCAACAAATTCGTAGTAAAGTTGAAGTTCCGCATGGTCTCTTTGGGGGCCATTATCCCTTCCCTCGATCCTGGAGACTGGTTCGCCGCCCTCGACATGAAAGACGCATACTTTCACATCGCAATTTACCCACCTCACAGACGCTTCCTGCGATTCGTGGTAAGCACGGTGCACTACCAATTTGCAGTCCTTCCCTTCGGCCTATCCTCGGCCCCAAGAGTGTTCACGAAATGTATGGCTGTCGTGGCAGCGTACCTTCGTCGGCAAGGGATACAGGTGTTCCCGTACCTAGATGACTGGCTGGTACGCGGTCGCACCAAAGAGCAAGTTCGAGCTCACGTCCACATAATAGTGCACACATTCAACGAGTTGGGCATCCTACTCAACAAGGACAAATCCACTCTAGAACCTACCCAGAGAATAGATTTCATCGGCGCAGTTCTAGACTCCAGACGTGCACAAGCCATCCTGCCAGACAACCGCTTTGGCACCATCACGAGCCTCATTCAAGGGCTACAGGCCTTCCCAACTACCACGGTGAGGTCGTGCCTTACCCTGCTGGGTCACATGGCTTCCTGCACGTACGTAACCAGGCATGCCAGACTTCGGCTTCGCCCACTCCAGACCTGGGTGTCGTCAATATACCGCCCACATCGGGACAGCCTGAACATGGTGGTCACGGTCCCGAACTCGGTCCTGACCTCCCTCACCTGGTGGCTAGATCACAATGTGGTCTGCGAGGGGATGCCATTTCACGCCCCACAACCCTCTCTGCACCTGGTTACAGACGCTTCATCTCTGGGTTGGGGCGCCCATCTCAACGAACACCATACCCAGGGCCTGTGGACTGCACCCCAGTTAGCCCTGCACATCAATGTTCGGGAACTGATGGCGGTGCGCCTGGCGTGCCAGGCATTTCTCAATCTCCTACGTGGCCGCTGTGTGTTAGTTCTCATCGACAACACCACGGCCATGTTTTACATCAACAAGCAAGGAGGAGCACGTTCGTCAATTCTATGCCAAGAGGCCATTCGCCTGTGGGACTTCTGCATCGCCCACTCAATCCACCTCACGGCATCGTTCCTTCCTGGAGTCCAGAACACTCTAGCGGACCGACTCAGCAGGTCCTTCCAGACGCACGAGTGGTCTATCCGTCCGGACATCATACATTCCGTCTTCCAGAAGTGGGGGTTTCCCCAGATAGACCTGTTTGCTTCTCGAGACAACAGGAAGTGCCACGTGTTCTGCTCCCTGCAAGGTCGAGCTCCGGGCTCCCTCTCGGATGCGTTTCTCCTTCCCTGGAAAGACCACCTGTTTTATGCCTTCCCTCCGTTTCCTCTGGTCCACAAGGTACTGCTCAAATTGCGCAGAGACCAGGCACAGGTAATTCTGGTCGCTCCAGCGTGGCCGAGACAACATTGGTACACCACACTGTTGGAACTCTCGGTTCAGACTCCGATCCCGCTTCCATTATGTCCGGATCTCATCTCTCAAGACCACGGCCGGCTGCGTCACCCCGACCTGCAATCACTCCACCTCACGGCGTGGCTGCTCCATGGTTCACCCAGGCAGAGCAGCAATGCTCGCACTCTGTCCAACAGATTCTGCTGAGCAGTAGGAAGCCCTCAACACGCACCACGTACCTGGCCAAGTGGAAGCGGTTCTCCTGTTGGTGCGAACAACGAGCCACGTCCCCGTTGCAGGCACCCATTCCTCTCATTTTGGAATATCTCCTCTCCCTAAAACAGCAGGGGTTGGCGATATCTTCAATTAGAGTTCACCTGGCCGCTATATTGGCCTTTCACCCAGGGGAACTCGCGTCTTCGGTATTCTCTAACCCGATGGTCGTTAGATTCCTCAAGGGCTTAGACCGGATGTACCCACAACAACGTCAGCCCGTTCAGACGTGGGACCTCAACCTGGTTCTCTCCAAGCTCACAGGTCCCCCATTCGAGCCACTGGCCACCTGTTCACTTTTGTACCTATCCTGGAAGACAGCCTTCCTCGTAGCCATCACCTCAGCAAGGCGCGTTTCTGAACTCAGAGCGCTTACATCCGAGCCCCCTTATACGGTTTTCCATAAGGATAAAGTGCAGCTTCGTCCACATCCTGCCTTTCTCCCTAAGGTGGTTTCTCCATTTCACATCAATCAGGATATATTTCTCCCGGTCTTTCATCCTAAACCACATGCTACTCGCCAGGATCAACGTTTGCATTCTCTGGACGTACGCAGGGCCCTGGCCTTCTATATTGACCGCACAAGGCACTTTAGAAAGACGACACAACTCTTCGTTGCAGTGGCCGACCGAATGAAAGGCTCACCGGTCTCCTCACAACGCTTATCCTCCTGGATTACGTCTTGCATCCGGACTTGCTATGACCTGGCAGGTGTCCCAGCACCGCACCTCACCGCTCACTCCACGAGGGCCCAAGCTTCCTCGACTGCTTTCCTGGCACATGTTCCGATCCAGGACATTTGTAGAGCGGCGGTTTGGTCATCAGTCCACACGTTTACAGCTCACTATGCACTAGTGCAGCAGTCCAGGGACGATGCTGCTTTCGGATCAGCGGTTTTGCACACAGCAATGTCTCACTCCGACCCCACCACCTAAGTTGGGCTTGGGAGTCACCTAATGGAATGGATATGAGCAAGCACTCGAAGAAGAAAAGACGGTTACTCACCGTTGTAACTGTTGTTCTTCGAGATGTGTTGCTCATATCCATTCCAAACCCGCCCCCCGTCCCCACTGTCGGAGTAGCCGGCAAGAAGGAACTGAGGGGGCGCCGGGTCGGCTGGGGTATATATTCAGCGCCATGAAGGCACCACTCTAGGGGGCTCCACAGCCGACCCGCCGGTGTTGCTAGGGTAGAAAATCTTCCGACGATCGTGCACGCGGCGCGCGCACACCTAATGGAATGGATATGAGCAACACATCTCGAAGAACAACAGTTACAACGGTGAGTAACCGTCTTTTCGCCCTGAACCAGTCCATTCCTGGTACAGGAATCCCCTCTCCCACAGGAATCGCTCCCGGCTGTCCTCCCCCTGGGATCCTGCACTGTCGTGGCCAGCCAGGGCCCTCAGTTCCTCCAGGGAGGGACCCACCTGCAGCTCCGTTTGGAATTCAGCTGATGGGTCTGAGGATGCAGCCCTGGCTGGTGGCGCCTCAGTTTCCCCACCCTGGGACGGAGGCTCCGGCCCAGCCCTGTCGAGCCCTACCCTCGGCGCTTTAGCCCCCCCTCGGGAGGTCCCGCGCCCCTCGCTGGCTCTGGCTCCGGGTAAGGACCAGGGCGCTATGAGTGTCCTCCGGCCAGTTCTCCAAGTCATTACCCATTAGCACCGCGGTAGGCAGGTGGTCGTGCACCCCAACCTCTTTGGGTCCCTCCTTAGCCCCCCATTTCAGGTGTATCCTTGCTACAGGCACCTTGACGGGGGGCCAAAACACTCCCCTCAGGGTCAGGTAGGCATCGGGCACTAGCTGGTCTGGGTCCACCACCTCGGACCGCACCAGCGTCACCTCTGCACCTGTGTCCCAGAACCCCTGGACACGTCTTCCCCCCCATCTCAATGGGGATGATGTGGCGATTGTCCCGCGGGGCCTGTCCCACGCTCACCCGGCAGATTGGGTACGGCTGCCCTGGACCTGGGGCCTCGCCTTCCCCTGATGGCCTGGCCTCGTGGTCCCCTCCCCCTGGCACAGCCCTCTCGACTGCAGCCCCTGGGCCCGGCGGTGCCCCCTCTCGTTGGGCTTCCACCCAGTTAACACCCCGCGGGTTCTGCTTGGCCGTCATTTCCTTCATCTTCAGGCACTGTGCCACCTTGTGCCCCTTTTGGCCACAGTAATTACACCTCATGTCCCTCAAGTCCCTGATGTGGGTCTCCCCCCTGTCCCCGATCTACTGTCCACAAACTCATCTGCCAGCGCCCCTGCACGGCACAGATCTTTGGGCTTCCGGTCCACTAGCCACATCTTAAGGTCTGGGGGGCAGATGTCCTACAGCTGCTCCAACCCCACCAGGTTATACACGTCCTCTGCAGTATGGCCCCTGCGCCCTTCCCCCACTTGCGGAAATATTCCCCCACCAAGTTGGTGACCTCCTTGTAAGAGACACCTGGGGCCTTGCGCACACCCCGGAATCGTTTCCTGTACGCCTCGGGGATCAGTTCAAACTTCAGCAGCAAAGCCTGTTTGAACAGGTCATAGTCCCCCGTCTCAACACCATCCATTTGGCTGAACGCCTGCATGGCTTTGGGACCCAGCCGGGGGGTCAGACAGCGAAGCCTGTCTGCGGGGTCAATCTGGTTCAGATCACAAGCCTTCTCAAAGGCTGTGAGGTCGGCATCGATGTCCCCCCGGCCTCGAACTGGGGCAGCAGTTTGGTGTCCAGATTCCCCACACCACTGGTGTCTCGGGGCCCTTCCCCACTTACCCCGCGGCAGGCCCTCTTGGCCCGTCTCTCGTCCATCTCCAAGTCGTACTTCTGCTGTTCTACACGGTCCACTCGTTCTCTCTCTCTGTCCACCAGCCTCCGCTCCTCCAGCTCCTTCGCTTCCAGCTGCAGCTCCAGTCTCCGCAGCTCCTCTAGGGAGGAACCGGACTGGGGTCTGTGATGGAGCAGGGAGCAGGGCAGATTTGACCTGGGAATGTTGCAGGGGGATTGCAGTGAGGAGGGGGGACTTCCCTTGAAGGAAGCTACCTGAGCTGTAACCTGAGCCAGGAAGGGGGAGAATTAACACCTTCTGCCCGGGAGACTGAACAAAGGAGAGGAGCAGCGGGAGTAGTTGGGAGTTTAGTTTCGGTTTGAGCTGGGTGGTGCAACGCAGGGAACCCCAAGCTGGGGTCTAAGCTCCCTGAACCTCCCAGAGGGACCTAATTGAGGGGGTCTGGTCGTACCTACACGCTCTGCTTGAGACTGTGTTCCTGTCCTTAAATAAACCTTCTGCTTTACTGGCTGGTTGAGAGTCGCAGTGAATCTCGGGAAGAGGGGTGCAGGGCCCTGACTCCCCCACACTCCGCAACAACTGGTGGCAGGGTTGGGATCTACTGCACCCCGTGGACGGTGCTTCCTGCAGTAAGTGACTGGGGAGCAGTAAAATGAAGGGGGATTGACGGGGACCAGGCGTGCTGAAGAGTGAGAGAGAGATGGTTATTACCCCTGGGAGTGTGTGACCAGCGAGAAGGACTTTTGCAGTAACAGGGTCCCCCGGGGGGATCGCAGCGAGTGGTCCCAGGGGCGGAGGAGTCTGCAGCTCGACCCTGGCAGAGAGGTGGTGACCTCGAGAAGGGCTGGCACACTAGGGGACCCCCTGGGAACTGTGGGGAGCTGTGAGCACACAGGCCGGTGAGTGGCCAGCAGGAAGATGTATGCCAAGCGGCTTAAGAGCGACCTGGTGGAGCTGTGCAAGCAGAGGGGGCTGTGCATTGGGAGGCTCACCAAAGAACAGCTCATTGCCCGGCTGGAGGCGGAAGATCACGCGAATGAACTGATCCCTGTGTCTCAGGGAAGCAGCCTGGCAAATGCAGCGCAGGCACCAGTGTCTGTCCCAGCTGGGAGTGGTCAGCCGGCTGCTGAGGGCTTCCCGAGACCCCTCCTTCCTATGCCTAGGGGAAGGGTGGGGAGGAGCCCAGCAAATACCGAAGGCGCCGTGACCCCCCCGGCCAGCAGGGGACCCTCCCGGCGAAGCTCGCCGGCCAGCAGAGGATCCTCCCGGTGACGTTCGGCATCCGGGGAGCGGAATTGGCTGGAATGGGAGAAAGAGCTAAAACTGAGAGAGCTGGAGGATCGTGAACAACAGAGACAGCATGAACGGGAGGAGAAAGAGAGACAGAGACAGCATGAAGAGAGACAGCGTCAGCTTGAACTAGAACTGGCGAGACTGAGGGGCAGCGAACCCCCGGCTGCGGTGAGTGAGGGAGGACCCAGGACTGCACGGAGCTTTGATAAGTGCATCATGGCCCCACACAAGGAGGGGGAGGACATGGATGACTTCCTGGAGGCCTTTGAGATGGCCTGCAAGCTGCACCGGGTTGATCCCGCGGACAGACTCCGGGTCCTTACCCCCTTACTGGACCCCAAAGCCGTGGCATTGTACCGCCAACTGGAAGAGGCAGAGAAAGGGGACTACGAACTATTCAAAAAGGCCCTGCTACGTGAGTTTGGGCTGACTCCTGAGATGTACCGGGAAAGGTTCTGGAGTCAGGATAAAACCCCTGAGATCTCATATCTGCAACTAGCCGTCCGCATGGAAGGATACGCCAGCAAGTGGGCTGGTGGGGCCCAGACGAAGGAGGACCTGGTCAAACTGCTGGTGCTGGAGCAACTGTATGAGCGGTGCCCATCCGACCTGAGGCTGTGGTTGGTGGACAGAAAGCCAGAGAACCCGCGACACGCAGGGCAGCTGGCCGATGAGTTTGTAAAGAGCCGGTCAGGGGGTGGCAGGGAGGAGCCCCAAAGGAACAGGCCCGCCGCGATGCAGAGAGAGAGTCACCCTGGGACCTCCCAAAGGGGGAATATGGGGAATCCCCTCCCACGGGGAATGCCCAGCATCAGGGACAACCGACCGGCTCGAGGGGACCCACGGGACATGAGCTGCTATTACTGCGGCCGAAGAGGCCACGTTCGGGCCCAGTGCCCCAAGCTCAAAGACAGACTGAGCAGACCGAACCCGCACCGGGTTAACTTGGTAGAGGCCCAGACGGACGAGGGGCAGGCTTCTCACGCAAGAGGGGCTGGCAGCTTATCAACTGCTCAAGAGAGAGAAGGGCCCCCGGCCAGCTTCTCTAGGGGGCCAGATGCTCCGGATTCAAAGTTCTCCGTTTACAGGGTTGGCGCGGGGCTGTCCCTGCGGAGCGAGTGCCTTGTTCCCCTGGAGGTGGATGGGAAGAAAGTTTATGGATACTGGGACATGGGCGCAGAGGTGACACTGGCCCGGCCCGAGGTGGTGGCCCCAGATCGGGTGGTGCCCAACACCTTCCTGACCCTGACCGGGGTGGGCGGGACCCCATTCAAGGTTCCCGTAGCGAGGGTACACCTGAAATGGGGGGCCAAGGAGGGCCCCAAGGACGTGGGAGTGCACCACCATTTGCCCACTGAGGTGTTGATGGGGGGGGACCTAGAGGACTGGCCAAGCAGCCCCCAGACCGCCTTAGTCGTGACCCGTAGCCAGAGCCGGCGAGGGGCACTACGCCCTGACCTTGGGAAGGATGTCACACCGGAGGCACCGAACCCTTCCCAGGTGGGGAGGGAACACCCCAGGACAGGCCTCGGGGTGGCTGGGGCTTCCGACCCAGCCGACGAGAGGGAGCAGGTCCCCATCCCTTCCCCAGCCGCCGAGTTCCAGGCCGAGTTGCAGAAGGACCCCTCCCTGCGGAAGCTAAGGGGCCTGGCTGACCTCAGTGTGGTACAGACCATGAGGAGAGGATGCAAGGAGAGGTTCCTGTGGGAGAAGGGGTTCCTGTACTGAGAGTGGGCTCCCCCAGGGGAAGTGGAGTCGTGGGGGATCAGGAGGCAGCTGGTGGTTCCCCAGAAGTTTCGCCACAAGCTACTGTACCTGGCCCATGACATCCCTCTCGCAGGGCACCAGGGGATCCGGCGCACCAGGCAGAGGCTGCTACAGAACTTTTACTGGCCCGGGGTCTTCACCAACGTCCGGCAGTACTGCCGATCCTGTGACCCCTGCCAGAGGGTGGGGAAGGCCCGGGACAAGGGGAAGGCAGCATTGAGACCTTTGCCCATCATAGAGGAGCCTTTCCAGAAGGTGGCCATGGACATAGTGGGACCTCTCAGCAAGACGACCCGGTCTGGGAAGAAATACATCCTGGTGGTGGTAGATTTCGCCACCCGCTACCCCGAGGCAGTGCCCTTATCGTCCATTGAAGCAGACACTGTGGCGGATGCGCTGCTGATCATTTTCAGCCGAGTGGGGTTCCCCAAGGAAGTCTTGACGGACCAAGGGTCCAACTTCATGTCGGCCCTACTCCGGTGCTTGTGGGAGAGATGTGGGGTCCGGCACAACTGGGCCTCATCATATCACCCCCAATCCAACGGGCTGGTGGAGAGGTTCAATGGGACGCTAAAAATGATGCTGAAAACATTTATGAATCAGCACCCGCAGGACTGGGACAAGTACTTACCTCACCTGCTGTTTGCGTACAGGGAGGTACCCCAGGAGTCTACCGGGTTTTCGCCTTTCGAACTGCTATATGGAAGGCGGGTAAGGGGGCCCCTGGACCTGATGAGAGACGAATGGGAGGGGAAGGCCACTCCTGACGGAGAGTCGGTGGTGGAGTATGTCCTGACCTTCCGGGAACGACTTGCCGAGCTCATGGGCCTGGCCAGGGAGAATCTGGCCAGAGCCCAGAGGAAGCAGAAGGTCTGGTATGACCGCACAGCACGGGCCCGCGCCTTCGCCACTGGGGATCAGGTGATGGTCCTCATCCCCGTGAGGAAAAACAAACTCCAGGCCGCCTGGGAAGGGCCCTTCAAGGTTGTCAAGCAACTAAACGAGGTAAACTATGTGGTGGAGCTGTCGAACCAGGCACACCACCACCGGGTGTACCATGTGAATATGATGAAGCCATATTATGACAGGGGGAATATGGTGTTGGCCGTGTGTGGACAGTGGGAGGGGCAGGGAGATGACCCTTTAGTAGATCTATTCCCTGGGACAAGAGTTGGCTTCCCCCTGGAAGCAATTCCCCTCTCTGATCGGCTAACCCCTGCCCAGCGGGCTGAGATCGGAGGGGTGCTGCATCTGTACCAGCAGCTGTTTTCCAACCAGCCTGGGCGCACTAATCTGACTGTCCACCGGGTGCAGACAGGATCGCACCCGCCTATAAAATGCTCCCCCTTCCGAGCCACAGGGAAAACTGCTCAGGACCTGGAAAGAGAGGTCAATGACATGCTGGCTTTGGGGGTGATCCAGCCGTCTTCCAGCCCTTGGGCCTCGCCGGTGGTGCTGGTCCCCAAAAAGGACGGGTCAATCCGGTTCTGTGTGGACTATCGGAAGCTCAATGCCATCACTGTAGCCGATGCCTACCCCATGCCCAGGCCGGACGAGCTCCTAGACAAGCTGGGAGGTGCTCGGTACCTTACCACCATGGATCTTACAAAGGGCTATTGGCAAGTGCCGCTGGATGCAGATGCCAGGCTGAAATCGGCCTTTGTCACCCCTCTGGGGCTCTGAGTTCCTGACCCTGCCCTTCGGCCTCAAGGGAGCGCCGGCCACCTTCCAGCGCCTGGTGGATCAGCTACTGAGGGGGATGGAGAGTTTTGCCGTGGCGTATATCGATGACATCTGTGTCTTTAGCCAGACCTGGGAGGACCACATATCCCAGGTTAGACAAGTGCTGGACCGACTCCAGAAGGCTGGGCTGACCGTAAAACCGGAGAAGTGCAAGGTGGGGATGGCTGAGGTATCCTACCTAGGCCACCGGGTGGGAAGCGGCTGCCTAAAGCCGGAACCAGCCAAAGTGGAGGTGATCAGAGACTGGCCCGCTCCTCAAACCAAAAAGCAGGTCCAAGCCTTTATTGGGATGGCAGGGTACTATCGGAGGTTCGTGCCCCACTTTAGCGCCATAGCCGCCCCCATCACTGAGCTGTGCAAGAAGGGGAAGCCAGACAAAGTGGTCTGGACCGAGGAGTGCCAGGAGGCTCTCCGGACGCTGAAGGAGGCTCTGGTCAGTGGCCCAGTTCTGGCAAACCCAGACTTTGACAAGCCCTTTATGGTGTTCACCGACGCCTCAGACACAGGACTGGGGGCGGTGTTAATGCAGGAGGATGAAAAGGGGGAGAGACACCCCATCGTGTACCTGAGCAAGAAGTTGCTACCCCGGGAGCAGAACTACGCGGCCATCGAGAAGGAATGCCTGGCCATGGTGTGGGCCCTCAAGAAACTAGAGCCATATCTCTTTGGGCGTCACTTCACCGTGCACACCGACCACTCTCCCCTGACCTGGCTGCACCAGATGAAAGGAGCCAACGCCAAGCTCCTGAGGTGGAGCCTGCTCCTGCAGGATTATGACATGGACGTGGTCCATGTGAAGGGACGTGACAACCTGATAGCGGACGCGTTGTCCCGGAGAGGGAGCCCTGAACTTCCCCAGGTCACTGGTCAGAGTGACCCCGCTCAGTTCAGTCTCGAAGGGGGGAGAGATGTGACGGAGCAGGGAGCAGGGCAGATTTGACCTGGGAATGTTGCAGGGGGGTTGCAGTGGGGATGTGGGACTTCCCTTGAAGGAAGCTACCTGAGCTGTAACCTGAGCCAGGAACGGGGGTGGGGAGAATTAACACCTTCTGCCCGGGAGACTGAACAAAGGAGAGGAGCAGCGGGAGGAGTTGGGAGTTTAGTTTCGGTTGGGGCTGGGTGGTGCAACGCAGGGAACCCCAAGCTGGGGTCTAAGCTCCCTGAACCTCCCCGAGGGACCTAATTGAGGGGGTCTGGTCGTACCTACACGCTCTGCTTGAGACTGTGTTCCTGTCCTTAAATAAACCTTCTGCTTTACTGGCTGGTTGAGAGTCGCAGTGAATCTCGGGAAGAGGGGTGCAGGGCCCTGACTCCCCCACACTCCGCAACAGGGTCTCCCTGTACTGACTGGGGAGTCAGGTCTGACCCACTCCCGGTCACTACACAGACTGCCCCCCCCCCCCGGCTACTCCCCGGCTCTCCGGGCACCCCGGGAGCCCCCCTGGGGTCTGGAGCCTGCACCTCAGACGGGTCATTCTCTACCAGCTGAGCAATCAGCGGCTCCTTAGTGACCCTCCCCACGCTCAGCCCCCTCTCCCTGCACAGACGGGCCGGGTCGCTCTGACGGAGCTGGTTCTAGGCCATGTCCAGGCTGGTTCCGTTCAATACCCTCGTTCTATCGCTGGCAGCCACTCACTGCAAAGCGCCTGCGCCCGCAGCCAACGTCTACAGGGTGCATCCGCGAAACATCCCACTGCTGACACCACGTTGTCATGGACTCACTCCTGGCCCCGTGCAGTCCGTGGGGCGAACCCCCGTCAGAGCAACAGCCCTTCTCGGGGTCCCCTCTCTCCCAGGGGTCAGGCCCCTCCACCTCCTGGAGCCGCACCCCTCTGAGCCTTAGCACGTCTGTCTCTGCCGTGGGCCCCCCAGGGAATCTCTCGCTCTGGGCCCCCCATCTCCTCGCTCCCAGAGGGAATAATGCCCCCCCCCCGTTCTCTAGCCCGGAGGGACTCTCAGCCAGCATCGCACAGGAGGGTTATAGAGCGTCTGACCCCAGCACAGGAAACTCTCCGCCCTCAGGCCTGGCCCCCCTCAGCCCAGCACATCCCAGTCTCCCTGCATCCAGGGGGGCTCTGCCTGCTCCCCCTCTCCAGCCCCGAGCCCCCCTGCTCCCCAGCTGGGCATCTGATACTCCCGGCCCCAAGCCAGGGAAACAGGGTCGCCTGGGCCCCTCTCCCCTCTTCTGTCCTCTGGCCCCCAGCAACACCCAGGGAAACTGAGTCCCACCCCCTCAGCATGCAAACCATTGGAAACCTCCCGCCACTGCTTGGTGCTGACCCCCTCCCTGTCTCCCCTGCAGCCAACTCGGTGAAGTATCGCCAGCCCCGGATGATGGTGCCGCCCGGGGAGAGCAGCTCCCACGTCGCCCTGCGGGGTTCCAGCCTGGCCCTGGAGTGCATCGCGGAGGGCTTGTGAGTGGGGCGGGCGCTTGGGGGGTACTGGGGGGCTGCGGGTTGAGGGCTATGGGGGTGGGTGTTACGGGGGCTGTGGGGGGGCCTGTCTGACCCCCCCAGCCCCATGTCAGCCCCCCTCTGCCCCCAGCCCCACGCCCACTGTGGAGTGGATCCGTCTGAACGGCCCCCTGCCCGCGGAGCGCACGGCCCTGGAGAACTCCCAGAAAACTCTGCGGATCCGGGACGTGCTGGAGGAGGACGACGGGGAGTATCAGTGTATCGCCCACAACACGCAGGGCACCACCCGCCACATCTACACCGTCACCGTGGAAGGTACCGGCGGGGGCTGCGGGACAGGAGTGAGGGGCACCAGTAGGGCTGGGGGGGGCTGGGCTGGCAGGGGCTGCGGGTCGGGAGTGAGGGGCACCGGCAGGGCTGGGGGGGGCAGGGCTGGGCTGGCAGGGGGCTGCGGGTCGGGAGTGAGGGGCACCGGCAGAGCTGGGGGGCAGGGCCAGGCCAGCAGGGGGCTGCGGGTCGGGAGTGAGGGGCACCGGCAGGGCTGGGGGGGGCTGGGCTGGCAGGGGCTGCGGGTCGGGAGTGAGGGGCACCGGCAGAGCTGGGGGGCAGGGCCAGGCCAGCAGGGGGCTGCGGGTCGGGAGTGAGGGGCACCGGCAGGGCTGGGGGGGGCTGGGCTGGCAGGGGCTGCGGGTCGGGAGTGAGGGGCACCGGCAGGGCTGAGGGGGACAGGGCTGGGCTGGCAGGGGCTGTGGGTCAGGAGTGAGGGGCACCGGCAGAGCTGGGGCGGGGGGGGGCAGGGCCAGGCCAGCAGGGGGCTGCGGGTCAGGAGTGAGGGGCACCGGCTCTCACCCCCTTTCCCCCCCAGCCGCCCCCTACTGGGCACAGCAGCCCCACAGCCGGGTGTACGGCCCCGGGGAGAACATTCGGCTCGACTGCTCCGTCTACGGGAAACCCAAACCCCGGGTGTCCTGGAGGGTCAATGGCGTCCCCTGGGCAGGTGAGAACGGGGGGAGGGGCTGGGCAGGATGTAGCGGATTGTGGGGGAGTCAGGGCCCTGCACCCCTCTTCCCGAGATTCACTGCGACTCTCAACCAGCCAGTAAAGCAGAAGGTTTATTTAAGGACAGGAACACAGTCTCAAGCAGAGCGTGTAGGTACGACCAGACCCCCTCAATTAGGTCCCTCTGGGAGGTTCAGGGAGCTTAGACCCCAGCTTGGGGTTCCCTGCGTTGCACCACCCAGCCCCAACCGAAACTAAACTCCCAACTACTCCCGCTGCTCCTCTCCTTTGTTCAGGCTCCCGGGCAGAAGGTGTTAATTCTCCCCACCCCCGTTCCTGGCTCAGGTTACAGCTCAGGTAGCTTCCTTCAAGGGAAGTCCCACATCCCCACTGCAACCCCCTGCAACATTCCCAGGTCAAATCTGCCCTGCTCCGTCACACAGGACACGGGGTGGGGAGGGGGCGGGATGTGGGAGCGGGGACAGTGGGTGGGGCTGGGCAGTGGGCGGGGCCGGTCCGTGGGTGGGGGCGGGTCGGTGGGTGGACCAGTGGGCGTGGCAATGGGCGGGGCAGTGGGCGGGGCTGGGGCCGGGGGGGGCAGTGGGCGGGGCCAGGCAATGGGTGGGGCAGTGGGTGGGGGCGGGGCTGTGGGCGGGACCAGGGCAGTGGGCGGGACACGGGGCATCTCTGCTGCCCCCCCAGCCGCATCTCGCCCCCAGAGCTGGCGCCGGACTCGGCGCGGACGCTGCGCTCGGGGGCCCTGATCCTCACTCAGGTGCAGCCCAACGACTCGCTGGTGACGCAGTGCGAGGCCGTGAACCGCCACGGCCGCCTGCTGGCCAACGCCTACATCTACGTCATCCGTGAGTGCCTGGTGACCGCCGCCCCGGCAACCATCCATCATCCCCCCTAGCGACCGCTCCCTAGCAACCACCCCCAGCAACCATCAATCATCCCCCAGCAACCAACCACCCCCAGCAACCAACCACTGGCAGCTGGGCCTAGGTTACAGCTTCCTCATCCCCCTACCAGCCACCCCCGAGCAACCACCACCCCGGCAACCAGCCCAGCCCTGGCAACCGTCCCCCAGCAACCAGCCCTTGGCAACCGTCCCATCTCTGGCACCCTCTCCCCCAAGGGCAGCTCCCAGGGGCCCATCCTACCAGGCATCCCCTGGGTGGGTGGGTTTGGGGGTGCAGGGGCGGGGATGGGTCCAGAGCCCCCCTTACCTCCCCCCCCTGCAGAGCTCCCGGCGAAGATCCTGACCCCGGACGAGCAGCGCTACACCGTGGTGGAGAACCAGACGGCGTCCCTGGACTGCCAGACCTTCGGGGCACCCATGCCCAGCGTGGAGTGGTGAGGGGACCCCCCGTGTGCGCGCTCCCTGCCCCCCCTGCACTGCTGCCCCCAGACACCACCTCCTTCCCTCTCACTCGCCCCCACTGTGTGCCCCCGGCGCTGCGAGCTTCCCCGCAGCAGTGCCCTGGGCAGGGTGCCAAGTGCCCCTGACATGCCCCCGCTGGCAGGTTCACCGAGCGGATGGAGCCAGCCCTGCAGGACGAACGCGCCTTCGTCCACACCAACGGCACCTTGCGCCTGAGCCGGGCCCAGCGCCAGGACACCGGCGCCTACGTCTGCCTCGCCCAGAACGACCAGAACAACGTCACCATCAACGCCTGGCTTGAGGTCAAAGGTGCGGCCCCCGCGCCCCCCAGCATGCCGCGGGGCGGGCCGGGAAGGGAGGGGCTGAGGGGGGAGCAGGGCATGCTGGGAAGGGAGGGGCTGAGGGGCGGAGTTTGGCGGAAAGGGAGGGGCTGAGGGGGGAGCGGGGCAGAAAGGGAGGGGCCGAGGGGAGAGCAGGGAGGGCCGAGAAGGGAGGGGCTGGGGGCACAGCAGGGCATGCTGGGAAGGGAGGCAGCCCGGGCGCTGCCCCCTGTCACCCCCCGTCCCGTCCTGTCCCGTCCCAGGCGCGACGCGGATCGAGCTGGGACCCCAAAGTGCTGTGGTGAAGAAATTCAGCAACGTGACCTTCCAGTGCCGGGCACGGTTTGACGAGACGCTGCCGGAGCGCGGAGTCGAGTGGCGGCGGGACGGGCGCCTCATCCAGGAGTCGGACGACAGTGACAAGTGAGGGGGGAGCAGGGCACTGCTGGGGGAAGCTCACAGCGCTGGGGGGACCCGGCTGGGGCACTGCTGGGGAAGCTCGCAGCGCCAGGCTCACCCGCCCCCTCCCCTTAGGTACACCATCGCGCCTGGCTGGCTGCGGATCGCCGACGTGGACTACACGGACCAGGGCGTGTACAGCTGCCGGGCGCACACGGCGCTGGACGCGGCGGAGGAGAGCGCCGAGCTGCGGGTGGTGGGTACGTCCCCGGGCGGGTGGCGCGGGGGGGGCTGCCCGGGTCGGTTCTGACCCGTTTCTGCCCCCAGGCCGCCCCGGGCCGGTACTGGAGCTGCAGGTGTCGGAGCAGCAGGAGCGCCGCGTGAAGCTGAGTTGGACCCCGGGGGATGATCACAACAGCCCCATTGAAAGTAAGAAGGGGACCCCCCCGGTCCCCCAGATCCCGGGGCATCTCCCCTTCCCCCCCAGCCCCATTGCCTTTGCTGCAGCTCGGGACACTCCCTTCCCCAGGCCAGGCAGCTGGGGGGCGGGCAGTTCTGGGGGGACTCGGGGCAGTTCCCGGTGGGAATTGGGGGACTGGCCTGTTCTGGGGGGACTCAAGGGGGGCAGGCGGTTTGGGGGGTGTCGGAGGAGGGTCCGGGGGGTTCCGGGGGACTCAAGGGGGGCAGGCGGTTTGGGGGGTGTCGGAGGAGGGTCCGGGGGGTTCCGGGGGACTCAAGGGGGGCAGGCGGTTTGGGGGGTGTCGGAGGAGGGTCCGGGGGGTTCCGCGGGACTCAAGGGGGGCAGGCGGTTTGGGGGGTGTCGGAGGAGGGTCCGGGGGGTTCCGGGGGACTCAAGGGGGGCAGGCGCTTTTGGGGGGTGTTGGGGGCCGTTCTGGGGGGCGGGGCGGGGGACTCCGGGCGTCTCTGATCCCGTCTCCCCCCAGAATTCGTGGTGGAGGCGGAGGATGGGCTCCGGGACCCCGGCACCTGGCGGGACGTCAGCACCGTCCCCGGCCAGCAGCCCTGGGCCCGGCTGCACCTGGCGCCCTACGGCCACTTCCGCTTCCGAGTCCGCGCGGCCAATCAGTTCGGGCGTGGCGAGCCCAGCGCCGCCTCCGCCCCCATCCACACCAGCCCGGCGGGTACGGCTTGGGGGGCCCTGGGGCAGGGGCGTGTTGGGGGGCAGGGGAGGGGAGGGGGTAGACGTGTTGGGGGTGGGATGTTGGGGGGGAGGGGCGGGAGGGGTGTTGGGGGCCAGGTGGGGAGGGAGGAGCGGGGGTGGGGGGAAGGGGTGTTGGGGGGCAGGGAGGGAGTGGTGTGTTGGGGGGTGGGATGTTGGGGGCGGGGCAGGGAGGGAGGGAGGGGGGTTGGGGGCAGGGCGGGGAGGGGGGATCCCCCCACTCACTCTATCCCTTTCCCCTCCAGCCCCCGAGCGTTACCCCGAGGGGGTGGCCGGTGAGGGGAATGAGACCGACAACATGCTCATCACCTGGAAGGTAACGTGTGGGGGGGTCCGGCCCCCCACTGCCCCCCGATCCTCCCCACACACATCTGTCGGGGGGCCCGTGTTCCACGCGGCAGGGGGCTGTTGTCTCAGTGCGGGGGTGTTGTCCTGTGTTGTGCGGGGGTCGGTACAGGGAGGGGGAGGCGGGTGTTGCGGGGCAGAGACGCTGCTGGTTGCCAGGTGCTGGTGGCTCGCGGTGTAGCCAGGTTCAAGGGGTAGTTTCGGGAGGTTGTGTTACAGGGTCACTGGGGTGTTGTGCCCAGTGTGTCATGGTGACAGGGTTGTCGCTGCCCTTGGCGTGTGTGTGCCGTGGTAGTTGCGTTGTAGCTCCTGCCGGGGGGGCGGTGAGACGCCATGTATCCCCCTGCCGTGTCGGCCGGTGGGGGGACCCCGGGTGCACCCCACGTTGACCGCAGCCTCCTCGGCTCGTGCTCCCCTTCGGCCTTGGCCTTGCCCCACGACTTTGGCTGGTCCTGGGCTTTCTCTGGGGCCCCCCTGATCCCCCAGCAGCCTGGCTCTGCCGTGGGCCCCTTGGGGCGTCCCCTCCTCTGGTCTCCAGGGCCCCGACCCCCAGAGGGAGCAAATTCCCCCCCCCCCCGATCTCCAGCCGGCAGGACTCGGCCAGCGTCAGTCGGGGGGTCACTGGACGTCTGACCCCTGCCCAGGCCCTGGGCCTGGCCTGGCCTGGTCCCCAGGGGCTCCAGCCACGTCTTGTGCCCGCCAGCTCCCCCCCCTCCAGCCCCAGGTAAACAGGCCACCTGCCCTCCCCCCCCCCCCTCGGCTGGAACTGGGCCCCTCAGCCCCTTTCCCCCACTGGCCAGAACCGGCTGCACCCGAGCTGGGGGGACCTCCTGGGCACCAGTCGCTGGGTCCCCCGTCCGCAGGCCTCAGCGAGCGACCTGGCCCCACCCCGCCCCACTTCTTCCCGCTCCCTCCCCACCCCCATTCCAGCCCCTCCCTCAAGCCCCCGCCCCGCCTCTCTCCGGCTTCTGCCCCCTGGCCCGAGCGGCACCGGGAGCTGGCAGAGTGGGGCAGGCTGGGGCCGGGCCCCCCGCTAACCTCCCCGGCCGCCCTGGGCCCCACGGCCCCCCGAAGCGCAGGGTCTGGGGCAGCTCTGCTTGGACCCGTTCTGGGCACCAGCAAAACCGGTACAAACCTGGCCCCCCTGGGTGGGACCCACGTCGCCGAGCTGGCGTCAGGTGCTGGACGCACTGCCACGGCAAAGGGAAGAAGCCGGCTACCGCCGGGGTGTGGCAGGCGGCCGTGGTCTCGTGCCCCCCGATGACACTGGAGACCCACGCGACAGCCACCCGCCTACGGACGCCTGATGGAGCCTTCCCCAGGGCCGGTTGTTGGTCGACAGAGCCGGCTGTTGAGTTGTCCACCCAGCAATCGACGGTGGCTCTTCTTGGCTGGGGGTTGTCGACCCCCAGGGAGTGACGCCATGGAGCTGTGTGGTACCTCCCATGGGGTGGGGGGGTCACAGGATTGTCACACCGTGTGTGTGTTACAGACACTCACACTGCTCGTCACACGGTGTTGGTTATGCTGGGGGGGGTGAGTGTGAGAGACAATGTAGTTGTGTTGTTGCTCACATGGGGTGTGTTTTACAGAGTAGTAATGTTGTAGCTGACACTGTATTTTACAAGGTAGTTTGTAGTTCATGCTGTGTGTGTGTGTGTGTGTTTTACGGGGTAGTTGTGTTGTAGTTCATGGTGGGTGGATGGCTGTTACGGGGTAGTTGCGTTGTAGTTCATGGTGGGTGTTACAGGGTATTTGCATTGTAGTTCATGGTGGGTGGATGGCTGTTATGGGGCAGTTGCATTGTAGTTCATGGTGGGTGGGTGGGTGTTACGGGGTAGTTGCGTTGTATTTAATGGTGGGTGTTACCGGGTAGTTGCATTGTAGTTCATGGTAGGTGTTACAGGGTAGTTGCATTGTAGTTCATGCCCTGTGTGTGTGCGCCCGTTATGGGGTAGTTGCAGGCTCTGTATCTGTGTGTGACGGGGTAGTTACAGTCACTTGCTCCTGTTGTGTGCTGGGAGGGGCGGGGTGCATTGTACCCAGGAGGGAGAATGGGGGGGGGCCTGGGGCTTTGCCCCTCCCATGCACTGACACCCCCGTTTCCTCCCCCAGCCCCTGAACAAGTCGGACTGGAACGCCCCCGAGCTCAGCTACCGGGTGCAGTGGCGGCGTCTGGGCGAGGGGGGGAGCTGGAGCGAGGAGACAGTCAGTGGCCCCCCCTTGCTGGTAACGAAGACCCCCACCTTTGTCCCCTACGAGATCAAGGTGCAGGCTGTGAACCACGTCGGCAAAGGGCCCGAGCCCCCCACCGTGGTGGGGTACTCTGGAGAGGATGGTGAGTGGGGGAGGAAGGGTGAAGGAGCAGGGGGCAGAAAGAAAGGGGGCCGTGAGCCCCGGGGTGGGGTTGGGGAATGGGGGGGAGGAAATGGGAGAACTGTGACCCCCAGCTTAGGGGGGGGCTGTGGCGGGAAGGGACTGGGGGGAAGCTCTGAGCCCCCCCCACATTACACATGTGTTTGTTCCTCCCCCAGTGCCCCAGGTGAACCCTGAGAATGTGGGGGTGGAAATATTCAACAGCACCAGCGTCCTCGTCAGCTGGACCCTGCCCAACAGAGACCAGCTGCGGGGTCACCTCCGGGGGTTCAGGGTAATTGGGGGAGGGGCTGCGGGTCGGGAGTTGTGGGGCGCGGGGTGCTCGGGGGGGCTGCAGGTCGGGAGTGGGGGGCACAAGGCAGTCGGGGGGGCATGGGGTGCCCTGTGGGTTGGGAGTGGGGGGCACGGAGCACTCGGGGGCACAGGGTCGGGGGCAGTAGGGGGGCTGCAGGTCAGGAGTGGGGGATGCTCGGGGGGCATGGGGCAGTCAGGGGCACAGGATGGGAGGTGGTAGGGGGGTTGCGGGTCAGGAGTGGGGGGCATGGGGCACTCGGGTGGAGTGGGTCAGGGGTGCTGGGGGGCTGCGGATTAGGAGTGGGGGGCGTGGGGAACTCGGGGGGGCAAGGGGCACTCGGGGGGCCCTGCTGTCTGACCCTGTCCCCCCAGGTGTTTTACTGGCGGCTGGGCAGTGTGGGGGAGCGGAGCCGGCGGCAGGCCCGGGCCCAGCCGCCCCCGCTGGTGCTGACGGTGGCGGGGGAGGCGTCGCGGGCCAGACTGGGGGGGCTACGCCCCTGGAGCTGGTACCGCCTCTACGTGGTTGTGTTTAACGGGCGCAGCGACGGGCCCCATAGCGAGGACATCGACTTCAGCACCCCCGAGGGAGGTGAGACCCCCTGAACCCCCAAAACCCACTGTGACCTCCCAGCCCCCATTCCCAACTGAACCCCCACTCCCCCGACCCTCCAGAGCCCCACACACCCGTCAACAGCTCCCAGCCCCCAAGGACGGTGTCATGGGATGTGTGGGGGGCCAGGCCCCTGTCGGGGGGGGAGTCAGGGCCTGCACCCCACTTCCTGCGAGTCCCTGCGAAGGGTTATTCGCCGCCAGGGACATGGGGGGAGCCAGAGCTCGTAGGGACAGAGACCAGGACCCCTCAGCCGAGTCCATCCTGGAGGTGGGGAGCCCAGACCCCAGTTCTGGGCCTCCCCCCCGTCTCCCCAGCCAGCTCCAATCTGACCCCCCCAGCCCCTCCTCTGGCCTTTGTCCAGTGTCCCGGCGTGACAGTGCTGCCCGTGGGAGCCGGGTGAGGTCACTGACTCAGGGTGAACTGCAAACAGACCGGGACAGACAAACCCCAAACGCTGGTGGATATTCCAAACTTAGATTTACCAACCAGCCCAAAACAGCTCCTGTAGGACCTCCCTGGTTCCTCAGACGTCCAAACAACGCCGTTCCCTTAAAGTGCCCGGCCTCCGGCCTCCGTCCAGACACACACGTCAGATACGATGATGATTATTGAAAATCTTCTCTCATCATAGAAAAGAAAAGGTTCTTCCAATCCCGAAGGATCAGCCGCACACCCAGGTCCAAGGATAACTTAGATCAGGGGGAGGCAACCTGTGGCCCGGGTGGCCCGCGAGCGGACTCTCAGTGGCACTCGCACTGACCGGGTCCTGGCCACCGCTCCGGGGGGCTCTGCATTTTAATTTAATTTGAAATGAAGCTGCTTAAACATTTTAAAAACCTTGTTCACTTGACATACAATAGTTTAGTTCTATATTATAGACTGACAGACCGAGCCCTTCTCCAAACGTTAACGTGTACGACCAGCTCGCGAAACCGTAAACCCGAGTGAGTAAATGCAGACTCGGCCCAGCACTTCGGAAAGGCGGCCGAACCCTGACTTAGCTCTTACCCACAATACACGCGTAGAGCCAATCCTTATTAACGAAGCTAAAATGTATTAAAAAAGGAGAGAGTTGGTTCAAAGATCAATATACAGACAGACCTGAGTTCAATTCTTGAGGTTCAGACACAGCAGAGATGAGCAGGTAGTTGCCAAAAGTCCTTTTAGAAACAGTCCATCGGTTACAGGCCAATGTCCATATTCAGGGTGACTCCAGTCAGTGACTGGGGATCTCAATCCTTGTGGCTCCAAGTTTCCCCCTCTTGGGACCCAAAGCAGATCTGAGATGATGCAGGATCGTGTCCCAGGGTTTTTATACATTTCCTGCAGCCTTTCGGCCTGAGAAAACAATCGGCCTAACGCTCCTTCTCCCAAACACCCTGGCAATTAGCCCAGGGTCATTTATCCATTACACCGTTCAGATCCAGGTTACCCCAACCTTCAAAGAGACATAGAGACAATTTCCCTCAAGTGTCTTCCTACACGTTAATATTCCTTTTTGATCTTTGAATCAAAGCTGTAGTAATAGACAAGACTTGTTTGCTCCCATCACAAGCCCTGAGCAAACCGCTCCCCTTCTCTCTCTAACAATGCGGCTCATTTCAGAGCTCTGTTCGGTCACAGATCTTCCTAGCCAGTCGCTAAACTTTGGCCCTGGGTCCGGTCAGTCTGGGAGGTAATTAACTCTTCCTGGCCCTGTCACCTTTCAATGAGATATTCAATTACACTCATAACATCACACCCGGGCAGAAGGGGTCACCTGGCCCCAGCCCCCTCCTGGCTCAGGTTACGCTCAGGTGTCGCCCCCCCCAAGTGAAGTCACCCCGAGAGTCCCCCCCAGCCAGCACCGATGCAGAGAGTGCCCGTAACACTCCCCCTCCCTGCTCCGTCACAGAGGGTAAGACCCCCACCGAGTCCCCCCCAGCTCTCACCCTCTCTCTGCCCCCCCAGTGCCCAGCCCCCCCAGCTCGCTGCTCCTGGAGCGGGTGTCGGACACGGTGCTGGCTCTGGAGTGGACACCCCCCCAGTTCCCCAATGGGGCACTGACCGAGTACCTGCTGCAGTACCAGCAGGGTGAGTCCAGGGGGTGCTGGGCTGGGGGGGTGGGGACAGGAGGTGGGGGGCACAAAGTGCAACAGGGGAAGCTATGGGTGGTGGTGGAAGGCTGGCCAGTGGTCAGGTGCAGGAAGGGGGAGCTGAGTGGGAGGAAGCAGAGTGGGGGGGCAGGGGGCTGGCTGGGGGACTGCCTGCAGGACAGGGGACAGGATAGAGACTGAGCGGGAGGAGGCAGAGTGGGGGGGCAGGGGGCTGGCTGGGGGACTGCCTGCAGGACAGGGGGCAGGATAGAGACTGAGCGGGAGGGGGCAGAGTGGGGGGCAGGGGGCGGGGCAGGGGCTGAGCGGGAGGGAGCTGAGGGGGGCAGAGTGGAGCGGGGGCAGGAGGGGGGCTGGCTGGAGGGGAGCTGAGCGGGAGGGGGCAGAGCGGGAGGGCAGGGGGCTGGCTGGGGGGCTGGCTGCGGGACGAGGGGCAGACGGGCCACCTGGGCACTAACCCCCGCTTACCCCCCCAGTGAACGGGTCGGAGCTGGGCCCCCTGCACGAAATCTCCTTCCCCATCTCCCAGCTGAACGGGACGCTGGCCCGGCTGGAGCCGCGGGCCCGGTACCGGTTCCACCTGCGGGCGCTGACCCGGGCCGGCCTGGGCGAGCCGCTGGTGCAGGAGGGCAGCACCGTGCCTGAGCCAGGTAAGGGGGCGCCGGGGGGCCCTGCTTCTCCCCCAGTCCCCCCTGGGGTGGGGGCCAGAGCCTGCAACCCCCCCCCGGCTCCAGCACGTCGTGGGAGTGCCCCAGTCTCTGGTTCTGACCCCCCCATCTGCTCCCCCCCCATCTGCTCCCCCCCAGTGCTCCCCACTTTGGACAACATCAGCATCTCGCTGGTGGGCCCCGATTTCACCGTCATCACCTGGGTCCCGGCCCGGCACCAGGCCAGCGTGGAGTTCGAAATCCAGTTCATGAACAAGAGCGGTAAGACCTGGGGGCTGGGGGGGGCCGGGCTGGGGGGGGGCCGGGCCGGCTGGGGGGGCCGGGCTGAGGGGGGCTGGATGGGGGGACTAGGCTGAGGGGGCCGGGCTGGCTGGGGGGATGGGAAGGGGCCACTGGCCCTGGGGGGGGCTGGCTGGCTCGGGGGGGCTGGCTGGGGGGGCTGGCTGGCTGCGGGGGGGCTGGCTGGGGAGGCCGGGCTGGGAGCTGGCTGGCTGGGGGGGCCGGGCTGAAGGGGGCTGGCTGGCTGGCTAGGGGGATAGGAAGGGGCCACTGGCCCTGGGGGGGCTGGCTGGCTCTGTGGGGCAGGGAATGGGGTCCGGGGCCCTGGCCCCTGGGGGGGGCACCAGCCATAACCCCCCCTCCCGCTGCCCCCCAGCTCTCGAGCCCTGGCGCACGTCCGGCCAGGCCAACTCCACCCACGGCTCCTACCGGCTGCTCGACCTGCAGCCCGGCACCTCCTACCGCGTCCAGTTCGTGGGGCGCGACCCCTCGGGGGAGAGCGTCGCCTTCTGGGAGAGCGAGGTGCAGACCAACGGCAAGCGTGAGTGAGACCCCAGGGTGGCCAGGGGCCCCATCCCCCTCTCCATCCCACCGCCCCGCGGCTCCCCAGGCTCGCCAGGGGCCCCATCCCCCCGCCCCACAGCTCCCAAGGGGGTCCAGGTTCCCCCATACCTGGATGCCTGCCCCACCCCGCAGGGGCCACATTTCCCAGATCCCCAGGAGTGGGGCTACCCCCCTTGGCCTGGCCCTCTGCCCCATGCTGTGTTCCCACCCATCCCACCCCTGGCGAGAGGCAGGGAAGCACGGCTGGGGGGGCTGGGGCACCTGGGAGCCATTCGCCCCGCCCGGCCTGAGAGTGGCCAGACCCCATCCCCGCTGGGGAACAATGCAGCAGATGGGGGAAACTGAGGCACGCCCAGGCTTCATTCCGGCGCCCGGCGAGGGGTCCCTGGGTAACTCCCCCCATCGCTCTGCCCCCCCAGTGCTAACGACCGACCAGCGCAGCTTCGCCACCGAGGGCTGGTTCATCGGCTTCATCTGCGCCGTGGTCCTGCTCCTTCTGCTTCTGCTTGTCCTCTGCTTCGTCAAACGCAGCAAGGGCGGGAAGTACTCGGGTGAGGCCCCGCCCCTGGCGCCCTGAGCCCCGCCTCTGGCCCGCCCCAGAGCCCTGAGTCCCGCCCCCAGCACCAAACTCCACCCCCAGCTCCCCAGCCCTGCCCCCTGCCCCCTAACCCAGCCCCTGGGACTCCTGCCCCCTGAGCCCCGGCCCCGGCCCCGGACCCCTGAGCCCCGCCCCCAGCACCCAACTCCACCCCCAGCTCCCCAGCCCTGCCCCCTAACTCAGCCCCTGGGACTCCCAGCCCTGCCCCCAGAGCTCTGAGCCCCGCCCCCAGCACCCAACTCCACCCCCCGGCTCCCCAGCCCTGCCCCCTGCCCCCTAACCCAGCCCCTGGGACTCCCGCCCCCTGAGCCCCGGCCCCGGACCCCTGAGCCCCGCCCCCAGCACCCAACTCCACCCCCAGCTCCCCAGCCCTGCCCCCTAACTCAGCACCTGGGACTCCCAGCCCCGCCCCCGGAGCCCTGAGCCCCGCTCCTGCCCACAGCTCCCCTGCCCCCAGAGCTCTGAGCTCTGCCCCCAGCTCCCCAGCCCAGCCCAGCCCCTGGTCTCTGGCCCCCCAGTTCCCCACTCCACCAGGAGCCCCACCCCCCAGGGAGTGACCCCAGCCATCCTCTGCACTCCAGGGTCCCCGAGCAACCCTGCCCCCCAAAACTCGGTTGTCCCTCGGCTCCTGTCCCCCCCCGACTAACTCTCCCCCCCCAGTGAAGGACAAGGAGGATACGCAGGTCGACTCTGAAGCCCGACCCATGAAGGACGAAACGTTCGGGGAGTACAGGTGGGTGGGGGGCAGGGTGGGGGGAGGGGAAGGGGCTGGGTGGGGGGGTTGTGGGGGTGGGAGGGGCACGGCAGAGGGGTTTCACCTCACCCCACACCCTGGAAGTCCCCCCATTGGGGGGAACATGGTGGGGGGCTGGAATTACCCCCTCTATTGTGGGGAGTTTGGGGTTGGATTTAGTGGCTTCTGCTTAACTTGCCTCCCACCCACTGCCCCTTCCCTGCTGCCTGGTCTGGGGGGTCTCTGACTGTCTCTCTCCCCCTGCAAAAAATGCTGCCGGCTTTGCTACCACAGATCCCTGGAGAGGTAAGAGGAGATGGGGGGGTGCTGGGAGCCCAGACTCCTGGGTTCAATCCTCCATTGCCATGTGCTCCCTGTTCCCTTGCTCTTCAGCTGGGGGGGCTGCTAACGCTGCCTGCCAAAGTTCAGGGGGTGACACTTAAGGGCCCCCCCACATGTTTCTGGAGCTGGCAGCAGTTCCCGGGGGCACAGGTGTGTCAGAGTGGGTGTGCGGGGCCCTGGGGCAACTGTACATAGGGGTGGGACAAGGATGTGCGGGGCGATGGTGTCACGGAGTGTGGGGGACTCAGGGCCCTGCACCCCCGGCTTCCTGCGATTCACCATGACTCTCAGCCAGCGAGTAAAGCAGAAGGTTTATTTAGACGACAGGAATACAGTCCAAGACAGGTCTTGCAGGCACAGACAACAGGACCCCCCCCAGTTAGGTCCATCTTGGGGTCTCAGGGCGCCCCAGCCCCTTCCAAGGTCAGAGCCATCTCTGCCTCCCAGCCAGCTCCTGAAACTCTCCCTTCAGCGGCCCCTCCCACAGCGTTTGTTCAGTTCCCGGGCAAAGGTGTCACCTGGCCTCCAACCCCTTCCTGGGTTCTCATGTTACACGCTCAGGTATTCTCCGTCGGTCAGTCTCCCATCCCCCAGTGCAGACTATCCTAGCCACACTCCTCTGTCAGCATTCACAGACCACAGTCAGAACAGTCCCAGTTCGTCACAGATGGTAGCCGGGGATGGTTGTGCACTGGTGATGGTGCACGGAGGCGGTTGTGCATGGGGCGGTGGTAGTGGGGGCGATGGTAGCTGGGGGCAATGGTGCATGGAGATGGTTGTGCATCAGGCAGTAGTACCCAGGTATGGTTGTGCACTGGTGATGGTGCGCAGGGGCAATGGTGCACGGAGGCAGTTGTGTGCGGGGCAGCGGTAGCCGGGGACAGTTGTGCACTGGTGATGGTGCGTGGGGGCGATGGTGCACGGAGGCGGTTGTGTGCGGGGCAGCTGTAGCCGGGGACAGTTGTGCACTGGTGATGGTGCGCGGGGACGATGGTGCACGGAGGCGGTTGTGCATGGGGCGGGGGTAGCCGGGAACGGTTGTGCACTGGTGATGGTGTTATGCTTACAAGAAGCACATAGGATCTTTTCAGAGAAAAGGCAACACGCCGCATTTATTGAAAACGGTGATGGTTGGGGGCGGTGGTAGCCGGGGGTGATGGTGCTTGGGGCAGTGGTAGCCGGGGTTGGTTGTGCACTGGTGATGGTGCGCGGGGGCGATGGTAGTTGGGAGTGATGGTGCACAGGGTTGATGGTGCGCGGGACGGTGGTAGTTGGCGGCGATGGTGCACAAGGGCGATGGTGCACGGGACGGTGGTGTGTGTCTGTGGCCCAGGTGACCGTGCGACGCCCCCACGACGTCTTACTGGCTCCTTCTGTCTCATCGTTGCCCCCCCCCCCCCCCCGGCAGCTCATCCATCCTTAGAAATAGGTAACGGCCCCCAGTTTGTTCTGGGGGATCCCCCTGTTCCCTCTGGGGAGGGAGAAATGCCAGCCCCCCACTGCCCCCCCCCCACAGTGCACTCTCGCACCAGGGCAGGCGTTGGGTCTGCTGCCGGGGGGTGGGTTGCAGGGAGGGACGGGGGGGCGGGCGGGTCCTTCTCTTGCACTCACACTGTGGCCTGGTGCGGGAGGCTCTTTCACACCCGCTCACACTCAGCACCCTCCTGATGCATGTAAACAACCCCTGCTTGTGCACAGCCCCAGGTGCCCCTTGCATGATCCCCGTGCCTCAGCCCTCGCACTGCTCCCACCTAAGTCTGTGTGCACCAACACATTGACGTGGAGGTGTCATATGCCCCCCCCGTGCCACCTGCACACTTGTATCAGGTTGTCGCACGCTCTCCCAGCACATGCTTGTGCACCTGCACACCCACATCCTCCTGGCCTGGTGCACACTCACCCCCACTGCTGGCCAAGCTCCTTGCACACCCACTTCTGCACACTCACCTTTGCACACTTTGCACACCCAGTTTCCTGCACTGTAGACCCACTCACCTTGCACACTCACCAGTCACTTCCCTGGCACCAGCTGCACATGCCTTGCCCGTGCACCTTGCACACTCACCCATCACTTCCCTGTGCATCTTGCACAATCACTCCTTGCAGGCTCGCACACCTGCACCATGACATTCTCCCTCCACCTTGCACACTTCCCGCCCTGTGTCTCGTGCCCCTTGTGCAGCCCCCCTCACCCTGTTCTCTGCCCCGGCAGCGACAACGAGGAGAAGCCGTTCGGCAGCAGCCAACCCTCGCTCAACGGGGCACTGCCGGCACTGGGCAGCGAGGACAGCCTGGCCGACTACGGGGGGCAGCGTCGACGTGCAGTTCAATGAGGACGGGTCCTTCATCGGCCAGTACAGCGGCCACACGGGCAAGGAGCCGGCCGGCAACGACAGCTCGGGGGCCACCAGCCCCACCAACGCCACGGCCGCCCTGGAGTAGGGGGGACATGCCCCCCAGCCGGCCAAGCCCCCCTGGGGACTAGGGGAGCCCCTTCCTGCCCCATGGAAATTGGGGGCTGGGGTTACCCCCTAGCTGGGAAAGAGGGGACCCCCTTCCTGCCCCAGGGGAATTGGGGGTTCATGTACCCGTACCTCCTCCCCCATCTCTGTTAGCTTCCCCCCTCCTGCCTCAGAACAGGAGGGGGGTAATTTAAGGGAATCCCTCCTTAGCCCCCCCAGAATGTCCCCCCCTCCCCAAAGCATCATTTATCTTCTGCATGTGATGGGCCAAAAAGCTTGGGGGAGGTGAGGGGTTAATGGGGGGGCTCTGTACCCAGGGTTAATATTTGCCAAAAAATAGACCCCCCCCCCAAGTATCTCCATGTTTTAATCATTCTGGGCTCAGCCTCTGCTCCACCCCTGGGCGTGCGACCAAGCAGCCGGGGGTGGGGGGCTGGGAGCCCGGACTCCTGGGTTCCATCCCTAGCCCTTTCCCGGCTTCCTTTCAGTGGGGGGAGAAGGATTGAACATTTCCCCCTGCCCTGGGAGGGGGCTGTTCAAACCTCACCTGCATCCTGGGATTCTCCTGCCCCTCCCTCACCAATGCTGGGAGCCCCCAACCCCCACAAGCTCCCCCGGGATCGTCCCCCTCCACAAATCCACCTCTGCCACCCACCCCCTGGACTCTCTGCGGGGGAGCCGGCGTCACCATTTCACCCCCCCGTCAAAAGGGAACCGCCCCCCCCGCTTTCTCACACAGCTGCCTTTGCAACCACATTTCTCAAGCCAAGTGGCCTCTTGTTCGCTCTGTGCCCCCCCCCCCCGGATTTCCCCTCCCCCCTGTTGGGGGTCTCAGCTTCGCTCTGTGCCCCCCACAACCTTTTTTGCATAAAACAGATTTAAAAAAAACATTTAAAAAATGCCCTGGCCCCGTCTGGGTGGAGGCCTGGCCGGGGTCACCCCGTGTAGATAGGTGCACCCCCCCACCCCCCCGCTCGCTGGGTCGTTGTGCTAGCCGTGGTCTGGGCCTGCTGTGTGCTGTGGGGTAGTCGTGGCTTCGCGTTCCGTATAAGACAAGAAATGGGGGAACAAAACTTTTTTTAAAAAGTCCCCTCCCGAAATCCCGTCCCTGGGGCCGGCTAAGGCCGCGCTGCCCCCCCTGTGTCGTCCCCCCTCCCCCTCGTCAGCTGTCACTAGGGTCTCAATCGATGGCTTTTTTATATCTATACTGTACAGACCGAACCGCCTTCGAAACACGGCGGAATAAAAACTGAAAGCTAGCGGCTCCGTGTGGTGCTGGGGGGGGAGATTTCCTCGGGGGGGACTATGGGTGCATGGCCCCCACTCTGAAAAGAAACCCAAGAGGTGTTCGATGTACCCAGGGAGCATTTCCACCCACAAATAGAGGGGCGGAATTTTAGGTGTGTTGTGGTAATAACCCCCCCCCCATGAAGGTGGTATGGGATGGATATTAAGGTAGCAGCCCCCACCGCCCCCCCCAAAAAATTGGGGGCGGAACATTATGTGTATAATTGTAGCTCTCGCCCCTCCCCATACCCCACCCCAAAACGGAGGGGGGCTGTTATGTTTGTGGCAGTATCATTCATGAACCAGAGGGGGTGATATTAGCTGTATTACGGTAGCAACCCCAAAGTGGGGAGGCGTGGGTGGGGCTATTATATGTATTATGGCACTACCCACCCCTCGCCTCCCCCTTGATGGGGGGCTTTTACGTATATTACGGTAAAACGCTAGACAAATTGACGCAAGGGGGCCGCTATACTGGGCATTACGGGAGCACCTCTCCAGTGACGGTGGGGAGGTTTTGGGTATTACGGTAGCAGCCACTGCGGCGGTGATATTACCGGGGTTACGGTAGCACTCCAGTAGGGGATACTATTATGGGCATTACGGTAACCCCTGCCGGTGGGGAAATACAAGTATTACGGTAGCACCAACCCAGTCCGGAGGCAGGATACTCTGTGTATTACGGTAGCGTCACAGACAGTCGCACCCCCTGCGCCAAGGAAGGAGGGGGGGAACTGGGTGCCCGGACGCCTGGGTTCTCTCCTGAATTTGGGGGGGTGGGAGGGCTGAGAGCCAGGATGCGTGGAAGGGGGGAGCCGGTGGCCAGGCGGTCCCCGATGCTGGGGGAGCCGGGGGTCTTTCCCCTCTAGGCGGCGCTAGGAGGCAGAGACGGGGGGGGGGGGGGTCTTTGTTCTGCAGCTGGACCCCCCCCCAAGCAGAGCCCAGCGCAGGGCGAGCTGTGCCCGGATACCAGCCCCCCCCCTCCCCCAGAGTCTCCTGCTCCCACCTTCCAACAGTGACGGAATTTAACTCCTCCCCCCACCCCCTGGGGTCGGTACCGAGACCCCCCCCCCCCCAAGGCAAAGATGGTGTAATGAATACACCAGCCCCCGCTCCCCTCCCAGAGCCGGGGAGAGAACCCAGGAGTCCTGGCTCCCAGCCCCCCCCTGCTCTAGCCACCAGCCCCCCTCCCCCCCGGAGCCGGGGAGAGAACCCAGGCATCCGGGCCACCTTACGATGAGCGGCTCCTTGTTGATGTTGTGGAGGTCAAGGGCCACTAGGTAGTCGCGGGCGCCCAGGTAGAGCCGGTCCTGGTCCTGGTCCACCAGCAGGATCCGATAGTCGCTGGTGTTGAAGGCGACAGCGAAGGGTCGGACGGTGCAGGTCTGCAGGAGCTCTGGGGGGAGCGATGGAGCTGGGATGGGACCCAGGCATCCTGGCTCCCCGCACCCCCACTCTAACCACTAGTCCCTACTCCCCTCCCATAGCCAGGGAGAGAACCCAGGAGTCCTGGTTCCCAGCCTCCCTGCTCTAACCACTAGTCCCTACTCCCCTCCCAGCGCCAGCAGATAACCCCATAATGAAGTGGGGGGTTCTCTGGGTTTTGTCACTGGTTTGCACGCCACGGGGGTGGGACTCAGTGTCCCTGGTTTAACGAGGGGAGAGGGAGTTCGTTGGGACAGACCCGGAGAAGGAACTTGGGACCCCGGCCGACGGCCTGGAGAACGGAGACCCCAGCGACTGGTGACCCGGAGTCGCAGCCGGCTCTGGCCAGTGGGGGGACAATGGGCTGCGGGGAGAGGACCCCGGTGACCGGAGCAGGCGGTTCCAGCCCGAGGGGCCAGAGGACAGAAGAGGGGAGAGGGGCCCAGGCGACCCTGTTTCCCTGGAGAGAAGACAATGGACAGAGGGGGGCTTGGGGACGGGGGTATCAGATGCCCAGCTGGGGAGCAGGGGGGCTCTGGGCTGGAGAGGGGGAGCAGGCAGAGCCCCCCTGGATGCAGGGGAGACTGGGATGTGCTGGGCTGAGGGGGGCCAGGCCTGAGGCCGGAGAGTTTCCTGTGCTGGGGTCAGACACTCGATAACCCTCCTGTGCGACGCTGGCTGAGAGTCCCTCCGGGCTAGAGAACGGGGGGGGGAATTATTCCCTCTGGGAGCAGGGAGATGGGGGGCCCCGAGTGAGGGGACTCCCTGGGGGGCCCATGGCAGAGACAGACGTGCTAAGGCTCAGAGGGGTGCGGCTCCAGGAGGTGGAGGGGCCTGACCCCTGGGACAGAGGGGACCCCGAGAAGGGCTGTCGCTCTGATGGGGGTTCGCCCCAGGGACCGCACGGGGCCAGGAGTGGGCCCGACCTGGGAGTCCATGACGAACCCAGGAGTCCGGCCCCCCCGGGAAGTTATGAGGGCGGCCGTAGGGGGGCAGAGCCGGGTCCCTCCGCCCGCTGGGGCCCAGGCCTCGGGTGGATTGTCCTGTGGGTCTCACCCTCCACTCAGCACGTGGCAGAGCCGAGGGGCAGCGGGGGGACCCCTAAGGGGTAGGTCAGATGGGGGAGGGGATAGATAGAGGGGGTGGGGGGAGGGACGATGGGGGTGTTTGGGGTTAGAGGGATGGGGCGGAGGGGCGGGAGGGATGGGATGGGAGGGGGGCAGGAGGGGGCGGGGTAGGGGGGCGTATGAAGACGGGGTGGGCCGTGGGTCCGGGAGGGGGCTGCGGGGGGGGGGGGAGATGGGGAGGGGGCGGGGCCGGAGGGGCGGAGCCGAGGGGCGGGGGGTGGGATCCAGCCACCCCCCCCCCCACCCCCGAGCCAGGGACGGAGCCGCCGCCGCCCGACCAGCCGCGTCTTCCCCACCGCCCCCCGAGGCCTTCGCCCCCCTCCCGCCGCCGCCCCCCCGCCCTTCGCCCCCCCCGCCATGCCCCCGGGGGGGTGACCCCGCTCCCCGCCCGTTGGGGGGGCCGGGGGAGCAGAGACCCCCCCGCGGCCCCACCTGTAGGATGGGAGGTGGCTGAGCCCCCCCGCCTCCCCCGCCCCTTCTTCTCCGTCCTGCCCCCCCGCCCCCCCCTTCGCCATGGGCTGTAACATGTGCCTGGTGCAGAAGCCCGAGGAGCAATACAAGGTCATGCTGCAGGTAGGGGGGGCTGCGGGGGGGCTGCAGGGAGGGGGGAGCTGGGGGCTGCGGGGGGGGCTGCAGGGAGGGGGGAGCTGGGGGCTCCTGGGGGGGGGGGTTGCGGGGAGGGGAGAGCTGGAGGTTGCGGGGAGGGGGGAGCTGGGGGCTGCGGGGGGGGGCTGCAGGGAGGGGGGAGCTGGGGGCTGCAGGGAGGGGAGAGCTGGGGGTTGCGGGGAGGGGGCAGCTGGGGGCTGCGGGGGGGGGCTGCGGGGAGGGGGCAGCTGGGGGCTGCGGGGGGGGCTGCGGGGAGGGGGCAGCTGGGGGCTGCAGGGAGGGGAGAGCTGGGGGTTGCGGGGAGGGGGAGCTGGGGGCTGCGGGGGGGTGCAGGAAGGGGGCGGGGCTGGGGCAGAGGCTGCGGGGTGGGCTGGGGGGGGTCGCTGGGGGCTGCAAAGGGGCCGGGGGCAGTAAGCGGGGGCTGGGGGGGGGCGCTAGGGCTGGGGAAGGGGCTGCAGGATGGGAGGGGGGAGGGGCTGGGGGATGCCGCAGGGGGAGGGGAGGGGAAGGGAGCAGGTACCAGTCTCAGGAAGGTTGCCTAGCAACCAACCTCCCCCCCATCACTGCTGGTTTTTGGGTCTGGGGGAATTAATAAATGATGGGGGAGGGGCTGCGACTGCCCAGACTGGGACTCCCCCCCCATCCAGTCACCCTCCCCCAGCTCCATCTCATGCACCCCCATCTCCCCCCCCACCCCATCCCCCACCTCCCCGTCTCCCCCTCCCCCGTCCCCCATCTCCCCCACCCCCATCCCCCCACCTCATCCATTCCCCCAGCCCCGCCGGCGCCCCTCACTCCCGACCCGCAGCCCCTGCTAGCCCAGCCCCGCCGGCGCCCCTCACTCCCGACCCGCAGCCCCCCCAGGCCTGGGCACCCCTCACTGCCGACCCGCAGCCCCCCCCAGGCCTGCCGGCGCCCCTCACTCCCGACCCACAGCCCCCCCAGGCCTGCCGGCGCCCCTCACTCCCGACCCGCAGCCCCCCCAGTCCTGGGCACCCCTCACTCCTGACCCGCAGCCCCCCCAGTCCTGAGCACCCCTCACTCCCGACCCGCAGCCCCCATAGCCCAGCCCCTGTGCCAAGTCGGGGGGTCGTTCCTGGGGGCTGAAGGGGGAAGATCCCGGGTGCGAATGGTGCAGGATTAGCTTAGAATTCAAAGCCCCATCTCACTGCAGCAGGCCAGGGAAGGGGGACGGGCGGTGTGAGAGGGATATCTGGGTGCAGTTAACTGTGGGTGGACTGGCAGGGGGGCTGCGGGTCGGGAGTGAGGGGCACCGGCGGGGCTGGGAGGCTCGGGGGGGGATGGTTCCCCACACACACTCCCTGCTCCTGTATCAATCCTCCTAGTTTCCATGGGAACGGTTGCTGCAGAAACGCAAGGATGGAGAGGATCTGATGGGGGGAGTCGGGGGACTCGTCCCGGTAGACACCCCAGGGCGGGGGAGGGGGAGGGGGAAGGGGGGTGTCCACGCTGAGGGGCGGCTGGAGGGGGGGGGGGCGGTGTCCATCCGGGGGGCTCTGGGGGGCTCTCACGCCTGCCCCCCCCAGGTGAACGGGAAGCAGCTCTCCAGGCTGTCCCAGGAGCAGACGCTGGAAGCCCTTCGCTGCTCCAAGGAGCCGCTGGTCATCCAGGTTCTGCGGCGCAGCCCCCGGGCGCGGGGCGGGGGGGAGGGGGCCGCCCCCCCCGGGGACCCCGCCACCCTGGTGGACAGCGGGACGCAGACGGACATCACCTTCGAGCACCTGCTGGCGCTGGGCCGGCGGCGCCCCCCCAGCCCTCCCGCCGGGACCCTGGAGACCTTCGGGATCCCCGAGCTGTGAGTGACCCCAGCAGTGCCCCCCACTCCCGACCCGCAGCCCCTGCCATCCCGGCCCTGCCCCACAGCCCTGCCGGTGCCCCTCACTCCCGACTCGGAGCCCCTGCCATCCCGGGCCTGCCCCACAGCCCTGCCGGTGCCCCTCACTCCCGACCCACAGCCCCTGCCATCCCGGCCCTGCCCCACAGCCCTGCCGGTGCCCCTCACTCCCGACCCACAGCCCCTGCCATCCCGGCCCTGCCCCACAGCCCTGCCGGTGCCCCTCACTCCCGACTCACAGCCCCTGCTATCCCGGCCCTGCCCCACAGCCCTGCCGGTGCCCCTCACTCCCGACCCACAGCCCCCTGCCAGCCCGGCCCTGCCCCCCCAGCCCTGCCGGTGCCTCTCACTCCCGACCCACAGCCCCTGCCATCCCGGCCCTGCCCCACAGCCCTGCCGGTGCCCCTCACTCCCGACTCGGAGCCCCTGCCATCCCGGCCCTGCCCCACAGCCCTGCCAGTGCCCCTCACTCCCGACTCGGAGCCCCTGCCATCCCGGCCCTGCCCCACAGCCCTGCCGGTGCCCCTCACTCCCGACCCACAGCCCCTGCCAGCCCAGCCCTGCCCCACAGCCCTGCCGGTGCCCCTCACTCCCGACCCACAGCCGCTGCCAGCCCAGCCCTGCCCCCCCAGCCCTGCCGGTGCCCCTCCCTCCCGACCCACAGCCCCTGCCATCCCGGCCCTGCCCCCCCCCAGCCCTGCCGGTGCCCCTCCCTCCCGACCCACAGCCCCTGCCAGCCCAGCCCTGCTCCCCCCCAGCCCTGCCGGTGCCCATCCCTCCCGACCCGCAGCCCCTGCCATCCCGGCCCTGCCCCCCCCCAGCCCTGCCGGTGCCCCTCACTCCCGACCCGCAGCCCCTGCCATCCCGGCCCTGGCCCACAGCCCTGCCAGTGCCCCTCACTCCCCACCCACAGCCCCTGCCAGCCCAGCCCCCCTAATCTGTATTCTCTTCCACCAAAGCCCCCCCTTTGGGCATGAATACTATGACCCTGTGGAGTTCATGGAAGGGGGCCCCACAGAGACAGAGCGGGCAGAGGAACTCGAGTATGAGGTGAGCAGGGGGGGCTGGGAGCCCGGACTCCTGGGTTCTCTCCTGGCTCTGGGAGGGGAGTGGGGGCTGGTGGGTTAGAGTGGGGGGACTGGGTGCCAGGACTCCTGGGTTCTGTCTCCAGCTCTGGGAGGGGGCGGGGGCTGGTGGGGTACAACGGGGGGGAACTGGGGGTTCCATTTGGGATCTGACCCCCCCCCATGTCCCCCCAGGAGGTGGAATTGTACAAATCGAGCCACCGGGACAAGCTGGGGCTGACGGTTTGTTACCGGACGGACGACGAGGACGACGTGGGAATCTATGTTGGAGAGGTGGGGGGGGGCGTGGGGGGAGGGGTGTGTCATGGGGGGGGCAGACCTGCACCCCACTTCCTCCGAGTCCCGGCGAAGGGTTATTCGCCGCCGGGAACACGGGGGAGCCAGAGCTCGTAGGGACAGAGACCAGTACCCCTCAGCTGGGTCCATCCTGGGGGTGGGGAGCCCAGACCCCGGTTCTGGGCCCCCCCGTCTCCCCAGCCAGCTCCAATCTGATCCCCACCACCCCCCAGCCCCTCCTCCAGCCCCCCCAGCCCTTCCTCCGGCCTTTTTCCAGTGTCCTGGGCAGAAGGGGTCACCTGGCCCCAGCCCCCTCCCAGCTCAGGTTTTCATAGATTCTAGGACTGGAAGGGACCTCGAGAGGTCATCGAGTCCAGTCCCCTGCCCGCATGGCAGGACCAAATACTGTCTAGACCATCCCTGATGGACATTTATCTAACCTACTCTTAAATATCTCCAGAGACGGAGATTCCACAACCTCCCTAGGCAATTTGTTCCAGTGTTTAACCACCCTGACAGTTAGGAACTTTTTCCTAATGTCCAACCTAGACCTCCCTTGCTGCAGTTTAAACCCATTGTTTCTGGTTCTATCCTTAGAGGCTAAGGTGAACAAGTTCTCTCCCTCCTCCTTATGACACCCTTTTAGATACCTGAAAACTGCTATCATGTCCCCTCTCAGTCTTCTCTTTTCCAAACTAAACAAACCCAGTTCTTTCAGCCTTCCTTCATAGGTCATGTTCTCAAGACCTTTAATCATTCTTGTTGCTCTTCTTTGGACCCTTTCCAATTTCTCCACATCTTTTTTAAAATGCGGTGCCCAGAACTGGACACAATACTCCAGCTGAGGCCTAACCAGAGCAGAGTAGAGCGGAAGAATGACTTCTCGTGTCTTGCTCACAACACACCTGTTAATGCATCCCAGAATCATGTTTGCTTTTTTTTGCAACAGCATCACACTGTTGACTCATATTTAGCTTGTGGTCCACTATAACCCCTAGATCCCTTTCTGCCGTACTCCTTCCTAGACAGTCTCTTCCCATTCTGTATGTGTGAAACTGATTGTTCCTTCCTAAGTGGAGCACTTTGCATTTGTCTTTGTTAAACTTCATCCTGTTTACTTCAGACCATTTCTCCAATTTGTCCAGATCATTTTGAATTATGACCCTGTCCTCCAAAGTAGTTGCAATCCCTCCCAGTTTGGTATCATCCGCAAACTTAATAAGCGTACTTTCTATGCCAATATCTAAGTCGTTGATGAAGATATTGAACAGAGCCGGTCCCAAAACAGACCCCTGCGGTACCCCACTCGTTATGCCTTTCCAGCAGGATTGGGAACTATTAATAACAACTCTCTGAGTACGGTTATCCAGCCAGTTATGCACCCACCTTATAGTAGCCCCATCTAAATTGTATTTGCCTAGTTTATCAATAAGAATATCATGCGAGACTGTATCAAATGCCTTACTAAAGTCTAGGTATACCACATCCACCGCTTCTCCCTTCGCCACAAGACTCGTTATCCTATCAAAGAAAGCTATCAGATTGGTTTGACACGATTTGTCCTTTACAAATCCATGCTGGCTGTTCCCTATCACCTTACCACCTTCCAAGTGTTTGCAGATGATTTCCTTAATTACTTGCTCCATTATCTTCCCTGGCACAGAAGTTAAACTAACTGGTCTGTAGTTTCCTGGGTTGTTTTTATTTCCCTTTTTATAGATGGGCACTATATTTGCCCTTTTCCAGTCTTCTGGAATCTCTCCCGTCTCCCATGATTTTCCAAAGATAATAGCTAGAGGCTCAGATACCTCCTCTATTAGCTCCTTGAGTATTCTAGGATGCATTTCATCAGGCCCTGGTGACTTGCAGGCATCTAACTTTTCTAAGTGATTTTTAACTTGTTCTTTTTTTATTTTATCCGCTAAACCTACCCCCTTCCCATTAGCATTCACTATGTTAGGCATTCCTTCAGACTTCTCGGTGAAGACCGAAACAAAGAAGTCATTAAGCATCTCCGCCATTTCCAAGTTTCCTGTTACTGTTTCTCCCTCTTCACTAAGCAGTGGGCCTACCCTGTCTTTGGTCTTCCTCTTGCTTCTAATGTATTGATAAAAAGTCTTCTTGTTTCCCTTTATTCCCGTAGCTAGTTTCAGCTCATTTTGCGCCTTTGCCTTTCTAATCTTGCCCCTGCATTCCTATGTTGTTTGCCTATATTCATCCTTTGTAATCTGTCCCAGTTTCCATTTTTTATATGACTCCTTTTTATTTTTTAGATCATGCAAGATCTCGTGGTTAAGCCAAGGTGGTCTTTTGCCACATTTTCTATCTTTCCTACCCAGCGGAATAGCTTGCTTTTGGGCCCTTAATAGTGTCCCTTTGAAAAACTGCCAACTCTCCTCAGTTGTTTTTCCCCTCAGTCTCGATTCCCATGGGACCTTACCTATCAGCTCTCTGAGCTTCCCAAAATCTGCCTTCCTGAAATCCATTGTCTCTATTTTGCTGTTCTCCCTTCTACCCTTCCTTAGAATTGCAAACTCTATGATTTCATGATCACTTTCACCCAGGCTGCCTTCTACTTTCACATTCTCAACGAGTTCCTCCCTATTTGTTAAAATCAAGTCTAGAACAGCTTCCCCCCTAGTAGCTTTTTCAACCTTCTGAAATAAAAAGTTGTCTCCAATGCAGTCCAGGAATTTGTTGGATAGTCTGTGCCCTGCTGTGTTATTTTCCCAACATATATCCGGATAGTTGAAGTCCCCCATCACCACCAATCTTGGGCTTTGGATGGTTTTGTTAGTTGCTTAAAAAAAGCCTCATCCACCTCTTCCACCTGGTTAGGTGGCCTGTAGTAGATGCCTAGCATGACATCTCCCTTGTTTTTTACCCCTTTTAGCCTAACCCAGAAACTCTCAACTCTTCCGTCTCCTATGTCCATCTCTACCTCAGTCCAAGTGTGTACATTTTTAATATACAAGGCAACACCTCCTCCCTTTTTCCCTGTCTATCCTTCCTGAGCAAGCTGTACCCATCCACACCAACATCCCAATCATGTGTATTATCCCACCAAGTTTCAGTGATGCCAACAATGTCATAGTTGTATTTATTTATTAGCACTTCCAGTTCTTCCTGCTTATTCCCCATACTTCTCGCATTTGTATATAGGCATCTAAGATACTGGTTTGATCTTTCCTCCCAGTTTTGTCCTGACCCTCCTTTCTCTCTGACAATATAGCCCACACTCCCTCTCGTTTCCGACCCATCTCCCCGGTCTCCATGTTCCCCACTTACCTGTGGGCTTTGCTCACCTGTCCCCGTCAAACCTAGTTTAAAGCCCTCCTCACTAGGTTAGCCAGTCTGTGTCCGAATAGGGTCTAGGTGTTGCCCCCCCAAGTGAAGTCACCCCGAGATTCCCCCCCAGCCAGCACCGATGCAGAGTGCCCGTAACACTCCCCCTCCCTGCTCCGTCACAGGGGGTGATGGGGGGGCCATGGCGGCAAAGAGCTGGGGTGGGAGGGGTGGGGGCGGAGGGGACCAGGGTGATGCTTGTGGGGGGCCGTGGGGGGCGGGGGTGACTTGTTGGAGGTCTGAGGGGGAGGGGGAGCAGGTCAGGGGCTGGGGCCATGGGGGGGTCCTGGTCCCATCCCCCCTTCTCCCCTCAGGTGAATCCCAACAGCATCGCCGCCAAGGACGGACGCATCCGAGAGGGCGACCGCATCGTCCAGGTGGGGGGGCCAAGGGGGGCTGGGGGCACAAAGGGCTGAAGGAGGCTGGGGGACAGAGGACTGGGGGTGCAGAGGGCCCAGGGGTGCTCAGGTACTGGGGACTGGGGGTGCAGAGGGTTCAGGGGGCCTGGGGGACGATGGAGGATGGGGGATGGGAGACTGGGGGTGCAGAGGGTTCAGGGGGGCTGGGGGATGATGGGGGATGGGGATGAGAGGGGCTGGGGGATGGGAGACTGGGGGTGCAGAGGGCTCAGGGGGCCTGGGGGATGAGGGGGGATGGGAGACTGGGGGTTCAGGGGGCCTGGGAGACGAGGGGGGATGGGGGACTGGGGGTGCAGAGGGCTCAGGGGGGCTGGGGGACGATGGGGGATGGGAGACTGGGGGTTCAGGGGGCCTGGGAGACGAGGGGCGATGGGAGACTGGGGGTTCAGGGGGCCTGGGAGACGAGGGGGGGACGGGGGACTGGGGGTGCAGAGGGCTCAGGGGGGCTGGGGGATGATGGGGGACGGGGGACTGGGGGTGCAGAGGGTTCAGGGGGCCTGGGGGAGATGGGGGATGGGAGACTGGGGGTGCAGAGGGCTCAGGGGGGCTGGAGGACGGGGGCTGACTCGGCCCCCGGCCCCCCCCAGATTAACGGGGTGCAGGTCCAGGACCGCGAGGAAGCCGTCGCCATCCTGACCCAGGAGCAACAAACGAACATCTCGCTGCTGCTGGCCAGGCCCGAGACCGAGGTGATGGACGCCCCCACAGGGTGGTTGGGGGGGCATTTTGGGGGCTGGCTGGGGGGAACTGGGGGGTGGGGGTTGAGGGGGAGAGGTGGAAGTTGGGGGGCTGGGAGGATGTGGGAGGCAGGGGGGTATTTGGGGGTCCCAGGGGCAGGAATGGGGGTGGGGGGCACAGGGTGGGTTGGGTTCTGACCCTTCCCCAGTGGGGGGATCAGGGGGCTGTTGGGGATTGGGGGGCCTGCCTGGGACGGATGCGGGGGGGCTATGACTAGTGGGGGGGGCTGCAGTTTCACCCCCCGCTGCCCCCATCGCCCGTCCCCCCCAGCTCTCCCGGCGCTGGAAGGACAGTGACCGTGACGATTTCCTGGACGACTTCGGCTCTGAGCACGAACGCGAAATGAGACCCCGAGCGACCCCTGGGCAGCAGGTGAGGGGCACCGTGCGGCGGGGGGCTGGGCAGGGGGTATCTGGGGTGGGGGGCTGGGCAGGGGGCTGGGCAGAGGGGCTCTCCCCTGGCAGTCAGGGCCCCTTGCCCCTCGGAGGGTGGGGAACCAGGGGGCTGGGCAGGGGGAGCTGGGGGGCAGGGGGCTGGGCAGGGGGAGCCATGGGGAGGGGGCTCAGCAGGGATGCCAGGGGGCGGGGAACCGGGGGGCTGGGCAGCGGGAGCCGGGGGGCAGGGGGCTCGGCGGGGGTGCCGGGGAACGGGGAACCGGGGGGCTGGCCTGGGGATGCCGGGGGCGGGGAACCGGGGGGCTGGGCAGAGGGAGCCGGGGGGCAGGGGGCTCGGCGGGGGTGCCAGGGAACGGGGAACCGGGGGGCTGGGGAAGGGAAGCCGGGGAGCGGGGGGCTGGGCCTGGGGCACCGTGGGTGGGGGATTGGGCAGGGGGCTGGGCACGGGGAGCCATGGGGAGGGGGCTCAGCAGGGATGCCGGGGGGCTGGGCAGGGGGAGCTGAGGGGCAGGGGCTGGACCAGGGATGCTGGGGGACGGAGAACCGGGGGGCTGGGCAGGGGGAGCCGGGGGGGCAGGGGGCTTGGCGGGGGTGCCAGGGAACGGGGAACCGGGGGGCTGGCCTGGGGATGCCGGGGGGGGCGGGGAACCGGGGGGCTGGGGAAGGGAAGCCGGGGGGCGGGGGGCTGGGCAGGGGGCTCGGCAGGGTGCTGGGGGCCAGGTTGCGTCTGAATTAAAGTCAGCTTCACCCCAATCTCCCCCATCTCTGCCCCCCCAGCCTGCCGCGGCCCCCGCCCCGCCCAGCGCCGGCCCCCCGCTCCCCCACAGCCAGGAGCTGGACAGCGGGGTGGGCCGGACGGACGAGAGCACCCGGAACGAGGAGAGCTCGGAGCACGACCTGCTGGGGGACGAGCCCCCCAGCTCGGCCGGCACCCCGGCCCCCCAGCGTCGCCCGGCCCCGCTGCAGGCCCGGGACTTCCACTTCAGCCTGGACTCGCTGCTGCCTGCGCCCGAGGTGCCGGGGCTGACGGACGCCGAGTCCGAGCGGTACCGGGAGCTGCTGGAGCTGCGGGGGCACCTGGCCAACGGGAACGGCCCCGGCCCCTTGCACCCCGGCCTGGACCTCGACCTCAACCGCAACCGCGCGGTGCTGCTGGAGGAGGAGCTGCGGCACCTGCAGTTCAAATGCCGCAACATCCTGCGGGCGCAGAAGATGCAGCGGCTGCGGGAGCGCTGCCTCAAGGCCTGGCTGCTGGAGGAGGATGGGGGGCCCCCCCCCGGCCGGCGAGGGGCCCCCCCCGGCCCCGCTGGCCGACATCACCGAGGTGCCCGAGCGCTCGGAGAAGGACAGCACCAGCGCCTACAACACGGGCGAGAGCTGCCGGAGCACCCCGCTGCTGGAGAGCCCCGGCCCGCGCCCCGACCCCCCGCCCAAGCCGGGCCGGCTCCGGCGCCCCCGGGAGGGCAGCCCCGGGCTGGCGCGCCGGGCGCGGGACGAGAGCCCGGCGCCCGGCGGGCTGGCGGGCGGTGCCCGGGCGGAGTGGAAGGGGAAGGCGCGGGGCGAGGGCACCCGGCGCCCGGGCCGGGACCGGCTGCTCAAGGCGCGGGCGCTGAAGATCCGGGAGGAGCGGAGCGGCATGACCACGGACGACGATGCCGTCAGCGAGATGAAGATGGGCCGGTACTGGAGCAAGGAGGAGCGCAAGCAGCAGCTGCTGCGGGCCCGGGAGCAGCGCCGGCGCCGGGAACTCATGCTGCAGAGCCGGCTCGACTGGCAGCGGGAGGCGGGGGGGGCCCCGGGGGCCCCCGACCAACTCACCATCCTGGCACTCAGCCACCGCAAGAGCCTCAAGAAGCGCAGCCGGCGCATCCTGGACAATTGGATCACGATCCAGGAGATGCTGGCGCACGGCGCCCGCTCGGCCGACGGGCACCGGGTCTACAATCCGCTGCTGTCCGTCACCACCGTCTGAGGGGGCGGGGCCCGGCCTGGAGACTCGCTTTCTCCCCCATGTGCCAGGATGTGGGGGTGAGCCTGCCTCCCCCACGTCGCCACCATCGGAGGACACGGGGGCCCCCCACTTTTCCAGGACTGGGGGAGCCCCCATCCCGACAGAGCAGGAAAGAGGGGGGCCCCTGGTGCTGCTCCTGGACATGCCTGGCTGCTGAGACAATGGGGAGATTTGGGGAGTCCCCCAATGCTGCTCCAGCCCCCCCTGCCCTACAGGGACCCCCCAGGATCGGAACTGGGGGCGTGAAGCACAAAGACACTGAGTCAGGCGGGGGGGGACGACAAAGGCCCCTCCCAGATGCTCCCCCCCAGGGTGGTTTTTATGTCGTGTCTGTGATTCGTGTCTGGTCAGTTCATCGTTTGTCTGAGTCTGGCAGGGGAGACACCTGCCCCCCTCTGCCCCCCAGCAGATCCCGAGACCCCCACTTCCCCCTGAACCCCCAGATCCCACTGCCCCCGAGCCCCCCCACTGCCCCTGAGCCCCAGCAGATTCCAAGCCCCCCCACTTCCCCCTGAGCCCCCCAAACCCAGATCCCACTGCCACCAAGCCCCCCACTGGCCCCCACCCCCCAGCGGCCCCCACCCCCCAGCAGATCCCGCCACCCCTGAGCCCCCCACTTCCCCCTCCTTCCCCCAGCAGACCCCACTGAACCCAAGCCCCTCACAGCCCCAACCCCCCTTCCCCCTGAACCTCAGATCTGCCTGGCCCCCAATCTCCCGACTTCCCCCTCCTCCCCCAGCAGATCCCATTGCCCCCGAGCCCCCCACTACCCCCCAAACACCAGCCCTCCCACTTCCCTCCCAGAGCCGGGGAGAGAACCCAGGAGTCCTGGCTCCCAGCCCCCCCTGTTCTAACCACCAGCCCCCACTCCCCTCCCAGAGCCGGGGAGAGAACCCAGGAGTCCTGACTCCCAGCCCCCCTGCTCTGACCCACCAGCCCCCGTCCCGCCCCGATCTGTGATGTCTGTGTGCACAGCTGCCGGAGCGGGGGCAGGGTCTGCCGGACGCCTGGGTCCGGAGCCGAATCTGCCTGGTCAGAATAAAGCAAAACCTTTTTACTCCTTTCAGGCGGCTGCGTCCGGAGCCTTTTCTGTCCACGAACCCCCCCCCCCCCCCCTGGGCCCGGGCCCTAGGAGCTGGGCTGCCCCCGCCCACGGGAATGGCCCCCCAGGGGTCTCAGCTTCCAGCCCCCCCCCCCCCCACTCTAACCACCAGATCCCACTCCCCTCCCCTCCCCTCCCCGAGCCGGGGAGAGAACCCAGGAGTCCGGGCTCCCAGCCCTGCATTAGGGGTGGTGATTGGCTGGGGGGGGGGGGACGAGGAAACAATTTTATGGTGATTCCGGCTGCCCAGTGAAGCTGCAACAGGAAATTCCAGCCCCACAGGCGTTGCCCCCCACTCCCGCCCCGCAGCCCCCCGCCCCCGCCACTCCCAGCCCGCAGCCCCCCGGCCCCGCCCCGCAGCCCCCCCCCCAGCTCCCCCGGCGCCCCCCACTCCCGCCCCGCAGCGCCCCCAGCCCTGCCGGCGCCCCCCACTCCCGCCCCGCAGACCCCCCCACTCCTGCCCCGCAGCCCCCCCCCCAGCCCCGCCGGCGCCCCCCACTCCCGACCCGCAGCCCGCCGGCGCCCCCCATGCCCGACCTGCAGCCCCCCAGCCCCCCTCACTCCCGACCCGCAGCCCCACCGGCGCCCCTCACTCCCGACCCGCAGCCCCCTGGCCCCGCCGGTGCCCCTCACTCCTGACCCGCAGCCCCTGCCAGCCTGGTCCTGGGCTTCCCCCAGCTGTGACCACCAGCTCCCAGCCCCACCCCCCTCCCAGAGCCAGGAGAGAACCCAGGAGTCCGGGCTCCCGGCCTCTGCCCCAGTCCCTAGAAGTTGATACCATCTTCCTAGCATGAGTCCCCAACTAATGAGGCGTTGAATGACGTGCAAGAAACATTGGGGCGGGGGGGGGGGTATGGTGTGTGTGTGTGTGTGTGTGAGAATTCCTGGGCAGGGGGAAACTGTTGTAACAGCCTTAAAGTCCCTAAATCTCCAGGGGTGGGAGCCAGGACTCCTGGGTTCTCTCCCTGGCTCTGGGAGGGGAATGGGGGCTGGTGGGTTAGAGCAGGGGGGGCTGGGAGCCAGGACTCCTGGGTTCTCTCCCTGGCTCTGGGAGGGGAGTGGGGGCTGGTGGGTTAGAGCAGGGGGGGCTGGGAGCCAGGACTCCTGGGTTCTCTCCCCGGCTCTGGGAGGGTAGTGGGGGCTGGTGGTTAGAGCAGGGGGGGCTGGGAGCCAGGACTCCTGGGTTCTCTCCCCGGCTCTGGGAGGGTAGTGGGGGCTGGTGGTTAGAGCAGGGGGGGCTGGGAGCCAGGACTCCTGGGTTCTCTCCCCGGCTCTGGGAGGGGAGTGGAGGCTGGTGGTTAGAGCAGGGGGGGCTGGGAGCCAGGACTCCTGGGTTCTCTCCTCAGCTCTGGGAGGGGAGGGGGGGCTGGTGGTTAGAGCAGGGGGGGCTGGGAGCCAGGACTCCTGGGTTCTCCCCCCAGCTCTGGGAGGGGAGTGGGGGCTGGTGGTTAGAGCAGGGGAGGGGCTGGGAGCCAGGACTCCTGGGTTCTCTCCTCCGGCTCTGGGAGGGCGGTGGGGGCTGGTGGTTAGAGCAGGGGGGGCTGGGAGCCAGGACTCCTGGGTTCTCTCCTCCGACTCTGGGAGGGCAGTGGGGGCTGGTGGTTAGAGCAGGGGGGGCTGGGAGCCCGGACTCCTGGGTTCTTTCCCTGGCTCTGGGAGGGGAGTGGGGGCTGGTGGTTAGAGCAGGGGGTGGCTGGGAGCCCGGACTCCTGGGTTCTCTCCCTGGCTCTGGGAGGGGAGTGGGGGCTGATGGTTAGAGCAGGGGGGGCTGGGAGCCCGGACTCCTGGGTTCTCTCCTGGCGCTGGGAGGGGAGTGGGGTCTGGTGGTTAGAGCGAAGGGGGGGGGAGCTGGGAGCCCAGACTCCTGGGTTCTCTCCCTGGCTCTGGGAGGGGAGTGGGGTCTGGTGGTTAGAGCGGGGGGAGGGGCTGGGAGCCCGGACTCCTGGGTTCTGTCCCGGCGCTGGGAGGGGAGTGGGGGCTGATGGTTAGAGCAGGGGGGGCTGGGAGCGCGGACTCCTGGGTTCTCTCCTGGCGCTGGGAGGGGAGTGGGGTCTGGTGGTTAGAGCGAAGGGGGGGGGGGAGCTGGGAGCCCGGACTCCTGGGTTCTGTCCCGGCGCTGGGAGGGGAGTGGGGGCTGATGGTTAGAGCAGGGGGGGCTGGGAGCGCGGACTCCTGGGTTCTCTCCTGGCGCTGGGAGGGGAGTGGGGTCTGGTGGTTAGAGCGAAGGGGGGGGGGAGCTGGGAGCCCGGACTCCTGGGTTCTCTCCCTGGCTCTGGGAGGGGAGTGGGGGCTGATGGTTAGAGCAGGGGGGGCTGGGAGCCCGGACTCCTGGGTTCTCTCCTGGCGCTGGGAGGGGAGTGGGGTCTGGTGGTTAGAGCGGGGGGAGGGGCTGGGAGCCCGGACTCCTGGGTTCTCTTCCCGGCTCTGGGAGGGGAGAGGGGGCTGGTGGTTAGAGCAGGCGGGGCTGGGAGCCCGGACTCCTGGGTTCTGTCCCAGCTCCGGGAAGGCAGGTCACACCCCCCCATCCTGCTGGGGGTCGGAATTCACCAAGATCTTTATTTATTCTGGCTGGACTCCAGGACCTGCCTTCGTTCTCTTACCCCGCGGGGAGGGGGGGGTCCAGCCACCTGCTGGTTTTAAGCCCCGCCCCAGCCCCCCCCCATTACTCTGCCCGGCTCTCAGCAGAGCCCCGGCTCTCATCTCTGGGGGGTCCTGCGCTTGCGCTTCCACCTCTCCAGGGAAGGAGGGGCTGGGAAAAGAACCCAGGAGATCGGGAGGGGGAGTCTCTGTGGCTGGGTTTATTCTGGGGGGGTCCCAGACCAACAGGGGTGAACCCTGAAAGAAAACTCCACCCGCAGCTGGTGGGTGTCCTGCAAAAAGGTAAGTGCAGGGACCCTATTTATCAGTTTGGGGAGAACCCAGGCGTCCTGGCTCCCCCCCCCCTGCTCCAACCCACCAGCCCCCTCCCAGAACTAGGGGTGCAGAGCTAGAAGGGGGGAGGAGAGGGGTAGTGGTTAGAGCAGGGGAGGGGGGACTGGGAGCCTGGAGTCCTGGGTTTGCTCCCTGAGTCTATTACTGACTCACTGGGTGACCATGACCAAGGCCCTCCCTGTGCCTCAGTTTCCCCACATGAACGGGGGTGTCTGGCCCTCCCAGGGGCACTGGCCAGGGTCCCCCGTGGCTGCGCCTAGAAGGGTCCAGTCTGCGGGAACAGCCCCAGGCACCGGCCTGGGTGAGGTTACCCTGTCAGGCCAGCGGGAGGGGACCTGGCCGCGTTGTGCGATGACACAGCAGGGTGTGACGGGGGCCCCGCGCTGGCCTTGGGCTGGTTGTGGTTGTGTTGCATTGGCCTGGTGCCCTGCACTGCATTGTGCGTCGCATCTGCAGTGTCACTGCCCTGAGCCTGCAGCGTTCGCTCGCCGAGCACCAGCGTGGCGCAGGCCGCACTGGGAGCTTGTGTTGCCTCTTCCCCAGATTGTGTTGCTTGCTGGGGTCAAGCGGTGCATTGTGCAACTGCTTTGTGCCTCAGCCCGCATGTTTCACTGCAGGGGTGTGTTGGGTTGCAGGGTTGTGTTGGGTTGTTGGCTTGCAGGGTGTGTCAGTTGCAGGGTTGTGTCGCGTTGTTGGTTTGCAGGGGTGTGTCACGTTGGTGGCTTGCAGGGGTGTGTTGGGTTGTTGGGTTGCATGGCTGTGTCGTGTTCTTGCCTTGCAGGGTTGTGTCGCGTTGTTGGGTTGCATGGCTGTGTTGGGTTGCAGGGTTGTGTCGCATTGATGCCTTGCAGGGGTTCTGTCACGTTGTTGCCTTGCAGGGGTGTGTCAGTTGCAGGGTTGTCACGTTGTTGGCTTGCAGAGGTGTGTCAGGTTGCAGGGTTGTGTCGCGTTGTTGGCTTGCAGAGGTGTGTCAGGTTGCAGGGTTGTGTCGCGTTGTTGGCCTGCAGGGGTGTGTCAGTTGCAGGGTTGTGTCGCGTTGTTGCCTTGCAGGGGTGTGTCAGTTGCAGGGGTGTGTCGCGTTGTTGGCTTGCAGGGTTGTGTCACGTTGTTGCCTTGCAGGGGTGTGTCAATTACAGGGTTGTGTCGTGTTGTTGGCTTGCAGAGGTGTGTCAGGTTGCAGGGTTGTGTCGCGTTGTTGGCTTGCAGGGGTATGTCAGTTGCAAGGTTGTGTTGCGTTGTTGCCTTGCAGGGGTGTGTCAATTGCAGGGTTGTGTCGCGTTATTGCCTTGCAGGGGTGTGTCAATTGCAGGGTTGTGTCGCGTTATTGCCTTGCAGGGGTGTGTCAGTTGCAGGGTTGTGTCGCGTTGTTGGCCTGCAGGGGTGTGTCAGTTGCAGGGGTGGGTCGCGTTGTTGGCCTGCAGGGGTGTGTCAGTTGCAGGGTTGTGTCGCGTTGTTGCCTTGCAGGGGTGTGTCAATTGCAGGGTTGTGTCGCGTTGTTGCCTTGCAGGGGTGTGTCAATTGCAGGGTTGTGTCGTGTTGTTGGCTTGCAGAGGTGTGTCAGGTTGCAGGGTTGTGTCGCGTTGTTGGCTTGCAGAGGTGTGTCAGGTTGCAGGGTTGTGTCGCGTTGTTGGCCTGCAGGGGTGTGTCAGTTGCAGGGTTGTGTCGCGTTGTTGCCTTGCAGGGGTGTGTCAGTTGCAGGGTTGTGTTACGTTGTTGGCCTGCAGGGTTGTGTCGCGTTGTTGCCTTGCAGGGGTGTGTCAGTTGCAGGGTTGTGTCGCGTTGTTGGCTTGCAGAGGTGTGTCAGGTTGCAGGGTTGTGTCGCGTTGTTGGCTTGCAGGGGTGTGTCAGTTGCAGGGTTGTGTTGCGTTGTTGGCCTGCAGGGTTGTGTTGCGTTGTTGGCCTGCAGGGGTGTGTCAGTTGCAGGGTTGTGTCGCGTTGTTGGCTTGCAGAGGTGTGTCAGGTTGCAGGGTTGTGTCGCGTTGTTGGCTTGCAGAGGTGTGTCAGGTTGCAGGGTTGTGTCGCGTTGTTGGCTTGCAGAGGTGTGTCAGGTTGCAGGGTTATGTCGCGTTGTTGGCTTGCAGGGGTGTGTCAGTTGCAGGGTTGTGTCGCGTTGTTGCCTTGCAGGGGTGTGTCAGGTTGCAGGGTTGTGTCGCGTTGTTGCCTTGCAGGGGTGTGTCAGTTGCAGGGTTGTGTTGCGTTGTTGGCCTGCAGGGTTGTGTTGTGTTGTTGGCCTGCAGGGTTGTGTCGCGTTGTTGCCTTGCAGGGGTGTGTCAGTTGCAGGGTTGTGTCGCGTTGTTGCCTTGCAGGGGTGTGTCAGTTGCAGGGTTGTGTTGTGTTGTTGGCCTGCAGGGTTGTCTCGCGTTGTTGCCTTGCAGGGGTGTGTCAGTTGCAGGGTTGTGTCGCGTTGTTGGCTTGCAGAGGTGTGTCAGGTTGCAGGGTTGTGTCGCGTTGTTGCCTTGCAGGGGTGTGTCAGTTGCAGGGTTGTGTCGCGTTGTTGCCTTGCAGGGGTGTGTCAGTTGCAGGGTTGTGTTGTGTTGTTGGCCTGCATGGTTGTCTCGCGTTGTTGCCTTGCAGGGGTGTGTCAGTTGCAGGGTTGTGTCGCGTTGTTGGCTTGCAGAGGTGTGTCAGGTTGCAGGGTTGTGTCGCGTTGTTGCCTTGCAGGGGTGTGTCAGTTGCAGGGGTGTGTCGCGTTGTTGGCTTGCAGGGTTGTGTCGCGTTGTTGCCTTGCAGGGGTGTGTCAGGTTGCAGGGTTGTGTCGCGTTGTTGGCTTGCAGGGGTATGTCAGTTGCAAGGTTGTGTCGCGTTGTTGCCTTGCAGGGGTGTGTCAATTGCAGGGTTGTGTCGCATTATTGCCTTGCAGGGGTGTGTCAGTTGCAGGGTTGTGTCGCGTTGTTGCCTTGCAGGGGTGTGTCAATTGCAGGGTTGTGTCGCGTTGTTGCCTTGCAGGGGTGTGTCAATTGCAGGGTTGTGTCGCGTTGTTGGCTTGCAGAGGTGTGTCAGGTTGCAGGGTTGTGTCGCGTTGTTGGCTTGCAGGGGTGTGTCAGTTGCAGGGTTGTGTTGCGTTGTTGGCCTGCAGGGTTGTGTCGCGTTGTTGCCTTGCAGGGGTGTGTCAGTTGCAGGGTTGTGTCGCGTTGTTGGCTTGCAGAGGTGTGTCAGGTTGCAGGGTTGTGTCGCGTTGTTGGCTTGCAGGGGTGTGTCAGTTGCAGGGTTGTGTCGCGTTGTTGGCTTGCAGAGGTGTGTCAGGTTGCAGGGTTGTGTTGCGTTGTTGGCCTGCAGGGTTGTGTTGCGTTGTTGGCCTGCAGGGGTGTGTCCGTTGCAGGGTTGTGTCGCGTTGTTGGCTTGCAGAGGTGTGTCAGGTTGCAGGGTTGTGTCGCGTTGTTGCCTTGCAGGGGTGTGTCAGTTGCAGGGTTGTGTTGCGTTGTTGGCCTGCAGGGTTGTGTTGTGTTGTTGCCTTGCAGGGGTGTGTCAGTTGCAGGGTTGTGTCGCGTTGTTGGCTTGCAGAGGTGTGTCAGGTTGCAGGGTTGTGTCGCGTTGTTGCCTTGCAGGGGTGTGTCAGGTTGCAGGGTTGTGTCGCGTTGTTGGCTTGCAGGTGTGCGTCGCGTTGTTGCCTTGCAGGGGTGTGTCAGGTTGCAGGGTTGTGTCGCGTTGTTGGCTTGCAGGTGTGCGTCGCATGGCATTGGCTGGTGCGGCGGCTGCCTGGAACGACACTGTTCCGCCGCGTTGTTGTGCGGCTCTGCACTGCTCCGTGACACTGCGTGGCTGCATCGTGGTGTCGCGTTGTCACCGCACGCTGCCCCCCCTCACCCCCTCCCTCTCCCTGCAGCCCGCCATGGCCAACGCCTCCCTGGCTCCCAACGCCTCCCTCCCGGACGACCGCGACCCCGCCCTGGCCGTCGCCGAGGTCACCGTCTTGACCGTGGTCTTCCTGCTGGCCACGCTGAGCAACGGGCTGGTTCTGGGGGCGCTGGGCCGGCGCCGCGCTCGCTCCGCCCCCATGCACCGCTTCATGTGCCACCTGTGCCTGGCCGACCTGGCCGTGGCCCTCTTCCAGGTGCTGCCCCAGCTGCTGTGGGACGTCACCGACCGCTTCCTGGGCCCCGACCCCCTGTGCCGGGCCGTCAAGTACCTGCAGGTGGTGGCCATGTTCGCCTCGTCCTACGTCATCCTGGCCATGACCTACGACAGGCACCGGGCCATCTGCCGGCCGGCGGTGGCCTTCCGGCGGGGCCGCGTCAGCTGGAAGGCCCCGCTGGTGGCAGCATGGGGATCCGCGCTGCTCCTCAGCCTGCCCCAGCTCTTCATCTTCTCCAAGGTGCGGCTGCCCGAGGGAGCGAGCGACTGCTGGGCCACCTTCGCCGAGCCCTGGGGGGCCCGGGCCTACGTCACCTGGGTCACCCTGATGGTCTTCGCCTTGCCCAGCCTCTTCATCGCCGCCTGCCAGGCCCTGATCTTCCGCGAGGTGGCCAGGAGCCTGGGGCGGGGCCCCCGGGGGGCCCAGGGCAGGGGGGTCTCGGCCGCCGTGGCCAAGACGCTGCGCATGACGCTGGTCATTGTGCTCGTCTACGTGTTCTGCTGGGCCCCCTACTTCTGCGTCCAGCTCTGGGCCGTGTGGGACCCCCGGGCGCCTGTAGAAGGTGAGACCCCCGCGGGCTGGAGACCTCACCCCCCCGCATCCCCCCGGAGACCTCACTCCCTGCACCCCCCACCTCGCCCCGGCCCGGAGACCTCACCCCCCCGTACCCCTCCCACCTCCCCCCTGGACCTCCCGTGCACCCCCCCTGCACCCCCCGGCCTGGAGACCTCACCCCCCCACCTCACCCCGGCCCGGAGACCTCACCCCCCCTGCCACCTCCCCCCTGCACCCCCCCACCTCATCCCCTGCACCCCCCACCTCGCCCCGGCCCAGAGACCTCACCCCCCCTGCACCGCTCCCACCTCCCCCGGCCTGGAGACCTCACCCCCCCACCTCGCCCCGGCCCAGAGACCTCACCCCCCCTGCACCGCTCCCACCTCCCCCGGCCTGGAGACCTCACCCTCTGCACCCCCTCTGCACCCTCCCCGGCCTGGAGACCTCACCCCCCCACCTTGCCCCGGCCCAGAGACCTCACTCCCCCTGCACCTCTCCCACCTCCCCCCTGCACCCCCCCCCAGCCCAGAGACCTCACCCTCTGCACCCCCCCAGTCTGGAGACCTCACCCCCCCATCTTGCCCCGGCCCAGAGACCTCACCCCCCCCTGCACTCCTCCCACCTCCACCCTGCCTGGAGACTTCACCCCCTGCACCCCCCCACCTCACCCTGGCCTGGAGACCTCACCCCCCCTGCACCCCCCCCACCTCCCCCCTGCTCGGAGACCTCACCCCCTGCACACACACCCCAAGACCGGAGGCTTTACCCCCGCTGGCCCCATCGCCACCCCCCCAACCCAACCCAGTTCCGAGCCCAGAGACCTCACTAGGAGACTGCAGGCAGGGAGTGAGGGGCATCAGCAGGGCTGGGGGGGGCAGGGGGCTGCGGATCGGGAGTGAGGGGCACTGGCAGAGCAGGGGAGGGCAGGGCCCGGCTAACGGGGGCTGTGGGGCAGGCGTGAGGGGCACCGGCAGGGCAGGGCTGGGGGGGGGTGCAGGTCGGGAGTGAGGGGCACCGGTGGAGCAGGGGGCTGTGGGTCGGGAGTGAGGGGCACCGGCAGGCCTGGGCTGGCAGGGGCTGCGGGTCGGGAGTGAGGGGCACCGGCAGGGTGGGCTAGCAGGGGCTGTGGGGCGGGAATGAGGGGCACCGGCAGGGCTGGGAGGGGGCTGCGGGGCGGGAGTGAGGGGCACCGGCAGGCCTGGGCTGGCAGGGGCTGCGGGTCGGGAGTGAGGGGCACCGGCTGGGCTGGCAGGGGGCTGTGGGGCGGGAGTGAGGGGCACCGGCAGGGCTGGGCTAGCAGGGGCTGTGGGGCGGGAGTGAGGGGCACCGGCAGGGTGGGCTAGCAGGGGGCTGCGGGGCGGGAGTGAGGGGCACCGGCAGGCCTGGGCTGGCAGGGGCTGCGGGTCGGGAGTGAGGGGCACCGGCTGGGCTGGCAGGGGGCTGTGGGGCGGGAGTGAGGGGCACCGGCAGGGCTGGGCTAGCAGGGGCTGTGGGGCGGGAGTGAGGGGCACCGGCAGGGTGGGCTAGCAGGGGGCTGCGGGGCGGGAGTGAGGGGCACCGGCAGGCCTGGGCTGGCAGGGGCTGTGGGGCGGGAGTGAGGGGCACCGGCAGGGTGGGCTGGCAGGGGCTGCGGGTCGGGAGTGAGGGGCACCGGCAGGGTGGGCTAGCAGGGGCTGCGGGTCGGGAGTGAGGGGCACTGGCAGGGTGGGCTAGCAGGGGCTGCGGGTCGGGAGTGAGGGGCACCGGCAGGGCTAGCAGGGGGCTGCGGGGCGGGAGTGAGGGGCATAGGCAGGGCCGGGCTGGCAGGGGCTGCGGGGCGGGAGTGAGGGGCACCGGCAGGGTGGGCTGGCAGGGGCTGCGGGTCGGGAGTGAGGGGCACCGGCAGGGTGGGCTAGCAGGGGCTGCGGGTCGGGAGTGAGGGGCACCGGCAGGGCTGGCAGGGGGCTGCGGGGCGGGAGTGAGGGGCACCGGCAGGGCTGGGAGGGGGCTGCGGGGCGGGAGTGAGGGGCACCGGCAGGGTGGGCTGGCAGGGGCTGCGGGGCGGGAGTGAGGGGCACCGGCGGAGCTGACCTCCCTCTCATCCCCCCCAGGACCAGCCTTCACCCTGCTGATGTTACTGGCCAGCCTGAACAGCTGCACGAACCCCTGGATTTACGGGGCTTTCAGCAGCAGCGTCTCGGGGGAGCTGAGTCGCCTCGTGTGCCCCCGGCTGCCCCGGCCCCGCGCCGGGTCCCTGCCCAGCGACTCCCCCCTCACGGGCACCTCGGTGCTGAGCCGGGACCCCGCGGCCTGAGGATCCCAGTGACAGACACGGGGGGGGGGGGCTGCAAACCTGGGTGCTCTGGCTTTGGGGGGCTAGCGGGGAATCTGGCTGGGGGGGTCACTCTAGGGTGAGGCCTGGATCCATTTGGGGGAGCAAAGGGACCCCCGTTTACACCCCACTCGGTGAGGGGCCAAATCTGAGCCTGTGAAAGTCAACCCAATAAAAAGCGGGGACGGAGAGAGAGGCTGTGTGATCACTGGGGATGGGGGCGCGTGGTGGGGGGCACCAGCGGAGTGCGGGGGGGGGGGCGGTGATAGACGGACGCGGTGTAGTTTGCGCTGATCACCAGTAGATGGCATCACGAACAGATCTACGTCCACCCGCTTTTGGCTAAACCCACCAGCCCCCCGCCCCTTCCCGGAACCGGGGAGAACCCAGGAGTCCGGGCTCCCAGCCCCCCCTGCTCTAACCACCAGCCCCCACTCCCCTCCCCTAGCCGGGGAGAGAACCCAGGAGTCCTGGCTCCCAGCCCCCCCCGCTCTAACCACCAGCCCCCACTCCCCTCCCAGAGCCGGGGAGAGAACCCAGGAGTCCTGGCTCCCAGCCCCCCCCCCGCTCTAACCACCAGCCCCCACTCCCCTCCCCTAGCCGGGGAGAGAACCCAGGAGTCCTGGCTCCCAGCCCCCCCCCGCTCTAACCACCAGCCCCCACTCCCCTCCCAGAGCCGGGAGAGAACCCAGGAGTCCTGGCTCCCAGCCCCCCCTGCTCTAACCCACCAGCCCCCACTCCCCTCCCAGAGCCGGGGAGAGAACCCAGGAGTCCTGGCTCCCAGCCCCCCCTGCTCTAACCACCAGCCCCCACTCCCCTCCCAGAGCCGGGGAGAGAACCCAGGAGTCCTGGCTCCCAGCCCCCCTGCTCTAACCACCAACCCCCACTCCCCTCCCAGAGCCAGGGAGAGAACCCAGGAGTCCTGGCTCCCAGCCCCCCCTGCTCTAACCACCAGCCCCCACTCCCCTCCCAGAGCCGGGGAGAGAACCCAGGAGTCCTGGCTCCCAGCCCCCCCCGCTCTAACCACCAGCCCCCACTCCCCTCCCAGAGCCGGGGAGAGAACCCAGGAGTCCTGGCTCCCAGCCCCCCCTGCTCTAACCACCAGCCCCCACTCCCCTCCCAGAGCCGGGGAGAGAACCCAGGAGTCCTGGCTCCTGGCCCCAGCAATTGGGTTTCGCCCACGTGCGGAGGTTCCCTGTCCCCGCCGGCTGCACATCTGGGCAGGTGTGTGTGTGTGGGGGGGACCCAGCCCCCTGAAAACCCAGCCCCCCCCCCGAACCTCTGCGCCCCTCCCGAGAGGGTTGGTACCCCCCCTTTGTGCGGGGGGGGTTAGGGACCCCCCAGCTGTGCCCCCCCCCCAAGGACCCACGGGGGGGCTGGACCCAGCGCCAGATCTGACCCCGCCCCCCGCAGCTGTGACCCCCCAGGAACCACGGGCGGGGGGGGTGTTGGGGCACTGCTATAGAGAAGCTCACAGCCTTAGCGCATGTCCGTAGCTGCACCCTCATTGGACTAGGCCGCTGTCACCGTAGGCCACGCCAGCTTCTGATTGGCTGCTGGCAGGACTAGGCGGGAATCTAAAGGGCAGACGCTGGCCGGCCTGTGAGTGGCTGGTGAAAGTGTCAATCGCTCCCCTCTTGGCCTGTTATTGGTTGTTTCGGTCCTGCCCTCGCGTCACTCAACTCTCCCTAGAAGGTGAATTGACAGCTCGAGGCGTTGTGCTCTGTGATTGGTTAAAAGGGGAGCTGAGGTGAATCATAACCAATCTCCGGGATTGGGATTGGTGCGTTCGGTGGGAAGGCGGGACTGGTGCCCCATCGGGCTGTCCGATTGGCCGGCAGCGCGGGCCGGGGGAACAGCAACATCGACTCCGCCTACTTACATCAGCCCGCCTGCTTCCGGCCAATTGGCCGGGGCTGCACCCAATGAGCGGGGCGCGTGCTGCGGTCTGGCCATGCGATTGGCTGACTGCGGAGACGCGTGGGCGGGGCGTGACCCCGGCTTCGCCCCGCGATTGGCTGCACGCGGGCCCCTATCTCCCCGCCCGGGCAGGGTATTGGCCGGAGCCGCTCGGGGAGGCGGGGCCGGGACGGGACCCGCCCCCTGGGTCTCGGCCGCCGCGCGGAGCCGCCGCCGGGAGAGAGACGCGGAGCCGGAGCCGGAGCCATGAACATCCGGAACGCGCGGGTGCGGCGGGGCCGGACGCCTGGGTTCCCGGGGGGGTCTCGGAGGGGCGGGGGGGGCCGGACGCCTGGGTTCCCGGGGGGGTCTCGGAGGGGCGGGGGGGGCCGGACGCCTGGGTTCCCGGGGGGGTCTCGGAGGGGCGGGGCCGGACGCCTGGGTTCCCGGGGGGGGTCTCGAAGGGGCGGGGGGGGGCCGGACGCCTGGGTTCCCGGGGGGGTCTCGGAGGGGCGGGGGGGGCCGGACGCCTGGGTTCCCGGGGGGGTCTCGGAGGGCCGGACGCCTGGGTTCCCGGGGGGGTCTCGGAGGGCCGGACGCCTGGGTTCCCGGGGGGGTCTCGGAGGGGCGGGGGGGCCGGACGCCTGGGTTCCCGGGGGGGTCTCGGAGGTTCCGGGGGGGGCCGGACGCCTGGGTTCCTGGGGGGGTCTCGAAGGGGCGGGGGGGGGGCCGGACGCCTGGGTTCCCGGGGGGGTCTCGGAGGGGCGGGGCCGGACGCCTGGGTTCCCGGGGCGTCTCGGAGGTTCCGGGGGGCTGGGCGGTGAGGGGGGAGGGGCGGGGCCGGACGCCTGGGTTCCCGGGGGGGGGGTCTCGGAGGGGCGGGGGGGGGGCCGGACGCCTGGGTTCCCGGGGGGGGTCTCGGAGGGGCGGGGCCGGACGCCTGGGTTCCCGGGGGGGTCTCGGAGGGGCGGGGCCGGACGCCTGGGTCCCGCGCTGACTTCGCCCCCCCCTTAGCCCGAGGACCTGACGAACATGCAGCATTGCAACCTGCTCTGCCTGCCCGAGAACTACCAGATGAAATATTACTTCTACCATGGGCTGTCCTGGCCGCAGGTGCGCCCGGCCCGGCCGCGGGGGGGGTGCCTGGGTCCCCCCTGGGGCGGAGGAGGAGGAGGGGGGCGGGACGCCTGGGTTCCCCCCCGGGGCGGAGGAGGAGGAGGAGGAGGGGGGCGGGACGCCTGGGTCCCCCCCCCGGGCCGGAGGAGGAGGAGGGGGGCGGGACGCCTGGGTCCCCCCCCCGGGGCGGAGGAGGAGGAGGGGGGCGGGACGCCTGGGTTCCCCCCGGAGGAGGAGGGGGCGTTCCAGGGGAGCCGGGTTATGGGCAGGCGGGAGGGGACGTGTCCTGGGGGGAATTCCCCCCCCTGCGCCCCCAATTTCACCCCGGCCTGTCTCCCCCCAGCTCTCCTACATCGCCGAGGATGAGAACGGCAAGATCGTGGGCTACGTGCTGGCCAAGATGTGAGTCATGGGGCCGGGGAGTCAGCAGCCCCCCAATCCCTGCCCTGGCCCCCCTCGTCCTCTCCCCTCTCAACCCCCCCACAGCCCCTTCCTGGTGCCTCTGCCCCCCTCCCCTGCACACTCCAAATCCCCTGTGCCCTGCCCGCCCCCACTCCTGCCCTGGCCCCCTCATGCCCCCCGTGTCTGCCCGTGGGGCTGGCTCGTCCCTCAGGCTCCGTGCTGACTTCTCTCCTGTCGCCCTAGGGAGGAGGACCCCGACGACCTGCCCCACGGACACATCACCTCCCTGGTGCGTGGCGGGCTCACGGGGGGAGGGGCTGGAGCGGGGGAGAAGGAGGGGTGGGGGCTACCAGATTGCAGGGGAGGCAAAAAGGAGGGTCTGGAGCAGAGGGGTGCCTGGGGGCTATTGGGGGGCTGGGTGCACACCGTTCGGGGGGGGGCAGGTGCAGACTGGGGTAGTGGGCGCCCTGTTCAAGGGGGGTCCCAGGCGTTGTGGGGGGAAGGTGCAGACTGGGGGGTTGCCCTGTTCGAGGGGGGACCAGGTGCAGACCGGGGTGGGGGGTGCCCTGTTTGAGGGGGGAATGGGCGCAGGTCAAGACGCCCCCTTGGCCCCCCCCAGGCCGTGAAACGCTCCCACCGGCGCCTGGGGCTGGCGCAGAAGCTGATGGACCAGGCGTCCCGCGCCATGATCGAGAACTTCAACGCCAAGTACGTCTCCCTGCACGTCCGCAAGAGGTGAGCCCCCCCACGGGACCCCCTTCTTCACACCGCCAACCCGCCTGTGACGGGTCCCCCCGGCTCCCACTCGGAACTGGGGTACTATTGAGTCCGTCCGTCCATCCCACCAGCGCACACAGGTGGGGACACACCTGGGGAGCTCGGCTAAGGAGCTGCCCAGTTACTCAAGTGACCCCCAGCTGGGACCTGGGATCGGCCCAGCGTCAGCTCGGGACATCCCCCCGCACCCCCCCCCACCCCCCAGTGATGTGGAGGGGGATCTGCCTGGCTTTCGGCCCCCAGGTCCGATTTCCGCACACTGGCCTTAGACAAAACCAGCCCGACAGAGAGTCCAGAAGTGATGCTAAGGGAGAGCGGCAGATGGAAGCGGCTCACCCAGCAAATAGCCCCCAAACGGAGCGTCGCCCCCTCCCTGGGGTGTCAATCGGCCAGTCCTCCCCCGGCGCGACGGACGGGCCGGCTGGGGCTTGCGGCACAAGCTGCCTCGGCTTTCCCAGGAGAAAAATCCCTTCGCCTCGGACCAGCGTGTCCTTGCCCCTTCGGTGTTTCCGTGTGTCGTTGCAGGGAGAGTGAGGGCCCCTCTGATGTCATCGGCCCCCTTTTCTAGCTTCTCCCCACTTGCTGGAAAGCTCTTACCTGGGCCCCACACTTCCTATGGGGTTGGGCTGTCTCGGTCCCTAGGGTGACCCTGGGGGGTGTGTGCGTTTCCCCAATGAGCCACGGCCTTTTCACTGTCCTCCCTGAAAGGCTGCTTGTCGGGAGGTTGAAAACACCCCCCACACACACACCCACACATTTCAGTAACACCCCCCCACACCCACATTTCAGTAACACGCACACACACACACCCCCACACCCACACATTTCAGTAACACGCCCCCCCACACCCACATTTCAGCCACACACACCCCGCGCGCACACCCTGAGACCACACCAACCCTCTGTCTCTCCCCCCCCCCCGCCAGTGACACCTCAGCCCCCCGGCTGCCGGTGCTGGGTAACCCCCAGATCTTCACCCAATCCCCCCAGAGCAAGTGCCCCCCCACCCAGCTCCAAGCCCCACTGCCCCTGAGCCCCCCACCTCTGCCCAGAGTCCCTGCCTCAGCTGGGCACTTGCTTCCCCTGCCCTGTCTTTGGGGGAACCCAGCCCCTATGGGGCCTCGTGCCCCCATTTACTGACCCCTCTGTCCCTTCTCTTGCAGTAACCGGGCAGCTCTTCACCTGTACTCCAACACCCTCAACTTCCAGTGAGTGCGGGGGGGGGCCGGGGGGCAGCTGGGGGGATGGGGGGCAGGGGGCAGTGGGGGGGGCAGGGCAGTGTCTACCTGGCACCCCCCGATGGTAATGTGCGCCCCCTCCCCCCCAGGATCAGCGAGGTGGAACCCAAATACTACGCGGACGGGGAGGACGCCTACGCCATGAAACGGGACCTGACCCAGATGGCAGACGAGGTTCAGAGAGTGTGTGTGTCCCCCCTGCAGCCCTGCCAGTGCCCCTCACTCCCGACCCGCAGCCCCATAACCCCCCAGCCCTGCCGGTGCCCCTCACTCCTGACCCGCAGCCCCATAACCCCCCAGCCCCATAACCCCCCAGCCCTGCCGGTGCCCCTCACTCCTGACCCACAGCCCCACAACCCCCCAGCCCCATAACCCCCCAGCTCCTGCCGGTGCCCCTCACTCCTGACCCGCAGCCCCACAACCCCCCAGCCCCATAACCACCCAGCCCTGCCGGTGCCCCTCACTCCCGACCCGCAGCCCTATAACCCTCCAGCCCCATAACCCCCTAGCCCTGCCGGTGCCCCTCACTCCCGACCCACAGCCCCTGCTAGGCTGGCCCTGCGCGCCCCAGCCCTACCGGTGCCCCTCACTCCCGACCCGCAGCCCTATAACCCCCCAGCCCCATAACCCCCCAGCTCCTGCCGGTGCCCCTCACTCCTGACCTGCAGCCCCTGCCATCCGGCCCCCCTGACCCCTCCTCTCCCCACAGCTGAGGCGGCAGCTGGAGCTGAAGGAGCGGACCCGGCAGCCGGTGCTGGAGCATAAGGCCAATCACGGAGGCGACTGCTGCCCGGGGGTGACGGGGGGCCCGGGGGCCCCCGAGGACAGCGGGGGGGACAGCAAGGACGTGAGCGAGGCCACGGAGAGCACGGACGTGAAGGACAGTTCCGAGGCCTCCGACTCGGCCTCCTAGGGCCCCGTCGTGGGGCACTGGGGTAGCCAGCCCAATAAAGGTCACCGCTGAGCCGTGGGGTGTGTGTGGTCTCTGCCCTCCTGCCGGGGGGCGGCACCTGGCATGGAACAGCCCCTGGGGGCCTGGACAATGGGGCAGCCCCCTGGGGGTCATATGCCCCCTGGGACCTGCCCTTGCACCCTGCACTGGACCCAAGGGAGCCCTGGGCCCCCCCTTCCTCGCTCCAGAGGGTCTCTGCTGGTGGAGTGAAGACGGTGTGTGTGTGTGGGGGGTCTGGACGCAGCCTGGCCCCTTCTAAGGCCTCCGGCCCCCCACGGGCTACCCCCCCCCCCCCGGCTTCCTGAGGGGGGGGCGTGCTCCAGGTTTGTTAGTCACTGGCTGCTGTCCTGTCCCCCGTCCCTCCCCCGTGGCTAAGGGTGTGATGTGGGGGGTCATAGTGTGAATAGAATGAACAGCCCCCCCCTGGATTAACCATGTTCCACATGTGGGAAACTGAGGCATGCGGTGTATTCATACCTATTACACGAGCTTCCCCTTCCATCGGGGGGGGGGCACCCCGAGCCCCTCCTCCACTCTCCCTGCTGTCCCCCTTTTCTATGACCCCCCAATCCAGCCCCCTACTGCCCCCCCAATCGCAGGGCCCCGTGAAGATCCCTGTGCTGCCCCCCATGCTGGAGCGGGGTGACCCCCTGCTCTCTACTGTGTGTGTGGGGGGGCAGCCTTCTCTCCATCATCCTTCCCCCCATGGGGCTCTGCTATACTTTGGGGGGCCCCATGGGCGGGGGGGGCGCCTGCCCGCTGATTGGATCCCCTCTTCCAGCTGTTCCCCTCCTGCCCCCCCCCCCGCACCTCGGAATGGGGGGAGCTACGTTCCACTAGCCCCGCCCTCGGGGCCCAGCTGAGCGCTCACGTTCCACTCGCCCCGCCCACGCGTGGTGTGCGTGTCTCCGCCTTCCATTGGCGGGCGCTGATTGGCCGCGGCGCGCCCCGCCCCTCCCGCTCGTGCAGAAAGGGGCGGGGCCCCGCAGGAGGCTGGAGGCGGCGGCGATGGGCGAGTCGCGGATCCTGTCCCGGGCCGAGGCGCTGCAGCTCGGGCCCGGCTGGAGACACGCGTGTCACGCCCTGATCTGCGCGCCCTGCCCCGGCCGGCTCTTCGGGCGCGTCCCGCTGCGCCACGCCGTGCTGGTGGGGGGCCCAGGGCCTGGGGGGCTGAGTTAGGGGGTTCTGGGTGCTGAGTTAGGGGGACCCCTGGGAGCTGGGGGGCTGAGTTAGGGGGTTCTGGGGGCTGAGTTAGGGGGACCCCTGGGAGCTGGGGGGCTGAGTTAGGGGGTTCCGGGGGGTCTTGAGGGGGTGAGTTAGGGAGTTCTGGGGGCCCCTGGGAGCTGGGGTCCCAGAGTTGAGTTAGGGGAGCCCTAGGGGCTGGGGGGCTGAGTTAGGGGGATCTGGGGGTGTCCCCCTGGAGAGCTGCCTGGGGTGGGGATGAGATGCTCACATGGAGGTCCCTGTGGGGGGCTGTTGTGAGGGGATCCCCTGGGGGGCTCTGCGGGGCAGAGAGCCCTGGGAGGGGGCTGGGGGTGAACCTGCAGGAAGGGGGGGCTGTCCCAGAGCCCCCCGCTAACCCTGCCCCCTCCCCCGCAGATGCAGATGCGCTTTGACGGGCGGCTGGGGTTCCCGGGGGGGTTCGTGGACCCCCAGGACGGCTCCCTGGAGGCCGGGCTGAACCGCGAGCTGCGGGAGGAGCTGGGGCCCGGGGCGGCCCCCCTGAGCCTGGCCGAGGGCGACCATCTCGGGGCTCGCTGCGCGGAGATGCCCCAGCGCCTGGTGGCTCATTTCTACGCCAAGCGGCTCAGCCTGGAGCAGCTCCAGGCCCTGGAGGACGAAGCCACGAAAGCCAAAGATCACGGGCTGGAGGTGGGGGGCGGGGGCAGCAGTGTGGGGCAGGAGGTGTTGGGGGGCGGGGAGCTGAGTGGGGGACACTGGGGGGCAGGGGGCTGAGTGGGGGACACTGGGGGGCAGGGAGCTGAGTGGGGGGCAGTGTGGGGCTGAGTGGGGGACACTGGGGGGCAGGGGGCTGAGTGGGAGGCAGTGTGGGGCTGGGTGGGGGGCAGTGGGGGGCAGGGAGCTAAGTGGGAGGGGGTGGGGAGCTGGGTGGGGGGCACTGGGGGGCAGGGAGCTGAGTGGGGGGCAATGTGGGGCTGGCTGGGGGGCAGTGTGGGGTGGGGCGGGGCTGGGAGCTGGCAGGGGGCTGAGTGGGAGGCAGTGTGGGGCTCGGTGGGGGCGCTGGGGGGCAGTGTGGGGCTGGCTGGGGGGCAGTGTGGGGCTGGGAGCTGAGTGGGGGCAGTGTGGGGCTCGGTGGGGGGCGCTGGGGGGCTGGGAGCTAAGTGGGAGGGGACGGGGAGCTGAGTGGGGGGCAGTGGGGGGCTGGGAGCTGAGTGGGGGGCTGTCTGTGGGGCAGGGGGCTGGGGCAGCAGCTCACGGCTGGCCCGTCTCGTTGCAGGTCCTGGGGCTGGTGCGCGTCCCCCTCTACACGCTGCGGGACGGGGCCGGGGGGCTCCCCACTTTCCTCTCCAACAGCTTCGCCGGCTGCGCCCGGGAGCAACTTCTGCAGGCGCTGGGGACCCTGGGGCTGGTGCCCGAGGCCGAGCTCCGCCGGGCCGACGCCGCCTCCCTGAAAGGACTCTGACCCCCCCCCCCCGAAAAATGATGCGGGGGGGGCCTGGACCCTGCACCCCCCCGCCCCACACTCAGCCTGTCTTGTGCTGGGGGGATGGGTGCAGGGCCCGGGAGAGGGACCCAGGGGTCCGGGGGGATGGAATGACAAGAGGCCCCCCCTTAGTTACTGTGCCTGGGGGAGGGGTTCAGGGATGGCAGGTTCAGCCCCCCAAAAAATCCAGAGGCGGGGGGTGGCTGTGAAACTTCCCTTCCACTCAGGAAGGGGTTCAAGCAAGAAAGTTACCCCTGACCCCCGCCCCCGCCTGGGTCTCTGCGTGACCCCCCCCCCACGCGGCTGCCCCCGGGTGTTTCTGGTCCCGACACTAATAAACCATCAGGGAAGTGGAACAGGGGGGGTCGGGGTGTGGGGCAGGGACAGGGACCCACAGCAAACCCCCCTCACTCCCGACCCGCTCCTCTGGGGCAGGTGATGTCTGTAGAGGGGGGGCTCGTGTGGGGGGGGTGCGTCTGTCTATGGCGTCCAGCCCCCCCGGCCGCTGGCAGCGTGGGGGGGCACTGACTGGGGGGGCTGCAGCGCACAAGGGGTTAAGGATGCTCCTTCACTTCCTCCCCCCCCCGCAGGCTTGGGCCGGACGCGGGGGGCGGGGCGGACCGGACGCGGGGGGCGGGGCCAGGCGCAGCCGCGGCGTGGGGCGCTGGGACTCGGCGCCGGGTCCTGCCCAGCTCGGATCGGGGCCCCCCGCGCAGCCCCCGCCCGGCATGAGCGCGCTGGCCAAGGCGCGCAAGGAGCGCTGGCCGCAGGCTGAATATGAGGCGCAGGCGAAAGGTGAGGGGGGGGCCCGAGGCTGCGCCCCCCCCCCGGCTATGGGCTGTGGGGGGAGGGGGCTGAGCAAGTGGGGGCCGCGGTGGGGAGGGGGCAGTGAGCCGGGGGGCGCAGGGGGGCGGGGACCAGAGGGGGGCTGGCCGAAGGAGGCTGCGTGTTGGGGGGGCTCCAGTGGAGCTGAGGCGTTGCATTGGGAGGGGGCTGAATGGGCCGCCCCGAGCCCACCCCACTGCCCCCCCCGCCCTATGGCTTGGGGGGTCGCCTGAGGGCTGGGGCCCCTCCCCCTGCTGGGGGCTGGGGGCCCGGACCCCTGGGTTCTCTCCCGGCTCCTGGGGTCAGTGGGGCTAATGGGGGGAGCCCACACCCCAGCCTCTCCCCGCAGCCCGGCCGAGCCCAGGAGCAGGTTCTAATGCAACTTCCCCCGCAGGTTCCGGCCTCTCTGCTCCGTTCAACTTCCTCACCACCCCCCCCCGGCTCCCCCTCCCCCGCCACAGAGACCTGGGGAATCCCAGCAGAGTTCAGGGTCAGGGGAGAACCCAGGCGTCCGGGCTCCCAGCCCCCACTCTGCTCCAACCCACCAGCCCGCTCCCAGAGTGGGGAGAGAACCCAGGCGTCCTGGCCCCCAGCCCCCCTGCTCTAACCACCAGCCCCCGCTCCCCTCCCAGAGCCAGGGAGAGAACCCAGGAGTTGGTTAGTTCTTCACTGTGGGGTGTGTCCTGGTGCATGTGGCTGGGTGGGGGTTGGGGGGAGCCCGGACTCCTGGGTTCACTCCTGGGCTCTGGGTAGGGGTGGGTGAGGGCCGGGGGGGTAGCCCTGTGGGGGTTGCCGGTACTGCCCCCTCCTGCCGGATATGTGGGTTTGAGGCTCTGGGGCAGGATGTGGGGGAAGGGGGAGTTCTCCGAATGTGGCCACAGGCCTGTACCCCAAAAGGTGGGGGATGGGCCACAGGCAGGGCCACTAGTGCCCACTCTCGGCTCTCCCCACCCCCATCAGTGGGTCAGATGTCGCCCGCGGGGAAAGAGGAACGTGGTGGGGCAGGCGTAGGGGGCCGTTCCAGCCCCCCCAAGCCAGCCCCTGCCCCAGGGCAGGATCCCGGCCGGTGTCCCCCCAGAGGGGACAGGTCACTGAACCCCATTCCCTGCCCTCAGAGCCAGCCATGGGGGGCAGGTGCCCACGGGGCTCGCAGACTTCCCCATTTCCCCCCCACACCCCCTGTCCCTCCCCCAGCTCTGCAGCTGCCCAGGAAATGAAAGTGCCCAGCAAACAAATTGATGCTCCCGGACTCCTGGGTCCCTTCCCCTTCCCTGCTCCGCCAGCCCCGGACTCCTGGGTCCCTTCCCTGCTCCTCTCTGCCCCACCCCCGCCAGCCCCGGACTCCTGGGTCCCTTCCCTGCTCATCGGGGCTCCTGGGCGCCCCCTGCTGACGCTGCCCCCCCTGCAGAGCTGCGTGGCCAGCTGGGCGAGCAGCAGCGGGGGCGAGAGGCCCAGGCCGAGCTCCGGCTGCAGCTGCTCCAGGACATGGGCGACTTCCTGCGGCGAAAGGCCGAGCTGGAGCAGGAATATTCCCGCGGGCTGGAGAAGCTGTCGGAGAGATTCACCGCCCGGCTGCGCGGGGCCAAGGAGCACTCCAGGTGGGCTGTGGGTCGGGAGTGAGGGGCACGGGGGGGCTCCGGGTCGGGAGTGAGGGGCATCGGGGGGGCTGCGGGTCGGGAGTGAGGGGCACTGGGAGGGCTGGGGGCTGCAGGTCAGGAGTGAGGGGTGCCGGGGGGGCTGCAGGTTGGGAGTGAGGGGCATGGGGGGGGCTCCGGGTCGGGAGTGAGGGGCACCGGCAGGGCTGGGGGCTGCGGGTCGGGAGTGAGGGGCACGGGGGGGGCTGGGGGCTGCGGGTCGGGAGTGAGGGACACGGGGGGGCTCCGGGTCAGGAGTGAGGGGCACCGGCAGGGCTGGGGGTTGCGGGTTGGGAGTGAGGGGCACGGAGGGGCTGGGGGTCAGGAGTGAGGGGCACCGGCAGGGCTGGGGGTTGCGGGTTGGGAGTGAGGGGCACGGGGGGGCTCCGGATCGGGAGTGAGGGGCACTGGGGGGGCTGGGGGTCGGGAGTGAGGGGCACCGGCAGGGCTGGGGGCTGCGGGTCGGGAGTGAGGGGCACGGGGGGGGGGCTGGGGGCTGCGGGTCGGGAGTGAGGGACACGGGGGGGCTCCGGGTCAGGAGTGAGGGGCACCGGCAGGGCTGGGGGTTGCGGGTTGGGAGTGAGGGGCACGGGGGGGCTGGGGGTCGGGAGTGAGGGGCACTGGGGGGGCTGGGGGTCGGGAGTGAGGGGCACCGCTCTCCATCTCTCCCCAGGAGGGAGCAGGACCCGCCGTCCCCCCTGCAGTGCTGGCAGCTGGTGTTGAATCAGACCCGCCAGGCCGGCCGGGACCACGGGGCCCTGAGCGATATTTACGCAGGGCCCCTGACGCTGCACCTGACCCAGCTCAGCGACGACCTGGGGCGCCTGGTCAAGAAGGTGGGGCTGGTCCCCCTGCCCTGGTCTCCTGGGTCCCTTCTCCCCTCCCCCCAGGCCCTGCTCCCCCTGCCCGGTCTCCTGGGTCCCTTCCCCCCAGCACTGCTCCTCGGACTCCTGGGTCCCGTCCCTCCAGCGCAACGTGGTGCCCTCCCCCCGCGGGTTCCTGGGGGTCCGTCCCATGCCTTGGGCTGGAGGGTCAGTGCGGGAAGGGAGGGGATGATAGGGCCCCCCCATCTCTAATGCTGCCCCCCCCCCCCGCCCCCCAGAGCCGAGACCTGGAGCAGCAGATGCAGGACGAGCTGCTGACGATGATTTCTGAGCTGCAGATGGTGAGTGCGGGACCCGGGCGGGCGGGGGGGGTCGGGGGGGGCTCCGGGCTCCCCACTGACCCCCCCGCCCCCCCAGGCTATGAAAACCTACCAGACGCAGCACACAGAGAGCCAGAGCGCGGAGAACAAGCTGCGGGACGCCGAGCGGCAGGAGGAGAAGAGGGGGGGCCGGCAGCCCCCCGAGCCGGGGGGAGCCGGGCAGGACAAGCTGGCCCGACGCGCCTCCCTCCGCAAGGGGGAGCGGCTGGTGGAGAAGGTGAGCTGGGGGGGAGGGGGCCTGGGGCTCATGGGGGGCAGGGAAGTGGGGGGGGCGGCTCTGTGGTTTGGGGGGCAGAGGCTCGGGGGGGTTGGCTGCCCCCCCCAGCTGACGGGTCTCTCCCCCCCGCCCTCCCCACCCAGCGCCAGGCCCGGTTCCTGGCAGCGCAGTCGAAGTGCACAGGAGCCCGGAACGATTATCTCCTGCACCTGGGGTCCACCAACGCCGTCATCAGCAACTACTACCTGCGGGACGTCTCCGACATCCTCGACGTACGCGGGACCCAGGCGTCCGGGCAGCGCTGACAGCCCGCCGCTTGGGGAATGGGACCCAGGCGTCCGAGAAGGCTGGATGCTCCAGGGGGTTGAGGGGAACCGGCAGGGCGGGGGCTGGGTTCGGGGGGCTGCGGGTCGGGAGTGAGGGGCGCCGGCAGGGGCTGGGCTCGGGGGGCTACAGGTCGGGAGTGAGGGGCGCCGGGGGCTGCGGGTCGGGAGTGAGGGGCACCGGCAGGGGCTGGGTTCGGGGGGCTGCGGGTCGGGAGTGAGGGGCACCGGCGGGGCTGGGCCGGCCTTGGGGGGCGCCGGGCCGGGGTTCAGGGGTGTGTCTCCCCGCAGTGCTCGGACCTCGGGTTCCATCTCTCCCTGGGCCGCCTGCTTCGGACGTACCTGGCGGCCGAGGGCCGGGCCCAGAGCTCCTGGGGGGAGGGGCTGGGGGCGCTGGAGGGGGCCGTGCTGGCCCTGGACCCCCCCGGGGACAAGGCTCGGCTGATGGAGGCCAACCCGGCCGCGTACTGCCCCCCCCCGCGCTTCGAGTACCACCCCCATGAGGGCGATGAGGTGAGAGGGGGTCTGGGGAGAGGTATCGGGGGAGGGATGAAGGTGGGGCCGGGGGAGGGGAAGATGGGAGGAGGGGGAGGGGTGAAGATGGGGGTGGGGGGAGGGGGAGGGGATGAAGGTGGGGTGGAGGAGGGGATCAAGGTGGGGCGGGGGAGGGGAAGATGGGGGGAGGGGGAGGGGATGAAGGTGGGGCAGGGGGCTGGGGGAGGGTAGATGGGGGTGGGGTGGGGCGACAGCGGTAGATATGGGGGGTGGGAACAGCCATTGCCCCCCTTTGCCCCCCAGGTGTCGGAGGTCCAGGCCGTGGGGTCCCTGCGCCCGGAGCTGCTGCTGCAATGGCAGGATATCGAGACGCGGCTGAAGGACCTGAGCCTGGAGACCGAGGAGGTGGGGCCGGGGGAGTGGGGAGATCGGGGGGGCAGGGAGCGGGGGGGCTGGACGCTCACAGCTGGGGTGTTGACACACGGGGAAACTGAGGCAGACACGGTGCAGAACTCGGGTCCAACGTGACCCGGGAAAAGCCGCGTTTCACAGGTGGGGGGGGCCGCTCGCGCCAATGGCTGCTGCTGCAAAGGATTCTGGGACGTGGCGCCAGGCTCCCCCCTCACACACACCCCCGTGGCCCCCCAGGTGAACAAGACGCTGCAGGCGACGCTGAGCAGCTTCCGGGAGCTGCTGGGGGCGGAGGAGCCCGAGGTGCTGGAGGCGTTTGGGGGGCCGGGCTCGGCTGAGTCGCTGCGGGGGGCCGGTGCCGAGGGGCGCGGTGGGGCCAAGAGACGGGCCCAGCAGCTGGAGACAGAGACCTTCTACCTCACGGTACGGCCCCCCCTGGCGTGTGAAACCCCCGCCCCACGGAGCCCTGACCCATGGCACCCCGCAGCCCCACAGAGCCCCGACCCACAGCCCCCACGGGGCCCTTCACTCCTGCCCCACGGTGCCCCGTGCTGCCCCCCCGCTGTCCCCCATGCTCCCCATTGTGCCCCGCAGCCCCACCCCCCCGCCCCACGGCGCCCCACAGCCCCTCCGTGTCCCTCACTTCCGCCCCGCCCGGCTGATCCTGTCCCCCCCCGCAGAAGCTGGAGCTGTTTCTGACGCGACGGAGTATCGGGGCGAAGTTACAGTCGAAGCTGGAGACACTGGGCGAGGCCATCGCGAAGGGTGAGCGGGGACGGGGTGGGGGAGAGAGAGGACCCAGGTGTCCGGGCGTTAACTCTGTGTGACGGCTTCGGTCACAGAGACCCCCTTGGGACTCTCACCTGACGTGCTGAGTTTATCTCGGAGACCATTTTCCCTGCCAGCCGGGGACTGCAGAACCGGCCTTGTGGAGCCAGACACGCCAGCCGGCTGCAACCCAGAGCCACGTCTGGGCCACGGCCCCAAAGCCTCAGGTGTTAACCAAGAACTGCCCTGCAGGTTCCCTGCCTCCAGCCCCCAGCTCCCCGTGGGGTCCGAACGCCCCCAAACCCCTTTCACTCGATCTAAACCTTATCCAGGCTAAACTCAGAACCTGTCCCCCCTCGATAACCCTGAGAGCGAGATGCACAGCTGTTTGATCCCCAGCTATTAATTACTTACTCTGGGTTAATTAATAAACAAAAGTGATTTTATTAAGTATAAAAAGTCGGATTCAAGTGGTTCGGCGTAGTAACAGACAGAACAAAGTAAGTTACCAGGCAACATAAAACAAAAACCCGCAAGTCTGAGTCTGATGCCTTTAAAAAACTTGTTACAGATAAAATCTCAGCCTCCGAGATGTTCCAATGAGCTTCTTTCACAGCCTAGACCCCTTCCTAGTCTGGGCCCGACCCCCCCCCCCCCCGGCACGGCCCTTGTTCCAGCTCAGGGGGGAGCTGGGGGGTTTCTCATGACTGCCGCCCCCTTTCTTCTGTTCCCCCCTTATATCGCCTTGGCCCAAGGCAGGAACCCTTCGTCCCTCCGGGTCCCGTCCCCCCCACTGGAAAAGCCCCAGGGTTAAGATGGATTCCAGGCCCGGGTGACATGGTCACATGTCCTGGGAGCCCCCCAAGCCTGGCTCCCAGGGCCCTGCCTGCAAACAGAGCCACCCCCAGCCAATTGTCCCGGCTACCGGGAGCCACCAGGAACGGCCCCCACTTGGCATCATGACAACAGGCCCCCCGAGTTAGTTCATATTTCTAGTCCCAGATCCACGAGTGAGACATTTATACAGACACGACGGCCACGCTCCGGAGATTGTCCCGTACGAGAGCCCTTTGGCGTGAAGCATGTTCCAATTGCGTCATAGTCACTCCTTAGCATGTTTCCATGTCCTCACGCTCTGCCTCTCACTTTCTCTGCAGCAGCCGCTGAGGACGGAGAGGAGCTCAGGTGAGGGGGGCCGTGGGGGAGGGGGGATGGGGGGGGTCCCAGGGCTGGCAGCTCTAGGTCTCCACCCCCCCCCCAGATATCCTGGCCCCTTAGCCACCGGGGGGGGGGGGGGCTCTGGCAGAGCTGGGGGGTGTCCCCCGGTTCCCCCACCTCAGTGTCTGACGTGTTCTTCCCCCCCCACCACAGGGCCCTTCCACGCGCCTCCCTCCCCCGCGTCCCGGCCATGTTCGCCTCCTTCCCCACAGACCTGGAGGACTTTGTGCAGGTACCAGCCCCCCCCATGCTCCCCCCAGCTTCTCGCTCTGCGTCCCCGCCCCCCAGCTGGCTCAGTCCGCAGCTTCCCCCAGGCCCCCGTTGGTCCCTGTGGGGTGGGGGTGGGGGGTCTCCTGCCCCCCAGCGCTGGTGCGAGGAGCTGCCCCTCGTGCGCTTTGCTGAAGCCTGGGGGGTGGATCCAGTGTCCCCTAGCCCCTCCCCCACCAATGGGGCAGAGGCTGGGGGTCCCTGGTGTCTGATCTCCCCACCCCCCACAGAAATCTGGCCAGGCTGTCCCGCTGGTGGTGGAGAGCTGCATCCGATTCATCACCCTGCACGGTAAGGCCTGGGTCCCCCCTCGCCTCGCCCCCGTCCCAGACGCCTGGGTCCCATTCTCTCCCCTGTGCCTGGGGCTTGGACTGCTGCTGTCCTGGACGCCTGGGTCCCATTCTCCCGTCCCTGGGGCTTGGAGTGCTGCCGTCCCGGCCGCCTGGGTCCCCCTCGCCCCATCCCAGACGCCTGGGTCCCATTCTCCCCCGTCCCAGACACCTGGGTCCTGGGCTGCCCGTCCCACGCCGGGTTCTCCCCACAGGTCTCCAGCACGAGGGGATCTTCCGGGTGCCGGGATCCCAGATGCGAGTGACTGAAATTCGGGAGGCCTTCGAGAGAGGTGAGGGGGGGGCCGGGCGGGGGGGGTGGTGCTGGGGGGAGACCGAGGGAGCTGCCCCCCCCTCACCACTGCCCCCCTGCTCCCCCCACAGGCGAGGACCCGCTGGCGGGTGGCTCCTACCCCCGGGACCTGGACTCGGTCGCCGGACTCCTGAAGTCGTTTTTTCGGGGGCTGCAGAAGCCCCTGATTCCGCCGGACGTTTTCCCAGAGCTGCTGGTGACGGCCCGTGAGTCTCTTCCCCTCCCCCCCCCCCCGTGTGCCCCACCCCCAGCATGTCCCCCCGTGTGCCCCACCCCCTGTCCCCGTCTCCCCCCATGGACCCCCGTCTCCGTCCCTCCCCCTGGCCTCGGGCTATTCTTTGCCTCCCAGCTGACCCCACCGCTCCCCCCCAGAGCTGGAGTCCCCGTCCGAGCGCATCTCCCACCTCCGCACCCTCCTGGCCCGGCTCCCGGCACCCGTGGTCGTCGTCCTACGATATCTTTTCGCCTTCCTCAACCAGTGAGTGGTCGGGGGGGGGGGGGCAGGGGGTGACTCGGTGGGGGGCACCATGGGGGCCATAGGGCAGGGGGCTCAGCGGGGGCGCGAGTGACTCGGTGGGGGGCACCGTGGGGTGGGGGGCTGGGCCGTGGGGCAGGGCGGGGGTGACTTGGTGGGGGGGTGCCATGGGGTGGGGGGCTCAGCCTGTGTCTTCCCCCCCCCAGCGTGTCCCAGCACAGCGAGGAGAACATGATGAACCCCTACAATCTGGCTGTCTGCTTCGGGCCCACGCTGGCGGCCGCCCCCCCCGGCCTGGACCCCGTCTCCACCCAGCCCCACGCCAACGAGGCCGTGAAGTGCCTGATCCTGTACCCCGAGGCCACCTTCCCGCCCCCTGACCAGCTGCCCGGCCCCCTGTACGAGCGCTGCCTGGCGCCGCCCGACGAGGACGGGTGAGTGGGGGGCAGGGGGTTTCCCGGGGGTGGGGGGCCCCTGATGGGGGGGCAGGACCCCGATCTCACCCCCTCTCTCCCCCCCCCCAGGGAGACGCTGCCCCTGGACCCCGCGGCTGAGGAGAGCGAGGGGGATGGGCCCCCCGAGACATCGACTGTGGCCAGTGAGGATGGTGAGGGGGGCGCTGGGGGGGCGGGCCAGGAAGGTCCCTTCCCGCCCCAGATCTGCCATTGGAGAGGGTCCCACCCTCTGGGGGTCGGCCCCCCAAGGGCCCCACTGTGCACGCAAGAGCCACCTAGTGCCCTGGGGGGCAGCATTGAGGGGTGCCGGCGGGGGAGAGGCCCTAGGGGGCACGGGCAGGGGGCTCTGATGGGAGGGGTTGGGGGGCTCCAGTGGGAGGGCTTTAGGGTGCTGGTGGAAGAGGGTGGGGGCCCTAGGAGGTGTGGGCAGGGGCTGGGGTGTGCTGGTGGAAGAGGGAGGCTGGAGGGGCTGGGGGGCTCTGGAGGGTGGGGGCCCATGGGGGCTGGGGGCTCCAGCGTGGTCTGACGTGTCCCCCCGCACCCCAGACCCGCAGGGCCCCCCCGAGGCCGTGGCCCGGTTCTCCTACGAGGGGCGCTCATCCCAGGAGCTCTCGTTCCAGCCGGGTGACCGGATCCGGCTGCTGGCCAAGGCCTCCCCAGACTGGTGGCGCGGGGAGCTGGGGGGGGCCCGTGGCCTGGTGCCCCACAAGTACATCAGCCTGATCCCCAGGTGAGGGGGTGCAGGGGGCTGGGGGGAGGGGGCTGTGGGGCTGGGGGGAGGGGGGAGAACAGCCCCCCTAACTAAGTCACCTGCCCCCCAGCACAAAGAAAAGCCGGAGTCGCCGAACCTCGGGGTCGGACGTAGACGCCGGGTCTCCCCCAGCTGAGCCGACACCAGAGTCAATCAGCAGGTGAGGGGGGATCCTCGGTTACATGGCCCCTGCCCCGCCCCCAAGGGGACCCCAGACACCTGCCCCCCCCCACCTGTCCCGGAGTGGGCCCCGGATAACCAGCCCCTGCCCCGCCCCCGAAGGGGACCCCGAATACCCGGCCTCGCCCCTGAGGGGTCCCAGATAACCAGCCCCCGGATACCCAGCCCCCTGCCCCCACCTCTGAGGGGTCCCCGAATACCCAGCCCCCCACCTCTGAGTGGACCCCATCTGACCCCCCCTTTCTCTAGCAGGCTGCGGGTGAACTCGGAGGGCAGCCGGGGGCGCCAGCGACCCGGGACCAGCCCCATCCGCAAACTGGCTTCTCCCTTCATCGACTCGGGGCGTCTGCCCTTCCCCCTTCAGCCCCCCAGTGCCCCTCGGGCTGTCGACAGGTGAGACCCCCCTCCCCCGGGCAAGAGGTCCCTGGGGAGCCAGCCCCACCCCAGAGGTGGCTGCCCCGACTCTCTCCCTTCTCTCTGCCAACACTGCCTTTCCTCCTCCAGGACGGAGCGGGGGGCTCTGGGGGTTGGCCTCTCCGGCAGAGAGAAACAAGGGGCCCCGGAGAAGCACGTGGAGATGGATAAGGTAAGTTTGGGGGGATGTACCCCAGCCCCCCCTTGGGGCTGACCCCCCACCCTCCCCAGGGCTGGCCCCCACCCACCTGTCTCTCTCCTTCCAGGCTGTGACGCGCAACATGGACTCTGTGTTCAAGGAGCTACTCAACAAAAGCGGGGGACGGCGGGGGGGGCCGACAGCGTCCCCGAGCCCCGTGAGACCCTAGGGCCCCCCGAAGCGCCCTGGCCCCCCCCAACCTGCCTCTGGTCTGCACGACAAAGGGCTCTGCAAAGCCGCCGGGAACGGGTCGTGACCCCCCTGCTATCCTCCGGGCCAGACCCACCCCCAGCTCCTCATGCGCAGGTGGTTCCCTGGGGGTCCCTGCCCCCCGCTGTGAGACCAGCTTTGTAGCCGGGGGAGGGGGAAGCTGCTGTCCGTTGGGGGTTCCCTGCACCCCAAGTAATGTTTGCTTAAATGCTCTATCTCTGTTCTCTCCTGGGCTCGGGGAGGGGAGTGGGGTAGAGCTGGGGGGGGCTGGGCTAGGAGCCCGGACTCCTGGGTTCTATCTCCCCAATGTTCAAGCTATCCCCCAGCCCCCCATTTCTAGGCAGCCCCCCAGGGTGTGTGAGCACCTCCTTTTTTAACCCCATCATCCCCTGATCTCTGTTTGAGCCCCCCCCCCCCCCGGAGATAACATGTGATCCTAGCCCCACCTCTGACCCATTGGCGCTCCCCCCCTTGAGCCCCTCCCTCTCTGGCAAGGAACCTGATTTTCACACGCAATAAAGGGGCCAGTCCCAAGGGCCTGTCTCCGGTGCCTCGTTTTTGGGGTGGGGCTGGGGGGCAGCGCTCTGGCTGCAGCTGGGGGGCAGGGGCGATGCCCGCGGGGGGGGGGCGCTGGTGCTGATTGCCCCACTGACAGGCAGGGGGTAAAGGGGGCGCAGAGGCGGGCGCGTGCTGCTGGCGGGGGGGGGGAGCAGCCCAGCTGGCCTGGCTCGGTCCCGGAGCTGGGGGGGAGGGGCCGTGCCTCAGTTTACCGGCTGCGCAGCTGGCACGTGTGTGTCGGGGGCGGGGCGGGATCTCCAGGCACGTGACGGGGGCCCCTGACCCCCCCCCGAGGGAGATGGGGGGGCGGCTCTGTGGTTGGCGCTGAGCCCCCCCCCCCCCCGGGCGAACGGGCCATGGACCCGCCGGGGGGGGGCGGGCCGCGGGCTCAGGCCCCGCCCGGCCGCCGTCCCCGAGCGGCGCATGCGCAGTGGGGCGCGCCCCCATTGGCCGGCGCTGGGTGGGCGGGGCCGGGAGGCGGCCAATGGCGCGGCGAGGCGGGGGTATAAAGTCGGGGGCGGCCCCCGCGCGGGGAGCAGCGGTGGCTGCTGCCTCCGGAGCAGGGATGGAGGGGGAGGGGCGGCGCTGCCCCGCGACGGGACCCAGGCGTCCGGGAGCCCCAACCCCCCCCGACCGGAGCCGGGCTGTGCGCAGGGCGCGGGGCGGGGCTCCCCGGTGCTGTACAAACCCGGGCGGGGCGGGGGGGTCCCGCGGGGCCTCTCAGGGCTGGAGACCTTGTTCCCGGAGGGCGGGAAATGCCGGGGGGGGACTGGGGCTGGGCCTTGTGCAAAGTAATAACCGCAACCGTAACACTCCGCACAGCCGTCCGCGCACCTGCCAGCTGTTTTAAACCCTTTGGCGTCTCCTAAGGCAGCTCAATCTCTGATCATTTCCATACATTGCCTGACCTCTGTTTCACGCTTATGAGGTAGAGCTGGACACAGGAGACAGAAGTGTTGATTGAGAATTTGAAAGTAGAAGGCAGCCTGGGTGAAAGTGATCATAGAGACAATGGATTTCAGGAAGGCAGATTTTGGTAAGCTCAGAGAGCTGATAGGTAAACAGGAATGCAGGGGCAAGATTAGAAAGGCAAAGGCACAAAATGAGCTCAAACTAGCTACGGGAAACGGCGGAGATGCTTAATGACTTCTTTGTTTCGGTCTTCACCGAGAAGTCTGAAGGAATGCCTAACATAGTGAATGCTAATGGGAAGGGGTAGGTTTAGAAGATAAAATAAAAAAAGAACAAGTTAAAAATCACTTAGAAAAGTTAGATGCCTGCAAGTCACCAGGGCCTGATGAAATGCACCCTAGAATACTCAAGGAGCTAATAGAGGAGGTATCTAAGCCTCTAGCTATTATCTTTGGAAACTCATGGGAGACGGGAGAGATTCCAGACTTCTGTGCCAGTCATCTGCAAACACTTGGAAGGTGGTAGGAAGCTGTGGTATACCTAGACTTTAGTTACTCTTATCAATATAACTGGCTGGATAACCGTACTCAGACAGTTATTATTAATGGTTCCCAATCCTGCTGGAAAGGCGTAACGAGTGGGGTACCGCAGGGGTCTGTTTTGGGACCAGCTCTGTTCAATATCTTTATCAATGACTTAGATATATAATTCAAAATGATTTGGAGAAATGATCTGAGGTAAACAGAGACTGTCTAGGAAGGAGTACGATGATCCTGGAATGTATTAACAGGTGTGTGGTGAGCAAGACACGAGGCAACAAGAATGATTAAAGGTCTTGAGAACATGACCTATGAAGGAAGGCTGAAGGAATTGGGTTTGTTTAGTTTGGAAAAGAGAAGACTGAGAGGGGGACATGATAGCAGGCAGGGGACTGGACTCGATGACCTCTCGAGGTCCCTTCCAGTCCTAGACTCTATGAATATTATAGCCCTAAGGAGAGCATAAGATAGAAGAAAATTTTCTTTTTGCTAGCAGTAGAACAAGAGCTCTCCTCCCCCCCCCCCCCCCTTAATCAATTGCCCTGTTGATGTTGAATGGTTGTTCTTTTGGATCCTGTGCAGTACTTTAAGTACAACACCTCTCATGTGCTCCAGACCCTCCAATATTTCCACATCCTTCTTGTAGTGTGTGGCCCAAAATGTTATTAGGTGTAGGCCTCACCTATGTCAAATAAAACAATGCCCCCTTGGCACCAAGGTCATCCACTGTGACCCCCCTAGCAGTACATGGTGTCTAAACAAAACCAGCCCCAGGACCGACCCTTGGCATAGAAGGCAATTAGCTTTTGTCACTAGGTTAGTTACCTCCCCCATTCAGTAAGGGGCCCAGAAAAGCTCTGTCCCTAGTTGGTTCTTCCAAACAATTTCCTAGATTGTCTGCCCTGAGAACCAGGGCCTGCGATCTATAACTTCTGCTAGTTGCTGGAAGAAAGCCTCGTCCACCTCTCTGTGTAGACACCATCACAGTCCCTGATTTCCCCACCCCAAATTCTTCAATGGGGTCCCAGGAATAAAAGTCACTTTATTTATCAGCACCCAAGGGTGGCTCTAGGGCTCCTGCAGCAGCTTCTCCAGGATCTCTTCGCACATGTAGAGGGCCCGTGGCACATGGAAGCAGCCTGCGAGAGGACAAAGGGGGTTTACGCCACATTCCTGCCATGCTGAGCTGTCCCAGCGCGTCAGCCTGCCGACTCCATGACACTGGGGGACACCCACCTCCCCCGCTTACCCTTGAAGGGTCCCCCCTTGATGGTGAGCGCCACCTTCCCGTCCTGCGCCAGGTAGCCAAACCACTCGCCGTGCTCTGGGTCCCGGAACTGCAGGAGGACAGACAGCACCTGTCAGAGGTGGGTGTCGCTGCATGGCAGGAAAGAGCCGGAAATCCAGAGACACACAGCCAGCCCCCCCCCGCAATGCTCAGGGGACCAGTAGCAATGGCAGGAGGCACTCCATGCCCTGGTGATGTGCAGGTAGGAGCTGGGGTGGACGATGACTGACGGCCCCACCCCGTGGAACAAGGAGTGTGGAGCTGTTGGGATTTCCCCCTGCCTGGGCCCTGCGAGGGGAGGCCGATGTGACATTATATCTCAGTGGAAGGTGACAGGGCCAGGAAGAGTTAATTACTGACCGGACCCAGGGCCGAACTGTAGTGACTGGCTAGGAAGATCTGTGACCGAACAGAGCTCTGAAATGCAGCCGCATTGTTAGAGAGAGAAGGGGAGCGGTTTGCTCAGGGCTTGTGATGGGAGCAAACAAGTCTTGTCTATTACTACAGCTTTGATTCAAAGATCAAAAAAGGAATATTAATGTGAAGGAAGTAACCTGTAGCTAAGACGATCCTGCTTCATGTCAGATCTGCTCGGACATTGGCCTGTAACCTCTGGACTGTTTCTACACGCTCATCTCTGCTGTGTCTGAACCTCAAGAATTGAACTCAAGTCTGTCTGTACATTGATCTTTCAACCAACTCTCTCTCGCTTTTCTTTTCTAATCAATGTTAGCTTAGTTAATAAGAATTGGCTGTAGCGTATATTTTGGGTAAGATTTACGTTATCATTGTGGCCACTTTAAGGGAACGGCGCTGTTTGGACTTCGGAGTAACCAGTGAGGTCCTACAGAAGCTGGTTTGGTAAATCTCAGCGTTCGGGGTTTGTCTGTTCGATTGAGTGATCTCAGCTGCCTCCCACGGGCACACAAGTGAAACAGCTGCATGGACACGGTGTAAAAACAAATAAATCTGTTAGTCTTTAAGGTGCCACCAGACTCCTTGTTGTTGGTGTAAAAACACTGTCACAGTGGCTCAGACTTAACGTGAGAGGCTCAGACACTGCCCCGCCCAGCAAGGCACAAACCCGTCACGGTGAGGAAAGATGCAGTGGGATCAGGCCGAGGGTCGGGACAAATCAATGACTTGCCCAGGCTAGGAAGTGGCAGGACTGGTCCCTGCGGTATGTGGCTGACATGACGCTGGTTTTAACACAGTGCAGCACAGTTTGCTGGGGCTTTGGACAGGGAAATCTGCCTCCTGGATCAGTATTGGCCTGTCAGAGAAGCGCGGCTGGACCCCACGCCATGGGGGAGAGGAGCTGGGTGAAGACAGGAACCAACGGGCAGGACGAGACGCTCGGTAGCTGAATGGGTGTCAGTGACGCCCGGTGGAGAACACAAGCGCCTGGGCCAGTGTCCCACAATCGCTGTAATGAAGTGTGTGGGGGGGTTCTCTGGGTTTTGTCACTGGTTTGCACGCCGCGGGGGTGGGACTCAGTGTCCCTGGTTTAACGAGGGAGGGGAGAGGGAGTTTGTTGGGACACAGGCCCAGCGAGGGAATTTGGGACTGTGACGAAGTGGGACTGTTCTTAATGTTTTCCTCAGTTTCCCCTATGCAGTTCTTAAGTATCTAGGGGGTGGGATAAGGGTGTCTGGTTGCTGCAGAAAGGTGCCAACTGAAGGTGTTGGAGACAAAGGGAACAGGGGACCTCCTGGCCCGGGAAAGAGACAAAGCCCAGAGAAGGAGGGGCTGGACGGGAGTTTGGAGCTATCTGGGGACTGGAAGGGAGGGCAGATCTGCCACGCTGGGCCCCAGAATGGACCCAGCGGAGGGGGTCCCGTTCGCTGTACCTACAAGCTCTGTGTTAGACCGTGTTCCTGTCATCTAATAAAGCTCTGTTTTACTGGCTGGCTGAGAGTCACATCTGACTGCGAAGTGGGGGTGCAGGACCCTCTGGCTGCCCCAGGACCCCGCCCGGGCGGACTCGCTGTGGGAAGCGCACGGAGGGGCAGAAGCTGAATGCTCCAAGCTCAGACCCAGGAGGTGAAGCCGTGTGAGCTTCTTGCCCTGAAGACAGTCTGCTCCGAGGGAGAGGAGGCTCCCCAAAGTCCTGACTGGCTTTGTGGGGAGCAGTTCCAGAGCATCGCCTGGGGACTCCATGACAGGGACCCCGGGCGACGGCCTGGAGAACGGAGACCCCCCAGCGACTGGTGACCTGGAGTCACAGCCGGCTCTGGCCAATGGGGGGAGGACCCCCGTGACCGGACCAGCCGGTCCCAGCCCGAGGGGCCAGAGGAGGGGAGAGGGGCCCAGGCGACCCTGTTTCCCTGGAGAGACGACAATGGACAGAGGGGGGGCTTGGGGACGGGGGTATCAGATGCCCAGCTAGGGAGCAGGGGGGTTGGGGCTGGAGAGGGGGAGCAGGCAGAGCCCCCCTGGATGCAGGGGAGACTGGGATGTGCTGGACTGAGGGGGGCCAGGCCTGAGGCCGGAGAGTTTCCTGTGCGACGCTGGCTGAGAGTCCCTCCGGGCTAGAGAACGGGGGGGGGGGGCCCACAGCAGAGACAGACGTGCTAAGGCTCAGAGGGGTGCGGCTCCAGGAGGTGGAGGGGCCTGACCCCGAGAAGGGCTGTCGCTCTGACGGGGGACCGCACGGGGCCAGGAGTGA